>NC_060149.1:849530487-850166737 GCF_021461385.2 Schistocerca piceifrons | reverse complement strand
TGTGTGTGTGTGTGTGTGTGTGTGTGTGTTCCCTAAATCCTTGGACTTGTTTATCTACCACACAATGCCGGTCTGAACACCAACGTGCACATGGGCTCAACTACTCTCTCGATCCGCGACGGCATGCAAACACGCACATTCTCTTTCAAACTCACCTGCGAAGAAACCACGCCACTCTTCGCCGCCTCTATACTGACTATTCACTCACAAATACACCAATGCACTATTTTGTTTAGTTCTCTAATCATCTCCTCGAATGAGACATTACAACTAATGTACGCAGTTGTTGGCCGCTTTATAAGAAATTTATGAAGACAGATATTAGTAAACAGATTTTGCGAATGTGCTTCTGACTGGAAGCTAACATATGCTAGCTTGATCTGGAAGTATTGTCGAATATGGGCCCTGGACCATGACTTATATCAAACACACGAAATTTACTACAGGCGTCAAGATGGACGACAACATTTGGAGCGACAATACAGTTACCAGACCGAAATGGCACTCCGTAAATAAGTTCACAACAATTCGCCAGTAGCACGGTCACAATCAATACAAATAAGATCCAAGAACATGAACCAGGCAGCGCAAATTTCGTTGTCAGTAATGCAGTACGGCGGATAACTTGAGTGAGTGGCGTGAACAGCAATGAGTACCGAGTGAATTGCTCGGAGGCTATTTGATCTTAAGGTAGTAATACTCCCACTGGGCGTAATGTATCTCTGATTCACTTATAAACTGTGTGCAAATGTTATAAGACGGTATTGTTTTTAAATGCGTGTGTCAGTCCCTAAAGCGTATCTTCAGGCTTATCTTGGGTGTTTTGTGAACAGAATTTGATGATTCTTGGCATAATGAGTTTATAAGGTTGTGGAGAGAATAATTTGTTTTAGCATGAAATTTGATGGTTTTCTGTGGGCGCAACGGTAGTTTTGCGGTTGTCTAAACCTTGATTGACGTGTGTGTCGGGATTATTTCAGCCAGCATTGATGATTTATTCGGAAAGGTTTGTTTCGGAAAGTCTGTAGACTATTCCGTGACAGACAGGCGTCATTGACTGAGCGCATGCCGGCTGTTGTGGCTGAGCGGTTCTAGGCGCATCAGTCTGGAACCGCGCGACCGCTACGGTCACAGGTTCGAATCCTGCCTCGGGCATGGATGTGTGTGGTGTCCTTAGGTTAGTTAGGTTTAAGTAGTTCCAAGTTCTAGGGGACTGATGATCTCAGAAGTTAAGTCCCATAGTGCTCAGAGCCATTTTTTTGACTGAGCGCATCATGAAACACCATATGGTCAGTTTTGCTACGTTTGATAGTTCATCACTTTTAAAGATCGGGTAAAACAGTAAAATGTGCCAAAACCTTTGTTGACGATACTGGTTATGTGCGATTACCAAGTCAATGTGTTACAGTTATGAGCGTAAGGTATTTGGCTGTTTCATACAACGTCAAGTCATTGCCTTCAGTAGTGAGTTGGCCGTTTGGATGCTTGAGCTTGGTAATGAACAGAAATTGGTGATTTTATCCATTAGTCTCTGGAGGTGCCTAACATTATAGTTTAGATTGCGACAGAATTTAAGTAACGCCATACCAGCAACTTACAGGGCAGTTCCCTCTGCTGGCTGATTGGATATGCCTCTCATGCAGATAGAGTACAGCACGAGTCCAGAACCAAACCATGCGGCAACCTAGCCATAATCGGTGTTAGTTGTTGCAATGTCTGAAAGAAGTGCTCAGGCCGCGGTGGCCGCTTTTAATGGCAGTATGGCATCACAGGGCACGAGAACCGTACGTGATGTGTCGTATCCCGCCGTGCCTGCTGCCAGGGGACTTTTCTACCTCTGGCCAGATATCAATCTCCCTGTTCGACGCTATGCATTAGTACTTTCATTTCCATTTAATCGTTTGCTCACATATTTATGAGAGCTAGGCTCGAATATTCTAATTTTGTAGTTCAACTTCCTGCTGCGGTAAACCTACTTCAGTTCTGTGTATTGACAACGTTAAGTTGTCTTTGGCAGCAGTCGCAGTATTTGATTTATCCGAAGCACCTAATTGTTTTACCTGATGCCACTTATAGACACTCTTTCACGTGCCTATTTAGTTACACCTGGTAGTGAAATATGCGTAGCGAGTTGGTTAGCTGTGTGTGGATGAGGTGGGGGTTGGCAGCTGACAGTAAACAGCGAGAAGCTCCACTGGCAACGACTGTTTGCTTTCAGGCTGCTGCTGCCACAAGCTATAGCTGTTCTTGGATCTCTGTGGCGACTCCTGGGATCTCTGACGGCTTTGCTCCTTCCAGGGCGCTTGATTTTACAGGTTAGTCTTCACCCAAAGGTGAATGATGAACAGTGATGGGATCGAAGATATCTGGGCGTACGACAAGTGTGGACAGAAACCACAAGGCTACCTCTGTACACCACAATAGCGGTTATGTGGTATTGACTGATGCCGATAAGTTGTCTGTATCACCAGCAGTCATTTCCTCTTTAGGAACTGGGGCCAATCTTCTTCTTCCTGAAAGAGAGCGGGACTGTACTTTGTAGGGACTTCCAATGTCAAGAAGAAGTAAGAGCCATTCAGGGAAATATCAGACAAATCGGCAAAGAAGACCACATGTTTGCTGGAGGGTCTCGTGCAAAATATGAAGGAGACTGCCGGCGACTACCGAAGGCCAGCTGCAAATCACCAAGCGATGGGGCGCAGTGATGGGACAGCGAACTCTTGTTCGGTGTAACGGCAGTTCAGATCCCAGTCTAGCCACCCAGATTTAGGTTCCCGTGGTTTCCATAAAATCTTAAATGCAAATGCCGGGATAGTTCCTGTGACAAGAACACTGCCGATTTCCTGCCCCATCCTTCTCCTACGAGATTGTGCTTCCTCTCTAACGGCCTCGATGTCTACGAAGCGTTAAACCTTAATCTTTCCTTCTTCAGCAGAAGGCGCTACAGATGTCGAGAAGAATATTGAATTGCAGCTGCTGCCCCAAGTCGTGAAGATGACTTCCTTCTCTTGTGACCACAGTCACGATTTGCAGCGGCGTCCCCAAACACCGACAGTGGGTTCTGGTTTAGAACTGAGAACAAAACATTCATCAGAGGTTTCATCGACACTCCGACGATCTCAGACCTGCGTTATCGAGTGTATAATTACAGGGTCCCCTCTCTATAGAACAGTCACGCACTACACTCCAGAAGATGTATTACGGCAGCAGTGTACGTGTGACGTACACACTACGTATTTGAGGTTATAAAAAGCTGTCTGCAGGTGTAATATCCCAAAAAACCAAGAACGGGTTACTTGTACGTGTCCTTTAAAGTCAGAAAAATCAAATTGTATCCTACTATTAGTTAAATGATGAAACGCTCAGATTAAGGTCCAAGAATTACTGTCACATGTTAACAGTAGTGCTCTGCACATACTAAGAGAAGTAGAGAGTTTGTTGAAACGTTGGAACTACATAGGCCCACCTTGGTGCAATAACTATGTTGAAAAGTTGCTGAAAACTCAGGGAGAACTGGTTGGTTGGTTGGTTGGTTTTTGGGGAAGGAGACCAGACAGCGAGGTCATCGGTCTCATCGAATTAGGGGAGGACGGGGAAGGAAGTCGGCCGTGCCCTTTGAAAGGAACCATCCCGGCATTTGCCTGGAGCGATTTAGAGAAATCACGGAAAACCTAAATCAGGATGGCCGGACGCGGGATTGAACCGTCGTCCTCCCGAATGCGAGTCCAGTGTCTAACCACTGCGCCACCTCGCTCGGTCAGGAGAACTGATTAGAACATTCGAAAGATATCGATTCTAACTTAACAAACAAACCAATCATAAGGACAGCTGTATGAGAAACATTTAATGAATTCGAAGATTAGGTCGTATCTTACTAGCTGTCAATAATGCTAAATTCTGTCTCTCCAGATTGCTTCACCAAAGAAGTCCGCAATACAGTTCCTACTTTCTGTCGTTGCAGACATGCAAAAATGACAAACATAGAGAGGAGTGACAGCGAAATTAAAAAGCAACTGACAGTTTTTATTAGAAGAAAGGCCCTTGACCTGTCAAACTCCCAGGTCGTGGGAATCTTTTCGAAACAAGTACACTCCAGGGCGACGTCATGTAGCAATACCTTCTCCTACTCCTCCTTTACCCTTTCCTTTGTGCTATCCTACCGACCATCGAACGAATCTTTTATAATCCCTGCAGCATGTTTCCTTCTGCCTTGTGGAGCTACCATTTCCTCTATCCTCCATACTCTCTTTAAAGATCCACATTTCTGTGAGATAGCTTTTGGCACTCGTGTGGGGCTCAACAAATGACGAAGGTTGTTAACGTGTGTGGCGCTAGAGTTTCAACTGTTGCCACGTTGTGTGCCCAGTCGATGTCTCAGCACAAGGGTGGAGAGACTGTGTAGCACCTTTCAGAGCTGCCTTCCGTGTATGTTAAGGCTCGAGTTTCTCCTGCATTATACTTTGCTCGTCGTCTGCATTCACGATAATGCACAGTTGCGTCCTTATGACGTCTTCTTCCTGATCATTCCGAAAGCAAGTGTGGAAATAGTAGATACTTTTTACTTTTTTACACTAAATTTTTCGCTCTAGAATAAAATTATGAAACTTCTGTTCCATGAAATATGTAACGTTCCTAGTAATTTAGTCACGTGTATAATATTAATTACAGAAATTCGCGAAGTAGGATAACTTTCTCACGTTTTCATCGTCAATTAGTAGTCTCACGTGGTGCAAAATTCACTGAAATTAAAGTACATAAAATACTAAAGTACTAAAGGCAGGTTTGAGTTGACCTTTACGTCGGAGTCATTAGAAGTGACAAAATAGCGTAAATCGAAACAGCTGGATGAAGGAGTCCGCTGTGGCCTTTCCTAGTAATCATCTCGACGTCAACCTCAACCGAGTCACAAAAAGTTATGCAGAATGACCTGACGGTAACCTGAACCCATCGCTTCTAGAATTAATCTCATGTGGTGTTCTCTGTTCAAATTGTAGTCACAGTGCACAGAGAAATAATTGGAGGGGGAGGAGATTAGTGTTTAACGTCCCGTCGACAACGAGGTCATTAGGGACGGAGCACAAGCTCGGATCAGGGAAGGATGGGGAAGGAAATCGGCCGTGCCCTTTCAAAGGAACCATCCAGGCATTTGCCTGGAGTGATTTAGGGAAATCGCGGAAAACCTAATTCAGGAGACAGGAAGCGGGTTTGAACCATCGTACTCCCGAATGCGAGCCCAGTGTGCTAACCACTACGACACCTCGTTCGGTAATGTTTCCCAGTATAAAACTAAACTACATTAAATTTCCTTCAAAAAAGCTACGATTCTTTTTTGCTCTAGGACTAATAGTTTCCACAGGACATGTGAAAATTACGGATAATTAAAAACATTGTTCTGATAGTATAAAATTAATGTTTATCTTTAGATGAAGTGGGTGAAAATCGAATATTAAATGTTTGTATCACATCTAAGTGCAGTACAGCCTTATTAAGGGATAAATTGTGTATCGGGGCTGTAAAAGGGTGAAGGGAGGACATGTGGAGGAAACGTAGGTCGCCGGATTGCGTTTATGCACTTGCCTCCTAAGTAACTACGGAGTGTTTCATTAAGTTACACGGGTGATCCACAGCGCGCCTTCTGAATCATAGGCGACGCAGTGCGTATACATGCCCGGGGAGTACCTGTTTTGCACAAAATGCATTAACACAACATGGAATGCAGAGATGACTTACTAATAACACTAACGCAGTTAATGCATATGGACAGAATCAACGTAAATCTCTACACACTGCTCTACGCTGCTAGAGGAGAAATTGATTCATAGTCACCCTTTAAGGCAGTGGTATTCTTTCGAGAACCGCAACTTCCCCCACGATGAGCGCTTCTCGCTTTTCAGTTTACGGACAATGTGCCTCCCCAGTATTTCTAGCCCAATTCTCTTACGCGAATAGACAAAATAACTTCACTGAGATCGCGATTAAACAGGGTGGTCCTTTGATAGAGACCGTGCCAAATATCTCACGAAATAAGCATCAAACGCAAAAACTGCAAAGAACGAAAGTCGTCTAGCTTGAAGGGAGAAACCAGATGGCGCTATGGTTGGCCCGCTAGATGGCGCTGCCATAGGTCAAACGGATATCAACTGCGATTTTTAAAATAGAAACCCCCATTTTTCATTACATATTCTTGTAGTATGTAAAGAAATATGAATGTTTTAGTTGGACCACTTTTTTCGCTTTGTGATAGATGGCGCTGTAATAGTCACAAACGTATAAGTACGTGATATCACGTAACATTCCGCCAGTGAGGAAGGTATTTGCTTCGTGATACATTACCCGTGTTAAAATGGACCGTTTACCAATTGCGGAAAAGATAGATATCGTGTTGATGTATGGCTATTGTGATCAAAATACCCAACGGGGATGTGCTATGTATGCTGCTCGGTATCCTGGACGACATCATCCACGTGTCCGCACCGTTCGCCGGATAGTTACGTTATTTAAGGAAACAGGAAGTGTTCAGCCACATGTGAAACGTCAACCATGACCTGCAACAAATGATGATCCCCAATTATGTGTTTAGCTGCTGTTGCGGCTACTCCGCACATCTGTAGCAGACAAACTGCACGAGAATCGGGAATCTAAAAAACGTAGGTGTTGAGAATGCTACATCAACATCGATTGCACACGTACCATATTTGCATGCGCCAGGAATTGCATGGCGACGACCTTGAACGTCTTGTACATTTCTGCCACTAGGCACAAGAGAAATTGGGGAACGATGACAGATTTCTTGCACGCTTTCTATTTAGCGACAAAGCGTCATTCACCAACAGCGGTAACGTAAACCGGCGTAATATGCACTATTGGGCAAAGGAAAATCCACGATCGCTGCGACAAGTGGAACATCAGCGATCCTGGCGGGTTAATGCATGGTGCGGCATTATGGGAGGAAGGATAACTGGCCCTCATTTTATCGATGGCAATCTAAATGGTGCAATGTATGCTGATTTCCTACGTAATGTTCTACCGATGTTACTACAAGATATTTCACTGTATGACAGAATGGCAATGTACTTCCAACATGATGGATGTCTGGCACATGGCTCGCGTGCGGTTGAAGCGGTATTGAATAGCATATTTCATGATAGGTGGATTAGTCGTCGAAGCACCATACTATGGCCCGCACGTTCACCGGATCTGACGTCCCCGGATTTCTTTCTGTGGAAAGTTGAAGGATATTTGCTATCGTGATCCACCGACAACGCCTGACAACATGCGTCAGCGCATTGTCAATGCATGTGCGAACATTACGGAAGGCGAACTACTCGCTATTGAGAGGAATGTCGTTACACGTATTGCCAATTTCACTGAGGTTGACAGATATCATTTTGAGCATTTATTGCATTAATGTGGTATTTACAGGTAATCACGCTGTAACAGCATGTGTTCATAGAAATGATAAGTTCACAAAGGTACATGTATCACATTGGAACAACCGAAATAAAATGTTCAAACGTACCTACGTTCTGTATATTAATTTAAAAACCTACCTGTTACCAACTGTTCGTCTAAAATTGTGAGCCATATGTTTGTGACTATTACAGCGCCTTCTGCCGCCGAGCAGTGTGTCAGCAGTGCGCAAGTAGCAGCATTACTGCATTTACGAGGCAGTCTTTTATTTTAATAACCGTTTAAATTTTGTGTCGAATTGTTTGTGCTCTCTGCAGATTAGTTCAGGCGTTCTTTGCACAACAGTATTTAGCATGGATAGGGACTGCGACTGCTGCGTTAGGATGCAGGCTGAGTTGGCATCCCTTCGTTCCCAGCTTCAGGCAGTGTTGGCTTCGGTCACACAGCTTGAGGCTGTTGGCAATGGGCATCACTGTGGGGGTCCGGATGGGGGTTTGTCGGGGACGGCCAGCTCGTCCCATGCATCCCCCGATCGGACTATGGCTGTGGCTGCCCGGGATACTGCCTACATTGAGGCTGACCCCTCACCCATGGTAGAGTGGGAGGTCGTGTCGAGGTGTGGCAGGGGGCGAAAGACATTCTGGAGGGCTGAACGGAAGGCCTCTCCAGTCTGTCTGACAAACCGGTTCCAGGCTCTGTCTCTGGCTGATACTAATCTTCGGACAGACATGGCTGCTTGTCCCGTTCCAGAGGTTGCCCCTCCCCCGTCTGTAAGATCCGGATGGTCGCAGAGGGTGGACTTACTGGTAGTTGGGAGCTCCAACCTCAGGCACGTAATGGGGCCCCTTAGGGATATGGCTGCAATGGAGGGGAAGAAAACCAATGTGCACTCCGTGTGTATACTGGGGGGAGTCTTTCCAGATGTGGAAAGGGTCCTTCCGGAAGCCATGAAGGGTACAGGGTGCACCCATCTGCAGGTGGTCGCCCATGTCGGCACCAATGATGTGTGTCGCTATGGACCAGAGGCTTCCGGCGACTATCTGATTTGGTGAAGACTGCCAGTCTCGCTAGCGGGATGAATGCAGAGCTCACCATATACAGCATCGTCGACAGGACTGACTGCGGACCTTTGGCACAGAGCCCAGTGGAGGGTCTGAATCAGAGGCTGAGACGGTTCTGCGACCGTGTGGGCTGCAGATTCCTCGACTTGTGCCATAGGGTGGTGGGGTTTTTGGTTCCGCTGGATAGGTCAGGAGTCCACTACACGCAACAAGCGGCTACACGGGTAGCAGGAGTTGTGTGGCGTGGGCTGGGCGATTTTTTAGGTTAGATGGCCTTGGGCAAGTACAGAAAGGGCAACAGCCTCAACGGGTGCGGGGCAAAGTCAGGACATGCGGGGACCAAGCAGCAATCGGCATTGTAATTGTAAACTGTCGAAGCTGCGTTGGTAAATTACCTGAACTTCAAGCGCTGATAGAAAGCACCGAAGCTGAAATCGTTATAGGTACAGAAAGCTGGCTGAAGCCAGAGATAAATTCTGCTGAAATTTTTACAAAGATACAGACGGTGTTTAGAAAGGATAGATTGCATGCAACCGGTGGTGGAGTGTTCGTCGCTGTTAGTAGTAGTTTATCCTGTAGTGAAGTAGAAGTGGATAGTTCCTGTGAATTATTATGGGTGGAGTTTACACTCAACAACCGAGCTAGGTTAATAATTGGCTCCTTTTACCGACCTCCCGACTCAGCAGCATTAGTGGCAGAACATCTGAGAGAAAATTTGGAATACATTTCACATAAATTTTCTCAGCATGTTACAGTATTAGGTGGAGATTTCAATTTACCAGATATAGACTGGGACACTCACATGTTTAGGACTGGTGGTAGGGACAGAGCATCGAGTGACATTATACTGAGAGCACTATCCGAAAATTACCTCAAGCAATTAAACAGAGAACCAACTCGTGGAGATAACATCTTGGACCTACTGATAACAAACAGAACGGAACTTTTCGACTCTGTAAGCGCAGAACAGGGAATCAGTGATCATAAGGCCGTTGCAGCGTCCCTGAATATGGAAGTAAACAGGAATATAAACAAAGGGAGGAAGGTTTATCAGTTTAGCAAGAGTAATAGAAGGCAGATTTCAGACTACCTAACAGATCAAAACAAAAATTTCTGTTCCGACACTGACAATGTTGAGTGTTTATGGAAAAAGTTTAAGACAATCGTAAAATGCGTTTTAGACAGGTACGAGCCGAGTAGAACTGTGAGGGACGGGAAAAACCCACCGTGGTTCAGCAACAAAGATAGGAAACTACCGCGAAAGCAAAGAGAGCTTCACTGCAAATCTAAACGCAGCCAAAACCTCTCAGCCAAACAGAAGCAAAACGATGTCAAAGTTAGCGTAAGGAGGGCTATGCGTGAAGCGTTCAGTGAATTCGAAAGTAAAACTCTATGTACCGACTTGACAGAAAATCCTAGGAAGTTCTGGTCTTACGTTAAATCAGTAAGTGGATCGAAACAGCATATCCAGACACTCTGGGATGATAATGGCATTGAAACAGAGGATGACATGCGTAAAGCTGAAATACTAAACACCTTTTTCCAAAGCTGTTTCACAGAGGAAGACCGCACTGCAGTTCCTTCTCTAAATCCTCCCACGAACGAAAAAATGGCTGACATCGAAATAAGTTTCCAAGGAATAGAAAAGCAACTGAAATCACTCAACAGAGGAAAACCCACTCGACCTGACGGGATACTCATTCGATTCTACGCGAAAGAACTTGCCCCCCTTCTAACAGCCGCGCACCGCAAGTCTCTAGAGGAACCCAGGGTTCCAAATGATTGGAAAAGAGCACAGATAGTTCCAGTTTTCAAGAAGGGTCGTCGAGCAGATGTGCAAAACTATAGGCCTATATCTCTGACATCGATCTGTTGTAGAATTTTAGAACACGTTTTTTGCTCGCGTATCATGTCATTTCCGGAAACCCAGAATCTACTCTGTAGGAATCATCATGGATTCCGGAAACAGCGATCGTGTGAGACCCAACTCGCTTTATTTGTTCATGAGACCCAGAAGATATTAGATACAGGCTCCCAGGTAGATGCCATTTTCCTTGACTTCCGGAAGGCGTTTGATACAGTTCCGCCCTGCCGCCTGATAAACAAAGGAAGAGCCTACGGTATATCAGACCAGCTGTGTGGCTGCATTGAAGAGTTTTGAGCAAACAGAACACAGCATGTTGTTCTCAATGGAGAGACGTCTACAGACGTTAAAGTAATCTCTGGTGTGCCACAGGTGAGTGGTATGGGACCATTGCTTTTCAAAAATGGTTCAAATGGCTCTGAGCACTATTTGACTTAACTTCTGAGGTCATCAGTCGCCTAGAACTTAGAACTAATTAAACGTAACTAACCTAAGGAAAACACACACATCCATGCCCGAGGCAGGATTCGAACCTGCGACCGTAGCGGTCGCTCGACTCCAGACTGTAGCGCCTAGAACCGCACGGCCACTCTGGCCAGCCATTGCTTTTCATAATATATATAAATGACCCAGTAGATAGTGTCGGAAATTCCATGCGGCTTGCTGCGGATGATACCGTAGTATACAGAGAAGTTGCAGCATTAGAAAATTGCAGCGAAATGCAGGAAGATCTGCAGCGGATAGGCACTTGGTGCAGGGAGTGGCAACTGACCCTTAACATAGACGAATGTAATGTATTGTGAATACATAGAAAGAAGGATCCTTTATTATATGATTATATGATAGCGGAGCAAGCACTGGTAGCAGTTACTTCTGTAAAGTATCTGGGAGTATGCGTACGGAACGATTTGAAGTGGGTTGATCATATAAAATTAATTGTTGGTAAGGCGGGTGCCAGGTTGAGATTCATTGGGAGAGACCTTAGAAAATGTAGTCCATCAACAAAGGAGGTGGCTTACAAAACACTCGTTCGACCTATACTTGAGTATTGCTCATCAGTGTGGGATCCGTACCAGGTCGCGTTGACAGAGGAGATAGAGAAGATCCAAATAAGAGCGGCGCGTTTCGTCACAGGGTTATTTGGTAAGGGTGACACCGTTACGGAGATGTTTAGCAAACTCAAGTGGCAGACTCTCCAAGAGAGGTGCTCTGCATCATGGTGTAGCTTGCTGTCCAGGTTTCGAGAGGGTGCGTTTCTGGATGAGGTATCGAATATATTGCTTCCCCCTACTTGTACCTCCCGAGGAAATCACGAATGTAAAATTAGAGAGATTCGAGCGCGCACGGAGGCTTTCAGGCAGTCGTTCTTCCCGCGAACCATACGCGACTGGAACAGGAAAAGGAGGTAATGACAGTGGCACGTAAAGTGCCCTCCGCCACACACCGTTGAGTGGCTTGCGGAGTATAAATGTAGATGTAGATGTAGATCTATCAAAAAGTGGTCCAAAGTGTTCCAACTAAAACATTCATATTTCTTTACATACTACACAAATGTGTAATAAAAAATGGGGGTTCCTATTTTAAAAAAACGCAGTTGATATCTGTTTGACCTATGGCAGCGCCATCTAGCGGGCCAACCACAGCGCCATCTGGTTTCCCCCTTCAAACTGGACAAGTTTCGTTCTTTGTAGTTTTTTCGTTTGACGCTTATTTCGTGAGATATTTGGCCCAGTCACGATCAATGGACCACTCTGTATAGGGGCGTTATTTTCAGTTTATTATGTAATTATTTATAGTTGTTAAAGTGATCTCTTATGTAAAATATGTTCCTGTAAAAAATGGCTGAGAAGTGCTTAATTTGTATGTGTGATGATGTCAGTGACCTATGTGAGAAAGAGACTGGACTGGTAAAAGTGGCACCTGGCTGGTGTCTATCGCTGACTGCGTATTGTAAAGCCGTGTAATTGTCTAACTGGAATAGTACTGCAAAAATGCTGACTAGGTCACTTAATAAAACGTCATCAGCTGGTGAACGAATAACTTTGATATCCGTGATAGGGGCTAACCCATCATCAGATAGCAGATACATCGAGCTGTAGCTATGAACTGTCAGAGGCAGCCCGTTATGTATGAATCATATAACTTCAGTTCATCTGTATGACTCTGTGTATCTGATATCTGATGATGGGTTATCCCGAAACGCATAATGTTAAAGTCATTCATACCCCAGCTGGTGACGATTTATTACGTGACCTAATCAGCATTTGTGCAGTACTATTCCATGGTCGCATGCCGTATACTTGTGTTTAGTCACTTTGTGGTGTATTAACGAACGACCTAAAAGTTGCTGCACTTCTCTCACCATTAATAGTGTTACTGATAGTGTGCATAAATGTTTTCATTTAGGAATTGTTGACACTTGTAGAGTGGGTTGTACTAGGTGGAGGCACTTACTACACATCCGCAGTTATCTTCCAACATGACTGTGAGTATGTCTGATGGAACGGAGCTGATCATATTCAAGTCTTGAACAGTAATCTGCTGTAACACATTGTCTGAAATATCTAAAGTTCTACAAAATCTAGGTGACCTACATGTACTGCAGATTGAGACAATTTAAGCTTCTGGGCCTGTTTGGATTTTGGGAGAGTTGGGGCTGGTGCATGTTGTACTCCTCACGCTGTGAAAAGTGTTCCAGACAGTGATAGTGGAGACAATGAAATCGACATTGTCGATTACATATTGACAGCATGTTACACATGGAGAAGACGCTCCATTTTCGTAGATGGTTGAGCTTTTTTTACTTAATAGCTCACTTAACAAATACAAAAAAGTACTCAATTAACCGTAGATTACTAAACCCACATAAAATTTACGATTGTAAAATGGTTCAAAAAATGGTACAAATGGCTCTGAGCACTATGAGACTTAACTTCTGAGGTCATCAGTCCCCTAGAACTTAGAACTACTGAAACCTAACTAACCTAAGGACACCACACACATCCATGCCCGAGGCAGGATTCGAACCTGCCACCGTAGCGGTCGCGCGGTTCCAGACTGTAGCGCCTAGAACCGCTCGGCCACTCCGACCGGCTTACGATTGTAGCACGGTATAAAACAGGACATTTTGTACTTAATTTGATATGTAACACGCCACTGGAGATCTAATAATTGTAATTAACTAATGAATAACCTACAAATTATGACTTCCTCTAAATAATATTTGGAGTAGTAAACCACACGATGGTTTAGTAGCAATGTAACATTTCCCTCACTTTAGTATCTAAGGTTAATAAACTGCAAATAACTCCGCTATACAGGGTGAAAATTATTTAAACCGACAAACGCGGGAGGTTGGTGGAACACTAAAACAAACATTTGTCTCTAATTTCATAGATACCTGTGAGAATTTTTTAATCCCGTAGAAGGCGTAATCGCTCTCAGTACTTGTGCAATTACGCGTAACAGCACACTGGACTCGCGTTCGGGAGGACGACGGTTCAAACCCGAGTCCGGCCATTCTGATTTAGGTTTTCCGTGATTTCCCTAAATCGCTTCAGGCGAATGCCAGGATGGTTCCTCTGAAAAATAGTTCAAATGGCTCTGAGCACTATGCGACTTAACTTCTGAGGTCATCAGGCCCCTAGAACGTAGAACTAATTAAACCGAACTATCCTAAGGACATCACACACATCCATGCCCGAGGCACGATTCGAACCTGCGACCTAGCGGTCGCACGGTTCCAGACTGTAGCGCCTAGAACCGCTCGGCCACACCGGCCGGCTCCTCTGAAAAGGCTCGACTGACGTCCTCCAACATCCTTCCTTAATCCGATGGGACCGATGACCTCGCAGTTTGGTCCCCTTCCCCAAACTAACCCATAACATGGGGACGAATCAGACGAAAGAAAGAAACTTCCTACATGAGCAATTGGTATAATCCAGTTGACTTACAGTGTGTGCACAACATAGAACCGGATGATTATCCACTGAGAGCACAGTTTTTGCAATGGTACCTGGAACAGTGTCAAATGCATCCTACACTTCCGTGCCTTGTCCTGTTTACAGATGAAGCAACGCTCGGGAGTGATGGGGATCTTCAACACCCACAGTTCGCATGTTCTGAGTGAGTTTAATCCACATGCTACATTTACTCGCGTCCATAATGTGCGGTTCTACGTGAATATAGGGACAGGTGTTGTTGGTGACTGACTGATTGGGCCATATATTCTACCTAGGCCAGAGCATTGCAGAGTTGCTGGATGACCCGCCACTCGCTGCAAGATAGAGCATATGGTTCCAGCCTGATCTACATCTACATCTACATGGTTACTCAGCAATTCACACTTAAGTGCCTGACAGAGGGTTCATCGAACCATTTTCATACTATTTCTCTACCATTCCACTCTCGAATGGCGCGTGTGAAAAAGGAACACCTAATTCTTTCCGTTCGAGCTCTGATTTCCCTTATTTTAATATGATGATCATTTCTCCCTACGTAGGTGGGTCTCAACAAAATATTTTCGCATTCGGAAGAGAAAGTTGGTGATTGAAATTTCGTAAATAGATCTCGGCGCAAAGAAAACCGCCTTTGTTTCAGTGACTGCCACCCCAACTCGCGTATAAGACCAGTGAAACTCTCACGCAGTGCGTAGACATGTCCGGGGAGCGTCTATTTTGCCAAAATTCGTTAACACTAAATGAAATGCAGATATGAGTTACTAATAACATAAACGCATGAATATGGAGAGAATATAGGCAAATCTCTGCACACAGTTCTACACTGCTTGAGGAAAAATTGATTCATGAATACGACACTTCCACATCATTACGAAGGGTCGTATTCATTATCTATGGAACAAGTACTAATCTAATCTAATCTCGGTACGGCAGCTGTAGTATTCTTCCGGAGAAGGCAACCTCCCCCACCATGAGCGCTGCTCCCTTGTCAGTTTACATACAGTACCTCCCCAGCATTTCCTCTCTAGTTCTCTTATGTGAGTAATCAAAATAACTTCACTGAGCTCGTGTTATGCAGGGCGAAAGTTATCTAAACCAAAAAACTCTGGGAGGCTGTCCGGGACACAAAAACAAATATTTTTCTCTAATTTTATAATTTCCTATGAGGATTTTATAAACCAGTAGAGTGAGTTTTTTCTGGTTGAAAATTAATTAAGCTAACAAACTCTGGGAGGCTGCATGGGGCAATGAGAACACATTTTCTAATGGGTAACGCAAACGAGTTTTAATTCTTTTTAATAAGAAACAACAACATTAACACAACATATTACTTCAATTACAGTAGAGGTTCAAAAATGCCTCAATTGGCCTGTAAACAGAGGTTGCACTGGTGGGTCATATTGTGTCTAACAAGGTCAAAGGATGCAGGAACGTCCTTAATTCCTACTGCTGCTGCTACTTTCTGGGCAACCAGACCCTTTTCTAATTCAACATGGGTCTTATAAACAAAGTTACACAACTCTTCACTTACAAAAAAGTCCAGAGTGGTCAAATCAGGGGATCAAATAGGCCGTAGTACAGACCACGACTGCCAGTTCCACTTTTCACGAGACTGAGACTGTCGGTTCAAGAATCGACGCACAGGACGACTAAAATGGGCAGGAGCCTCATGTGGAGTATCGTCTCAGTTGTGTGACTGGATTCGTGATTTCCTCTCAGAGAGGTCACAGTTCGTAGCGATAGACGGTAAATCATCGAGTAGAAAAGAAGTGAGATCTGGCGTTCCGCATGGTAGTGTCATAGGCCCTCTACTGTTCCTGGTTTACATAAATGATCTAGGTGATAATCTGAGCAGCCCCCTTAGATTCTTTGCAGATGACGCTGTAATTTACCGTCTGGTAAAATCATCAGACGAACAATTCCAATTACAAAATGATCTAGAGAGAATTTCTGTGTGGTGCGAAAAGTGGCAATTGTCACTAAACAAAGAAAAGTGCGAGGTTATCCACATGGGTACTAAAAGAAATCCGATAAATTTTGGGTATACGATAAATAGTACAAATCTAAGGGCTGTCAATTCGACTAAATACCTATGAATTACAATTACGAGCAACTTAAATGGGAAAGACCACATAGATCATATTGTCGGGAAGGCTAAACAAAGACCGCTTTCTTGGCAGAACACTTAGAAGATGTGACAGACCGATTAAAGAGACAGCCTACATTACACTTGTCCGTCCTCTGCTGTGCGGTGTAGGATCCTTACCAGGTAGGATTAACTGAGGACATCGAAAATGTGCAAATAATGGCAGCTCGATTCGTGTTATCGCGCTACTATTTGGTACATGCCCGCTGTTCGACTAACAACGGTCATGTACCAAATAGGTTTATCTTGTGACTTCGGTTTTACATGTGTTATGGAAAGGAATGACCATGAGAGAAGTTGCTTTTTTATTTATTGTGGCTATGATTTTATATCAGCTAGTCTGCCTCATGTATCGTTATACCCAAATGGTTTATAAATGTTAATCTACATTCAGATCCGATGATGGCACCTTTAGTGTGTTGAAACCGGTTATCCAGTAAACAGTATTTTATTTGAATTATTTCTACAATTTTATTTATTTTAGATGACCGACTTCGGAAGGTATAGACCATCTTAAGACCTAAAAACTCGCCGTCGTAATTGTTGCACGTCGTCAGCTCATTCAACACCTAGTTTAGTTGATGGCGCTTAACGGTGTTCAGACAATTTGAATACAAAGCTCGCTGTATTGTCTTCACAACAATATAATTCCGTCTCTTAGACTCATGTCAACTGCTCTATGTTTTCTTGGATTACTACAATTTTGTTATTTATTAAAGGTTTATGTAATACACTGCTCCATCTTTGCTCTGAATCACAATCTTTAGAGCGAAAGATTGCACTACCCCTAAGATATACGAGAGCTGTTCGGAAAAGTAAGGTCATATCGAAGTCGAAATGGAAACCACTGTGAAAAACAAAAATGATTTACTTTCAGCTGTTAGTTACACCTTTCAGCTACTTCTCTACATATTCACCGCTCCGATTGAGACATTTGTCATAGCATTACACCAACTTCCCAGTACCCTCGTCATAGGAGGCAACCGACTGTGCTTTCTGCCAATTCTCTACACTGATCTTCAACTCGTTCTCTGTGGCACAATGTTGTGTTCATAGCCAGCGGTTCATGTGAGCAAGGATGAAAATCAGAGGGAGTCGAGTCCAGGCTGTATGGTGGGTGATCAAACACTTCCCATCGGAAACGCTGCAGAGACCTCCTCATTGCCCCTATCGTGTGCGACCGAGTATTATTATGAAAGAGGAAATGCATGACAGTTACGTTCTGTGAGCTGCATGGATTCAAGCGAAATCTCTCAAAGACATACTAGGCGGGAGACAAGCTGCCCTCAGAAACTTGATAATGTCAAAGCTGGCAGGTGAAGATGAATATTGAAGTTAATCTGTGTGATTCCAGAAACGAAATTAGTAATGGGTATTTGATCATCGACATCTTAGATCGGCGAAAACGGTGACTTTTTAAGGAAAAAAAGTCTGTGCCACACAGTATTCTCACCCAATACTGTTGGTAGTCCTTCGAGGTATTCTCCAACAATAAGAATTATACCGCCTTCTTATTTACCTGTGGGACACAATTTGCTCCAATGGCTCATACTTGGCGGGAAACAGGCTGCCCTCCGAAAATTGGTAATGTTTAAGCTGGCAATTAAATATGAATATTGAAGTTAAAATGTATGATGCTACAAACGGAATTAGTAATGAGTATTTGAACATCATCATCTTAGATCGGCGAAAACGGTGGCTTTTTAAGGAAAAAAAGTCTCTGCCACTCAGTATTCTCACTTACTACCGGTGGTAGTCCTTCGAGGTATTCTCCAAGAATAAGAATTAGACCACCTTCTTATTTATATGTGTGAAACATTTTCCTCTAATAGCACATACCTGGTGGGAGACAAGCTGCCCTCCGAAACTTGATAATGTTAAAGCTGCCAGTTGACGATGAATATTGAAGTTAATCTCTATGATTCTAGAAACGGAATTAGTAATGAGTATTTGATCATCGTCATCTTAGATCGGCGAAAACGGTGACTTTTTAAGGAAAAAAAAGTATGTACCACACAGTATTCTCACCCAATGCTATTGGTAGTCCTTCGAGGTATTCTCCAAGAATAAGAATTAGACCGCCTTCTTATTTAACTGTGGGAAACAATTTCCTCTAATGGCTCATGGCTCATACTTGGCGGGAGACAAGCTGCCCTTAAAACTTGATAATGTTAAAGATGGCAGGTGAAGATGATTATTGATGTTAATCTGTATGATTCTAGAAACGGAATTGGTAATGGGTATTTGATCATTGTCATCTTATATCGACGAAACCGGTGACTTTTTAAGCAAAAAAAAATCTGTCCCATACAGTATTCTCAAACACTACTGATGGTAGTCCTTCGAGGTATTCTCCAAGAATAAGAATTACACCGCCTTCTTATTTAACTGTAAGAAACAATTTCCTCCAACGGCTCATACATGGCGGGAAACAAGCTGCCCTCCGAAAATTGGTAATGTTAAAGCTGGCAGTTCAAGATGAATATTGAAGTTAATCTGTATGATTCTAGAAACGGAATTAGTAATGAGTATTTGATCGTCATCAACTTAGATCGGCGAAAACGGTGGCTTTAAAAAAAAAAAGGGCTGTGCCACTCAGTATTCTCACTTACTACCGGTGGTAGTCCTTCGAGATATGCTCCAATAATAAGAATTAGACCGTTTTCTTATTTATATGTGTGAAACATTTTCCTCTTATAGCACATACTTAGCGAGAGACAAACTGCCCTCAGAAACGTGTTAATGGGAAAGTTATCAGGTGAAGATGAATATTGAAGTTAATCTCTATGATTCCAGAAATGGAATTAGTAATGGGTATTTGATCATCATCGCCTTAGATCGGCGAAAACGGTGATTTTTTAAAGAAAAAAAGTCTGTGCCACACAGTATTCTCACCCAATAGTGTTGGTAGTCCTTCGTGGTATTCTCAGACAATAAGAATTAGACCGCTGTCTTATTTAACTGTGGGAAACAATTTTCTCTAATGGCTCATTGCTCATACATGGTGGGAGACAAGCTGGCCTCAGAAACTTGATAATGTTAAAGCTGGCAGGTGAAGATGAATATTGAAGTTAATCTGTATGATTCTAGAAACCGAAATAGTAACGGGTATTTGATCAGCGTCATCTTAGATTGGCGAAAACGGCGACTTTTTCAGGAAAAAGTGTCTGTGCCACACAGTATTCTCACCCAATACTGTTGGTAGTCCTTCGAGTTATTCTGCAAGAATAAGAATTGGACCGTCTTCTTATTATCTGTGGGAAACAATTTCCTCTAATGGCTTATGGCTCATACTTCGCAGGAGAAAAGCTGTGCTCAGAAACTTGATAATGTTAACGATGGCAGGTGAAGATGAATGTTGTCCGCAGCTCGTGGTCGTGCGCTAACGTTCTCGCTTCCCATGCCCGGTTTCCCGGGTTCGATTCCCGGCGGGGTCAGGGATTTTCTGTGCCTCGTGATGACTGGGTGTTATGTGATGTCCTTAGGTTAGGTAGGTTTAAGTAGTTCTAAGTTCTAGGGGACTGATGACCATAGATCTTAAGTCCCATAGCCATTTTTGAAGATGAATATTGAAGTTAATCTCTATGATTCTAGAAACCGAATTAGTAATAGGCATTTGATCATCGTCATCTTAGATTGGCGAAAACGGCGACTTTTTAAAGAAAAAGGATTTGTGCCACATTGTATTCTCACCCAATACTGTCGGTGGTCCTTCGAGGTACTCTCCAGGAATAAGAATTAGACCGCCTTGTTATTTAACTCTGGGAAACAATTTCCTCTAATGCCTCATGGCCCATACTTGGCAGGAGACCAGCTGCCCTCAGGAACTTGATAATGTTAAAGCTGGCAGGTGAAGATGAATTGTGAAGTTAATATGTATGATTCTAGAAACGGAATTAGTAATGAGTATTTGATCATCATCATCTTAGATCGGCGAAAACGTTGGCTTTTTAAGGAAAAAATGTCTGTGCCACTCAGTATTCTCACTTACTACAGGTGGAAGACCTTCGAGGTATTCTCCAAGAATAAGAATTAGACCGCCGTCTAATTTAACTGTGGGAAACATTTTCCTCTAATGGCTCATCGCTCATACTTGGTGAGAGACAAGCTGCCCTCAGAAACTTGATTATGTCAAAGCTGGTAGGTGTAGATGAATATTTAAGTTAACCTGGGTGATTCTAGGAACCGAATTAGTAATGGGTATTTGATCATCGTCGCCTTAGGTCGGCGAAAACGGTGACATTTTAAGGAAAAAAGTCTGTGCCACACAGTATTCTCACTCACTCCTGGTGGTAGTCCTTCGAGGTATTCTCCAAGAATAAGAAATAGACCACCTTCTTATTTAACTGTATGAAACAATTTCCTCCAATGGCTCATGCTTGGCGGGAGACAAGCAGCCCTCAGAAACTTGATAATGTTAAAGCTGCCATTTGAAGATGAATATTGAAGTTAATCTGTATGATTATAAAAATGGAATTAGTAATGAGTATTTGATCATCATCTTACATCAGCGAAAACGGTGGCTTTTTAAGGGAAAAAAGTCAGTGCCACTAAGTATTCTCACTTACTACAGGTGGTAGTCCTTCAAGGTATTCTCCAAGAATAAGATTTAGACCGCCGTCTTATTTAACCGTGGGAAACAATTTCCTCTAATGGCTCATGGCTCTAACTTGACGGGAGACAAGCTGCCCTCAGAAACTTGTTAATATGAAAGCTTGCAGGTGAAGATGAAGATTGAAGTTAATCTCTATGATTCTAGAATCCGAATTTGTAATAGGCATTTGATCATCGTTTTCTAAGATTGGCGAAAACGGCGTCTTTTTAAAGAAAAAGGGTCTGTGCCACGTAGAATTCTCACCCAATACTGTCGGTAGTCCTTCGAGGTATTCTCCAAGAATAAGAATTAGAGCGCCTTCTTATTTAACTGTGGGAAACAATTTCCTATAATGGCTCATGGCTCATACTTGGCGGGAGACAAGCTGCTCTCAGCAACTTGTTAATGTTAAAGCTGGAAGGTGAAGATAAATATTGAAGTTAATCTGTATGATTCCAGAAACGGAATCAGTAATGGGTATTTGATCATCGCCGTCTTAGATTATCGAAAACGGCGACTTTTAACGGAAAAGGAGTCTGTGCCACACAGTATTCTCACCCAATACTGTGTAACGTTGTTGCTTTAATTTGCTATGAAAGCGGTACTGATAGACAATAAAAGCTGGTTAAAAGTTGTGAGCTGTCTGGGAAAGTTAACCTTGCGTTACTGTGCAACTGTTTCACAAGGTATCCAGTCTAGCTTACCAAATTCCCAACCAGACTAACATTAATTATAATCTTGTAATTGTCATACGACAACACAACACTGCATTCATAAAATAACACACGAAGAACGTTGAAACATATGCAAGAGGAAATTAACCACAACCAACCGATTCAATTTTCACCCAAAGAAGTTACGTTCGTAGCGCAATCCTGTCCGTCATGAAATTACCACACACTGGTATACTAAATTCATACTAACTCTCTGTGAAATCTTCCCGAAAAGAATAGCTGAGGGCTATTTGATGCTTACACCACATGCTTCACGTGGTCAACTTGGTTCACACAAAGAGTGTAACTCCACAATAATCTTGATAATTAAAGTAAATTACATCGAAACGCGATTTACTAAAGAAAAAACCTCGAACTGGTTACTATCGTCTTACTATTAACCTGATGGGTCAAACAATTGTATAAGCAAGTGGTACTGGTCTCACAAAGTACACCCCACGTGGGTTGAACATAAAGAAAAGTTGCTATATTGAAATATATTGTTAAAACGAGACGTTATAATCTCACGCACATTCGCATTTAAGATTGATGATCTTAGTTAGAGTTACTGACCAACACATGGTTCCACTTTACTCACAAAGTAGTGACAAAGCAACTACTGGCAGATATTCTGAAGTTCACCCTCGAAATACACTGCGTTGCAATTTAAGATAACATTAGATATTTTAGAGCTAAACCTGAAATAAAGGTGATTAAATTTTCAGTTAGGCTGAACTTAAGAAATCCATTGTCCTGCGGACTTAGCAGACACGCACATAGCCGGAGATCTTACCACTTCAGACGCTCGCTGCGGACAGACTGCCGTGGTCCCTTCCTGAGGGTGGTTCACTGAAACTACTATTAATTATGTGATTGTTACTCTTATGGGGTTCCTCACTATAAATATGCCCCATGCAAAGGCTAATCGATCACACTCCAATGAGAATGAATAGCTATATGACTGATAAAAGAAGCAATGCCACAGGAATGAATTTACGAAACAAAATATCACAAATCTAATACATCACACAAAAACAAACATTGATCAATAAAACAGCTTTGAAAGTACAATAGTCATCATAAAAAAAACAATAAATAAAACACCTGCAAAATACAAGAGTCAAAGTAAAAAAAAAAATAAATAGAACACCTGCAAAATACAAGAGTCAGTGTAATAAACACCAATAAATCGAACCCCTGCAAAACACATGAGTCAAAGTTTCTCTGACAGAAACACACGTATATGCATTGAACTAAGAACCTTATAATCACTGTTCACTGACACACTCGGTAGTTCCACTGTTCCGAGGCACAATATAAGGGGAGGGGGGGGGGGGGGTTCGTCGCCACAGCTGTCAGTAGGGTTTTTTGTCCATCTGTTGCGTGCAATACCGCCGTCTCTGCCCTCTCATGAAGTTTCTCTTGGTGGCCCGTGTCACGTACATCTCGATTTGGTTCCATGTTTGTATTGTCAAATTCGTGCGGTATCCTCGTTTGACACGCCAGGTTGATATTCCTGAGCAAGGATGACACTTAATGGCTCTTCTTTGTGCCACCCTTAGCGACCAGAGAATATCGAACCATGATTTACTGTCGCTTGACAGTGGGCATCCGTCAGGAAAAATGAAATGTCATGTGGCTAAGGCCCCCCGTCAGGTAGACCGTTCGCCTGTTGCAGGTCTTTCGATTTGACGCCACTTCGGCGACCTGCGCGTCGATGGGGATGAAGTGATGATGATTAGGACAACACAACACCCAGTCCCTGAGCGGAGAAAATCTCCGACCCAGCCGGGAATCGAACCCGGGACCTTAGGATTGACATTCCGTCATGTTGACCACTCAGCTACCGGTGCCGGATATCTGTCAGGAAACGTTGATAGGTGTCGTTGAAGTCTGCCATTTTCTCTGGACAGTACCTGTCAAAAGGCTCCACGCCCCTTTATCCCCTGTCTTCTGTCGTTTCACCGCGGCCGTCTCGTCATGGTTGTGTGCGTGTGGTGCGTTGCCAGCAGATGGATTTCCGCACGGTGGACCGCTCGGCCATCTCAGGTCATCGCCTCCACGAAGGGTCGCACTGGTGCGGCCGGCCATTAGCTCTGGGTGCAAGGGAAAGTGTTTGCCGCGTACCCTTCTTTTGTTGTCGACCGCGCTCCCGAAGTTGCCCAGTTGACAGTGTGTCCTGCTGGGAAACCCGCCTGTCTACAACTAGTCCTCCTCCTCGCTGCTCCCGTTGTCTCGTAAGAGTTTTAGCTGGTTCGCTTTCAGGTTCTCAACTGCATTCACAGAAATTGTTCATCATAGTTATGTGATTACAAAATGTCATACATAATACCACTTAATATTGTCTTTCACAATTTTTAAGAACAAAAGTGAGACTTAATTTTTTTTAAATAAAAAAAGTTAGATGAATCGACAATATAAAATTAAAAGTTAAATGACTTGACAATATAAAAAATAAAAGTGAAATGACTTGACAGTATAAAAATAAAAATTAAATGAACTGACAATATAATATCTAAATCCGCATCACTAATGTGGTTCACTTGCGTTTTAATAAATCAAATGCTACTTATTAATTCACTAAAATGAATAGGATTATGCCTTGTGGAAGTATAGGGCAGGACAGCATAGGGTTCACATGTTATTTACACACACACACACACATGCACACCTGTTGTCTATACTACAAACTAACTACCCATAAACATGTATTACTCAAAATTCTACTTCAATCCACTACTAGTTAATCCAACAAGCTACTTCAATGCTACTCCAACACAGTGTTTATACCACTACAACATTGTTCTAATTCGTCCTCTTCCTGATGCTCACGGCATATGTCTTGTCACATGATAAATATGGAGAAACTTTCCTTAAACACACACAGTGAAAAGAACAATGGTTATTTACACGACAAAACATTTATAGCAGTTGACACACCTGATAAGAGACTTGCAATTATACATTTATCATACTCATATGTTTACACACAAAACAGGAAGACAATTTCATCTAAAATTACGTTATCACAAGAATTAATCACACAGATGACTCTGAGTAGGGTAAAAATATTTTCATTATACAGGTTATACTACATTTTCTTACCCATTTCGTTCCTTCTTTAAGTTACCTTTCGCTTCCAAATCAGTTATTTCGCCTGTGGTGGTCATTCTGGATTCATTTCTTATGAATGGCAAAATTGTGGTCACCTGTATTCTGTAAAACAGTTTCATCTTAACATATTGAACTTACAACAGACACAAAAGATCCGAATCCTCCTGTAGTTTGAATGACAAATGTTTTGCTTCATCCTTATTACATTAAACCAAGCTTTCCTTCGGTCCCATAATCAAAATTATTTAATCTTCCTCTACCTTCAAGAGGGAAATATCCTCAGTACAAATCATATAGGCTGCAGTGCATCCCGCACCAGCGAAAACAGTAAGCTGTAATGCTCACAGCATCAGCAAAACACATAAACGTCGCTTTTCTAGGGCAAGTATTAAAGCAAAATAATTTTTCAGGCTCTGGCTCAACATCAATCAAGACTACAGAAAGGATCCATATTTCTGTTCCATTCTCCATTTGCTGAAAGAACTGCTCGTATTTGACTACCATAATAATATTTCAGGGCCACGTAAATTACACAAACCACAATTCTTCTTTCACCTTGAAGGGAATCAATATACTGACGAAATCCACAGACAGCACTTTACATACTCAGCTATAAAGAACAAAAAAGACATATATCATCAATATTAACATATCATCGCAACTTGGGAAGCCAATGGTTAAACAATCGTATTATTGCATCCTGTTTTCAAGATTCTAAACTTACTCATTCCTTTCTCAGAGTTCTCCTATCTTAAAATATTCATACAGCACGCATACTATAGTAAGAGATCCTCATTTATACTGACAGATATAGAATAGTAATAGATAGATAGTAGCACTGAAAGCAGAAAATCGGAAACAAGGCTTCTAACAGCTGGGGAGCTGGGATTACCACTCCCATAATACCCACAGATCGGATATTCCCCTGAGTTTTGCATTAATTCAGCACAGATCTTGCTTCTCTCAGGAGCGACTCGTTTAAATTTACACAAAAAAACATAAACAGCATTTCACTCGTTCACAAAGAAACCTTTTATCTTCACCTTTGAACCAACCTAAATCCTAATTGCACAAGGAAAGAAAAAAAAAATTTAAAAACATCACTTCAATCAATCACATAGAAACATCTTTATCATTATTTTTACCAACATATTATTCAAAATGCATACGTCACAAATTTAAACTAATCAATTCTTTCTCCTCACCGTCCTCTCTACTTCTCATTGTCCTTTCTACTCATTTGCCATGTCGCTCATTTGTTCCGATTGGGCGCCTTCTGCGCTGATCGTTTGTCATTGCCGGTTTTGTTCATTTCCATTTGCTGGATTATGTCTAGGGTTAGCTCCGCCTACAGTCCTATTCTCACCGTATTCATCGTAGTATCGATTCTCGTTGCCGTACCTGTAGCGTTCACGATCTTGTCCACGTCCTCGATCATTTCCGTTGTTCCACCTGTGTTCGCGACTGATACCCCAGTTCCTATACGGCCGGTCCCAATTATTGTTCCGTTGATTAGTACTACGGCCACGACTGCGATCGCACTGCTGTGCCCCGTAATAACTTTGTGCCTGATTAGGCGGGCATTCTGCTGTATTATATTCCAACTCTTGGAGAAGTGTCTTAAACGTTTCCACGTCCTCTTTGCATCGTCCCACAAGAATGACGTGGCGCAAGTGCATCGGCAATTTGGTGATGCATATCCTAATTAGTTCCGCAGGCCCGTATGGGTCGTATAAAAATTGATTTGCCTGCAGCATGTGGTCGAATAGGCGTGCTGGGCTGCCGAAACCAGACTGGTTCAAATTTGGCAGCATAATTATGCCATGCTTGACCCTATCTTGTACCGCTTCTGACCAATAGGCGAACAAAAAGGCTTGTCGAAACTCCCGAGTGGAGTTGCAGTGACGCGCTGCCGACCTCATGCAAATTGCCGGTTCACATTCCAAATAGCCACACATATATTCTATCTTATGTGAACTTGACCAGTCGGGGGGAAGACAGAACTCAAATTGCTCGAGCCATGCTCGTGGATGTATTCCTTTTTGCGAATTTCGGGATATATCAAACTTTCTCACCGTAAGGAAATGTTTGAAATCAACCCCCCGCATTTCCTCCCGGCGAGGCCATTGTATGTTTCTATTTTTCTCGTGTCTGCCCCTCAACATACAATCTCCCCTGTCGTCAAAACATTCCTCGTGGCCAGAGTCCCTCTCTGCACTGTTCGTACAGCTATTTCTGGTGCTATTGGCGAGTTCGGAATCACACCCCACGCGGTTTTCCAGATGCGCCACGCGTTCTTGTAATTCGCCTGTTACAGCTTTGTGCCGCCTGTTCACTTCGAACTGTCCCTTCTGAAATCTAAGAAGCGAACGCACTTCTTCGGTCTCTACGACCGCTACCAGTGTAGTATTGTTATCGCTCTCCCTCACCTTCATCGTGCCTATGATGTCCGCTAATGCCGAAATCTTATCATGTATTTGTCTGTTGTCCTCTGTCCCAGTCTCCTTCAATTGTTCCACTTGCTGTTCGAGTACGTGAATCGCTTGACTGTTGTCCGCTACTGTGTTGCTAATGGACACGGGACAATGCGTTTCCGCCTCCTGGACCCTGAAAAGTACCTGCTGGTGTTCTCTTTGGCATTCTTCTCTCAGTGCTTGGAAATTCCTAAGTAGCTGTTCTTCGCTCTTTTTCGATTCCGCATCGCGACTCCGCTTGCCCTGTTTTAAGGCTTGCAGACGATCATCGATTTGTTCAAATGTACAGCCTAATTCTTTCATAATATCGCTTTCTATTTCACTTGCCAGATTGTTTATTCTTTGTGAGATATCATCGGACACTCTCTGCATCGACTTGTCGACGTTATTTGTCTGCTGGATTAGTTTTTCGTCAATTTGTTCGCCTAGCTCGCGGATCGATTTTTCAGATTTCTGCGTCATTTGTTCGCCTAGCTCGCAGATCGATTTTTCAGATTTCTCTGCGTTTTCTTTATTTTGTTGCAATAAGGCTTTTATGAGTTCTGCCAAATCAATTTGGTTAGTTGGAAGCAAATTAATTTCTGGCTCTGCTGTGAGCCCGTTCATCCTGTTTTGCATTTCCTCTGAAGTATTCCCCATTTCATTTTCGGAACCGTCCGATGTGTTAATATTAGAAATCAAATTATCCCCTTGGTCCATGTTGCTTAAGTTGTTGGACCGCCTACTTTTAGCTTGGTTACATGTCTGCATTAGTTCAATTTATACCCGGTACGCAACACACTAATCAGAATAAATGTATCCCCCAAAAATTACGACAGTCACACGAAAGGTACCCAACCTAGTACGCACTTTTTCACACTCAAAACAAATTTTTATCTTTGATCGAAGCAGTGCAATTTACAAGCGAGAAAAAAAACACACACACATATAAAACACTCAAATATAGAAAACAAAACAACAGGACAAACAACATAACGCCACTCAACAACGCCGTGAATCATTTGAAAGTCTGCTCAGAAACAACGCAGAAGTTGTTTGAGCGCTGCAGGGAAAAAAATTAAGATTATACAACTCTCGCAATCTAATGTTTCAGAGATTCCAGAGTCTAGAGGAATCACAGAACAGGGTCGCCATGTGTAACGTTGTCGCTTTAATTTGCTATGAAAGCGGTACTGATAGACAATAAAAGCTGGTTAAAAGCTGTGAGCTGTCTGGGGAAGTTAACCTTGAATTACTGAGCAACTGTTTCACCAGGTATCCAGTCTAGCTCACCAAATTACCAACCAGACTAACATTAATTATAATCTTGTAATAGTCATACGACAACCGGTGATATATATATATATATATATATATATATATATATATATATATATATATATATATATGAGAATTTAAAATAAAAAGAAATAAATCAGTTTATATTTGGGAATCTATTTTAACATTGATCATTGAAATTTCAGCATATTAAACGTGAGTCATAACTAAGCTGGTGCTTTATTTAGGACTGTGAAAATGTGAGTTTGTAATCTTACGGAACACATCAAATATGGAGCCAAGATTGGGAGACTGCATACAACACTGCATTCATAAAATAACACACAAAGAACGTTGAAACATATGCAAGAGGAAATTAACCACAACCAACCGATTCAATTTTCACCCAAAGAAGTTACGTTCGTAGCGCAATTCTGTCCGTCATGAAATTACCACACACTGGTATACTAAATTCATACTAACTCTCTGTGAAATCTTCCCGAAAAGAATAGCTGAGGGCTATTTGATGCTTACACCACATGCTTCACGTGGTCAACTTGGCTTACACAAAGAGTGTAACTCCATAATAATTTTGATAATTAAAATAAATTACATCGAAACGCGATTTACTAAAGAAAAAACCTCGAACTGGTTACTATCGTCTTACTATTAACCTGATGGGTCAAACAATTGTATAAACACGTGGTACTGGTCTCACAAAGTACACCCCACGTGGGTTGAACATAAAGAAAAGTTGCTATATTGAAAAATATTGTTAAAACGAGACGTTATAATCTCACGCACATTCGCATTTAAGATTGATGATCTTAGGGTTACTGATCAACACGTGGTTCAACTTTACTCACAAAGTAGTGACAAAGCAACTACTGGCAGATATTCTGAAGTTCAAACTCGAAATACACTGCGTTGCAATTTAAGATTACATTAGATATTTTAGAGCTAAACCTGAAATAAAGGTGATTAAATGTTCAGTTAGGCTGAACTTAAGAAAGCCATTGTCCTGTGGACTTAGCAGACACGCACATAGCCGGAGATCTTACCACTTCAGACGCTCGCCGCGGACAGACTGCTGTGGTCCCTTCCTGAGGGTGGCTCACAAATACAAACGGAAGTGGCCAGAGGGGCAGCTTCCTATACCAACATGACAAGGGACGGACAGGACCATACTAAGAATAGAAACCTCTCTGCTTTTAGAAAGCATAGCTACCTGTTCCAACGTTGGTCCTACTGTTCTCTAGCAGACAGGCTTGTCTGCTACCCTCAAGCATGCAACTAGAAATACATTTGCTCATTCATCCTCTCACACAGAAGGGAAGGGGTATGACAGTATCTTATCATATACAGTATATAAAAGAAAGCGGATGTAGGTTCCGTATGAGACTGTGTGACATGAATTACATATAAACTGTGTTTTAAAGTGTAGTAGTGTGACAGATCGTTCTTGTTTATGTGTAAAAGTAACACGTTCCATTACTCAGTCTCCTCCCAGATAGTCAGAAACGGCACAGTAAATTTAGAAGAGGAATTTATGCCGTAAATGACAACAGATTTAAGAAATTAACATGAAAGGAATCCAGCAGAGACCTTTCAACTGTTGGTAGTCCTTCGAGGTATTCTCCAAGAATAAGAATTGGTCCGCCTTCTTATTTAACTGTGGGAAACAATTTCCTCTAATGGCTCATACTCGGCTGGAGACAATCTGCCCTCAGAAACTTGATAATGTTAAAGCTGGCAGATGAAGATGAATATTGAAGTTAATCTGTATGATTCTAGAAACGGAATTAGTAATGGGTATTTCATCATCGTCGCCTTACGTCGGCGAAAACGGAGAATTTTTAAGGAAAAAAAGTCTGTGGCACACAGTATTCTCACCCAATATTGTTGGTAGTCCTTCGAGGTGTTCTCCAAGAATAAGAATTGGACCGCCTTCTTATTTAACTGTGGGAAACGATTTCCTCCAATGGCTCATACTTGGCTGGAGACAATCTGCCCTCAGAAACTTGATAATGTTAAAGCTGGCAGGTGAAGATGAATATTGAAGTTAATCTGTATGATTCTAGAAACGGAATTAGTGATGGGTATTTGATCATCGTCATCTTAGATCGGCGAAAACGGCGACTTTTTAAGGAAAAAAGTCTGTGCCACACAGTATTCTCACCCAGTACATTTGGTAGTCCTTCGAGGTATTCTCCAGGAATAAGAATTAGACCGCCTTGTTATTTAACTGTGGGAAACAATTTCCTCCAATGGCTCATACATGGCGTGAGACAAGCTGCCCTCAGGAACTTGATAATGTTAAAGCTGGCAGGTGAAGATGGATATTAAAGTTAATCTGTATGATTCTTGAAACCGAATTAGTAATGGGTATTTGATCATCGTCATCTTAGATCGGCGAAAACGGTGACTATTTTAGGAAAAAGGTAATTTGTGTACCAACTTGACACTGTATTCCACAGCTGCATTAACGGTTCGTCGTTTCCGCGTGTTTACACAAACGTGAATACACTTATACTGCGATACTTCTGTAATATAATGTAAGTGCTGTTGTATGCAAGGCCAAAACAGCAGCTCTTCGTGCCAGTACGATCTGTTCTTCAATAATCGAACGACCAGTGCTCACGGATTGATTGGACTTACCACAACGCTTTACGGGGCTACATTACGATTCACTGGGAATATTACTTGGTCGCACTGCAGTGCTGATAGTTTGGCGAGATGGGCATAATTAAATCATTTCTGAAAATAAAATCAGGATATTACTGCTTTATTTCTATGATGTATGATGGATTCACTTGGCTAAACTGTAGTTAGCCCGTTGCAAGCGCTGCCTGAAGAAACTTCAGTGAAAACACATAAGTTCACTTACCCAAACGTAACAGTTAGATTTTTTGTGGAACTATAGAAAAACTCAGATATTTTATTAAATTCCTGACGTGGTTGGTAACTGGTAAGACCGACTGACATTGAACGTCAACTGAACATTAGGCAAGTGGAGGGGTTTCAGATGTGACGGCGCTCACCAGCTAACATCGATGGTAGCACCCGCCCTCCTGTATTTTTGTTTAAATCTGAAGATGGTCTTCTTCGACCGAAACCAGTAATTACAGTTTCAATAAACGTGATCTACACTGTTTTGTTCGTAAAACTTAAAAAAAGGTTGTGTATTCACCCTAGATGGACTTTCAACACCACGTATCGTCGCATTGGCTAGTATTGAAAGGTGTAAGTGAGGTTGTGAGGAAGTGTCCGTACTGCAAATAGTCGTACTACAGAAACAGTATTAAGGAACTAACATCGGAGTGGAATTTATTAATGGCCAAAGGAAAGTTTAAAATAGATATTCCTGACAAAGATGGTACAGTAAATTCTAAGCACTGCTGCGAACAGAAACGATAGGGAAAACATAAAACTTTTTGAAACATCAGCAATTATTAGCTCAACAAAACATAAACGAACGACCATGGCAGAAAAATTTAGAATGCAATACATTTCAAACTTCTGTGGTATGCTTCTGCGCGTTGTTTTCTTTACAGTTGACAAATAACGTCAATACAACTGTATTTTTCAAGATGATTACGTCCGTTCTTATGCACAGAGTGGGCATTTTCTTTATCCAGATACTTTAAAACTTAAATAACTTTTCACTTCAAATATTAGTGTATTCACACCACATGGAACGTGAAATACCAAGTATCATCGATCATGGGAGGCGACCTGTAAGCAAAATGTCAAGTACCCATCCAACCTGCGCAATGCGTCAAGAAGGCAAACCAGATAAAAAAAATAAAAATACAAAAACACAAATTCAATTACTATAACATGATTCAGTGCAACTAGAACAGGTTAATGTCAGCTGTAAGCAGACAACGCCACCATCACGTCAGCTTAAAAACATTCTTCGAGAGTATCGTTGACGTGACGTCGACATTGGCGTTCCATGCCGTTCCATCGACGATTGAGATGGATGCCGCCATTTGAAATATATTGTAGAATTTTTTTTCATGACGTTCCGTAAACGCTCCTTTCGGTGCACAACAGTAGTCCAAGGAATGGCGTGTAATGCCTAACGTCATTAACCTCCTCCCCCCCCCCCCCCCCCACCATACTTGTACACGATACAAAGAACCGACGGCCATTCCACATCCGATAATACACGAATGCGGCCAGTATAAACCGAAGCTTTCACTAAGACCCGTGCTTTCAAGCGAGGAAAATAGTCGTCACCTGTGCACTTCACAGCTGTTGCATCGCCCCGAGAATGTGACTGATTTCGAGGAGAAAGAAGGCAAAATACGACTACTTGGTGCAATGAACGCGTGTTATAAAGGAACAATATAAACTGAAGCCGTGTCGTTTTGACATCAGAAGTTAATATTATATGTTGTAGTGGTCTGCAGTCTGAAGTTTGGTCTGATTCATTTATCCGCGCTAGCCTTGCTTCCCCTCGATAATTTTTACTCCACCAAAATTCTTTTCATTACCAAATTGACGATTCCTTTCTCCCCAACGCGGTTCAGTATTTCCTCTTTAGTTATTCGATCAAGCCATTCAGTTTTCAACATGATTCTATGCCAAGGCGTTTCAGAAGCCTTTATTGTCTTCTTGACAGTACTTCTTATCATTCCACTCCATACGAATACGCTCAGAAAAAGACTTCGTAAAAGTTACGTATAGATTCATTGTTAGTAAATTTCTCTTTTTCAGAAACGTTTTCTTACTATTACCGGGTGTATTTCATATCCTCTATACTTTGACCATCATCAGCAATTTTGCTGCCGAAATAACAGAACTCATCAACTATGTTTAGTGTTTCATTTCCTACTGTCTTAACAGTAGCAAAGTAATACTGCGTTAAATGAAGTGTGATGTATGTTAAAAGAGTGTAGGCGGCGAAAAACAGTGGAGGAAACTTCCTGGCAGATTGAATCTGAGTGCTCAACCTTTCTTCTAGGAGTGTTGGTTCTGCAGGTTCGCAGGAGAGCTTCTGTGAAGTTTGGAAGGTAGGTAACGATACACTGGCACAATTAAAGCTGAGGGTGAGTCATGAGTCGTGCTTGGGTAGCTCAGTCCGTAGAACAGTTGCCCACGAAAGGCAAAGATCCCGAGTTCAAGTGTTGGTCCGGTGCACAGTTTTAAGCGGCCAGGAAGTTTCATATCGACGCACACTCCACTGCAAAGTGAAAATTTCATTCTGGAAACAGTCGAGGAAATTAAAAAAAGAACAAAAAGGATACTGTCTAGAGGGACATGCGATTGAGGCCTCAAAACGAATTTATCATGGCAGCACACACGGAATGTGATAAAATTTTGTGGTTATGTGGTGAAATATTAGATATTAACCATAACTATACGTATTGTTCACTGCTTATTATGCACAACTGCAGAGAAAGCTAAATTTGTTGATTTCCGTTTAGCAATGGATGCAATGACAACTCTTTCGTGGGCTATTACCGATGGCTTTAGTGAGTGCTTTCTTGTGCACTGTATGCACTTTATGGAAGGTGTAAATGGGCACTAACGTGACGGCATGTCCAATGAGGTGCTCACGGATACAGCGCTGTGAGTAACTGTTCATTTAATACAGAGGCTGAGAACAGCAAACACACAGTCTTATGGACTACCTCAAAAGATGATCCATGCGGTACTCGCTCCTCGCGACGTTCATCAACATAAACGGCTTTTCTGGTGCAAAAGGACTTCCTGTATGTCTCAGGTAACACAGTCACACCTCGTATTAAGGCTTTTATATCTGTGAAACTGATAGTGACTTGTTCTCTGCAACAAGGGGAAACATTATAGTTCGTCTTCTGTTACAAAAAGCCCATATATTTTGTAAGGATTCTTCTCACCAGTATCCACAATAACTTCCCCTTGAACGTCTTTCTACAGTTTCCGCAGACATCATATACAAAGCTGTTTATAGGTTAATCTTTCTGTGGCAGTTCTTTTAAAGGATCGTGGTTTTCCTGTACTGCACTTGTGGCAATTACGAATGAGATCACAGAACTCAATTTCAGGTAAGTGCTTACAATTATGACATGGCGAAGACCGTCCACTGAATTTTAAAGTCTTAGATGGCCGGTCCAATGGTTTCTAGATACAGCTACTTTATCAACAACAAACTTATACTGCTGCTTCAAGTCAAGCAATTCAAAAGCAAAGGTGAATCAGTTTTGGTAGAACATGGGTCCACAGTCGCGACAAATTCGTTATGTGATTCCATCACGCCTGCAACTGTTAGTTTTACTTATTTGTAGTATATTTTCATCATTAGGTCACTTTCAAGTACCCTGATAAAAAGAATCGATAAGAATTCAGTGCATAAGAAATCTGTTAAAAATTAAACACAATGATAAACCACAGTGCGATACTACTTAATAATTAACATAATTTTAAATTTATGACGTTCATACGTACAATAATCAGCCAGAGCATTACGACCACCTACCTAACAGTCGGTATGTCCAGGTTTGACACGGATAACAGCGGCGACGCGTTGTGACATTGAAGCAACCAGGCCTTGGTAGGTTGCTGGAGGGAGTTGGCACTGCATCTTCACGCACAAGTCATCTAACTCCCGTAAATTCCAGGGAGAGGGCGATGAGCCCTGACGCCACGTTCAATAACTTCCCAGACGAGTTCGATCTGGTTCAGATCTGGCGAGTTAGGGGGCCAGCACATCAATTGGAACTCACCGCTGCGTTCCTCGAACCACTCCATCACACTCCTGGCCTTGTGACATGGTGTATTACCTTGTTGAAAAGTGCCACTGCCGTCGAGAAACATGCTCGTCATGAAGAGTGTACGTGATTTGCAACCAGTGTACGATACTTCTTGGCCATCATGATGCCTTGCACGAGCTCCACTGGACCAACGGATGCCCACGTGAATGTTATCCAGCGCATAATGAAGCCGCTGCGAGCTTGTCTCCGTCCCGCAGTATGGGTGTCAAGGATCTGTTGCCCTGGACGACGACGGATTCGCGCCCTCCAGTCGGCATGATGAAGAAAATATCGGAATTCATCAGACCATGCAACGCTCTGCCACAGCACCAACTTTCAGTGCTGATGGTCACGTGCCCATTTCAGTCGTGTTTGCCGATGTCATGGTGTTAACATTGGCACAGGCATATCATCGGCTGCGGAGGCCCATCGTTAGGAGTGTTCGGTACACTGTGTGTACAGACACACTTGTACTCTGCCCAGCGTCAAAATCTGATGATAGTTTTCGCCACCTGTCCTATTTTACCAGTCTGCCCAGCCTACGACGTCCGACATCTGTAGTGATGGGTGGGCGCCGAACCACACGAGATCTGGGCGTGATTTCACCTTGGTTTCGCCACATGCTGAGGACACTCACCACAGCACTTCTCGAGCACCCGAAAAGTCGTTTAGTTTCCGTAATGCTCGTGCCCAGCCCCGGGCCATCACAATCTGCCCTCGGTCAAACTCAGACAGATCGCGTGCCTTCCCCATTCTACGCACGAACAGCACGCTCATTAATACTACATTCACCGTGCGTGTGTTTGACCAGCAGTCATTCCTTGCCAGGTGACGCTGCTATCGCCTGTACGGGTTTATATCGATAGTAGGTCGGTGATCATAACATTCTGCCGGCCGGAGTGGCCGAGCGGTTCTAGGCGCTACAGTCTGAAACCGCGCGACCGCTACGGTCGCAGGTTCGAATCCTTCCTGGGCATGGATGTGTGTGATGTCCTTAGGTTAGTTAGGTTTAAGTAGTTCTCAGGTCTAGGGGACTGATGACCTCAGAAGTTAAGTCCCATAGTGCTCAGAGCCATTTGAACCGCTTGAACCATTTGAGCCATAACATTCCAGTGCATTAATGGTGCTAATGTTACAAATTTTTGTTACTACTACGACATTTTCATTTCACTCACAAGAAGAGTGCCTGTGGACAGCCTCTTGATACTAGACTGGTTTAACATAATGTAACATCGCAGATTTTTTTATAAATCTGTTGTCCAGAAGTTTCCACAAATTTCTTATTAATCTTACCATAGTTTATAAATTACTTTGTCACCGTGTTTAATGTGTAACTGATTTATGATGCAGTGAGTTCTTATCTATTCTTTGATGGTGATACTTGAAAATAGTACAGAAGTACGACAAACAAACTAAAACTCGCAGTTGTAATCATTTAAATAATTCAGTAGAGCTGTAATTTATGAAGCAATTTCTTCCAAATCGTAAGAAACCATTAATGTGACATTAAACATTATTATTTCAAGAAAATTAGAACTATAAGCACCATTAGTAAGAAATTTTATGATAAATGAGAGGCAGAAACGACTGCTAGTAACAGAAAATTCCTGAGTCATGCTGCATGAGAAATTTGTTACCTATACAGAGTCAACGTTATGCTCGTCATGTACCATTTATGTAGCTTTAGATGTAAACGTGAATCACTGGAAACGGGAAGAGTAAAACAAGTAAATACTTCTACAAATATTACATTGGTGCATAAGTTCGTAGCGTTTATCCATAAGTTTAATAAACGCAACAGATACATGTAACAGAGAGTTTAGTCGTCAATAATATACTCTCCTTTGTAATTTACAACAGTCTTCCAACGCTCGGGTAACTTTTTGACTGCACGACTGTAGAAATGACGTGATTTTGAGGTGAAGAAATCGTCCAGGCATGTTAGGAGCGCATTTTCCCCTGGCAAGGAAATTCCTCGAAAGTTGTTCGATAGAGAGAGGAAAAGATGAAAATCTGAGGACACAGGGTCAGGTAAGTAAGGTGGTTGTGGAATGACTTCCCAACGTAACACCTCTACGCTGCTTCTGTCTATCTAGCAAAATATGCGCGGGAGTATCACGGAGTAGCAACACTTCACACAGTCTTCCTGGTCGTTGTTCTTGGACTGTCTCTGCAAGACGTCTCAATTGCTGACAATAAATGTCAGCAGTGATTGTTACACCTCGGGGAAGCAATTCGTAGTACACCACACCGTCGCTGTCGCACCAGAGGCATAACGTTATCTTTTGTGGATGCGCACAGGTCTTTGTATGGGAGATGCTACTTTCTTTGGGCTCAACCATTTCTTTCTTTTGCTTAGATTAGTACACAGACACCACTTCTCGTCACCATTAACTATACAGAATAGGAATGGTCGGTGTTCTTCACGTGCCAATTGATGACGAACAAGTAAAGATGCCCATATGGCCACCCGCTGAAAAGGTTCAAATGTGTGTGAATTCCCTACGGACCAAACTGCTGAGGTTATCCGTCTCTAGACTTTCACACTACTTAAACTAGTTTATACTAAGAACAACACACACACCCATGCCCGAGGGAGGACTCGTACCTCCGGCGGGAGAGGCCGCGCAATCCGTGACATGGCGTCTCAAACCGTGCGGCCACTCGGCGCGGCCACCCGCAGATTTTTGCGTTTTTAGCTTAGAGCGTGCGGTACCCATACATCTACTTTTGACCCTTCCCCATTGCATGCAAATGTCGCATGGCGGTGGAATGATCACGGTTCATCACATCTGCCCATTCTCGAGTACACTGACGAGGGTCATTTTGGATTAATGCGTTAAACGATCTTCGTCAGACCCCGAAGGTCTTCCTGAACGTAGATTGTCACTAACGCCAAAACGACCCTCCTTAAAACGAGAAAACGATTTTCTTGCCGTGCTAGTGACATTATCCCCATACAATGCGCAAGTGTTTCTGGCTGCCTGCACTGCTGTCACTCTTCTACTAAACTCAAACAGAAGAATATATTAGAAATCTTCCGATTTCTCCACTAGGTACTTTATTTTGTGGCGCCCACAACTCCACTATATCTAGATGACAAAATGACAATACATAAATTCAAATAACAACATTGAACTAAAAGTAAAAAAAGTGACAATCGGTAAACAAACCCAAAGCAATTGGAATACCAACATGCAAAACAAAAACGCTGCGAACTTATACACCAACCCAATAGTACAAAAGTTGTCCACGATTTCAGCTTATGTCTTAACTTTTTCTACATCACAGGTTTATGTGGTTTTGCTTCACATCTATTGGAGCCATAGCAACGCTCATTATCATCGTGTCGTTGTGGGAGAAGTTCCAGACGAATCCAACCATCACAGGCTTGGACACTGATTTTCACAACTGGAAAGTGCCGTTTCCAGCAATATCTGTTTGTTCAGAAAACCCTGTTAACCGACAAGCCGTTGAGAAGTATGTAGCAAAAATTGGTCAGACGTTCACCAGCACGTGAGTACTCTTAGTTTAGCCCATCATTTATAGTTTCTTTTTGTATTAATAAGTACGCCAGATATTCCTCTCTGTTTTCCAACACAGCACTACCTGAACGTGGGTTGAAGGACACAGGACTTTCATGGTATTTCTGTAGTCAATAACAGAGGAATATTAGATGGTTAGATTCGCAGTTAACTTTGAGCATTTGTGTAGAACCACAAAATAAAACTTGATCAAATGTATTATATTATAGTCCCTGTAACTCCATGTATTCGAAGATGACACAATAAATTTAAAGTATTCGCAAAGTCTTCCGTGGGGTTAAATTGGTTTTAACTATACAAAGTTACATATCTCTTACCATCAAAATGTTCGTAGATGTACAGAAAGTAAATATCCTACGCTGAATTAACTATTCCAGTGTTCTCAATGTTCGTATAATTTGATAATAGTAGGAACATTATATTAGCAGATAAATGTTACTTATCTTGTTACAGCTGTCTCGTTGTCTAGGGTTCTTGTTTATGCTTTCTAATTAATAGGTCTAAGGTTTCTTGTTACAGTAAAAGTCGCTCGAATATTATTGCTTTTGACATCATCAGTATTTATCCATAAATTCTTGACACTTTCTACAACGCCACTCGTTAAGTAAGTACATTATGCAATATTTCAACCCAACTCAAGGAACTTTGTGGTTACAATGACCAATCTCCGCAACAATTGAAACTATTATGACTCGTTTGGCACCTAATTTCTGTAAGTATTACCAACATAGTTTCCAGATCCTTCTAGAACAGGATGTATTTCAAAATAATTAATACTGTCTTAATTGAAATTACTTTTCAGGTATAATTTACATAATGATTTCTAGAATTAATTATTTATATAAAGATGTATGCATCTAATTATTAATAATCAAGGTTGCAAATTTTGACAGAATAAAAACTAGCAGCTTCTTGTCTTTATATAACTGTCGGCTGGATTATCGATAATGAAATTAGAAAAATTAAAAATGTAAACAGAAGTTATGTTTACATGAAATCTAAATCATAATAATATTAGCTTCACTGTGAAGTGGTTTCTGACTTATTTAAGTTCACAATAGTGATTATTAGTTTTTGTAGTTCGAGATCGATGTTGCTAAATGGGTCGATACAAAATAAAATTATATTATCAGAAAAATAGTGTTTTGGTGATCAAATATATGCAAAATTATCTTTAAATATGGAATATATAATTTAAGTATAAATAACTCAAGCCAGGCTGAAATTTATATAGAATAGAACATTTCAATTTAAATAAGAAAGTTCTGCGGAGGCAAGATTTATTACAGCTGATTACCATAGTGTAGAGTGATTCTGGGTGAGAAGCAGACGATTTTTTAAAACTAAATCATTTCACATCGCATTATGTAACATCATATTATGTGGAGTTTTTCATGACAATGGAGACAGCACTTTAGTTAGTACCATACTGTTGGTCAGCAACAGATCGTTTTTCAAATGTTCACCCTAGAAATTAATGCTCCATTTCGTATCAATAGGCAAATAAATAAAACGTTATTTACTTGATAGTGAAGCCGATGAACTGACTACATATTTGCTGCGAACTATGCTTTTTAGTTTTTTAGTTTAAACCGACTTTATAATTCCAGACTCTGACTGTTAATTGTTCATTGCTTACAGAGCTAGGTTACCACTGTTGATAAGGTTTCGTACAGTATAGCTTACCAGTCGAAGAGTGTGTTCCATACACATGCTGAACGATGCTTGGACCAGTCTTACCATCTGCGGCCTATTTGTAAACATTTCTAGATCCAAAATGAAAAATGCGGAGGCCACGTGCTGCAGTGACACCCATCTTGCCACATTTTTGTAATCTGAGTTTCTTACCGTGTTGCCAGCGATATCATAGTTTCAGTATATGTGATCAAGGGGAAGTTTGCTCATTACGGCAGCTAGTGCACTATCCTCTTGATGTACGCTCCAATGAAGATCTTTCGTATGCCACCAGTCTAGATTAGTACACTAAGAAAGATGACGCAGTCAATAGGGCAAATGACTCGCGTTCGCGAGTAGCGACTTTGGTTGCCCAGACTCGGCTTCCCTGAAGCAAAAGCTCAGACAGCTAAATTCAAAGCCATCCTTGTCTAATTCGGTCTCACTCTCCGTTTCTAAATACCTGAATGCCAATGGAATCTTACATTTTAATTGTCTCTCCTTCTGTACTAGTACAGCACTGCCATGGGGCAAGGATAAATAGAGTATTAAAGGTATTCAAATCCTGATGAAGAGTCGCTTAAACAAACGCGCTCTTCATCTGAACAAACTATGCTGAAAAACGACCTTTGATCATTTAGAATAAGAAACGTCACACACTTCCTGTGACAATGTTGTCAACTGGGACAATTCGAGCTTCACACAGGCCAATGGGCGTGGTACACCATGATAATTTTTCCGAGTGATAGTAAGCATGTGGCGTACACATTGGTAATCTGGCTTAATCATCACACTGAGAGAGTTGGCGCTGTGGTTAGACACTCGAGTCGTATTTTGAAAGAAGTACTTCAAATCCTCTTCCCGCCGTCCAGGTTTAAGTTTTCCCTCTGTAATGATGCCATTTTTCGTTGAAACTGTCCAGTAACATATTTCAGAGGTTAATATGCAAATTCAACTAGTCGTTCAGTACACTGCTCTGTGATTTCAGATTTAGATTAAAATTGCCAGTGACTCTTTTTCGCTTCACTTCTTCATTTCTTATGAAACTGATGGTGGTTCCGAAGACTGGAAAGCTCACAAGATGGATGCATAACATTAGAGAGTCTGTCAAGGCAATTTGCCTCAATAAAACTGGAGAGGGTTGGGTTGAGTTGTTTGGGGGAAGAGACCAAACTGCGAGGTCATCGGTCTCATCGGATTAGGGAAGGATGGGGAAGGAATTCGGCCGTGCCCTTTCAAAGGAACCATCCCGGCATTTGCCTGGAGCGATTTAGGGAAATCACGGAAAACCTAAATCAGGATGGCCGGACGCGGGATTGAACCGTCGTCCTCCAGAATGCGAGTCCAGTGTGCTAACCACTGCGCCACCTCGCTCGGTAGAACTGGAGAATTTAAGGCAGTGGCCCGCCGGCTTGTAGCAAGCCTGGCGTCCTCATCCCCCCGGCACGCTCAGCACAAGACATGAGGAACACACATCCCTTTGTCGAAGGAAACAATGAATTCCTCGCAGTAACCTTTTTAGCTAGATAAGAGATCTTTAAGCAGACGTAGATTCTGGCAAGGCGTGCAAATGTTCATTAATATGCTTCGGAATAATGTCCAGTTTAATTCAGAATACGGTCTCTTAATTGCCTCACACTATCATTTTCGGCAGTACTCAGGGTTTTGTGCTCTGCTTACCTGCAGAGCTTTTTATTTGTCCATCTCAGAATCACGTATGGGGTGAGAGGAATTTCTTGGCTCTGGCTGCCTACCTCTGAGCTATTGGCTGAGGTATAATATGACTGAACAGAGTAGGAGATTGTTTAACACTGTACAGGAGTCCAGTTCCAGATTCCTACAGCCTTCAGGAGAGAGCCAGGAGGGTTGCAGTGGTGAGGACCTAGTGACGCTCGAGAGCGTCAAGAAAACACCATCAACAATAACACATTTATTACGCAGTAATATAGGAATGTCTTCTCATTTGCCGCGCCACTTTCGGGTTGGCAGAGCAATGCCTCATCAGCAACGGAAGTTCGGCATGCACTCGATTTGGAGTACCTCCAGTGCAGCAAAGAGTTGGGTGCTGGCTGTTGTGTCACAGGGTGGCCATCAACCAATGGACTCAGGTAGCCTGCAGCTCTCTCTCCAAAGTGCACTCGTTGACGTCGAAGATTTGCATTCAGGAGTCAGACTCCAGGTCCACCTGAAGTATTCGTTGCCTTGCAGGGGTCGGTTCTGAGTCCCCTTTAGGAAACAGTAGTCAGCGCATTGGTATCTCCCACAGGAATGGAATAAGCAGCTGCAGTCTGAAAGACGTCACTCGTTCATGTAACTGAGTCACCTCAATGGACAATGAATCCATCACCTTCAGTGCGAATGGGCAATCACTTTTGACCTGTGAGAATCTCAAAGTAGCGAGCATGGAGGACATGGGTGGGGACTGTGGATAGGTGGCGCTATATGGGAGTGTAAGTCGTCTGGGGCGCGTGCCAAGATAGTCCCCACAACTGTGATAAATGTTATGTCTGGGTGGTGCAGTGGTTAACGCAACTGCCTAGTAGGCAGGAGATCCTGTCCGGCACACATTTTCATTTGGCACCACTGACTCCGCATAATTTGTTGAGTCCCAGACTCCTACAGTCGTCAGGAGAAAACCAGGGGGGATTCGGTGATGAGGACCTAGTTACGCTCAAGAACGCCAAGAAAATATCGTCAACAATAACATAGTTACTAGGCAGTAATACAGGATTGTCTACCAAATTGCGGCGCCACCATCAGGCTGGCATAGCAGTGCCTCGTCAGCAGCAAAAGGCTGGCATGCGCTCCATTTGCAATACTTCCAGTGCAGCAAAGCGTCGGGCTGCAGCTGTACGTCACGGAGCAGCCGTCGAACCATGGACTCCAGTGGCCTCCAGCTCCATATATTGATCTCCAAACCGCACCCATTGACGTCGAAGATTTTCACTCAGGAGACAGGCCCCATGACCAGCTGACGTACTCGCTGGCTTGCAGGGGTCGGCTTCCTGGCTCCTTTAGGAGACAGGAACCCACAGGATTGTTGTCTGCCACAGGAATGGACTGAGAATAGTGGCCTCCCTCTCACAGGCAGATGACAGACAGTATCCATGCAGGTCAAGCCTCCAGCAGAATGCAGGGTGATGGTAGCCTCTGCACTCCACCAGCTTTGCCTCTGAAGTTGACGGTGCAGCTGGGAGCATCAGCGTTCTTCCAGCTGGACTCGTAATTCCACATACGATCAAAGACAGCTATGCGTGCTCAGGGTCGACCTCCACAGCCTCCCCTCACACTGGATAGGTTCACTGGCACAAGGGCTGAGACTACACACTGGGGAGCAATCCGACATTTGTCATGAAGTGGGGGCTATTTATGTTGGCGCTTCCCGTGCGCACTGTGGCGGTGAGGAAGGCTATGAAATCATGTGTTCCCTTGCTGTCAGCTCTCCTAGTGACTTCAGACTATCGCAACTTCACCTTTCAGAGGCTGTTTTCTGCTGGCTCGGCACCTGAACACTTATTGCTGCTCAAGACACTCTGCTTTGTCACTAACATGACGGTATCTCTGGTTTTCAAGATGTCGTTATGCTTCGCTTGCAGAGTTGGGCGCTCAGTCGTTCCCCCGTGCTGCGATAGCTTCCGTGTTTGCCGCAATTCGCTCAGCATTTGCCTCTAGCTGGCAGTCTACTGTTCATTCACAAAGGCTCGGCTTCTAGGAGCTGTCAAGGTATAACTCGGACGAAATTTTAGTTTCCATTGGGGATACTATCCTGGACGTTTTCATTCGTATCTCAGAATCTCCGCTCTCACTGAGCAGCGATTTCCAGTTCTGGTAGCAAGACAGACGAGTTTCACACGGCTCTTCGAGAAAACACTTCGCTTTAGGTCTTCGTTCAGTGATGACTTTGCTTTAGGTTTTGGGCAGGAGATACGAGCCTTAATGCCGCTGGGAAGACGTCTGTACTTCAACTCTAAGTACCCAAAGGAGTGCTGAAATCATATATTCTAGTCATTGTTGCCGCCAGCCTGTTTATGTACTCACGGACCTACTAGTAAGATGGCACACATCGTCGCGCCCGCCGAAACAAATGGTTCAAATGGCTCTGAGCACTATGGGACTTAACATCTGTGGTCATCAGTCCCCTAGAACTTAGAACTACTTAAACCTAACTAACCTAAGGACATCACACACATCCATGCCCGAGGCAGGATTCGAACCTGCGACCGTAGCGGTCACGCGGTTCCAGACTGAAGCGCCTAGAACCGCACGGCCACACCGGCCGGCCCGCCGAAACAGTTTAGAAACGAATCTAGCTCGCTCTCTTCAGGAGAGAGGATCTTAAAGTCACCCATCCAGCTTCTTGCTCTCAGTGCGCATTTTTGGCAGTCTAATGGTGTTCGCTCTATATCTAATTAACAACTTAACGCAATCACTGGCCGTGTCCGCGAAGTACTAACGTAACTATGTTACATCCTGCCTACCCACCTGTGCCAAGTTAATACTTCGCGTTGCATCCCCTTAACCGATTATTAATGGTTCTTTTTTAAAAATATCAATGGGTGACTTTCATGTTCAAAGTCAATAAATCTATTTTTTATAGTGTCCATTTCTTTCTATTCATGGCTAGAAGACCTCTCCTCTCATTAATACGTCTATATGAGTGTGGTACCGATTTTTTTTCAATCTTAACTGGACCATAACTTTTCATATTCATTTAAATAAGACGTTTTCTGTTGTGCGCCAGAATCCTTGTTTTCAGCTAATTTGCATGATCATTTTGGGTCATTACTCATTCTGCTGGGCTCCATAATTTGTTTTCTGCATCCTAGGGACATGCTCCGATCACAACCGATACCTCACACATGATGTCACTAATCGATTAAGGCAAATGCCGGGAAAGTTCCTGTGAAATTGCACGGCCGACTGTCTTCCCCACGCCGCACGGGATTAGCCGAGCGGTCAAAGGCGCTGCAGTCACGGACTGTGCGCCTGGTCCCGGCGGAGGTTCGAGTCCTCCCTCGGGCATGGGTGTGTGTGTTTGTCCTTAGGATAATTTTGGTTAAGTAGTGTGTAAGCTTAGGGACTTATGACTTTAGCAGTTGAGTCCCGTAACATTTCACACACATTTGAACATTTTTTTGTCTTCCCCATGCTGAGCTTGTGCTCCATCTATAATTACTTTATCGATGACGGGACGCGAAACTCTAATCTTCCTTCCTTAATTATCACTGCAGTTTATGCACAGGGAGAGCATGTACTTGGTCTGTAGTCACGAGACGAAGAACGCTCACTAATGGCTGTAATGACTCTACCTCATCACTCGATCGGTCACCACAATGCGCACCCAAAATACAAGTGGTGCATTGCTGCACCAAAGTCTTAGTTAGATCCTTAATTTCCGTCCATCTTCTTTCTTTTCTTTTCAGTCGTCCTCCACTCGGCAATGTATCTGAATTATAGCAATGTTTCTTTTCTTTTTTCCACTTATTCAACGTAACTAGATGAGGACTTTAAGGATATCTCTTTCACTGGGCCAGGGTTTTCACAAGCAATTATTTTTGCATCATAGTTTATTTAAATAATGATAACAATCTTAATAGGGGGAAGTGTTGTACTCTGGAACACTTTTCAGACTTTCGCATCTAGCCGGCCTTGTAACAAAAATTTAATATATTTCCTTACTCCATTTTGAAATGATTGCATTCACTATATGTGTGCTACAGTGTTTTTTTGGAACTGCAAGAAATGCGTAAGTAAAGTTTTTTCCAAATGTGGAAAAAGCTGTTCCAAGGTACATGCTCATGAACCAAGGGACAAACATTCTATTCAAATTTAAAAGTGTTGTAGTCGATAAAATCTTGTTAACACCGTATTTAATAGTCCATGAATTACGTTGTTTAGTTAGCTAGTTTCATGTGCCATGGATCATTTTCTCGATAAATCGTAATGAGGTGGAGCGAGTCATTTTATACTCACATCAAAAATCATTTTGTAAATGTGCAAGTTTTTTTTTTTAATCAAACTACGAATGAGAGTTACTAATTCCTACCCAAGACCTTTTACACTTTGCAATGATAGAAATTCTTCTGCGGAATAGAAGAAGTTGTCCAGGAGAAACCTCTTCAGTTTGTTTCAAAATCTTACCTTGCTAACCGTCGGAGGCCTTGCAGTATATCACTGAGTAAGTGATCAAAAATTTTGAATGCAGCATTGTGCACCCCTTTGTGTCCAAAAATAACCTTAATGTGGAAGAAAATAAGTTATTTTTTCAGTTGGTATTGTAATTATGTACATCTTTGTTCCTTCTGAACTGCAGTGGATTATTTACAGCAAACTTCCTGGGAGAACACATATACTGTGAAGCAGTATCTATAGGATCCAACTCCTATAACAGACGTCCACAAGACGATCGTGGGCGAGCACCACACATCATTCCCACAGCACGCTTCCGAGCAATGAGGACCTTCCTTCTTAAAGATGAGCTCCTCGAGACCACTATCAAATGAAAATAAACGATATACGTCAATTTTCTGATTTCTCTCGCCCCAAGATCTGCAAAGATTCTAAGTGAAAATGCAGCTGAACTAAGTTGTTTTAGGGGTTCCAAAATGTTCTTTTTCCATTTCATATTCTCATCAATGCAAATAACTAAGAATTTTGAAGTTTATTCTTCTTCTTCTCCTTCTTTAGCGATTGTCCAACCTGGTGGTGGGGTCCATTGACTGAATTCGCTGTCTCCATGTTTTCTGATCGTGAGCCATGTCTTGGTCGTCCTTTAGGTCGCGTTCACATGACTTCTACTGCGCAGACTTTCTTTCCTATAGGATCGTCCTCTGCGCACAGCACATGTCTAAACCATTGCAGACGGCAGTCTCGCATTTTCTTCTGGATCAGTGGGACCTCAAAACGTTTCCTGACAGTTTCGTTCTAAACGTGATCCAGTCGAGTGATGGTTCGTGTGCATATAAGCACCTTTGCCTCCATGACCTCCAGTCGTCGTACTGCCTCTTTTGTAGCTAGCCAGCAGAGCCGTAGAGAGCGGTGGGGCAAATGACAGTCCTCTAGATCTTTGACTTCAGATGATCCATCAACCGACGATCGCAGATGACTCGTGTTGTAATTCGCCACTTGATCTAGCATACCTACATTCTTGCTTTGACCTCGTCTGTAAGCTGGTCATCGCTAGATACTGTAGAACAGAGATACATAAATTCTGAAGTTTCCGCCCTGTTTATTATTTCCTCACCATGTGTTGCACGTATCACTGCTATAGTGCCTCTAAATGTCCAGGTACGTCCTTTTAAAATTCGCAGAAAACGAGTAGTCAATGGTACTTTTAAGAACATTGTTTATCATTTCTTCTGCTGCTGCATGCATACTGGGACTGATTGCAATTCTAGCGCCATCCGCAAAAAGAACTAATTTTGCTTGTTGTATTTTATACAGAAGATCGTTTACATACACACTGAAGAGCCAAAGAAACTGGTACATCTGCCTAATATCGTGTAGGACCCCCGCGAGCACGCAGAAGTATCGCAACACGACGTGGCATGGACTCGACTAATGTCTGAAGTAGTGCTGGGGGGAATTCACACCATGAATCCTGCACGGCTGTCCATAAATCCGTAAAAGTACGAGGGGTTGGAGAATTCTTCTGAACAGGACGTTGCAAGGCATCCCAGATATGATCAATAATGTTCATATCTGGAGAGTTTGGTGACCAGCGGAAGTGTTTAAACTCAGAAGAGTGACCCTGGAGCCAGTATGTAGTAATTCTGGACATGTGAGGTATCGCATTGTTTTGCTGGAATTGCAAAGTCTGTCTGAATGCACAATAGATAAAAATGCATGCAGGTGATCAGACAGCATGCTTACATACATGGCACCTGTCAGAGTCGTATCTAGACGTATCAGGAGTCCCATACCAATCCAGATATACACGTCCCACACCATTAAAGAGCCTGCACTAGCTTGTACAGTCCCCTGCTGACATGCAGGGTCCATGGATTCATGAGGTTGTCTCCACAGCTGTGCACGACCATCTGCTCGATATAATTTGAAACTAGACTCGTCCGACCAGGCAACATGTTTCCAGTCATGAGAAGTCCAATGTCGGTGTTGACGGGACCCAGGTGAGGCGTAAAGCTTTGCGTCGTGCATTCATCAAGGGTATGCGAGCGGGCCTTCGGTTCCGAAAGCCCATATCGATGATGTTTCGTTGAATGGTTCGTATTCTGACACTTGTTGATGGCCCAGCATTGAAATCTGCAGCAATTTTCGGAAGGGTTTCACTTCTCTCACGTTGAACAATTCTCTTCAGTCGTCGTTGGTCCCGTTCTTGCAGCATCTTTTTTCGACCTACACTCGTGATATGGTCGTACAGGAAAATTCCCACATCATCGCTATCCCACCGTCACGCTTTATGCACCCTACACTGCTAGTGCGCCACCTGGCACTGTGAGTGCTTATTGCACGTTGACGTCGAAAGTAGGCGGTGGTCACATTAATGTGAGTGGACTGTGTATTCGTATTTGTTCAGCTCACTCTGAAATTTTGTTCCTCAATGTGAACTTTGAAGACGCTGCATTGATAGAGGACGTGGAGAATAGCTAAAGAAGAGTGACTCGTTTCGTCATGGATACAGTCTCCACGATCTCATTGCTGCTAGCATTGGACGTCATATAACAGTATCTCATTCCCAAAAAAGACGAGTAACATCACAAAAAAACTGGAAGGCAACGTTCACCGCCTAGTGCCTGCTGCTAGGTACGTTGATGGCAAGGGTATCGTATCCTTACAACTGACATGTTTTGCCTACATCAGTTTACACCAAAAGTCCTTGATTAGTCTTTATGTTTGTCTGTGCTCAGATCCACCATACTTATTTCCGCTTACTTCCAGAACTAATAGCAAGCGCCGTCAAGTCCCGATCTAAACAGCCTGAAAAACGTTTTTCGGCGCTCTCATGACTTTTGTAGTACACCTCTTTCTCAATACCCTTTTGGTCTTTCGACCACAGGAAATCGCTGTGTACAGATAACTGCATAACGGAGATCAAAATAAAGCTAAATGGCAATCGCAGTTCAGTAGAGAGCACTGTGTCTTGCGTACGTTGTCCAGGCTACCAATATGGCTCACAGGCCACTTCCACCTCGGAACGTATGCGCTTTATCACATCCGGCGCCCACTCGTGTACCCTTGATGAATGCACGACAATAAGCTTTACGCCTCGCCTGGTCACGTCAACACCGACAATGGACTGTTGATGACGATAAACATGTTGCCTAGTCGGACGAGTCTAGTTTCAAATCGTATCGAGCGGATTGACGTGTACGGGTATGGAGAAAACCTCATGAATCCATGGATCCTGCATGTCAGCAGGGGACTGTACAAGCTAGTGGAGGCTCTTTAATGGAGTGGGGCGTGTATATTTAGATTGATATGGGACCCCTGATACGTCTAGATACGACTCTGACAGGTGACACGTACGTAAGCATGCTGTCCGATCACCTGCATCCACTCATATCCATTGTGCATTCCGACAGACTTGGGCAATTGCAGGAGGACAATGCGACACCCCACACGTCCAGAATTGCTACAGAGTCGACCGAGGAACACTCTTCTGAGTGTAAACACTTTCGCTGGCAGCCAAACTCCCCAGACATGAACATTATTGAGCATATCTGTGATGTCTTGCACCGTACTGTTCAGAAGAGATCTCCACCCCTTCGCACTCTTACGGATTTATGGACAGCCGTGCAGGATTCATGGTGTGAATTCCCTCCAGCACTACTTCAGACATCAGTCGAGTCCATGCCACGTCGTGTTGCGGCACTTCTGCGTGCTCGCGGCAGGTGTGGCAGTTTCTTTGGCTCTTCAGTGTATGTCAGACTATCTTACCTTTCTAGAGGGAAATTTGAAACCTGTGCAGTATCGGGCCATTTTCCTCAAATCTATTGTCAGCTCTGCAGTCAACATTTCAGCAATGACCTCGTCTTGAAGACGGTATCGCACGAGCATACCGCGACCATCTCGCGAGCTCCTCCCTCCAGGATGCAGGAAACAAACCGAACGGGATGGCCAACAGTATGTTTTGACATGAGCCAGGTTGGGAATTGGTGGGACCATTTGCAACTAACACTGCGTCGTCATAGGAACCGTCAAATGCCCCCAACCATCCAGATTTAGCTTTTTATGAGTATCCGAAAATTCTTAAAGCGAATGGCGAAATGGTTCTTTTAAAAGAACACGGTCGATTTCCTTGCCCGTCCTTATTCAGATCAAGTTTACATGCAGCCTCTAACGGCCTCGTCGCCGACAGAAGATTAGAACCTAACCGTCCTCCTTTTCCTTTCTGTTTCCAAATCATTCACCCCACAATATTTTTCCATATCTCGTGAAAGTTGGAAATGGAAACTTCAGTGCTAGTGGGTTTGTAAATAAACTTCAGCACCAAATACTTCATTTTATTTACCGTGTTTCATAATGTACTGTGTCGATGGAACTTAAAAGTACCTCGTATTTACGTGTTATACAGCAAATTCTCTTTTAATAGAATGCAGTTTTGTTGAAGGAACTTCAGAAAATTTTTGTGAGTTATAATGTAATATGAAATCAAAATATAATGAAAAAATCACACTACACACATCCAACATTAAGGTAGATATATTTACTCTTCTAACAAATTGCTCTTTTCCTTTTATTTGTGTTTCTTGTTTTCAGGTGTAACGAAGAAACTCAGAATTGTACACAAGTTCACACCGAATATTTCACACAGATAGCTAACTTATCGTACAATAATCTATATATTATAGATGAACTTCTCTCACAACAACGGATAAACCTATCAGAGTCCATAAAAGATACACAGAAACAGGTTAGAAAATTAATTGGCTTCTATTTTTAGTCTACATTCTAGTGAATACTCAATCTCTTGTTATCAGCTACGACTCAAAAGCTTTCTGTGATCTGTTTACATTCTATGTATTGTGTTAAGAATTAGCTAATAGAGAGAATTTAGTTTTGTTTCAGAAAATAGATTATTCAGCATTTCATAAATTTTGTCCTTCAGAGCCTACGACTGAATTAGTCTTAACTCCATCACATTTTATGTAAGAAGTCTCTTTCTGAGGCAAACCATCCTATTCTGACCGCAATAATACGCTTTATACAAGTTCAGTGTATGTGTCTGCTGTATTACTAGTTCACTAACGATGGGATCAGTTGGTGTTCCATTGGTAAAAGGGCGGGGTAGCCGTGAGGTCTAGGGACGTCTTGCCACGGTTCGCGCGGCTTCCCCCAACAGAGGTTCGAGTCCTCCCTCGGGCGTGTGTGTGTGTGTGTGTGTGTGTGTGTGTGTGTTGTCCTTAGCGTAAGTTCGTTTAAGTTAGATTAAGTAGTGCGTAAGCCTAGGGACCGATGATCTGAGCAGTTTGGTCCCATAGTCCTTACCACAAATTTCCAAATTTCCATTGGTAAAAAGGACCGGTAACAACAACAAAACTTCTAGTAACTGGAACTTTCTAGTTCCGGCATGTCTATGCTTAGTATAGCAAGAGATTCATCTACGTGTGGAATTCTTGAGTCTGTATAATTTTCATTGAATCTCTTTATCTAAAACCCCTTAAAATAGTTTCAAAACTTATAAATGTTCTAGGAAATAGTTTAGCTACTACAGGGTCTTCTTCTGTAAGTCCTCAACTTCCTGGTTTTTCTTCCTGTTTTATGTAATGCGTGATCTGTCCTTTGTTTCGTTGAGTATTGTGGTGATCTCTTTAACGATGTTATTCTTCAGATGCTGATTATATTGTTAGTAATCCTGACATTCTGTAATGATAGTTCGATGGATTTTGTGTCCTAGTGCCTGATTATGTCGGTTATGGGTGCAAACTACAAGATATGCAGAAAATAGATGCATGTCAGTGGGTAAAGTATCTGTCCAAGTTCTTAACTCGAATTACAGGTGCTTAATACGTGCACCTTTTGTGATGTGGCAAACGTCAATACAAGTGTGCAATGACACGAATTGGCCAGGAAGGTGTGACAACATTCTGCTTTGGAAATCTGCTCTGTTATGTTACCTATCTGCAGGCCCGAACTAATTTAATGTGTCAACACGGAGAAGATGACTCGTCTACGTCATGGTCAATCACTGATGGCAAAACTTCACCTTGCACGCTTGCGATCCAAGGCTCGGTCTGTCTTCTCGGCTCTGCTTGATCCTTCTCGGAACTCCTCGGTGCAGTGCAACATTTCAATGTTGCAGTGTGATGTGAGACTGCTGCTTCCGGCATTTGGTGCGGCATTTTGTGGTTGTCACGAGTTTTTTCTGTTCTGCAGAATGGTGGTGTCAGCATTGTTTATCCATCGCTATCTATCCTTGGTACAAAGGAAGTTCATAGGTCCAGTGGTTCTTTGCACTAAAAGAGATAGTCTAGCGATCCACTGTCCCAAGCTTAAACAACGAACGGGAATCACAAAAGGGAAGGATGAGAATTCTCAATATCTATTATGCAGTCACATAATCGACAGGTACCGAAAATTTGGTATGGAACGATATTTCAACACCGTACAGAAATAATTTAAAGATTTAGTTGACTATGAAAGATCGAACAGCTACAAAGATCGACGGACGATTTGTATGGGATTCATTGTCTTGTACATCAAGAAGCAGTTTGTGACAAATTAGCAGGCGTGGAGCACGATGAAATTGCTGGTACGAACAGTAAATTTTCTGAAGTTTGATGCATTATTGCATCGGCAGTTGCAACAGTTTTTGATAGAACTGAATGACGAGTATGGAGACGTTATATATTACTACAAAGAACGTTGATTAAGTCAAGAGGTACGCCTGCAAATTATTTTTAGATTTAAGACACGTTATTGCTGACTTTGTGATGTAAAAAGGAAAGCATAAAAGAAAATTAGAACATCCAAAATGGATTGCAGACCTTTCACTTTAAGTGGACTTCATTGCACACCACCCACAGTAAGACGCTGCAACGTTAAAAACAACTTCTTTCTGATTTAGTGCGGGTGCATTTAAAAATAAAATCGCACTGTGGAAGAGACAACTTCTGAAAAAAGTCCATTCCTCTGAGCTCACAGGCATGAAAGAAAACGCTAATTTTGAAGAATTTATTGTGGCGTTGAAAGAATTTCAGGAATAGTTCCCACATCTCCATAATGAGGTTGCAAACGTGATAGAATGCTTCGATCAACATATGTGTGTAAAAGGCTTTTTTCTGTTAGGAAAGTAATTGAGTTAGAATAATGTGGTAGTCTGAATGACAAAAATCTGCGAAATTATCTGTGTCTGTGCGTATGCCGACAGTTTGTGCCAGATATAAATTTTATTATATCTTCAGTGCGTCAGAAGTAATTAAATACTGTTTTTTTTTTTTCCTTTGTGATCTCTATCGATATGAAATATGAAATGAGACCACACGCTAGGAGTTAATTATTCCTTGCGCAGTTACATTGCCTCTAAATACAGAGCATTCGCATTTCCTCTCTCTTTCCCCTCAGACTGGATGGAGTGTTAGTGTGAGGAGGGTGCAGCCAGGAGGCAGAAGTTAGCACGCGAACGAGAGCACTGCACCCATGGAGAGTTCTTAGTCCCCCTGGTCTACACATTCTGACATGCCAGCCCGTTAGCGTATCTACTGCACGGCGTGTATTACGATTCTAGACTTGGAGAGATACTCTATCCATTTGCACGTGTCAATTTCCTGTATGTCTCGTAGTTCTCGCACAGCCATCCTTTTAAACTCAAACAGAATAACGCTGTAGAACTGAAGGAATCCGCAGCGTTCCCTCACATTACTGCTGCCTACTCCGTTATTTGTCAGAGCAGCAACATGTACAGGACGGATCAGAGGTTTCCCAGAAACAATCATGAAGGATTCACCATCAAATAGACTTGTTTCTGTACATGCTGGCACCTCGTTAACCGAATGCCCAATATGACAAAGGTAACCAGCAGTTCTGCTCCATTGTTATAGGTATCAATGAAAGTGTACATGTTGTAGGTTGGCCGGGATATTCCACTTGTTGGTTTGGCTTTTGTTGGGTTGGCTTTTGTCTATGTTGAACGCCAGGAGCACTTCAAGGACTCGTCAGAGCAGCTGCTTTTAAGCCTGCAACACGCTGTTTTTTTATCTGCATGAACAGTAATGTGTTACGTACAGTGTGTCCATAATGAAAGCTCCATTTTCAAAGAGCTGTAGAAAGAGAACCACTGCTCAGAATGACGTCAAATTTGACTAGCATATTATTGATGCAGAGGGAAACATCATGGAGCAAGAAAAATCAACAAAAACTTTACAATAGATGGAGCTCTAAGCGTCTTAAGGTAAACGGGATTGGCTACAAATGACAAATGAATCGCACTACGACGGCTATGGTTTGAGGTGCACATTGCAGCATCCGTACTGTTCAATGTGCATGAATGCAGAAGTTCGGCAGTCAACAGTTGTGGCACTGTTAGTCAGGTAAGCCCATCCACCACGGCAATGTCGTACCATATCGAATTGAAAAATCACTTTTAATTGACCTGAGGCCAAAACCCGCATAAAAAGCAAATTGACATTAGTTTCTAATTTTTGTGAGACTGATACAAGACATGTTCAGTATGCTATTCACAGTTTTCTGCCAAAAGTTGAAATCGAGAAACACCATGCTCCACATAAGAGCGGAGTGTAGATCAGGTAAGACGTAAATGTCGTGTGACTAGCGCCTCCCGTCGGGTAGACTGTTCGCCGGGTGCAAGTCTTTCGATGTGACGCCATTTCGGTGACTTGCGGGTCGATGGGGATGAAATGATGATGATTAGGACAACACAAAACCCAGTCCCTGAACGGAAAAAATCTCCAACCCAGCCGGGAATCGAACCCGGGCCCTTAGGATTGACATTCTATCTCGCTGACCACTTTTTTTTATTTGATATCAGCTGCAAAAAGAAAATCAACAAATTATTTCCAGTACAAACAATAATTAACTTCTGAACGGGAAGACTAGCCCATATCCCACTCTTCTTCTCAGTTTCTTTTATGTACATGTGGAAGAGAAAAAGTGACAAAACAAAGCTACAAGGGAGGGGATTCAAGCTCAGGGAAGAAACAGGGATCACAGGGGAACTTAACAAACACCCTGACGGTTAAACACAAGAAAAAGCATATTCGCAAAAAGCGTTCGGTGTCGTGGCAACCGCTGCCATTTCCAATGCGCAGTTGTCAGATAATGGTGAAAAACTCGGGGATCTGAGTCATTCCCACCTTCAACGACATAGTGAACATAGTAACCCAAGAGCCAGACAATCGTGTTCGTTTTCGTCTGAGGAAAAAAGGATATGTCCGGATGTAGGAGAATGTCGTCTGGGAAGGCGGTTTCAGTCCCTCGAGTAAGGAAAGCTAATTGACGGCGGACCCAGAGCCAATGATCCCGTCCGTAAGCAACAAGCCTGTGAAGTAAGGTGACAGTCTGATGACATTCCTCACGCTGATCAGTCGGACGAAGGCCAATACGAAAAAGACGATCACCAGTAGGTATCAGACGGTGAATGACCTTATACCACGTTGAAGCAATCTCCATCGGCAATATAGGAAGACTAAGATGAGACCAGACCGTTTTTCAAGACGTTGACGGGGAAGCAAGTTCAACAGAAGAAAGGGAACATGGTGCACCCCAACGGGGTGATAGTATGTTCGTAGTAATATGCGTCATAGAAAGTATATCAGCACCTAGGATACCGATAATTAGAAAGTATTCACAAATGTGCTGCAATTTAGTATTAATCAGCCCAACATCAACAAGAGAGGTAAAGGTAACTGAATGCGAAGCCCGCGTACAGGTTGAAACATTGTGGCGGGCAAATAAGATGGATGTCTTCACGTTGATATCGGAAAGATCCAATCCTCCAAGCATTCGAGGCCTGGCCGCGACTTCATATCGGACATGAAAGATGTGGCGGCGCCACAGGAATCAACCAGACAGCTGTTTTAGTCTGCAGGCCATCATCGCGGGAAACGGGAAGACCTGCGCAACGTAATATTCTTTACTGAAGACATAGGTCTCTAAAACCCGTACCTTGTGAAGGAGGCTGAGGGAACGGCGTTCATGTTCAAGGATCGCCCCGTGAACACGACTTGTAACCTCACGCCAATTGAGTGTCGCCATTTTGATCGGATTGCGATTCACTAAGATCCCTAAGGTTTTATGGCGATTGACGACCGTCGCCCAAGGAATAACGACATGATCGAAGCCTCTCAACGGTAGGAACATGCATTTACGATCATAAATGCGAGCGCCAGCAAGACGACAAAATGAATCCAAGGTATCCTTAAGCCTCTGTATGTCTTCGATATGTCGTACTAAAACCATGACGTCATCGGCGTATGCACGGACCGAAAAAAGTTCCCCCAATATAGTCCAGCAACGTAACTGCATGGCGAGGCGCCGTAGTAAGGGTTCTAAGAACAAGACAAAAAGTGACATGGGCGGCCGGTGTGGCCGAGCGGTTCTAGGCGCTTCAGTCTGGAACCGGGCGACTGCTACGGTAGCAGGTTCGAATCCTGCCTCGCGCATGGCTGTGTGTCATGTCCTTAGGTTAGTTAGGTTTAAGTAGTTCTAAGTTCTAGGGGACTGATGACCTCAGATGTTAAGTCCCATAGTGCTCAGAGCCATTTGAACAATTTTTTTGAAAAAGTGACATGGATAGGGGACTTCCCTTGGGGAGGGGGGGGGAGGGAGGTAGGGTGACCGTTCACAATCACCGAGACACTGATACAGGTAAAAAGGCGAGTTAAGACCTGTTGAGCATGATTATTAAAGCCGACAGCGGTGAGCACTCTCGTTAAAAAATCATGGCTGTCACGATCAAACGCTTTTTGGAAATCAAGAAAAAGCAAAGCCCCTGGGATATTAGCGACAGCCGCCACCGAAATTACATCGCGACATTCGAGAACAGAAGTCAGTATCGTGCGTCCAGGCACACAGCTTTGGTGGGCGATAATAACGGTATCGAGCAGCTTAGAGAGACGTAAATTAATAGCTCGAACGACAATTTTACAATCGAAGTTAAGGAGAGTAATAGGACGGAGGGAATCAATCGCATGGCGACCTGTGGATTTCCGGAGGAGGACCAGTTTACCTTCCTGAAAAGGAGCAGGAAGTGAGACTCCCTGCATCATTTCATTTAACCATCGACGTTAAGGTGTCGCCAATGGATGGCCAAAATTGAACATAAAACTCCTTAGGAATACCGTCTACTCCAGGCGACTTGCGAGACAGAGATCCTGTAACAACATCATATATATCATCCTTGTGAAAGGGAGGCAGAAAGGCGTCATTTAATTGAGGAGTGACGACGTGATGCAGCAAGAATGTAAAGTCGTCGATGAGTTTTCAGCCGGGACATGGGTATCATACAGATCATTTAAATAGTTGTAAATAAAGTCGGAAATGTCACGGTGAGAGATGAACATGAGGCCGTCAGTGGTTGTGAGGGAGGCAAGGCACACACGTTTCCGGCGTGCCCGTAAACGGACTAGATGGTATAGTGACGTCAATTCGTCTTGTTAAAGGGAACGTGGTTGAGACCTCGTCCGCAGTCCCTCCATTTGAATGCGTTTGGCCCGCAGAAATTTGGCTTTGATGCGCAACTCCAAAACGCATGAGAGCCCTACGGATTTGTGGTTCAGCAGGCTGTGTCCACCATGCCACAAGAGACGAGTACCGGTCCATAGTACGAGAACAACTAACCCATACGTCCTCCAGGACGACACCAAGAGAGGTATCTTGCAAATAGGCTATATTGAGCATCCAGGGAGGACAAAACAATTTTACTGGTTGCTGCTCGTAATTAAACGTGATGGCTACGGCGCAATGATCAGTAAAACAGGCTGGTATCACATCAACATCCAGAAGTTGCCCACACAAGGAATCGGAAAGGTAAAAGCGATCGAGGCGACTGCTAAAAAAAATTGTTCAAATGGCTCTGAGCACTATGGGACTCAACTGCTGAGGTCATTAGTCCCCTAGAACTTAGAAGTAGTTAAACCTAACTAACCTATGGACATCACACACATCCATGCCCGAGGCAGGATTCGAACCCGCGACCGTAGCGGTCTCGCGGTTCCAGACTGCAGCGCCAGAACCGCGCGGCCACTTCGGCCGGCGAGGCGACTTGCTAGACGTGGGAGTAAAGTATGTATGTCGCACAAGTGTAGGATAGCGAGAAACCCACACGTCACGCAGGCGCAAGGAGCGCACCAGGTCGTCGAGTTCTTTACTGAAATTAAAATTAGGAGACTGATCCACCGGCCGTAGAACACAATTGAAGTCCCCACCTAAGATAATCTTTGTCGGGGATTTACGAAACAGGTAAATGATTCTTCTTTATAGAAATTCGAACGTGAATGAGTAAACTGAGATCACAAAACGTACACCCGATCCCCCTTCCACTGTCGAGTACTTCGAAATACATCAACGGAATGCATTCCCTATAAAACAAGGCAATGCGCGTAGAAAGTTTTGAAGCTACATTAAAAAAGGTTGAGAATCCAGGAATGGAAAACTGGTCAAATAAGACTTCCTGTAAAAAAGCAACATCTGCCCCAGACTGATATATAAACTGTCGCAAAGCGGCGAGCAGAAGCTCAGAACATATTCTGTTAATATTCAGAGTAAGAAATGTGTATGCTTGCATGGAACTTCAACCCAGAAAGAAGAACAAAGAACGATAGAGATCCGTCAGTTGATGGAGCAACATACAAGTAACCATACCAGACTCAACCAGAGAGAGAAGAACTACGAAACAGAACCCTTATCTTCCCACTGCTTTTTCTTCGGCCGTGATGCTGTGGCTGTTTACGCGTTTGGTCGCGTGGGAGCATCATGTAGGTATTCCGCTTCAGATTGCGAGGGAGAGGCCTCTACATCCCACTCGTCCGCAGACATGGTTTCACGGAGGGACGGTTGGTGAATAGCAACGGGATTCACTGACTCTTGAGAATCAATCAGTTGTTTCATGGGAAAAGGCTGTGACCCAGAGGAGGCGACAGAAGTCGCAGAAGAGGGATGGGAAACAGAGTCGACAGGAGAAGTGTCCGGGAGAACCGGAGAAGACACGTGGGAACCGGAAGCATGTTCCTTCACGGGCGTCTCCGAAGAGGCAGCCTCGCCAACAGGAACAACGCCAGATAAGGTGTCAGGGATCTTCTGCACAGGCGTGAAAGCACCTGTGGCGTCCTCATCCACAATTTCAGACTGAGGAAGAGGGTCCTTTACTGGAGGCCCATCGGAAGGGCGAGCCAGCAGGGAAGGTTCATCAGCCGCACCATCTTGTGTTCGGCGACGCTTGTTGTGAGAAATCACGGCGGGCACATCGGAATTAACTGCATCAACATCCCTACGCAAGGACAGCGTGAGAAAATCACGGGCGTTGTCGACACTGCGTCCCTCAGTAATAGGGAGTGATTCAGTCAGATCCCTGCGGGAAAAGAGCAGCTAAAGTCAATTTTTTACGCTGTTCGTATGTAGGTTTTTAATACCACCACACGTCGCGGAAAATTAGTACGGAAATGACTGGTTTGACTGCAATAATAACATGTTCCTTCTTGGCCACTGTAAGTAATATGGACCCTATAACCACATACCTGTAGATGAGAAGGAATATGTTTTTTGACCACCATTTCCACCGACCGTATACCACTATAGACCTGTAAGCGGTGCTGAGCAGAACAGCGTTGCTTTCGAATATGACGTATTTCCCCGTAAGGAAGCAAAAAGGGCCTCAGAAAACAGTCGTCTACCTCGGGCGGAAGGTTAAACACCCGGACATTCGTATATATCACTTCTGCATTTGCCAAGAGAACCGTACTAGTGGAACCATCACGGTGCGTGAAGGGTACTTGAGAACCGTGACGATAAAGTATCCTATCAACCTGGATCGGATCAAGAAACTTAACAAATGACACATATTGTTCGTTGTCAAAATATGCAGTATGCACCTGATCAGTAGTGACTTTAATTGTATCGACTAAACAGTCATGTATTTCCAAAGAACCGGACTGGAAGTGACGCGTGGATTTGTCGAAGGTGAAGCTGATAGTACCTGTATGCAGAATTTTCCTGGGAACCATGGTGGACATCATGGCGCAAGACAACGCCGCGACAGGAAGGGCCGCACGAACACCGAACACTAGCCTACAACCAGCGATGCGACGCGCACGGAGACCAACACGACACTAAACGGACACGAGCAAAACACGCAGCGCTACGGTAGACTCTGAGCGCTATGGGACTTAACGTCTTAGGTCATCAGTCCCCTAGAACTTAGAACTACTTAAACCTAACTAACCTAAGGACATCACACACATCCATGCCCGAGGCAGGATTCGAACCTGCGACCGTAGCAGTCCCGTGGTTCCGGACTGTAGCGCCTAGAACCGCACGGCCACCGCGGCCGGCGCTACGGTAGAGGCGGAACTAATAGCACAACCTAGTCGCCCGACGCGCAAAGCGGGAATGACCACTCAGATAGCGGGGGCGGACATTAAGATCAGGTGATCTGGACTTCCAAGTTGTAGGAAAATGAGTGCTGATAGTTCTAGCATCCACACGTGCACGCTGTCGTAGGGTTTGAATGACGTTGGTACGCAAAAGATTCTCATACTGTTTACCAGTTACGGTACAGGTAACAGGATCTGCAGGACTCAACTCCTCGTACAAACGCGGCCCTAGGATAAAAGATGCTGTCAACCCGCACCACATAGTCACATTTGCAGACTGAAGGGGTACCGGTTGATGAGTGTGCGGAATTTTCGTTGTCCATATTCTGCATATTGACATGTTCTTGGAGATGAAAATGTGCTTCGACTGTCTACAGAATGTTCCATGGCCATTTATTGTCCACTTCCAAGCGAGCAAGAAATTCCAGAGCGAATGTTTGTCTTGCTGACAGGTCAACAGGAAGCAACTTCTGAGGATGGGTGTTTCTATAGGGATAGCAATGCAGAATGATTCTCAGGATTTTATGCACCGTGCACTGCATGTCTGCACACCACGTCTCGACACCTCCTGCACGGCCGTGGCCACCCCATCGAAAGATGTTGGATCAACTGCTTTCCTCTCTCTGCCACATTGCACTTCAAAAGAACCTGTCTTTTCGAATTTTGTAATCATTTTCTCCTAATCCGTAGCAGAAACCGAACCCATGTCTTATTTCATACCGCTACTGACGCACAATAACCGATCTTGTAAAAGAGCTCTACCAGCAGTGCGAGATCCTTCATGGAGACAGTCATGTGGGGCGTCTCGGACGCAACCCGAGGAACAGCCGTGGCCCGCGCGTCTTCTGGTGTGCATACTCTGACACTTACAGTACCACCTTTTGGTCAAATTGTCTTTTTTCTTTCATGACGTTTCCCCCAACACCAATAATATGCTGTTCATATTTGACCTTATTCTGAGCAGTGGTTCTTTCTCTACAGCGTTTTGGAACTGTAACTTTAATTAGGTGTTCCCTGTAGTTGAGCGGTTAGATCCGTGATTTTTCGTGTTAAGAACAGTGCAATAAAACAGTCTATAGTTGTAACGTCCATAAATAACTTTATTTCACTTCTAAATACTCTTTGAAACTGCTAAGAAAACTGCTAAGTTATTTACTTCTTTTTTTTTCAGCTGGTGAAGAGATGTAAGGATCTACTGCAAAACTGTACATTCAAGTTGTCGCAGAAGTTCGACTGTTGCGAACGATTTTTTCCCATCTACACTGAAGGTGGTTTCTGCTTTTCTTTCAACTCACGTCATGCAACACCGTAAGTAATATTGTTTCATTCAATTACTGTAACATTTATGTCATATTTACCTTTGTATTGTAATGATCGAATCATGTAAGATTGCCAGAAAAAAAGAAAAGCTCATCCAAGTATGACTACAACTGTAAGTCTTGTAACTTAGGTGCCGGCCGGAGTGAACGAGCGGTTAAAGGCGCTACAGTCTGGAACCCCACGACCGCTACGGTCGCAGGTTCGAATCCTGCCTCGGGCATGGATGTGTGTGATGTCCTTAGGTTAGTTAGGTTTAAGTAGTTCTAAGTTCTAGGGGACTTATGACCACAGCAGTTGAGTCCCATAGTGCTCAGAGCCATTTGAATTTTTGTAACTTAGGTAGAGACGCACAGTGGAAGCCGCTCTCGTCTGTCCATTAACAGGATACGCACTGAGAAACCGCTGATTTGACGCACACCGAACTGGAGGTAAAATGCGACGCAATCACGTTCAATTTGTAAGCCAACACCATCAAACGCCGTATATAGAGGCCCTCAGACGCCAAGCAAAGTAGAGTTCAAGAGTTCGGCATAGTTCGAGAGTCCTGGTGAACGACGACAGCTTCGGATGGACGAGCCTACAGCAAATATTATTCGTATGTCAGACTCAGTTAACTTCGCGCACAAAGAAGAACTTGAAAAAGCTTGCCTTTACGTACATCTGGGCTAGGGTTATTAGTTTCCATCGTACATTTGTCTACATGGAGCTTTGTCTTTATGTCCGTTCCTTAGCAACGAGTACTAGAACGTAAAGGTTCAATTAAAGCAACATAAGCTTTCACAATTCGTGGTGTACAGTACCGTACACTGCAGTGTATACCCGAATCTTAAGAAAGTTATAAGCTGGGAAGGTAATTTGTTCTGGCAACTGACTGGAGAATCTAGTAAGCCTCATCTAAGATTCAAGAAACTAGCGGCTATGCTCTTCCGCATGTTCATTGATAACACGTGATGAAGCAAGAAAATTCAACGAGTAAGTCAACATAGAGCCTCACTTTTCCTATGTTCTCCATGCCTACCTCCTTTGCCTAACATACAAGTTGGTTGCTTGCTTTGGGGAAGGAGACCAGACAGCGTGGTCATCGGTCTCATCGGATTATGGAAGGATGGGGAAGGAAGTCGGCCGCGCCCTTTCAGAGGAACCATCCCGGCATTTGCCTGGAGTGATTTAGGAAAATCACGGAAAACCTAAATCAGGATGGCCGGACGCGGGATTGAACCGCCGTCCTCCCGAATGCGAACATACAAGTAATTGTGTACTGTCTCCAACCACTAAGACCTGAAAATTCTCAGCTTGATCCCGTCGCTGTTTCACTCATGTACGCAGCCGCTCGCGTACCAAGAAACGGATGACCAAAAATCCCGCTTCACCTGTGATCTGAGCGTGAGCTTTTATAGTAAGTAGTCGCGACCCACGTCGGGCTACGATATATAAAACTGGTGTCAGGGTTGAGGTCCAGGTTTCGATTCCTGGCTGAGTACTTTCATTAAGAAGTAAGGTGCCGTAGAGTACTGATGATAGGGTTTTCTCTTACGAAAACTAGCAAGCTCCGTCTTAGGACGAATAGGCTTGAACTTTCGAGGTAGTTCAGTTATGGTGCACAGGCAAAACAGTCCTTCATAGTGTACAGCACGAGCGAGGCAAGAAGAAGAACGCGTGAAGAAGTCCCGTCCCGTGACGAAGAATTCTGAGAGCGCAGCGAGCAGTTCTCAACAGTGAACAACAGGGTCCCCTTAGGAGCAGTTATGACACTGGAGGTCGGGGACACCAACACTTGAATCAGTGGCACGTGTATGCTGATCGCACCGAATTCCTACCTTTTGCCTGCATGGGACGACAACAGAGCGCAACGCCTGACCGAGAAACACGGTGAGTGTATAACAGCATAGTATGGAAACGGGGTCTACGCTGCGAAAACGGACGAAAAAACATCTAATATAAAACTGGTAGTGACTTCCCCGTTGAACATGTAGCTTTTTCTGACTCATTTAAGTTACTATCGAGAGCTTTTGACGAAAATGAAGAGTAACTTAGAGAGTTCGTAGACAACTGTGACGCAGCATTCGAACTAACGCCCAGCCATAGTCATAATACACTACTAATACTTTCTAAAACTAGGATTGTGGGCGCATCTCAGAGCAAATTACTTGTACGCGGTTTGACAGCTACTTGGGCAGACGTGAAAGGAATTTTATTGCAGAACTATGAGACAAAACGGACTTAGGTTACCGTACGTGTTTATTATTCTCTAGTAGGCAGAACAGGGCCGAAAGTATGACCAAGTGAGCGAATCGTATTGACACATTGCAACACCAGTTTCGAGAATACGTCCGTGGAGTGAGGAGGGAACGAGACGTTCCGGGAAGCCATGCTGTAATTGGGAAGCTGGCGTGACCAGTGTTCATACATGGAATCGAAGATGAAGAGACTAGAACAGACGTGAGAGCACGAGGAGAGGATTTAACGCCAGCACAAGCAGTAGATCTAGCATTAAGAGAAGAAGCACAGGGGATAGAATACCTCCGAGTTATCAGGGTCGATGTCGGTAACAAGAAGTTTCCACCACACCTTAAAGAAGAGAATGGATGCAGGGTCCTCCGAATAACAGAAACAGATGTGTTCCTGACCGACACGTAAGAGTACTTAGCTCAGTACTCCTAGTAGAGAGCCAAGCTGTCAATTTATACGCGGTTCTGCCACTACCCATAAAGAGAAAGGAGGACAGGTACGTAAATTTGGCTTCATAAATGGAGTATCTTTAAATAGACGATGCCGAACAACAGCCTGCTGCGTTATAACAGGATCAGCTAGATTGCAGAGCAATATTACAAGTCCAAACGATATGCAAACTCACATTTACGATTAAAACAACACGTGAGCACAAGCCCTGTGAAACAAATCTGTTCGAGTAGCCGAAAGAGCTTCCAAATACTGTATCAAGAAAACAGTATCGATCACGAATAGCATTTGGACAGCCATGTAATCGAATGAATGGATCTACATAGCGCCTAAAGAGGAAAGATTAACAGTGTTTTGTGGTAATCACGAACCAATAGACTGTGGAGGAATTGGCTAAACTGATACTCTTAGGAAAGTGTATGGGGTATGGTGAGCAAACTATACTACATACCCAATAGACAATATGAACTGTGAGAGCCCTTCTCGACATGCTACCCCATGTTAACATATTTTTGAAGGAGGTCCCACCTGAAACAGAAATACAGACAGAGAATTGCACTTCCTTGCTCTTACACACATACGTCACTCGTAGGACTTAAAAGGGACAGGACAGCAGATGCATGAATTAGAAAACAAGTCAGGGGACGGGAGGGGAGCGGAGGCGAGGAGTGGGGAAGGGAGGGGGAGTAGAGGGGAAGGGAGTGGAGGGCTGTGGAAGCGGTGGGAGGAAGGGAGGGGAGAGGAGAGGAGTGGAGGTGAGCAGAGATGTAGGGAAGAGAGGGGAGAAGAAGGGAGGGGTGCAGAGGGGAGTGGAGGGGGGGTGTTGGGAGGGGAGAGGAGGGGTGGGGAGGGTTGGGAAGGGAGGGGATTGGTGAGGATCAGGGTGGGGAAGGGAAGGGAAGGGAAGGGAAGGAGAGGAAAGGGAAGGGAAGGTAAATGGATCTCAGAAGGACAGATTATCCGCAGGGGGTCATAAACCACTTAGCAGAACAACAGGTTAAGGACTTTGATCTATCACAATTTAATTAATTTGCATATCAGTTTGATATCAAAGTGTATTGGAAACCCTGTCATCTCACTGCTCAAGACGTCTGAGCATGATTTCACCTTGGTTTCTCCACATGTTGAAGGAACTCACCACAGCACTCCTCGAACAGCTGGCTAGTCGTGCAGTTTCGGAAATGCTCGTGCTGAGGCTCCGGGCCATCACAATCTCCCCTCAGTCAAAATCAGATAGATCGCGCTCCTTCCCCATTTTACACACATACAGCACGCTCATTGATACTACATGCAACGTGTGTGCGTCTGACCAGTCAGGTGACGCTGCCATCGCCTGAACGGGTTTGTATCGATAGTAGGTCGGTGGCCATAATGTTCTGGCTGATAAATGTACATCTTAAAAGACAGTGATAGTTAAGAAATCACACGGAACCTCTACACAAAGGAATTACAGGAATGTTCTGAACCGAACGTGTTCCTTGTAGAGCGTGTCATAAGACATGGGGGGAACAGGCCACTGGTGAAATGACTTGGCTTCTCATTAAAGCAGAACAGTTGGGTGAATGCTAGCAGTTTTCTGTATAACAGGAAACGCAAACCTCAAAACACCCGGTAACGTGACATGAGTGCTAGGGAACGTATCAACAGAGTTATGGCTGCATTCTCGAGAATCTACCATTCCAACTCCATATGCCAGGATTCAGTTTTTGTGGACCTGGAACGAAACTGAGAGAGTACCGAGACCTTGGTAACAAGGGAATTAATTTACTAAACAACACAGTGAAAGAGCACGACATTGCTTACGCTACACATAAAGATCTTCGCATTGCAGACCAAATATTAGCTGATAAGGCTAGACAGATACATCGACGAAAGGATACTGGTATCAGGTGATGTATTGTTGCATTCGTGGTTGTTAAGGCAGTGCGTGCCAATCTTAAACTGGGTGCTGGAATTATCTTCAAAAATAGCATCAATCAGCGCTGACAGTGGCGAAAGGTGCTTTGAGGCAGAAAAGGGGAAGGAAAAGGCATTTTGCCTAGCGTCCTGCCAGTACCGAAGATATATGGCGGAATAATTCCGTTTCTAATCCCTGGATTTGCAAGGCTATCAGCCATTGGTTCGTTAGCTGGGGGAACTGCTGCCATAACTCAAGTAGTAAAAATGCCCGAAACGCTGAGAAGCAATTAAAAGACGCTCAAAGGCAGAATATAGGCGAGGAGGCCATCGCTATCTTTAAAGTCATATATTTAAAACCATACGGGAAACGGCATGGGTAGAAGGAACAAAAATCCATATAGATACTACCGGACAGACCGATTACAAACACAGATCTGCTTAAATTCGACAGAAAACTCAAAATCTCGAGTTTCGCAGCGTGTTTATGCGGAATGCATTACCGATGCAATGTGGAATCTAAAGAATGTGGGATCGTTAATTTAGATGTCGTGGGAGGATATGGAACTCACTGGCTTGCGTATGTTGAAAAAACGGAATACCATCTACTACTTTGACTCATTCCACGATTTAAGAGCCGGCCGGTGTGGCCGTGCAGTTCTAGGCGCTTCAGTCTGGAACCGAGCGACCACTACGGTCGAAGGTTCGAATCCTGCCTCGGGCATGGATGTGTGTGACGTGCTTAGGTTAGTTAGGTTTAAGTAATTCTAAGTTCTAGGGGACTGATGACCTCAGATGTTAAGTCCCATAGTGCTCAGAGCTACACTCCTGGAAATGGAAAAAAGAACACATTGACACCGGTGTGTCAGACCCACCATACTTGCTCCGGACACTGCGAGAGGGCTGTACAAGCAATGATCACACGCACGGCACAGTGGACACACCAGGAACTGCGGTGTTGGCCGTCGAATGGCGCTAGCTGCGCAGCATTTGTGCACCGCCGCCGTCAGTGTCAGCCAGTTTGCCGTGGCATACGGAGCTCCATCGCAGTCTTTAACACTGGTAGCATGCCGCGACAGCGTAGACGTGAACCGTATGTGCAGTTGACGGACTTTGAGCGAGGGCGTATAGTGGGCATGCGGGAGGCCGGGTGGACGCACCGCCGAATTGCTCAACACGTGGGGCGTGAGGTCTCCACAGTACATCGATGTTGTCGCCAGTGGTCGTCGGAAGGTGCACGTGCCCGTCGACCTGGGACCGGACCGCAGCGACGCACGGATGCACGCCAAGACCGTAGGATCCTACACAGTGCCGTAGGGGACCGCACCGCCACTTCCCAGCAAATTAGGGACACTGTTGCTCCTGGGGTATCGGCGAGGACCATTCGCAACCGTCTCCATGAAGCTGGGCTACGGTCCCGCACACCGTTAGGCCGTCTTCCGCTCACGCCCCAACATCGTGCAGCCCGCCTCCAGTGGTGTCGCGACAGGCGTGAATGGAGGGACGAATGGAGACGTGTCGTCTTCAGCGATGAGAGTCGCTTCTGCCTTGGTGCCAATGATGGTCGTATGCGTGTTTGGCGCCGTGCAGGTGAGCGCCACAATCAGGACTGCATACGACCGAGGCACACAGGGCCAACACCCGGCATCATGGTGTGGGGAGCGATCTCCTACACTGGCCGTACACCACTGATGATCGGCGAGGGGACACTGAATAGTGCACGGTACATCCAAACCGTCATCGAACCCATCGTTCTACCATTCCTAGACCGGCAAGGGAACTTGCTGTTCCAACAGGACAATGCACGTCCGCATGTATCCCGTGCCACCCAACGTGCTCTAGAAGGTGTAAGTCAACTACCCTGGCCAGCAAGATCTCCGGATCTGTCCCCCATTGAGCATGTTTGGGACTGGATGAAGCGTCGTCTCACGCGGTCTGCACGTCCAGCACGAACGCTGGTCCAACTGAGGCGCCAGGTGGAAATGGCATGGCAAGCCGTTCCACAGGACTACATCCAGCATCTCTACGATCGTCTCCATGGGAGAATAGCAGCCTGCATTGCTGCGAAAGGTGGATATACACTGTACTAGTGCCGACATTGTGCATGCTCTGTTGCCTGTGTCTATGTGCCTGTGGTTCTGTCAGTGTGATCATGTGATGTATCTGACCCCAGGAATGTGTCAATAAAGTTTCCCCTTCCTGGGACAATGAATTCACGGTGTTCTTATTTCAATTTCCAGGAGTGTATTTGAACCCATTTTTGAACCACGATTTAAGACCGCCTGAAGAAATGTGTCGTTACTTCACCGACGGGAAGCAGGTATTGTACAATGATATTCATATCGTGTCTCCAGCCTGAACATAACGTCATCTTGACACAATATATTGGACCTACAACTGGTCGCTATCTTCTCGTGATTAACCCGTCGCACTAACTTGCTGGAACTGAAATCAAACCGTTGCTGCCGCTCCTTCATACATCACCTGTAGGACCACGGCGCGTGCGCGAACAGAATTGCCCTCTAACACAACGCACGACAGCGCACCAGTGGTGAAAACTCAATGAACGATAAATCGCTATCCAACACTGTGCTTTTAATTACCGAAACAAGGATAGTTGTTTTTTAATATCAAACAAAACAGGGTTCCAACTCTAACTTAAGAGTTACCCCTTATCTCTGTTTATGATACTGTCAGACAGCCGCATTTCAATAGCTTCTTTTACTTCATAATCCCAATAACTTGACGCAGGGGTAACCACCTTTGTCTCATCATACAACATTTTATGCCCTTCGGTAAAATAATGTTCCGCAACCGCAGATTTTTGTGGCTGAAATAAAAGCGTGTGGCGATGATGCTCCACGCATCGAGCCTGGACCGTACATATAATTAGTCCAATATAGGCTTTCCCGAAATGGCGGAGAATTTTTTAGACACCGGGCTTCCTCAAACCTGAATCATCCTTCACTGAGCCAAGCAGCCCTCAAGTTTAGCTGGAGGACTGAATACACTTTTTGTTGTGGACTGGCAAGACAGCCAATCCACAGTGACGGGTAGGCGAAAGGTACGCGTTTAAGCTCACGCAGGCTGGCGTGAGGTCTGGAACAGTTAAAGGATTTGAGTCTAGCAAATAAAGTACGTAGCTGTTGGAATACTTAACTTTAATCCATAATTGGTGAACATCGGTCTGACGGTAGATGCATCACAAGATAAATAGCAAATGATAATGGCGCCTTGCTAGGTCGTAGCAAATGACGTAGCTGAAGGCTATGCTAACTATCGTCTCGGCAATTGAGAGCGTAATTTGTCAGTGAACCATCGCTAGCAAAGTCGGCTGTACAACTAGGGCGAGTGCTAGGACGTCTCTCTAGACCTGCCGTGTGGCGGCGCTCGGTCTGCAATCACTGATAGTGGCGACACGCGGGTCCGACGTCTACTATCGGACCGCGGCCGCTTTAAAGGCTACCACCTAGCAAGTGTGGTGTCTGGCAGTGACACCACACTTTTAATGTCAAATCTCTTAAAATTCTTCCTATTTTTGAAGATATGCTTACCACGAAAGGTAGGAACACAACCAGTTTCCTTGTATCTTCTGCCGGTTACCGCGAAGGTCCAGTCCGTAGAGCGCGACGGATCTGACTGACGGTATTACCATTCTGCTTGAACACTGTCTTTAGATGAACCAGTTCTTCTGTCAAACTATCTGCATCTGAGACGGCATAACCTCTTTGTACCAATGTACGCAGGACTCCTTTGCGTCGGAACGATGGATGATAACTTGATGCATCAAGATATCGGTCCATATGCGTTGGCTTACGATAGACACTGTGTCCTAATGTCCTATCATCCCTCCTGCAGACATCTAAAAACGGAAGTTTTCCATCATTTTCAACTGCCATCGTGAACGTAATATTGGGATGCAGACAATTAAAATGATATAGGAAGCGATCTAGAATATCCCTGCCATGTGCCAATACCATACACGTAACGTCGATGTATTTCCAAAAACAAGTTGGTCTTAAGGATGCCGTCTTTAGTGCCGTATCCCCGTATCCTCAAAATCTTCCATAAACAAATTGGTGACTATGATCATTCGAAATCAAGATGCAACGTCGTACACTCTAACTCTAAAAGAACGTTCGGCTGAATTAAATAATTAAAAGCAAACTACTTTCCTCCAACAGATCTGAGCAGGGAAGAGCTGAGTATAGCACTGATCGGTCTTGAAACACACAACATAGCTAATGTCACTGACGTAAATAATAAATGGTTCAAATGGCTCTGAGCACTATGGGATTTACATCTGAGGTCATCAGTCCCCTAAACTTAGAATTACTTAAACCTATCTAACCGAAGGACATCACACACATCCATGCCCGAGGCAGGATTCGAACCTACGACCGTAGCGATCGCGCGGTTCCGGACTGAAGCACCTAGAACCGCTCGGCCACAGCGGCCGGCTAAGTAAATAATAAACTGCATTTAGGGAGTGGCGAACTTATGGTAATATCTCCTGCCTACTATGACATTGGCGATTTAAATGCTTATATAAAATGATTTGTAAAAGGATTTGAGTTACTAGCAAACACTAATACGTTTAAAACAAAGATAAAAATATCAGAAGATACACAGGGGTTTAGTCACAAAGGTTCAGTAAGATCGGTACTATATTTCTAGGGAGGACAAGTGCAGGATAAAATTTATGAGTAGTATCAGCCAGCAGACATATTACCAGTCAGTACGATTCGTGTAGAGAGTAATATCGCGACGAATTCGCACCTCAATGACGACTAGTCCATACTACATACACAGTCTTTCCCAGTAGTCCCATATACACCATGTGATCAAAAGTATCCGGACACCTCAAAAACATACGTTTTTCATATTAGGTGCATTGCGCTGCCACCTACAGCGAGGTACTCCATATCAGCGACCTCTGTAATCACTGGACATCATGAGAGAGCAGAATGGGGCCCTCTGCGGAACTCACGGACTTCGAACGTGGTCAGGTGATTGGGTGTTACTTGTGTCATACGTCTGTACGCGAGATTTCCACAGTCCCAAACATCCCTAGGTCCACTGTTTCCGATGTGATAGTGAAGTGGAAACGTGAAGAGACAAGTATAGCACAAAAGCCTATAGGCCGTCCTCTTCTGTTGGCTGACAGAGTCCGCCGACAGTTGAAGAGGGTCGTAATGTGTAATAGGCAGACATCTACCCAGACCATCACACAGGAATTCCGAAGTTCAGCAAGGTCTACTGTAAGTACTATGACCGGCGGGAGGTGAGAAACATGGATTTCATGGTCGAGCGGCAGCTCATAAGCCACACATCACACCGGTAAATGCCAAACGACGCCTCGTATGATGTAAGGGGCGTAATCATTGGTCGATTGAACAGTAGAAAAACGTAGTGTGGAGTGGAGAATCACGGTACACAATGTGGCGATCCGATGGCAGGGTGTGGGTATGTCGAATGCCCGGTGAAAATCATCTGCCAGCATGTGTAGTTCCAACAGTAAAATTCGGAGGCGGTGGTGTTATGGTGTAGTCGTATTTTTCATGGAGGGGGCTTGCACCCCTTGTTGTTTTGCGTTGCGCTATCACAGGACAGGTCTACATTGATGTTTTAAGCACCTTCTTGCTTCCCACTGTTGAAGAGCAAGTCGGGGATGGTGATTTCATCTTTCAACACGATCGAGCACCTGTCCTTAATGCACGGCCTGCGGCGGAGTGGTTACACGACAATAACATTCCTGTTGCCATGGCGATTGTGTCTTAGGCAAAGCTGAAAATGTCTGTGGTGGAGCGCATTGGTTCTCTGCGCATGCGCGACACTGTGATGTCATCTGCTCAATGTGGGCGTTCATGCCCTGCCAAGAAAAGCGCCGTCGCGCTATCTGTTTAGTGTGAACAATTCCCCAATGTCCTTGGTGGAGCAATCGCACCACATCCTTTTGCAACACTTTGGGAATAAGCACACGCCATTGTCCATTGTCATTTTGAACTAGAACCACACCTTGTTGTACCGAAAAGGTGCCGACGTGTAAAATATCGGCGCACAGCTGAGTTCTGGATACTGTCCAATGAACGAGGCCAAAAGTTGCGAAAGTAATGCAACAAAATCTTGAGATCTTGGTCTGCTTCCGTGGCCTGCGCAATTTTTCTGTAGTTCAAGGGAAAAGATTCCAGCAATTCAGAGTCCTGCGCATCGATTTGGCAACAAGATGTGGCAGATGCATCAAATTCAGAGTCTGGGCCTATCCGAAGGCGACATGGGCGCCTGCATTGCCATGCTTTGCCGTAGGTCTGTACACAGTTTCATACTGGTACTGCAAAAGCAACAAAGCCCAGCGTTGCAATTTTTGAACAGTGCGTGTACGATCCGGCTTTGACGGATGAAACAAGTAGTGCAAAGACTTGCGATCTGTCACTAAATAGAACTTGCGACCATACAAATAGTGATGGAACTTTGTCACACCATTCACAATAGCAAGAGCTTCTTTTTCAATTTATGAATAATTGCACTGAGTTGGAGTTAACAATTTTGAGGCAAAAGTAACAGGTCTGTCTCGTGCGCCTATTCTGTGTGAAAGCACAGCGCCGATTCCGTAGGAAGAAGCGTCGGCTTGCAAAACTACTGGATTGGTAGGATCAAAATGCATTAAACATCTGTCACTAAGGAAAGCATATTTTAGTTTCTGAAATGCGTCTTGACAATCTTCAGTCCACACAAAAGGTACCTTTTTGCGACGTGCAGTGGAGCCGCAATCTGAGCGGCATTCGGTAAGAAACGAATGTCGTTTGTGGGATTAAAGCGACCAGACTGCTGCGGTCATCGGTCAAACGAATGTAGCACGTCATTTTGCCTAATACTGACTGCAGTTCAGACACATTGTGAGGAAGATGCGGGTCACGGATCTCAAGCAAATGAGACTGGAGGGGGTGCATACCCTGACTGTTTATCACATGTCCTAAGTACTGGAACTCAGTTTGAAAAAAGTCACCTTTCGAGACGACACTTGAGTCCTGCTTCTGACAACGCTCGAAAAAGAGTACGCAAATTATCAATATGTTCCTGTGGTGTACGACTTGAGACGACAATATCGTCTAGGTAGTTTGAACAAAATGGCACTTTTGCTGTCAGCTGTTCCAAATAACCTTGAAAAATGACGGGTGCGGAAGCACTGCTGAAGGGACAACTCAAATACCTGAACAGTAGTACGCATGTATTTGCAACAAACGCTTCCTGTGATTCTTCGTCCAATGGAATTTGCAAGTAGGCATCACGCAAATCTGTCTCAGAAAAGTTACGTCCTGCCCATAGCCTGTCCATAAGTTCTTCTGGGCGAGGTAACGGTTAAGTGTCAACTACTGTCTGTGGGTTGACTGTAGACGTCTAGTCTACACAAATGCGTATGCGACCAGAAGGCTTAAGCAACAAAACGAGAGAACTTTCCCACTGGCTAGCTTGAATGGGAGGAATTACACCGTTATCTTGTAATTCTTCACCGGCCGGGGTGGACGAGCGGTTCTAGGCGCTACAGTCTGGAACCGCGCGACCGCTACGGTCGCAGGTTCGAATCCTGCCTCGGTCATGGATGTGTGTGATGTCCTTAGGTTAGTTAGGTTTAAGTAGTTCTAAGTTCTAGGGGACTGATGACCTCAGAAGTTAAGTCCCATAGTGCTCAGAGCCATTTGAACCATTCTTCCAGTTCATTGGCTACTGTGTCTCTTAAAGCAATTGGAACGTTGCGGGCCCAGAAAAACTTAGGCTGTGCATTGTCTTTCAGTGTAACATGCGCTGCAAAGTTATTAGCTTTTCCCATTCCGTCTGAAAATACTCCAGGAAATTCTTTATGCAAGCTAGCGACGCTGTCTTTTCGTGCAAAAGCTGAAAGTACATTGTCTTGGGTGCTAAGGCCAAACAAATTAAAGGCATCTAAACCTCTGGATTTCAGCACAGTAAAATTTACTGTCTTGGTGTGCGATTTGTAAGTGACAGGCAAATTACACTGTGCAAGCACTGGAATTTCTTGTCCATTGTAAGCAATGTGGTGCCTGCTAGATTTAGAAAGGCGTGGTGAGCCTGACTGTTCGTACGTGGCACGATTAAGCAAAGTTACTGAGGCTCCTGTGTCTAACTGGAAGTTCACACGATGGCCAGCAATTCGTAATGTGACATTTTGTTAGAACGTCGCTGCGTAGCACTAGGGCGAGAGTGAGGCACAACCTTAATCATATTTTTTTTAGAACCTGTTGTAGGTTTTGAAAACACAGCGTTGACTTCATATGCACAAGCCTGTTTTTTTCTGGGAACGGGCAAAATTGGCGTTTTTGTGCCGTTGCAAACAAACTGCTTGGACATGAACTTTTTCGCGCACGTGTAACACGTTGCGTTGCGTGACGGGCAATCGTGTCTTTTATGGCGAGCAAAACATCTAGGGTAAATTTGTAGATCTGTTTACATGTCTATGTGGCTGACCGCGCGACTGTGTACGCGCTCGTTGTTGTGGATCTGCGGCCGACGCCGCTTGTGCAGCCAGTAGTTGTTGTATCGTCGTCAGCAAGGCAGCAGTTTGTTGGTTCTGAAACTGAAAAGATTGTGCTAGATCCATCGTCTGGGCCTGAGGCGCGTGGCAGTGGGTAGAGGGGGCAGGGTAACCATGGTTCACACAAATACGTTATACCAAAAAGCAAGCAAAGCCTCTGAAAAGGGAAATTTGATTAGCTGTGTGGCTCGCCTCCTGGAATGCACGCACGAACAAACAACAGCAGATTCGCAGAATGATCATCCCTACAAGCTAAAACACAAGAGAAGTAACCAAAATCATTGGCCAAGCTGATTAACTTTGATCTGTACTGAATTACCCTCTTCGCCACTTTGGTGTCGTCATTGCCACTGTAGAGCCTTGTACCAGGGAAAGCAAGGGAGAGGACATTATTTGGTGGTCAGTATCCTCTTTCTACAACACAACTGCACACGTGTATTAACAGGGTTCTTTATTTACAAGAACAAGAAGCTACTTATGTTTAAGCTTTCATGTGTTGTGGTACAAGCTCTTCTGTAATAGTCCGCATTAGCCTCACTGCTGGTGGAGTACAAATCCCACTATAAATACTAAACTCTTGTAGTCAGTGATGTGAACTGACAGACACCAACTAGAACAGGGACTGAGACTCTGACTCTCTGACTGAGACTGCGACTGACTGGGCGATTCCGGTCCGCGGCGGCGATCTAAATACTTGTGGTCGAAAGAGCGTTGTGGCGCGTTGCTTGCAAGTCTGTCTTTCACCTCCGTCTTAATAGCCGCACTTGCTCCAGCGCCTGCTATCGATCTTCTCACAACCTATGTGCCAACGGGTGTGCTGGCGACAGTTTATGAAAGCACAGACACATTATGACACAAGGCACTTTTGTCGCATATGCCTCAACTCTTTTACTAACCGTGAGTATTTAGAAAGACATCTGCTTGACTGCTTGAGCCAGGAACTGGTATGTGTGGAAATGCCCACTGAGAATAAAAATTCTTAGAGTTTAGGAAGGGCCATCACCAGGAAGGATGTGCCTTTGTTGTGTACACTGACTTTGAGTGTTTGCTATTTCCTGTGGCGCATTGTCAAGGAGGTCCCAACGCCTAGCAAACCACTTTCACAGAACATGTACCGTATGCGGAAGCGCATCAGACCACAAATTTGGGCCATATGTCTCAGGGATTATCCTGTGAGAAGGCTTCCCCCTGAGCTCAAAAAGCTTGCGAGGGATGTTGATGACCTATATAGCAAGAACATGCTAATGAGCAGCTGCAGGAGAACGATGCCTTCTACAAGCAGGCGGTTAAATGTCATGTTTGTGACCTGCCTTTGGACAGGAAAATTGAAATTCCATATAGAGATCACTGTCATCTGACGGGGAATTTCCGCTTTGTAGCTTGAAACACATGCAACCTGAAGTACAAAGCACCATGACACATACTCGCCTTCTTCCATAATTTGAGTGAGTGTGATGTTTACTTTCTTGCTGAGCAGTTGAGCACTTGAGCTCTTTTGGGTTGGAGTGTGATAGGGTCAGTTTCATACCTGACGATGTAGAAAAATACACTTCATTCTCCAAGCGAATGACGCCAAGACTATTGCTCGGCTTCCTGGTTTCACTCTGATTTATATAGGCGCCTCTTCAGAAACTTGGTGAGACGATACGTCAACAGATATGCATATCAGTCGATATGCATTTCCCAATGATCGAAAGTTTCACCTAATAACGAAGATGGGGTCATACGAATACCTGAATTCGATGGAAAGACTCCGCGAAACCACATTACTTGATATAACCGCATTCACCATCAAACCCACTGGCACTGCCATGCGGTTAACGTTTGGCAGGAGTTCAACGTCTCTGATTTAGAGGTTCATGCTAAATTGCACATGGAGGCAGACATGCGCTTGCTTGCAGACAGTTTTGAGTAATTCTGTAGTGTATGTCTGGGCACATACATTCTGGGTTCTGCCTTCTATAACACCGCGCCAAGACTTTCGTGGGATGCAGTGTTAAAAAAGACACGTGTCAACCTTGAAATGTTGACTGATGTTGAAATGTTCCTTTCTTTCGAACGTGGGATTCGCAGGGGACTTTGCCAGTGCGGCCACAGGTATTCCAAGGTGAATAAACCATGAGTGAGTAAGTGGGAGTACAGGTCATCTGATGATCTGAGTTACATACTTTACTTGGATGTGAACAATCTCAACGAACAGGTCATACGCCACTCTGACATGTGGAAGTTTCGGATGGTTGTCCAAAGAGGAAATCATGAGACTGAAGGAGAATATCCTCGTTGCCGCTGCTGACGTTAGTTGGGTATATGTTCTGGAGGCACACCTGGAATATTCAGCCGATTTGCATGACATGCACAGTGACCTGCCATTGTGTCCTGTGTGTGTTCCGCGAAATGATTCCGTCTCAAAGCTAATGACAACGCTGGGAAATAAGTAGAGATATATTCTACACTATGAAAACCTCTAGCGATGTCTCAAGTTGGGGATGTGACTTCTTAGAATCATCTGCGGCATCTCCTTCGAGCAGCATCCCTGGTCGAAGGAGCATATTGATTTAAACGCTAAACAGAAGGCTTTTGCAATGAAAAAGATTTTGATAAACTAATGAATAATTCAGTTTTAGGCAAAATCATGGAGAATGTTAGAAACAGTTGCAATATTCTTTTTTGTACCCCTGGGATGGGCGTTATGATGCAAAAGATTACGTCACAAGGCCAAATTTTAAGCAGGCCACAATCTTCAATGAAGGACTAGTCGCTGTGGAGTAGCCTAAGGTTTCAGTTGAGTTCACGAAGCCTGTCTGCATCGATATATGTGTCCTTGGTCTCTCCAAACTTCTCATGTACAGATTCCATCACATGTTTGCCACACCAAAACTCACTGATGTCAAGTTATCTTTGTATGCATACAAAAAGTTTCCTCTGTTGGGTGAAGGGTTGCGATCTATATGAAATAATTAGATGTAATCCCGAGGAACTCGACATGCCTGGATTTACGACCGATAATCCTTATAACGTAACACCCCAGAAGAAGAAGGTTATCGGCCTGATGAAGCACAAGGCGAATGGCTCGTATATTGAGAAGTCTGTAGGGCTCATATCGAAGATGTATGCATACCATATAGATGCAGGTGCCACCCAGGGACGGGGTAAGGATTTAGGTCAAGCAACCTCAGGAGCGAACATGATAGAAGACTATAAGGAGTGTATGGGATCTGATTTTTCTGATGATGATTCTGCTCATATGAAGCAGAAAGTAGTCATTCGGTCATGGGACCATGATGAACACTGCACTGCAACTGAAAGTCGATACGTCACGTCATGACAACAAATGATTCATCTGTGCGGATTGGATTGGAACCGTCCCGTGCTCACACTATTCGCTCAAGTGAGTTAGAGGGTGTGAGTGTGTGTGTGTGTGTGTGTGTGTGTGTGTGTGTGTGTGTGTGTGTGTGTGTGTGTGCTTGCTGTTCTTCACCTGCTGCTGCTACTCGCTATACGCTGTAAATATGGTAAATAATTAAAGAAATCATCTTAACATGCTGAATCTCTGCTACTTGATTACTTGCTGTCATATAAATAAATTCATTCTGCATTTATAAAGTCTCCTGTTTAAAAAGAAAAGTATTGTTACTGAAACTTCCTGGCAGATTAAAACTGTGTGCCCGACCGAGTCTCGGTCGGGCACACAGTTTTAATCTGCCAGGAAGTTTCATATCAGCGCACACTCCGCTGCAGAGTGAAAATCTCATTCCAGTATTGTTACTGATTTAACGCATCTCTGCTGCTGTAAAAGCATTGAATAGTTGATCAAGAGCTGTAACGTAAAAAATAAAATCATTGTGTACTTATGCAATCTCTTTTTTAAAAAATGTTTTGTTTCTCATAATAAACCATGAGATTTTATTCCGCATCTGTGTTGTTACTATTATTATTATTTGATGCTTTCACAATTAAAATTATTGTAGCGTGAAAGTAAATAAGAACAACTTTATACAAATTTTTATTGTTTTACACACAATTATTCAGCTTCAGAGTCAGGTCCAGTTAATTGTTTTCTATACGCTTTGCATTCAGCCTGAATCGTGTTCAAGCCTATAGGTGCAATTACACACGTGGGCATTCATTCAGTAAATTCAGCCTCTACTGATGTAATAGTTACAGACTCAATACTTACACTCTTTGGTACAAGACGTACTGCTCCACTTGGTCAGTATTTATAGTGTTATTGCACAAGTACTCAACAAATTCATAGTACACTACTCCCACTTATTGATTCCAATGACACAGTCTATCGGTGACAATTGATAGTGCATAATACAGGTCTTTCTTATTAACACCGAGCGAGGTGGCGTAGTGGTTAAACACTGGACTCGCATTCGGGAGGACGACGGTTCAATCCCGCGTCCGGCCATCCTGATTTAGGTTTTCCGTGATTTCCCTAAATCGCTCCAGGCAAATGCCGGGATGGTTCCTTTGAAAGGGCACGGCCGACTTCCTTCCCAGTCCTTCCCTTATCCGATGAGACCGATGACCTCGTTGTCTGGTCTCCTTCCCAAAACAACCCAACCCCCAACCCCCTCTTATTAACAACGCCGGCCGCGGTGGCCGTGCGGCTCTAGGCGCTGCAGTCCGGAAACGCGGGACTGCTACGGTCGCAGGTTCGAATCCTGCCTCGGGCATGGATGTGTGTGATGTCCTTAGGTTAGTTAGGTTTAAGTTGTTCTAAGTTGTAGGGGACTGATGACCTAAGATGTTAAGTCCCATAGTGCTCAGAGCCATTCTTATTAACAACATTGTGATGTTTTAGATATTCAGGGTGATCATAATTAAAGTTAAACTTTCATAACGCTGTAGATATAGCACCACTGGTCAGAATGACGTCAAATTACAATGGGATATTATCGGAGAAGGGGGAAAACGTATGGCAGAAGAAAAAAAAATAGCGTGAAAACTGATCGATAGATGGCGCTGTACGTGTCATAATACGTAAATGAAACACCTGCCACGCGCACGACCCATTGAAGTTGGTATAAACAAGTCGGGTACACGGCTTCTCCTCCTTTCGCGTCTGCGAAGTTGGCCATGACTGTCTCAACGCACGATCGCGCTCTGCTTGTACAGCCGTATTACAACGATGATTACTGTGCACACGTCGCTCTGCAGAACGTCCGGCACTGAAGGGTTAGAAAAGAGGCGTTGGTCCGATGACTGCCGTTGGTCTGGAGAAAATGATTCGGGAATTCGAAAAGACGGGTTCTTTTGGTGCGCAACCTGGTAGAGGGAGGAAACGAAATGATTCGACGTCAGTGGAAGCAGTGGCCATAGTTATGCAGGAGGAGACGAGTGGTGGTGTGCAAACGTGTAGTGCACGGAGAATTGCCCGAACATTGGACATACCCGTGAGCACGGTGCGTAAAATCCTATGAAACATTCTTTTCTGCTATCCATTCAAAATTACCCATGTACACGAGTTGCTTCCTGTTGACCTGCCAGCAAGAGATACCGTTGCTTTAGAATTTCTTGCTCGCATGGAAGTGGACAATGATTGGCCATGGAAGATTTCGTGGACAGACGAAGCCCACTTCCATCTGACTGGTTATGTCAATACACAGAATTGTCGAATATGGGCAACGGAAAATCCACACTTCATCCTGAAAAGGCCACTGTGTGGTGCGGGTTTACATCATCATTCATCATAGGGCCATATTTTTTCGAAGAGACAGGTGGTTTCTGTCCTGTTACCTGTACCGTCACTATGAGTGTCTTTTGCGCAACACGTCATTCCAGCTCTCCAACAACGTGGATGTGTGGATTGGATCATTTTTATGCAAGATGGCGCATCTCTGCACACTGCAAATCCAGTTAAGCAGCTGCTGAAGCACCATTTCAGAAATGCTAGAATCATCAGCCGCCATTTCTCTACAGCCTGGCCGTCCCGATCACCTGGTCTTAATCCGCGTGACTTCTGGCTGTGGGGCTGTCTGAAAAATGTTGTGTTCAGTGTTCCGATTGTAGACTTTGTTGCATTAAAGACACGCATTGCGCAACGTATTCTGAACGTGACCCCAGAAACACTTCGATCAGTTGTGGAACATGCTGTTTCTCGATTTCAACTTGTTGCAGAAAACGGTGGGCAGCATATTGAACATGTCTTGCGCCAAATTAATAATACGATTTGATTTTGATTTACGCTTATTATGCGGTTTTTGACCTCAGGACAATTAAAAACCGATGTGATTGAAGCTTTTTATGCGGTTTTTCGTCTCAGGACAACTAAGAACCGATGTGATTTATGCTTTTTATGCTGTTTTTGGCCTCAAAACAATTAAAAACCGATTTTTCCCATCCGATGTGATGTGAACTTGCCATGGTGGATGGGCTTACGTAACTAACAGTATCACACCTGTACACCCATACACGATGAGTAGTACAGTTTGTTTAACGTCAAACGTACACATTAGGCATTGTTGTATGATTCATTTGTCATTTGTAGCCGGCCACCATAAATTACGATGCTTACAGCGCCATCTATTGCTACATTTTATAACTATTTATTTTTCTTCTGCCATACGTTTTCCCGCTTCGCCGCGATAACCGACTTTAACAACACAGAAGAGAGTCTGTAAAGGTACACTGATGCTATGTGAATCATTATGGAGAAAAATAAGAAACAAGTGTCTCAATTTCGAAATGAAACAGTCTAATGATTGCAGCGACAAACCTTAAAGACAGTGTTTAATGAACTGATGATGCAGTTGGTAGCACTTTTCCAAGAATTGAGAGGAGAGTACGAACTGATATTGGCAGCCATCGTGTATGTACAAAAACGAATATTAGCACTTCGTATCACGAACCCCACAAGGGGCACCAGTTTTATATGTCGTTACCCGACCTGGATTATGACATACTTAATAGCTCGCGCTCAGATCAGAGGTGAAGCGAGATTTTTGGTCATTCGTTTCTTGGTATGTGAGCGGCTGTGTACACGAGTGAAACAGCTACGTGATAAAGCTAAGACTTTTGAGGTATCTGCGATTGGAGACAGTACAGAATGACTTGGATGTTAAGCTAAGGAGATAAATGTGGCCATGATAGGAGGAGTGAAACTCTGTGTTGGCTTACTAATCTGCATTTTATTGCTTCTTAACGCGTTTGCAGTGAATATACAGAAGAGCATAGTCACTGGTTTATAAAAACTTATATGAGGTTTACTAGATTCTCTAATCAGATATTAGAACAAATAGTCATCCCAGCTTATATTTTTGTTAAGATTCAGGTATATACAGCAATGTATGGAACTACAGACCACGAACCATGAAAGTGCCACATTTTGTTACTTTAATCAAATCTTTAGGTTCTAGTACTCGTCGTTATGGAAAGGACATAAAGACAAGGCTGCATGTGAACAAATGTACGATGGAAACAAATAACCCTAGCCCTGAGGTAGGTAAAGGCAAGCATTTGCAAGTCCTTCTTAGTGCACAAAATTGAGTGCGACTGATCACTTACATACAAGTAGTATTTGCTGTAGGCTCCTCCATCCGAGGTTGCTGTCTTTCGCTGAAACTCTCAAACTCTGCCGAACTCTTAAACTCTGCGTTGCTTGGCGTATGAGGGTATCTATGTATGGCGTTTCGTGGTGTTTGCTTACACATGGAACGTGACTGCGTCGCATTTTACCTCCAACTCGGTGCGCATGACATCAGCGATTTTTCAGTTCGTATGACCTGTTCCCGCCCATGAACCATGGACCTTGCCGTTAGTGGGGAGGCTTGCGTGCCTTAGCGATACAGACAGCCGTACCGTAGGTGCAACCACAACGGAGGGGTTTCTGTTGAGAGGCCAGACAAACGTGTGGTTCCTGAAGAGAGCAACAGCCTTTTCAGTAGATGCAGGGGCAACAGTCTGGATGATTGACTGACCTGACCTTGTAACACTAACCAAAACGGCCTTGCTGTGCTGGTACTGCGAACGGCTGAAAGCAAGGGGAAACTACAGCCGTAATTTTTCCCGAGGGCATGCAGCTTTACTGTATGGGTAAATGATGATTGCGTCCTCTTGGGTAAAATATTCCGGAGGTAAAATAGTCCCCCAATCGGATCTCCGGGCGGGGACTACTCAAGAGGACGTCGTTTTCAGGAGAAAGAAAACTGGCGTTCTACGGATCGGAGCGTGCAATGTCAGATCCCTCATCGGGCAGGTAGGTTAGAAAATTTAAAAAGGGAAATGGATAGGTTAACCTCAGATGTAGTGGAAATTAGTGAAGTTCGGTAGCAGGAGGAACAAGACTTTTGGTCAGGTGACTACAGGGTTATAAATACAAAATCAAATAGGGATAATGCAGGAGTAGGTTTAATAATGGATTAAAAAATAGGAGTGCGGATAAGCTACTATAAACAGCACAGTGAACGCATTATTGTGGCCAGATAGACACGAAGCCCATGCCTTCTACAGCGGTAAAAGTTTATATGCCAACTTGCTCAGCAGATGATGAAGAAATTGATGAAATGTATGATGAGATAAAAGAAATTATTGAGGTAGTGAAGGGAGACGAAAATTTAATAGTCATGGGTGACTGTAATTCGAGAGTAGGAAAATGGAGAGAACAAAACATAGTAGGTGAATATGGATTAGGGTAAGAAATGAAAGAGGAAGCCGTCTGGTATAATTTTGCACAGAGCATAAATTAATCATGGCTAACTCTTGGTTCAAGAATCATAAAAGAAGGTTGTATACATGGAAGAATGCTGGAGATACTAGAAGGTATCAGATAGATTATATAATGGTAGGACAGAGATTTAGGAACCAGGTTTTAAATTGTAAGACATTTCCAGGGGCAGATGTGGACTCTGACCACAATCTATTGGTTATGAACTGCAGATTAAAACTGCAGAAACTGCAAAAAGGTGGGAATTTAAGAAGATGGGACCTGGATAAAATGACTAAACCAGAGGTTGTACAGAGTTTCAGAGAGAGCATAAGGGAACAATTGACAGGAATGGGGGAAAGAAATACGGTATAAGAAGAATGGGTAGCTCTGAGGGATGAAGTAGTGAAGGCAGCAGAGGATCAAGTAGGTAAAAAGTCGAGGGATAGTAGAAATCCTTGGGTAACAGAAGAAATATTGAATTTAATTCATGAAAGGAGAAAATATAAAAATGCAGTAAATGAAGCAGGCATAAAGGAATACAAACGTCTCAAAAATGAGATCGACAGGAAGTGCAAAATGGCTAAGCATGGATGGCTAGAGGACAAATGTAAGGATGTAAAGGCTCCTCTCACTAGGAGTAAGATAGATACTGCCAACAGGAAAATTACAGAGACCTTTGGATAAAAGAGAGCCACTTGTAATAATATCAAGAGCTGAGATGGAAACCCAGTTCTAAGCAAAGAAGGGAAAGCACAAAGGTGGAAGGAGTATATAGAGGGTCTAATCAAGGGCGATGCACTTGAGGACAACATTATGGAAATGGGAGAGGATGTAGATGAAGATGAAATAGGAGTACGATACTGCGTGAAGAGTTAGACAGAGCACTGAAAGACCTGAGTCGAAACAAGGCCCCGGGAGTAGACAACAGTCCATTAGAAATACTGACGGCTTTGGGAGAGTCAGTCCTGACAAAACTCTACCATCTGGTGAGCAAGATGTATGAGACAGGCGAAATCCCTCAGACTTCAAGAAGAATATAATAATTCCAATCCCAAAGAAAGCAGGTGTTGACAGATGTGAAAATTACCGAACTATCAATTTAATAAGTCACAGCTGCAAAATACTAACGCGAATTCTTTACAGACGAATGGAAAAACTGGTAGTAGCCGACCTCGGGGAAGATCAGTTTGATTCTGTAGAAATGTTGGAACATGTGAGGCAATACTGACCTTACGTCTTATCTTAGAAGCAAGATTAAGGAAAGGCAAACCTACGTTTCTAGCATTTGTAGACTTAGAGAAAGCCGGCCTCTGGTGGCCGAGCGGTTCTAGGCGCTACAGTCTGAAACCGTGCGACCACTACGGCCGCAGGTTCGAATCCTGCCTCCGGCATGGATGTGTGTGATGTCCTTAGGTTAGTGAGGTTTAAGTAGTTCTAAGTTCTAGGAGACTGATGACCTGAGATGTTAAGTCCCATAGTGCTCAGAGCCATCTGAACCATTAGACTTAGAGAAAGCTTTTGACAATGTTGACTGGAATACTCTCTTTCAAATTCTAAAGGTGGCAGGGGTAAAATACAGGGAGCGAAAGGCTATTTACAATTTGTACAGAAACCAGATGGCAGTTATAAGAATCGAGTGGCATGAAAGGGAAGCAGTGGTTGGGATGTGAGTGAAACAATGTTGTAGCCTCTCCCCGATGTTATTCAATCTGTATATTGAGCAAGCAGAAAAGGAAACAAAAGAAAAATTTGGAGTAGGTATTAAAATCCATGGAGAAGAAATAAAAACTTTGAGGTTCGCCGATGACATTGTAATTCTGTCAGAGACAGCAAAGGACGTGGAAGAGCAGTTGAACGGAATGGACAATGTCTTGAAAGGAGGATATAAGATGAACATCAACAAAAGCAAAACGAGGATAATGGAATCTAGTCGAATTAAGTCGGGTGATGCTGAGGGAATTAGATTAGTAAATGAGACACTTAAAGTAGTAAAGGAGTTTTGCTATTTGGGGAGCAAAATAACCGATGGTGGTCGAAGTAGAGAGGATATAAAATGTCGACTGGCAATGGCAAAGAGAAATTTGTTAACATCAAGCATAAAAAAATGGTTCAATTGGCTCTGAGCACTATGGGACTTAACGTCTGAGGTCATCAGTCCCCTAGAACTTAGAACTACTTAAACCTAACTAAGGACATCACACACATCCATGCCCGAGGCAGGATTTGAACCTGCGACCGTAGCGGTCGGGCGGCTCCAGACTGTAGCGCCTAGAACCGCTCGGCCACTTCAGCCGGCCATGCGAGACACAACTTGCACTGTTCGTTATTGTGATCCAGAGTGTGGTAGAAAACGTCGTCTGATTGATGCATTCCTTGATTTTTAGAAGGCATTCAACACAGTCTCAAACTGTCGTTTAGTGACCAAAATACGAGCTTACTGTATGTCGGATCAAATTTCTGATTAGGTTCAGGACTTCCATCCAGGCAAAGTCGTTATTACTGGGACGAAATTAACAGACGTAGACGTGGTTTCGTTTGTATCTCAAGAGAGTGTTATAAAGCGAGTGTCATAAAGCCGTTACTGCGTACACTTCACATAAATAGTCTAGACTCTAGAGGATAGTGTTGGTAACTCTGTTGAGGCTCTTCGTGGACGATGCTGTTGTATCCGCTGAGGTGATAACACTCATGGATACCTCCTAATATCGTGGTGGACCTCGTTTTGCCCGCCTTAGTGCGGCAACTCGACGTGGCACGGATTCAACAAGTCGTTGGAAGTCCCCTGCAGGAATACTGAGCCCTCTGCCTTTACAGCCGTCCATAATTGCGGAAGTGACGCCGGTGCAGGATTTTGTGCACGAATTCACCTCTCGATTATGTCTCATAAATGTTCGATGGGATTAATATCTGGTGATCTGGGTGAGCAAATCATTCGCTCGAAGTGTCAAGGATGTGCTTCAAACCAGTCGTGAACATTTGTCAATGTTCAAACGTGTGTGAATTCCTAAGAAACCAAACTGCTTAGGTCATCGGTCCCTAGGCTTACACGCTACTTAAACTAACTTAAACTAATTTATGCTAAGAATAACACACACCCATGCCCGAGGGAGGACTCGAACCTCTGGTGGGATCGGCCGCGCAGTCCGTGACATGACGCCTCAAACCGCGCGGCCACTCCCCGAGGCGAACATTTGTGACTGGATGACACGGCTCATTGTCATTCATAAAACATGAAGTCCATCAACGGCTGTAAATGGTCACCACGTCAATGATCGCTTCAGTTCGACTAGAGGACCCAGTCCATTCCATTTAAACACAACCCACACCATTATGGAGCCACCATCAGCTTGCACAGTGCCTTGTTGACAATTTGGATTCATTGCTTCGTGAGGTCTGCGCCACACTAACACTGCCATCAGCTCTCATCAACTGAAACCGGGACTGATCTGACTAGGCCACGGTTTTCCAGTCGCCTATGATCCAATCGATATGGTCAGGACCCTAGGAGAAGCGCTGCAGGCGACGTCTTGATGCTAGCAGAGGCACTCGCGTCTGTCGTCTGCTGCCATAGACCATTAACGTCAGATTTCGCCGCATTGTATTAACGGATAAATTTGTCTTGTGTCCCACACTGATTTCTGTGGTTATTTGACACAGTGTTGACGGTCTGTTAGCAGTGATGACAACGCAAAAGCCGCTGCTCTCAGCCGTTAAGTGAAACTATCAGCTACTGCGTTGTCCGTGGTGAGAGGTAATTCCTGAAATTTGGTATTCTTGGCACACTCTTAGGGCTCTGGATCTCGGAATATTGAATTTTCTAACGGTTTTCGAAATGGAAGGTCTCAATGCGTCTAGCTCCAACTACCATTCCGTGTTCATAGTCTGTTAAATCCGTCTTGCAGCCATAAGCACCTCGGAAATCTTTTCACGTGAGTCACGTGGGTACAAATGACAGCTCCGCCGATGCAGTACCCTTTTGTACCTTGTGTGCGCGACACTACCGTCATCTCTACACGCGCATATCGCTATGCCTTGACTTTCGTCACCTCAGTGATGCCTGCAGTGTAGCATAACTGTTAGGGTCGGATGGCGAGCGTACTGTGGGACGTCAGTTTGAAGACGAACAGCAGTAATTGTATGTTATTTCTTCGTTATCGTTTCTGGAAGGTTCTCGGAACGTTTTATGTTTGCAATGTTCGTATATTCTGGAATATTGATATTTGTATAAACAGCAGAATTCTCCGTCCAGGAGTTCTGCTCTGACTGTGCGTTGGTGTTCGTAATAAACGTGCTTTCAGTGCTAAGTGATGAAGTTCACAGCTTTCGGATTTGGATTTTGGTGTTGTTATGGCGTGAAAATATAGAACGCCTGAAACGGCAGAAGACTGTAGTTGCTGTGGATTGGCAGGCGAGCCAACCCACTAATGTTAGAGGAAGCCGAAAGGCACGCGTTTTAGCTCACGCAGGCTGGCGTGAGGTCTGGAACAGGACAAGGAAACTAGAACTTAGAAAAACGGAGCAGATGATGGAATACTTAACTTTAATCCATTAATGTTGAACGTAGCTCTTGTCTGTACATTATTTACAATATCAATAGCAACTGATAATGGCGCCTTGCTAGGTCGTAGCAAATGACGTAGCTGAAGGCTATGCTAATTATCGTCTCGGCAAATGAGAGCGTAATTTGTCAGTGAACCATCGCTAGCAAAGTCGGCTGTACAACTGGTGCGAGTGCTAGGAAGTCTCTCTAGACCTGCCGTGTGGCGGCGCTCGGTCTGCAATCACTGATACACTGATAGTGGCGACACGCGGGTCCGACGTATACTAACGGACCGCGGCCGATTTAAAGGCTACCACCTAGCAAGTGTGGTGTCTGGCGGTGACACCACAGTAGTGAATTGTAGAAACCGTTCGTAGCGTCCTGAAGTGAAATGATCTTTAAAACTATTTGTAGGAAATCAGATGCTAGGCTGAGATTCATTCGGAAAACTTTAAGGAAATGTAATTCATCCACGAAAGAAGTGGCTTACAAAAACTTGTTCAAGTGGGTCTCGGGAATTGTTAATCGATATTGGATCGTTCCAAGATTAGATTAATAGAAGAGATAGACAAGATTCAACACCTGCCAGGGTAGCCGAGAGCGCTAACGCGCTGCTTCCTGGACTTCGGTAGACGCGCCGGCCCCAGAATGAATCCGCCCGGCGGATTGACGACGAGAGCCGGTGTGCCGGCCAGCCTGGATGTGGTATTTAGGCGGATTTCCACATACCGCTAGGTGAATACCGGGCTGGTGCCCCCGTTCCGCCTCAGTCACACAGCTCGCAGACATCTGAACACATTCACACTATTTCATGGATTCCACTAGACACAGACAGATGGGGTACACTTATTCCGTCCTGGGGGGTACAGGGTGGCGGCAGGAATGGCATCCAGCTACCCCTTAAAATTAACATGCCAAATCCGATTAACCATGGCCGACCCTGCGTAACCGCGGGACAAGGCGCAAGCGATAGAAATAGAGAAGATTCAACGAAGAATGGCACGTTTCGTCATGGAACTGTTTAGTGAGCGCGAGAGCGTTACGGAGCTGCTCAACATACTCCAGTGCCAGAAGTTACAACAGGGGCATTCAGCATCACGTGGATGCTTACTGTTGAAATACCGAGAGCGTACGTTCCGGGAAGCCTCGGGAAACATGTTACTCCTCCCGCATACGTCTCATGATGTGACCTCGACGAGAAAACCCGAGAAATCAGAGCTCGTTTGGAGGATTACCGAAAGTTGTTATTCCCTTGCACCATTCGCGAATGTAATTTCGAAAGGAGATGACGATATGGCTACCAGAATATCCTCCACCACGCACCATAAAGTGGCTTGCGGAGTTAAGATGTAGATGTAGCCTGTTGTCTTACATGCGATGCTTCATCTTCACGAACGATAATGTCCGTCGGAATCGAACAGAATAAACAGTTGACAGGTAAAAAAACCAATGCACATACGGCCATTGAAATCTCTAGATCTGAATCCTGTTGAGCACGTCTGGGACGCATTGGAGAAACGAACTGTAGCCCGTCAGCTGACACCATGGTCTCTTACATGTATCCATACAATTCTTTCTCAGGAATTAGATCTACTTGCAAACAGAGCTCTTCAAAAATTTTACTTTTCCGTTTTCATTATAAAAAGAAATTTTCGTAATGCAGAAAACCTACTGAAACCTTCTTTATATCAAAGTCACTTTGGTGGGTGTCCTTCGTTACAAACGTAAACTATTCCCGGAATTATCTCTGGTGTGCGTTTAAAAAACGTTTTGAACAATACGTAATCTACACAATGGCGAGGTACTATGGAGGGCGTCTCTCTTCTAACTAAGTATACTTTTTCACAAACTTCTCACAAAATGATATGTCGTTGGCGTCCTTGTCCTATTCGACAATAGTATGAGGGGGGGCGGATCATTTCCTAACTTTCACAAAATTTTCTCGCTGTGGTGAGCGTCTATAAAAATGATATATTTTCGGTACCTACTTTTCGATGAAACAGCATGGGAACTTCTTTTCCGTTTACTCTTACACCAATTCCGCACCTTGAGTACTTTATAAACATCGACGTCCTCTCATCTGTCAGGTACAAGTGTCTCACGAGTCCGGTTTACATAATAGGCTACCTGCAAAATACAATACGTTTAAGCCAAACAGTCATTACTTTGCTTCCTGCAAAGAAGAATGTTATACATGTTTCTTCCAAAATACGTACACTATATGTTTTTTATCATAATCGGTACATTTACAAAGACAATTTTCTGGCTTTCATTGACTTTACATACCCAGTAGTAAACTTACTTCACTAAAGTATAATTCAGTGTAAATTCTTCAGAAAAAATATTTTTCAGTAAAAAGTGAAATAATTTTTAGTAATCAAAATCAAATGGTACTGTAACTATAACTTGCTGAAAAATATCTCTCTTTACTTCGTACGTTCTTTGCTTCTGATAATAAATCTTCTGTCTTCAATACTAGTAAACACATTTAATAACTTTTAGAAGATCTCTACGTATTAAGCCTAGCACCTACTATTGCATAAAGCTTTACCTAATATATACAAACACGCAATGAAAGAAAAATTCCTGAAAACATTTACAATAGCTGCCTCAGTTTGTAGTTGTCATGAAATACACAACCTCTTCACATTCATCTCAGTACAAAATATCTGGGCTTTCTAGATCGTCAATCATAACAGTACTGTCTCTGTTCTGAAGCTTTCACATAAACAGATAGAAACACATTTCATCTCAGTTACATTTTACACTACCTTATTCTACAAAACTCTACTCCTCACTCACTCCTCATCCACTATTTAGTATATTAGTACAGTTTTTTAGTAATTAAATTTGTCCAAAAATAGTTTTTAGTAACTCTTTACCTCCTACGAAACACAATGTACACTGTATACACCACATATTGAAGACAGAACAGATAATAGTAAAAGTTCTGAATGAAGAAGAAGTAGTTTGACAATACGAAACGGAAAGGAAATAATATTGCCAACAACTCGGAATGCCTAGTGTTCGTCAAACACCTGACATCACAAAGAAAGCGCGCCCCTGAGGACAGTTAGTTACTACTGCCTCCATTATCTTTCTGTATATACTTTTCCTACCGCTCTCCACATTCATTGTAACCTACGATATCCTCTTTTTTCCTGCAGCAACGGATAGGTACATCAATTGTTCACCTGCCGGATATCGCTTTCTTCCTGTAAATGGCACTGTCAAGTGCTTTCCATCTACGATGATGGTAGATAGCCTCGTAATTCCCGAAATCGACCTTCACGTTGTATTTTTGCAAAAAATCTGCCCCTACCAACATCTCCAGACTTAACCAGAAAATTATCAGGAAGTTCTGGTACAATTGCTCACCCTGAATCTTTATAGGTAATATGACCTCGTGAGTTACTACTTTCTTACTTTTACCTGTGGCTACTACAACGTTTATTCTGGAGACGGGCATAACAACTGTTTCTTTCCAATTGGAAATAATATCTACAAAATTTTTTGACACTTCACATACATCTGAACCACTATCAAGTAAGCAAGGGAAGTTTTCATAAAACCTGCAACTTCTATTATCGGTTGTTCTGATGATTCTTCAACAGTTTCCGAATCTCGTTCTTCCAATAAATCCCGCACTACCTCACGTCTGACGAATCCTATACCTTCTGCGGAAATAACACACTTTCTTATTGGGTCTTCTTCTTCTTTAATTGTGGCAGCTTTAATTAATCTGTCTACTAGTGACAAGTCAAAACATTTCTCCAAAAATTCACCTTCCCTCATCTGCTCAGATTCTGTGAGACTTCCCTCTATGTTGTCAGAACTTTCAAAACAACCACCAGCGTTATCTATTTCTGTAGCTGCATCACTATTCGATGAGCTTTCTTCCACTCCACCTTCTTCGACATCTGAAACTGTTCCTTCACTATCAGGCAGAAGCTCCTCTATTCTACTTAAAATTTCATCTGTCGGTATATCTTCTTCCTCCGCTACACTTTTACCATATACAGTGCTTTCTTCCACGTTCCCTACAGGATAATCTATAGTATTGCAGTACTCAGTTAGACTACGATTCTGCTTCACAATTTTATCAGATAACTCCTGTTCCTTGCTAACCTGGTTCCTAGATTTCCGATTTTCATCCAAACTTTTCACAAAATTCTGCCACGTTTTCCTGATAAGTAAATATTCTCACTTCCTCTCTTTGCTCCGTTATATTTATAGTACCTGTACCACTGTGTTGTTGTGTTGGTTGCTACCTTACAAAGGGCTTTGCTAGCGGTTTAACCTACCTTTGGCAGTCTGCAACGCTAGCACCCTTACAGATGCTATTAGTTTTCCTCGTCGTCCACTCTGCCATTAGCAGTAGCGTTCCGTTCATTCGGCTGTTGATCCCGGTGGAGGTTCGAGTCCTCCCTCGGGCAAGGTGTTTGTGTTTGTCCTTCGGATAATTTAGGTTAAGTAGTGTGTAAGCTTAGGGGGTGATGACCTTAGCAGTTAAGTCCCATAAGATTTCACACACATTTGAACATTTTGAACATTCGGCTGTCTGTAATGCTGTTCTGCTCTCTCAGCTGATTGCAGATTCAGATATATGTCATTCCTGTTCCTGTCGTAATTTCTAATACCAGTAAAACCCCCTCTGCCGCTGGACCTTCATCTGTGATTGTTAGCCCTCTGCACACCTATTCTGTTTACTTGCACTTCATTTTGCCTAGTAGGAGCCCTCTAATCACTATTATTATTTTCCTCTTCTTTCAAAAGATTCTCTACCCTTTACAAGTAACCAACTAACTTGTTAATGTTCTCTCTGGGTGCAGAAATTAGTTTATTTCGCAGGTATAAAAGCAATTTGTTTTCTCGCCCCATTATAATTTGTTCTGCTCCTAATTTGGTAGTCATATAAGACAATATAGTTTCCCACTTCTGCACAAACCTCTTCATAGTGTCTTTCTACGGGTTAAACTTTTCACCTGACCAAAATCTGTTTAATTCTTCCATCCGTTTTCTTTTTTCCCAGTATTCATCAAAGAAGTCTGTTTAAAGCTTTCCACATTGCCATACTTGTCTACAGCTAAATTTGCCCAAACACGAGCTTCTCCCATAAGATTAGATACCACAAATCCTATTTCCTGTTTGTCATTTCATGTCCTAGGCAACACAGCCTCAAAATCCCTCCAGAACTCTTTGGGATGCACACTCTTACTGGGACCAAATCTCAAAAACTGTCTGTGGTTAACATAGGCAATTTCAGATGGTTCTGCAACACTATTTATTATTACATGCCCACTACTGTTATGCTCTTGTAGGTAACCATTTACTGCTGTACAAAATTCTGACAAGTTAGTTTCTAAAGCAGTTATTTGCTCGCACTTGCCCTCCAAACAGTTTACATTTGTCACTTTCCTCCTTAATTTTATTACCCAGAATTTTATAATTCTCATTACACTGTTTTTCAGTATGATCTACTTTGGCCTGTACTTTAGTCAAGTCAGGACTAGCTGTTTACTACCTTCAGCAGCTTGCTTTATATGGGTAGTTCGTTCACCTATTACTGTTCCAGTATTATTCTTACATTCTTGTTTCGCTTGGCAAATTTGCCCTTCACGCTTTCGTTACGCTGTGGTATCTCATTTTTTACAGTATCATTTAAACCTAAAATTCTGTGATCGATTTCCCTCTGAATTTCCTCTTTAAAATTTTTCAGTTTATTTTCAAACACTTCTGACTGTATTATAAACCCCTGATTAATTTCAGAAACTAATCCACTTATTTTACTATCCACATCATGCCCAAGTTCATTTATTTTTGTATTCCTATTACCCATATCCATACCCAGTCCACTTATTTTACCATTCACCCCATTCATAGTAATGCTAATACCTCCCATTTGTATCATAACCTTTAGGAACATGATTGCAATGCTACATTTCTACTCACCAGCCTCCGATGCTGTCTCTACTTTCGCTTCAGTGACTGTAAATAGTGCTAATTTAACATTAGGACCAGGTGTTTGTTCCATTCTTATTTTTTGAGTAGGAGTACTTATATATATTTTTTCCTCAACTTCAGAACTTGACTCCCTTTTATTTCCTTCACAAAATCTGGTGCGAACTTAACATCAGCTTTAACTATGTCTTGCCCATTAATTGACCCTTAAGTATCAGATACTGATTTTGGATAGCCACGGTCATTAATTTTACACACATTAAAACTAAAATTTCCTCTCATATTGTCATTTGCAAGTACTGAATTATCAAAATCTATAACCTTCTTCCTTTCACTTATTAACGGCACATCACTTTTCTCCATGTTGGCAAGTTTCTTTCCACACTCACAAACCAAACGAAGCAAAACACTACTTACCCTTTTCTCCACGTTGTGTGCAAGGCATGAAGCTACTGCGGATCCGTCCGCCACAGGCTGCAAGCTGCGGTCCAATTCCTGGGACCCCACAGCACCGTCCACGGCTGCCAACTGCTCCTGCTGCCGATCTGCTACCGACGCTGCTGCCAGCTGCTCCCGTCGGCGTTCCTGTATTTCGCTGTCCTCTCTGCTTGCTGTGTCCTGTCCCTCCGCTAGTATTGTTCACAGTATCTACACTTTGTTTAAGCCCTTCCTCTATCGCTTCAGTTCAAAAGTTTATCTGCACATGCGTGGGTCTTTCTGTCACGGGTTTTACACCACTGCTTTTAAAGTTCGTTCGACACTGAACTTTACTTTTCCAGGCCGCTAAATGCACCAAATGAGTCAGAGCGGGTTGCACTCTCACTATTAATTAAACAATCTGTCCATCTACCTGGATAGGTTTCAGGTTGTTCGCCCATTCACTCTGCGATGGTAGATACTGGTTTAGCCGACAAAAGCAGCTTCGATGAAAATTCGACTAAATACCTACCACGCAAAAGGCTCAATAACGCCGTCTATCTAAAAGTTAGTTAAACTTTCGAATGTTCGGGATTCTTGTATGTTGTTGTTGTTGTTGTTGTGGTCTTCAGTCCTGAGACTGGTTGGATGCAATTCTTGCATGATTAATTCGGGAAAAAAGGTAAAAAGTTCCTTTTAGTTGGTTTATTGTCTTTAAAACAAATAAACTGGCTACCGAGTCCGTATCTCGCATCCCGAGATCAATTACGCAATGTTGCTGGCTGATTTTGTAACGTCCGCAGCTCGTGGTCGTGCGGTAGCGTTCTCGCTTCCCCCGCCCGGGTTCCCGGGTTCGATTCCCGGCGGGGTCAAGGATTTTCTCTGCCTCGTGATAACTGGGTGTTGTGTGCTGTCCTTAGGTTAGTAAGGTTTCAGTAGTACTAAGTTCTAGGGGACTGGTGACCATAGCTGTTAAGTCCCATAGCGCTCAGAACCATTTTTTTTTGTTTTTGTAACACCCAAAAGCAGCCAGAAGATATTTAGCAAGACCCGATATTTTAAACGTCCTAAATAGCCACTGACCCACGACTACTTGCGAATTAACACGTTCAGTCGTTCAGGCTTCTTGTAAGGAAGTGCTCGCCAGGTCTTGTAAGCTGTACGAGTTTACGCGGAGTTTATATACGACATGAACGGTTCACACTCAAATATCTCATAAAATACACCACTCATAATGTTCAAACTTCCACAAAATACACAATACTATAGTCGCTTTTCGGCAAGGACACGAGAACCGCTCAGACTCGCGAATTCCTTCATTTTCGTACAAATTTTATCAACGCTGTGTAACATAGGTGTTTACCACAAGACGGCTTCCGAGCGACTCTCTCGACTCATAGTTTTAAGGCGGGAAGACATGATTTCCTATTGGCTAGTATGTTAAGCAGTCAATCAGATCATCTCGAGCACTTCTACACTCGCGGTATTTCTTATGTCAGCCAATCAGATCACCACAAGTAATTTAAACTATAAATCTCGTAATTATGAAACTAAATAAAGTATAATGAAAACAAAATACGATTCTTTTCCACAAAAGAAATTACTAATAAATTTAAAACTGAACTCCCCTTCTGGCTGTCTTTTACAAAATCGAGCTCACTCGGACATACGTCACAAATGCCCCTACTGCACAGCAGCATTCTTATGCCTACATTTACATAGTTTTAATGTAATATCACATTCTCACTTTACATATGTCCTCCATCCACTCTCTCAGTCTCTCCAAAACACTCATACAACCAAAACACGACGAAATAATAACTTCCAAACTACTTTTAATTATGTCAAAAATCTGTAGTAATTAAACTAAAGAAAATTCCAGAAAATAGGATTACATCAACTTACAGTTTCAATTGATACTATAGATACATATATTTCAGTCCCTAATTCCGTTTCACAATGCCACCACGGTTATTACGTGTTTTAGGCAAATATGTGTATCTCCGAAAGTACTGAAGTTATTGATTTGAAATTTTAGCAGTATGGTTGTGTTAGCCATAGAATTTGGTACACTAAGTATGAAAAAGATCAATTAATATTTAATAGTACTTCTTCAAATTTATAGAGAGTATGTGTAACGTGTTGCACGCTGCATTAAGCAAGTATATGACTCGCGCTGCTCGGTAGCCAGCCAGCGTCAGCTGTGCCAGCGTGAGAACCAAATGTGCTCTCCTGGCTGCACGGCAAGCTTCACTTCCAATGCAAGATGACAGCTCGTGATTTTTTGTCCATCAAATGTACTCTCATTTCTTGATTATGCTTAATTGGTGCACTGGTACACATAGATGAATTTATTACAAGTAAGAAATGGTGCTATTAGGGCGTTTACACCACAAATTCAACTGTTGACATACCTCAAGACCAAGCTTTTATATCCTTATCATTCGGCCTAAGTCACTGTCTGTTCTTCTTCAGCAAAGGCGCTTGGCTAAAAGTGCCAGCACGCACCATGCACCGCAGCAGTACATCTACATCTTCATCTACGTGATTACCCTGCTATTCACAATAAAGTGCCTGGCAGAGGGTTCAATGAACCACCTTCAAGCTGTCTCTCTACCGTTCCACTCTCGAACGGCACGCGGGAAAAACGAGCACTTAAATTTTTCTGTGCGAGCCCTGATTTCTCTTATTTTATCGTGATGATCATTTCTCCCTATGTAGGTGGGTGCCAACAGAATGTTTTCGCAATCGGAGGAGATAACTGGTGATTGAAATTTCATGAGAAGATTCCGTCGCAACTAAAAACGCCTTTGTTTTAATGACTGCCACTCCAATTCACGTATCACATCTATGACACTATCTCCACTATTTCGAGATAATACAAAACTAGCTGCACTTCTTTGTACTTTCTCGATGTCATCCGTCAGTCCCACCTGATGCGGGTCCCACACCGCACAGCAATACTCCAGAATAGGGTGGACAAGCGTGGTGTAAGCAGTCTCTTTAGTAGACCTGTTGCACCTTCTAAGTGTTCTGCCAATGAATGGCAGTCTTTGGTTTGCTCTACCCACAATATTGTCTATGTGATCGTTCCAATTTAGGTTATTTGTAATTGTAATTCCTAAGTATTTAGTTGAATTTACAGCCTTCACATTTGTGTGAATTATCACTTAATCGAAATTTAGCTGATTTCTTTTAGTACTCATGTTAATAACTTCACACTTTTCCTTATTCAGGGATCAATTGCCACTTTTCGCGCCATACATATATCTAATCTAAATCATTTTGCAAGTCGTTTTGATCATCTAATGAAGTTACAAGACGGCAAATGACAGCATCATCTGCAAACAAACTTAGACGGCTACTCAGATTGTCTCCTATGTCGTTAATATAGATCAGGAACAATAGAGGGCCTATAACACTTCCTTGGGGAACGCCGGATATTACTTCTGTTTTACTCGATGACTTTCCGTCTATTACTACGAACTGTGCCCTTTCCGACAGGAAATCACGAATCCAGTCGCACAACTGAGGCGATACTCCGTAGGCATGCAGTTTGGTTAGAAGATGCTTGTGAGGAACAGTGTCGAAAGCCTTCTGGAAATCTAAAAATCAATCAATTTGACATCCCCTGTCGATAGCACTTCATGAGTATAAAGAGCTAGTTATGTTTCACAAGAACGATATTTTCTGAAATCCTGCTGACTGTGTGTCAATAAATCGTTTTCTTCGAGGTACTTCATAAAGTTCGAATACAGTATATGTCCCAAAACCCTACTGCAAATCGACGTTATTGATATAGGCCTGTAATTCAGCGGATTACTTCTACTTCCCTTTTTGGGTATTAGTGTGACTTGAGCAATTTTCCAGTCTTTAGGTGCGGATCTTTCTGGGAGCGAGTGGTTGTATATAATTGCTAAATATGGAGCTATTTTATCAGCATACTCTGAGAGGAACCTGACTGATATACAATGTGGACCGGAGGCCTTGCCTTCATTAAGTGATTTAAGCTGATTCGTTACTCGGAGGATATCTACTTCTATGTTTCTCATCTTTGCAGTTGTTCATCATTGGAATTCAGGAATATGTTCTTCGTCTTCATTGGTAAAGGAGTTTCGGGAAACCGTGTTTAATAACTCTGCTTTAGTGGCACTGTCATCAGTGACTTCACCGTTGTTATCGCGCAGTGAAGGTATTGATTGCGTCTTTCCACTGGTGTGCTTTATGTATGACCAGAATCTCTTTGGGTTTTCTGTGAGAATTCCGTTGTGGAAATTATTAAAAGCGTCTCACATTGAAGTACGCGCCATATTTCGAACTTCTGTAAAACTTTGCCGATCTTGGGGATTATGCGTTCTTTTAAATTTGGCATGCTTTTTTCGGTGCTTCTGCAACAACGATCTGACCCGTTTTGTGTACCATGGGGGATCAGTACCATCACTTATTAATTTGTGTGGTATATATCCCTCAATTGCTGTCGATACTATCTCTCTGAAAACATTCCACAACTTTTCTACAGTACATGTGTGGAAACAGCTGATATAGCAGTCAGTAAGCGATTAAAGGCAGAAGCCTTTCCACACCGGCAGTTTCTGCAGTGTCTAGAACGCATGCCACAAGACACAACAAAGCCCAAGCAAGAGCAGCCATTCTGTACTAAGGTCTCTCGTGTTAGTACCGTATCTCTACTACCACCGGGCTGTGTCGCTTGGAGCACCATCCGGAACGCTGTTCGTGGACCACAGTTCGGTTCTGTGACAGGGCAATCCGTTCTGAGACCACTGGAGTTAAGGCCACCGTCACATCGAGCCAGCAGGGTCTGAGACGCAGTTTGCTTCCCATAAACGCTGGGGAGTGGCTCACTGCCGTCAAGTCACCTACTGGACAGCGACGGCAGCTAGAGTCGTGCCACCGAACTTGCAGCCGTAGTTGCCGAAGCCGCCAGGACTAGAGTCGTCACTGCCAGAGGCGGTTGTGTCATGTGCTGCTGCTGGGGTCGGTGTTACTGGATGAGGCCGGAGCCTCAGCACTGTTTCACAGTGGGGAGCCGCAGTGAAACAATCTAGAAAATTGCCACTGTTTGCCTGGCTCTGCACAGCGTCCCCCCTGCACCCCAATTCGTCATCAGTCTTCTTCATATCATACCACAGTCCATAAGTATAAGCTTATAAAGATACAAAAGGAACTGCCATTCTAATCTCCACAGACTGATGAAGGAATAATGAAAGATGCTCGTATTCGTTATGAGAAAGAAAATCTAACCACAATTTTTCCTCTGATTTGAATTACTTCGAAAGAAGTAGACTGTGACACAAATAACACATATGATGCTACATATATTTTGCATATCGTTACGCTCTATTATTCTATCTTTAAAATTCACTGTACCTTTTTTATCAGTACTGTATTTTAAGAAACCTACTCATAATCTATATGCTTCATATTATTTGTTCCTCTTTGCAGAGGCAGTTTCGAAGTTGAAACTATCAGAGAAACAGATGAAAAATGGGCCCTTGACATTGCAGTCAACGCTGATGAAGGAGAATTAGTGAAGGTGAGCCATGTCTCCATTAGTACGATTTCGTACCGTATCACGACGGTAACGACCAGATTAGCAGCGCTATTTCAGCTTGGTGTTGCTGATGATTTCTTTGGTATATGTGATGTTAGTGATATGGAATAAGGAAATCTAAAAACAGATGAATTTACTTTTGGCCGCATCTCCTTAGGAATTTCAGTTCTCACCGCCAGCAGTTTCCTCAGTAAGAGATGCTACCAAAAAAATTTTCAGTTACAATATTTGCGGCCTTTGCAGAACTATTTTGCAATTAGATGTTTCATAACTCTGGAAGCCTGATTTACTTCTCTCTGTAGGCCGGGTTGTTTTCTCAGGTAAGCCGGCCGGAGTGGCCGAGCGGTTCTAGGCGCTACAGTCTGGAACCGCGCGACCGCTACGGTCGGAGGTTCGAATCCTGCCTCGGGCATGGATGTGTGTGATGTCCTTACGTTAGTTAGGGTTTAATTAGTTCTAAGTTCTAGGGGACTGATGACCTCAGAAGTTAAGTCCCATAGTGCTCAGAGCCATTCAAACCAATTTTTCTCAGGTAAATCTGTCCATTAGATGAAAATGAATTTCTAGAATCGCGAGCCTACCATATTTAGCAGACTTGCTTTTCATATTGTGTCGAAATGGACATTTCCCTCTAAACGTAAAAAGATGTTCGTCAAAAGTTACGTCAAAACCTGGACTTTATGTGGAAGAAAGCCTTGCTCAAATTTCTCTACATGCAACCAGTTTATCATGAATCCTATGAGCTGCCCTTGTCTCCTTATTGTCAACTCTAAGAAAACGTATGAAAGCCTTATCTTATTCCTCGTTCCGCTGTTCACTTAAGTCCTCCCTCCCTGACTGTTGGCTCCAGAAGATATAAGCAAACCAATATAGACCTCTAATTCTTCCCCTGCTAGTTACTTCCACACCTTATGTATACTATTAGGACAATCTTCATTCCACTGTACACACACCGAGCCTCTCTGTTAGGTTCCCTTACCACGACGGATATTATTTCTGGAGTAATTAAGAGGTGTAAGGCTTATTTTATTGAACTAGCGGGTGCCGCTTTTTAACCTGGTTTATCCCAAATTATGAGATGGAGTTTGGCACTTAGTTGGAGGCTCTTTCTACCAAATCATTCCCTTTTTTCCGATGAAATAATATTTCATAGTGTTCTCATTACTAACTATTACATTATGACTATGATCTTCCTCTTTCATTACTTCATTGCTTTCCTCCTCCTCGCTGTCTGTGGGCAAGTATTCATCATCATTCAGGTAAAAAATATTTCTGTTAACGACATGAGCGTCATCTTGCATCTGAAGAAGAATCTTATCAGCCTCTTCAGGCCGAATAATCCTAAACAAAAAACTAATCCTATATTTAAATTCTAACCTAAGTTATTAGACAATAGTTTTCCCTGAAATTCCTAAAATTTTCATAATTCATGGCTTACTTAAATCATCTCTTTTTTTGTATGAACAGTGTCACACATATATGAAAACTGTACGGTCTGAAAACAAGTACTGAGCTTCCCATCATCTGCATTCCTCACATCACAATGCTGTCTAAGGCTCAACAAATGAGAAGCCCTCATTGTTAATAAATTCTGTCAACTTCAGCCATTTGCTGGCAACTTTGCGTTAGTTAATCCGGCTTATGTCCTTAAATACCCCAAGCGCCCACTTTCGTTTATTCAGAAAGTGAATCATCATAAATTAAAGAAATAGTTAATTAATGGTATTTTTGCATAGTGGCCATTTAGATGATAGCTACAAGAGAGATGTCAAGGACCATGAGCATTGCAGGATCAGTAAGTAATGAACTGCATAAAGTATAAGTGTTATTGATCTCAAAAAAAAAACCACGTGCCCTGTGGAGGATTTACCTGATCTATTATAATTCAAATATATACAGTCTTAAAGACACTATTGTAGTTGTCTGATGTTTGCATCAAAGAAATTGCGTATTGGTCAGTAAACCGAAAAAAATGGTTCAAATGGCTCTGAGCACTATGGGACTTAACATCTGAGGTCATCAGTCCCCTAGAACTTAGAACTACTTAAACCTAACTAACCGAAGGACATCACACACATCCATGCCCAAGGCAGGATTCGAACTTGCGACCGTAGCAATGGCGCCGTTCCGGACTGAAGCGCCTAGAACCGCTCGGCCACAGCGGCCTGCCAGTAAACCTATTTCTGCTCTTTTGTCACCAGGTAAAATCCGTTCCCTTCTAATGTTGCTCATAGAAACCTATGCATCATAATCACCGCAGTTTTTCTCGCTAGAAAAGTCACTTACTAAAGCACTGCGCGCGAACCGAATGGGGTAGCGCAATAGTTACTCATGAGACTAGTCTGTGGAAGGGGCGATGTTCAAATTCCGTCTGACTCTCCCGATTAAGTGTGTCACGATTTCCATAAACTGCGTTAGTTTAACTGTTTCGTCGAAAAGGCTGCGGCAGACTTTCAGCTGAGTTCAAGCTTTTCCTCCAATTCTTATGACTCAAACACACACAGTCTACGTTGAACGTTAATATCCCTCTCTCTCTCTCTCTCTCTCTCTTTCTCTACTTCCGCGTTCATTTAGGAAAGTTCATTAATTTAGACAACATTGTCTATGGAATGAGCAATCTGGTGCTATACTTAGATTCAAATCAACAGTCAAGATCGCAGTAACATTTGTTTATTGACCGGTTTAGACTTATGGTTTGACAAAAGCCAAGACCGATATTTCCGTACCCCCTATATATAGATGTAGATGTTGAAAGATTTGTCTAGTGATAGGCTCAGAAAATCAGCTTGGCAGTTAGAATAGTTTGCTGTCGTTCAATGACAGAGTTTGACCGTCAGGTTAAACTTAAACTTTACGAGACGCTTTCAACACCTGCGGAGATTTGGAAACATTTTTGCTGCTTTCAGTACCAGACTAGAGTGTAGTTCCAGTACATTAACATTTCGCGAGTAGGCTATAAGATACCGTTATGAAATTCTGAATTGTTGGACTTTAGTGAAGCTGAGGCGCTCCGAGACTGTTCATTTAAGCAATGTTGAGACAGACGGTTGTTTAAGGGGATCCGCTAGCACTTGTTCGCCTAAGAGCAAGATTTACTGCACTTGTATTATTTCGTATTTTGAGATGGCGTTCCACTTGAATCCGATCATTGGAACAAGGTTAGATCACTACTCATAATTTTTACCACTATGAATGAAAATAAATAACTGCCTTTAATTTTACAGCTACATTTTCTATTGATTGGCGACTTCATAGGGTCATTTTTACATATTTTTATTAGCTACCATCATAAATCTGTTGTAACTGCGACCAGGACGGTCGCGGGGTAGCAATGACGGAAAGCGCGGCGGGACCCGCGGAGAGGCCCGCGAACAACACCACAACGGGAGAGGACGGACACGACCAACAAAGGACAGAACGAAAACGACAAGATCGAACAACGGAGTCACAAGGAAAAAAGGAACAAACACGTCCACTCGTACACAGAACAAGGAAGAAAGCTGTCTAGCGCGAAACGAGGTGTAAACCGACGTACGCGAGATTAGACTGGCTGGCTGAGCTTATTTTTTTTTCTTTATTGAGTTTCGATTCCCCCCGAATGGGATGGGCTGGCAGCAGCTTAGTATGCCGCTCTTCAGCCTACAGACTTTGTTTTAAAAAGGTGAAGATAATAAATAATGAAAACAGGTGATAAAATCGGAGACTTAAATGGTAACATGGCGAAAAAAATCGTGGAACTTAGAACGTAGAACAAAGGGATGATGATGCTAATAAAATACATATGAAGCAGACAGGCAAAACAATATACAGTCTGGCTTCTGTTCGCAAAAGACATAAAATTCACACCCAGCGACAGCATGGTTTCTGTTCGCAACACTTTGGAAAGACAAACAACACTGAACATTCATTTGAACACTGCACTAAAATTTGGCAAATATGACATAACACAGCCGAGAGCAGGTGGGGGGGAAACTGGACAGATGATGGGAAAATAAAAAGGGGCAGGAGAGGAAAAACGAAGGGCGGAGGGGGGAAAGGAGCCAATGGAGGATGAGGACCCATAAGAGGGGTGGGGGGTGCTGGGCAGACGCGACAGGGAGTGGGGAAGGCAGAGGAGGGGAATACAAGGACTCAGGGGGGCAGAAGGGAGGTATGGATAGGTTAGGTGGGGAGAAAACAGTATGGAAGGGGGGAGAAGAGGGAGCCCAGGAAAAGGACAGAGGAAAGGAGGGGGGTGAGGATCAGAGCTGATAGGAGGGACAAATGGAGGGAGAGAGGGCATCATCCGGGAGGGGGAGTTGATGGAAGCCACCTTGGGAAAGGTGATGAAGTGTGTAGAGATGGAGGGTAGGGGGGACACAACAGTGAAGGCGTGGCAGGGGGTGGGGATGGGAGAGGAGAGGAGAGGAGCAAGCAAGGGGTGAGGGGGATCAAGGCAGCGGGAGGTGTAGAGTATGTGTATATGTTTGAGGAATAGGAGCAGATGGGGGAAAGGAATGAGGCCGTAGGGGATCCGCATGGGAGACGGCAGGCATATAAGGAAGGCGAGGCAGAGTGCATGATGCTCAAGGATCTGGAGGGACTTATAGAATTTGGGGGGGGAGGGGGGCAGATATTCAGGTTGGACTGGCATAACAGAGGATGGGAGGAATTAAGAATTTGTATGTGTGGAGGATGGTAGAGGGGTGCACCCCCCATGTCCGGCCAGAGAGGAGTTTGAGGAGTCGGAGGCGGTTGTGAGCTCTGGATTGGATGGAGCGGAGATGAGTGATCCAGGTGAGGTGACGGTCAATGGTGAGGCCAAAGTAGGTGAGGGTGGGAGAGAGGCGGAAAGGATGGGCGCAGATGGTAAGTGAGAAATCCAGGAGCCGGAAGGAGTGAGTGGTACGACCTACGATGATTGCCTTGGGTCTTGGAAGGATTGATTTTCAGGAGCCACTGGTTACACCATGCGGCAAAAAGGTCAAGGTGATTCTCGAGAAGGCGTTGGGACCGTTGGAGGGTAGGAGAGAGGGCGAGGAATGCACTGTGATCGGCATACTGCAAGAGGTGTATTGGAGGGGGGGCAGGGGGTTGGGCATATCTACCGTGTACAGGAGGTAGAGGAGAGGGGAGAGGACAGAGCCCTGGGGCACACCGGCTGAGGGGTAGAAGGTGTGGGAATTGGCATTATGGATGGCTGGCTGAGCGCGAGGCAAGCCTTTAAGTACGCTATCGGGGGCGCTGCTATTGGCCGCTGGGACCAAGTGTTCCACTGTCGCGCCCTCACACTAAAAGCGGGACAGGAAGCGCGCGCCGCCACAGCTTACGGCGCGATGATGTAGAGACCTCTATGGGTCTTCGACGTCCATGACGTCTGGCGCGGATTCAAATTCCGCGGCGCGCGGTATCAGAAAATCCTCCTTATATTTCCAGAGAGAACAGCTGTGAGACACGTAGGTAAGACTGTGCTACGCACCTTTAAGACAAAGTATGAAGAGATACTATAATTCAAAATCACTCATCTGTCCAATCCGACTCAGCTGATTGCTAGATGCTGTCGTTCGTAACAGTCATCCAGGCAAGTGGCAAGTAGATTGATGGGGACTTCACAATGTCTGAGATTTGGCTGATCGACAACTTGTTGCTCAAGACGCTCCAGCACCCACTGTTGATACTTTGTGGGCTTGCATAGAGGTCACTGGAAGTTCGATTCCCTAGGAATATTAGGAACATACCCAGGGCACTTTACATTCCTCGTCTAACGTTTAGGGACTCAATTTGCGAAGTGTCGGCCTCTCGCACCAAATCGGACTGTCGAAGTCAGTGATCGTGTACAGTTCTGTAATCCCCATGATTTGTGTAATCGCACGGTACCTATCATGTGGAATGAAGTTCGATTCGGCCATGTCTCGCCTTCTTGATGATGCAGTTTTGATAAATGTTAGTGCAGCCCGGGATTAGCCGAGCTGGTCCCGACGGAGGTTCGAGTCCTTCCTCGGGCATGGGTGTGTTTGTTTGTCCTTAGAATAATTTAGGTTAAGTAGTGTGTAAGCTTAGGGACTGATGACCTTAGCAGTTAAGTCCTATAAGATTTCACACACATTTGAAGATTTGAAATGTTAGTGTAGTAACAATATCTCGTTTATAGATGTATTGAATGTACTAGCGTAGCTGGGTGCAGAGACAAAATTTAAGTTCAACCAGGATTGTGTAGTATGGTGGTCTGTCCCACAGCTGTACATCCACAGCAACGACGAGATCCCGGTACTGGACGTGAGCCCTCAGCACGAGTGGACGCAGAAGATCAGCATGATAGCGTTCTCTGCCAAGGAGACGTACACTACAGAGGACGCGCGCCAGTTGTCCATCCGCCAGCGCCGCTGCGTCTTCGCCGACGAGATCAAGCTCGAGACGGACTCCATATACACGTACAGCGCTTGCACCAGCCAGTGCCGCATGCGGCTCGCGTTCACCCTCTGCAACTGCGTACCCACCTTCTACCGGCCCAGCAGTGAGTATGACAACCGCCTGCTGGTACACAAGCTGCAAAGCACTTCGTCCTACATCCTGTTAAGTTCGCCGGACAAAATTTTACTCGCTCCCTTAAAACAGCACACTGGTCAATTTGAAGTGCTGCAGTTGGTGCTGAACTGGTGCCAGGGGGCCATGTCACTCTTCACCGCCGACATAAGCCATGACAGTGAAGTGATGTTTATGTCCCAGTCGGTAAGGTGCCATCAGCGTAGTGAGGCTGGCCGAGGGACCAGATGACGTTGTCCGAATGTACGGTATATCAGCTTGGTGTATCCAATGTGTCTACAACGGCTGGTATACCACTCGCAGTTACGAACCTTATGCGCAAGAACTACACTACTGGCCATTAAAATTGCTACACCAAGACGAAATACAGATGATAAACGGGTATTCATTGGACATATATATTAGACTAGAACTGAGATATGATTAAATTTTCACGCAGTTTGGGTGCATAGATCCTGAGAAATCAGTACCCAGAACAACCACCTCTGCCCGTAATAACGGCCTTCATACGCCTGGACATTGAGTCAAACAGAGCTTGGATGGCGTGTACAGGCACAGCTGCCCATGCAGCTTCAACACGATACCACAGTTCATCAGAAGTAGTGACTGGCGTATTGTGACGAGCCAGTGGCTCGGCCACCATTGACCAGACGTTTTCAATTGGTGAGAGATCTGGATAATGTTCTGGCCAGAGCAGCAGTCGAACATTTTCTGTATCCAGAAAGGCCCGTACAGGACCTGCAACATGCGGTCGTACATTATCCTGCTGAAATGTAGGGTTTCACAGGGATCGAATGAAGGGTAGAACCACGGGTCGTAACATATTTGAAATGTAACGTCCACCGTTCAAAATGCGGTCAATGCGAACAAGAGGGGACCGAGACGTGTAACCAATGGCACCCCATACCATCACGCCGGGTGATACGCCAGTATGGCGATGACGAATACACGCTTCCAATGTGCGTTCACCGCGATGTCGCCAAACACGGATGCGACCATCATGATGCTGTAAACAGAACCCGGATTCATCCGAAAAAATGACGTTTTGCCATTCGTGCACCTAGGTTCGTCGTTGAGTACACCACGCAGGCGCTCCTATCTGTGATGCAGCGTCAAGGGTAACAGCAGAAATGGTCTCCGAGCTGATAGTCCATGCTGCTGCCTGCAAACGTCGTCGAACTGTTCGTGCAGATGGTTGTTGTCTTGCAAACGTCCCCATCTGTTGACTCAGGGATCGAGACGTGGCTGCACGATCCGTTACAGCCATGCGGATAACATGCCTGTCATCTCGACTGCTAGTGATACGAGGCCGTTGGGATCCAGCACGGCGTTCCGTATTACCCTCCTGAACCCACCGATTCCATATTCTGCTAACAGTCATTGGATCTCGATCAACGTGAGGAGCAATGTCGTGATACGATAAACCGCATTAGCGATAGGCTACAATCCGACCTTTATCAAAGTCGGAAACGTGATGGTACGCATTTCTCCTCCTTACACGAGGCATCACAACAACGTTTTATCAGCAACACCGGTCAACCGCTGTTTGTGTATGAGAAATCGGTCGGAAACTTTCCTCATGTCACACGTTGTAGATGTCGCCGCCGGCGCCAACCTTGTGTGAATGCTCTGAAAAGCTAATCATTTGCATATCACATCATCATCTTCCTGTCGGTTAAATTTCGTGTCTGTAGCACGTCATCTTCATGGTGTAGCAATTTTAATGGCCAGTAGTGTATTAAGTTCACCGGACAAAATATTAGGCGCTCCCTTAAAACAGCACACTGGTCGATTTGAAGTGCTGCAGTTGCTGCTGAATTGGTGACAGGCAGCCATGTCACTCTTCACCGCTGACGTAAGCCATGACAGTGAAGTGATGTTTATGTCCCAGTCGGTACGATGGAATCAGCGTAGTGAGGCTCTTGGACGTATCCATGACCAAATGACGTTGTCCGAATGTACGGTATATCAGCTTGGTGTATCCAATGTGTCTACAACGGATGGTGTACCACTCGGAGTTACGTACGCGGCGTAAAAACTATGTTCGTAAAAAGGCCGTTACTGACTGAGACCGGACACGACTGTCACGCTTTGTCAAAGTCAATCAGTTCAAAACACAACTTAATTTGGTGCTGACAGTCGATGCTGGTCAGTCTCAACCAGTTTCCGAGCGTGTGCTACGAAGGTAACTGCGTGTCAGGTCATTTGGATTCCAGAATCGCGCAAAAGGCCATTTCTCACAGGGTCACATAAAGCTGCACGTCATCAGTGGATCGAACACTACAAAAGCTTTACAGTAACTGACTGGAGCCATATAGTGTGGTCAGACGAGTTGGGATTTTGTCTCTTTTCAATTGATGCAAAGTGTCGAGTGCACCGACAGTCTCCGAGGCGTTTAAGTCGCAGTATATGAAGTTTGTAATTCAGGCCGGAGGAGGGTCTGTGGTGTTTTGACTTTCGCCAGCTCGCTCATGTCACCGAGAACATGAAAGAAGAAAGGGCAACATTTGGTCAGCGAGAATGCTGAAACAGAAATCTTCGTTCATGTTGACAGTAACCTGAACGAGGATATTTATTTCAACCTTCTTGTTGACCAAGTGTTGCCCTTTCTTCTACATTTTCATGAGATGCCGTGTGTACTCCCACCTTCCAAGATATCAACAGCTGATTCACACGGCTGCACGTATGCGTCCCTGCTTTTGCGAGTATTCAGTCACCCTATCACATCCCGACTGATCCACTAAATCAGCTGATCTTAATCCCATAAAAATGTCTAGGATTATTTGCAACAACGTGTGAAACATAGTACTTTACATCTCCGTAGCCTTCTACGACTTTATCATCAATGACATGCTTCCCTGGATATGGCATAACTGAAGACACTTGTGCACTCTTCTTTGTCGCCGAATTGTGGTAATTTACTGGCTAGAGACGGTATTGGCTAGATGTCTCCTGGAGGGAGGAATGTTTGTCCGATGTGCTTATCTTACACACGCTCTTTTATATGTTTCAATACGAGTGGCCAGCACTCTAGATACGCAAATGACTGGACGGCGGTTCAAATCCCCGTCCAGTCATCGAAATATGTTTCCCTAGTTTCCTCAAATCTCTTAAGGTGAATGTCGTTACAGTTCCTCTGAAAAAGACACGTCCGATTTCATTCCCCTTCCATCCCAAGACCGAGGTTGTGCTGCATCCCTATTAAACTACAGCAACTAAAGTTTGCCTCATACTACCTGCGACAGAAGGTTAATATTTCAACTTCAGTCACTTTCGACACACGACAACGGTGCTGTTGAGAACAGGTGGACTTTTTTTTTTTGGGCTGTGGTGCTCGGGAGGGGGGGGGGGAGTGATGCATGTTACGGTACGACTGCCGTATAATCATCGTGTTTCTGGTACCATGGCTCATATAACTGGATGCTGGTAACCAAATCTATACCTTGTGGATACATTTATCTCAAGTGTCTGAAGATGAAACGTTGATCTTCCGAAACCGATAGCCTTTAATGCAAGAATGTGTGATACAGGCAAATTTTTTACTGGAATTAATAATCTCCACGGACCTGGCTTCTAATCTGTTATTATTTATATAACATTAACTTTCCTTAGGCTTGTGAGTTTAGCTTTTGATAAATTTTCTGTTTCAGAACCATACAAATCCTGTGACGCGGAAGGACTTAAATGTTTAGCTCATCATTACAGTGAGTATGAAATATTGAACATATTAGACTCATATTTCGTTAAATAGCGAGGGAAAATCATTTAATAGCAGGAACTTTGTTATAAGTTTTTTACAAAGATACTTACAGAAATGATTTTTGGTTTATTCAGCTGACATATTCCTCTTGCTACGCCATTTATATGGTCCGCCTGTCTACAAGCTTAATGAAATGTCTTCCAGGAAAAATGAAAACTTGAATGTATCTCACAGGGCAGTGAAGTGTGTACTGGTTTGAAACTTTCTGTCAGAGAAATTTTTTTATAGGACCTAGAACTTTGTGTTTCACCAGCAATACTGTTATTGGCTGAGCTGTCCTGCTATGACTTACAATCCGCCCAAAATACCCCACTTTTGTTGGAAAGTAGGAGATAGGTACCTGCGCAAGAACGTTTGTTATGAGGTGTCGTGAGTCATGTGTGGATAGCTCAGTCGTGAAGCTAATAGCCCAGGAATGCTGAAAAGTCCAGTGTTCGCGTTGGTACACAATTTTAATCTTCCCGGAAATTTCAAAAACGAATCTTAGGTGTGATCACCGCGCACCTGTGTCTTGATCCTCATATACCAGCTTCTGATCCGGCAGATTTTCTTTCAGAGGGTGTGAATAATCAGGGCTGTATGTATGGGCGTCCACATAAATCTATCCAAGAGGAGGAAAAAAGCCATTATTTTGGTTCAACGGTCGAACAGTGCTTCTTTCTTATGATTAAATCCATAGTATCCAACGAGCTATTACAAAAAGTTTGTTTGTTCATGAACCAGTAATGTTAGATTACCACCGAAAATTAAAAATAGCAAACAGATAAGATCTTCATAAAGATTGATAAAATCTTGTTGGATAGGAACAAAAATAGGCAGGGGAAAATATCAAATTATTACTCTCCAAAGCGTAGGAATGGAATTACGCTTTAGAAATCACAATTGTGTTTTCCTAAATTGTAGAAACAGAATTAAACTTTAAAAATAACATTAATTCCCATCGTGCTCGGCAATACTAAACCTACGATTTAGCAGAACTGCAGGCAATCATTGCTAGAAACGTATAAATGTAACGTCTATACCCTCAGATTCCAAATGGGGGCAAGAACTACCTCTCCCCCCCCCCCCGCACCCTCCCTCCCAATCTTGTGGACGCCTATGGTTGTGTGTTGGATGTTTCAACACGCTAGTTTCAAATTACGTATTGTTACTTTTCTAGGGGCAACTGTGTAAGGACGAACGTGGTCATGGGGCAGCAGTGTATGATTGTAGAGACGTTCCTAATGTTGCGCTTGCATGACAGAACGTAGCAGTCACAGTTTGACCCCTCTTGTGGAAGTGTGAAACGTCTCTGCCCGCTTTATAGCTGACCGTTTCATGTAGATCATTTTCGACCACCGTTTAAGATTTATTCGGCCAACAGTTCGATGTAACATTCAGTTATAACAAAAATAATTGCGATATAACAAATAGATAGTACACTCATCCAGCCCTTTTCTGTTTAGTTTGATGTACATCTTATAATGGTGATGTAGGAGCAATATTGATTTCACTAATGTAATAAAAGTTGTGCCATGTAGCGACGATAGGGTCTGCATTGTCATCCCTTTGTCGATTACTTTCGAAGTCTCCAGGAGAGTGGGAGCCCTGGAGTGGACCTCCGGCACAAACCACTCGACGGCGGCGGCGCTGTGTGTCGCTTTTGTTGGCTACGTGCGAAAATTTCTGGACAAAGGCGACTTTGAAAAGGGGTGTCACCTACCACGCATTTCGAGGCGATTGTACGGTGTCTTACCTTGACGTTACGTGTCTGAGGTACGGTCCCGGGCAATGGCTCTGCGACAAATTGGTGCCTTGCATAGTCGTTGCACATTTGACTGGCCCGCTAGTTCAAATTCTCGCTAGAGAGGGGGAATTCGTAAGCGTAGTCTCCGCTCGTTCTTGAGAGGAGCACTGGTCGTGGACTTTGATAAGCCGATGACAGTTTGGGTGCGCTGCTTTCTCAGGTACGCCACAATAGAATGGGGTTTAGAAACGGTAATTTTCTCTAATTTGATAGAATGACAACCAGTCACGGGTTTTTATTGGACGATAACTACTTTGTCGGGCTCCGCTTATTCCATAAGAACGCCTGAAGTCGAAAGAAAGAATTTTTCTACTCACTCTTTTGCGAGCTGTTCAGGGAGACACTGCTGCAGACTCCGCTCTGTTCTGCGGACGCTGCGGCGAGACTCTGGGTTCAGACTTGGATCGGAACAGTACATGAATCTATGGCTGCGACTCTGGCGTTGCATAGCTGGGCATCTTCTGCTTCGCTCCGGTGTGTCTAGGATGGAGTCAGTCAGGTATCGGGTCTTTTTCACGATCGTCGTGCTAACGTTTTACTTCACTTAGTACCATTTTTCATTATTTTCTTATTCATTTACCGGATGTTTATAAATTAGTTGTGCTCGAGTGTCTTCCATTTGAGTAATAGATGAGCCTGGTGTTTCAGATCGACCAGCATCGTGTGTCGAATGGCCACCAGCACGGAACTTGTTGTAATTATATATCCATATCAGAGTCGAGCTGGAAAGGGTAAATAGCTTACAGAAGTGTTTGATGCTTCGCTGAATGCAGCATATATTCAAGGTTTCTTCCACAATTGTGTGCCTCCACATTTTGTTCATTACAGTGCCAAGTGCCTGTTTTTAGGTTCTTGTATATCTGATTAGTACCCCTCCTTGTAGCCTGGATAACATGATTAACTGCGTCATAGCGGTATAAGTAGGTCCCAGCGTAATCGCTGGAGGTAATACTTTTCGCTCCATCTTCCCTTATTCCTCGTGATCCACCTCGTAAGTGTATAAAGTATGAATTACATAGTTCACTGCCTTCACGTGTGTATTGACAGTTTTTTAGAACGTATCAACTTCCTTTTGCTATAAGGGGTGGGGAGGGGGGCGGTCAAAAAGCTTCCGTCTGAGGGCGTTGCTGCAGCGTATATGCAACGCTGCTCGAGTCTGATGTGAGTATGTAATTACAACAGGTTCCGTGCTGGTCGCCATTCAACACACGATGCTGGTCGATCTGAAACACCAGACTCATCCATTACTCAAATGGAAGACACTCGAGCACCCGGCCCATAGTTCTGATCCCTCCTGTGCTATTATCATACTTTCGGTCCCTTAAAAAACGCCTCGAAGGGTCGACGATACCCGTTAGACGAGGATGTGCAGCAGGCACCTACGGACTTCATGCAGCAGGACACGGTGTTTTATAAAACCGGTATCTCTGACCTGTTGCGTTGATGGGTTGATTGCCTCGGTGCACACTATGATTTTGCCCGATTGACATATCGATTCTGAACTGTACAGCTGATGAACGGAAAGTTTTTATTCGCCCCTTATATTACAATGAAGCGCCAAGGAACGGGTATACGCATGATAATTCAATTACAGAGATATGTAAACAGGCAGAATACGGTGCTGCGGTCGACAACACCTATATAAGATAACAACTGTCTGGCGCAGTTGTAAGGTCGGTTACTGCCGCTATAATGGCAGGTTATCAAGATTTAAGTGAGTTTAAACGTGGTGTTATAGTTGGCGTACGAGCGATGGGACAGTATATCCGAGGTAGCGATGAAGTGGGGATTTTCCCAGAGACCATTTCACGAGTGTACCTGAATATCAGGAATCTGGTAAAACATCACATCTTCGACATCGTTGCGGCCAGAAAAAGATCCTGCAAGAACGTGACCAACGACGACTGAAGAGAATCGTTAAAGGTGACAGAAGTGCACCCCTTCCGCACATTTCTTCAGATTTCAATGCTGGGTCATCAACAAGTGTCAACGTGCGAACCATTCAACGAAACATCATCGATATGGGCTTTCGAAGCCGAAGGCCCACTCGTGTACAATTCATGACTGCACGACGGAAAACTTTACGCCTCGCCTGGGTCCGTCAACACCGACATTGGACTGTTGATGATTGGAAACATGTTGCCTGGTTGGGCGAGTGTCGTTTCAAATTGTATCGAGCGGATGGGCGCGTATGGCTGTGAGACAACCTCACGAACCCATGGACCCTGCGTGTCAGCAGGGGACTGTTCAAGCTGGTGGAGCCTCTGTAATGGTGTCAGGCGTGTGCAGTTGGTGTGATACGGGACCCCTGATACTCTTTGATAGGTGACACGTACGTAAGCATCCTGTCTGATCACCAGAATCCATCCATACCCATTGTGCGTTCGGACGGATGTGGGCAATTCCAGCCGGGCAGTGCGACACACTGCACGTCCAGAATTGCTACAGAGTTGATCCAGGAACAGTCTTCGGAGTTTAAACACTTCTGCTGACGGCCAGACTCTCCAGAATGAACATTATTGAAAATATCTGGAATGTCTTGCAATGTGCTGTTCACAAGAGATCTCCAGCCCATCGTACTCTTCTTACGTATGTATGGACATCCCAGTAGGATTCATGCTGTCAATTCCTTCCAGAACTACTCCAGACATTAGTCGAATCCATGCCACAACGTGTTGAGGCACTTCTGCGTGCTCGCAAGGGACCTACACGATATTAGGCAGGTGTACCAGATTCTTTGGCTCTTCAGTGTATTTCTCTAGTTAAGTAATGTCTGCCACTGTTGATTAGTGATTCTGCCAGATCAATCAGCCATTGTTCATGTACGGAGATCATTCTTCTTCAGTTCCATTCCGCGAATCTTAATTCACGTATGTGAATAGTGGAGAACACCCTGATTGCCGAAAAGTCCAGCCAGCATCGGACGTTAACAGACAGTCATGCCGAAGCTCACGACCGACACCTCGCACCTGCAGCAGTATAGTACCACTTAACCCAAACGAAAATTAACATTTTCCTAATTGACGCCTGCATCATGAGCGTTTTCTCATCGGAGACTATGTGTTGTCGCTTATTTTCTGGTTGGTAATGATTTACCCATCTCCCGTCACATCTCGATCGAAAATAACCGTCAGCTTCCCGCACAAAGCCGTTCAAGTGCTCTTGAATCACATATGTGATCAAACGACGGCCATCTTCGTACCCTTCAGCTATAAACTTTCCTATACCCAAGGGAATCGTAGATGAAACTACGTGTAACAAGATCTTGTTGAATTCTACGGTAATTTGAACACCAGTGACGGATTCTGTGGTCAGTATGTGTTTTCATTGTTTCAGTTGGGACACAATCAGGTGTTCTACTAGGCTGTCCGTCTCATAACTCTGTACCCCGTACGCCACCATACTGTGTGTCGAAATTTACTTAGGGTGCTACTATCATTTCCCTCTTTCCAGCGACTGTTGCACTATCTCTTTACTTTAAATTTTTCTGAATACTGGATTTTCGTTCTGTCACAGACTATAGAGGGTCTCCATCTGACCACAAAAAGATACTGACACCTCATTCACAGACGATGTACACTCTTTGACATAAAACTTGACCGGCGGCCGGCCGCTTCAGACGCTAAGTCCGCGCCGATCGCGACATGGGACAATAAAACTGGCCACCTCGCTATTTCTCTAAGTCCGGTAAGCTGCACAATCTGGCAACACTGTAGACTGCGGCACTTCCTGGAGGAAAACTTGTCCCATGATGGAGAAACTATAGGCTGATTGCACCTGTGGTCTAGCGGTAGCGTGCGTTGTTTCTGTTCATAATGTCAGTGGATCGAGAGCAGCTGGCATAAAATATTTTTATAGCCTCTTCTGCCTGAATACTGAACACGTGAATGTAATAGTAGCGCAGATTCAATCTATTTCGCTTTGTGACACACCGATATCAAAATTTTGTCCAGTAACCATTTTGCGGCAGATTTCCTGCAGACTGTCCTCCTCTGGACGCCGTAATCGGCAAAGCTCCGGGATCCACTTGCTGGCTACCGGCAGTGGCCGTGGCGACAGCTGCGGCGTTGCACTCCCCCGTTCTTTATCGAAAGCGCTGCTACCGCTCATCGCTTCTGATGATTTAAAACGCTTTATTATTAAATGTTGCTCCACAGATAATTTCTACGATTTCCATTCACACTCAAAAGAACGGAGACAGACGCCGTGATTAGTAAACGGGTATTATATTACATTAATCGGTGAGAGCGGAGTATGACCCGAAATTAAGTTTATAGACTGGGACGAAATTAAACCACGCCATTACATTCGATCAATTAATAACTGCTTCATACCTCGTTTCTTTTCCTTTCAAAGTCAATTATTTGTGCAACTTTTGGCCAATATTCGGATGTTTTCGTCAAGCCAGAGTGAGCGTCTGTGGTGTAAAGTGTATTACAGTCTTGTTTCATTCCTTATGGTAAGTCTATGTGATAAATTGTGTGAATACTTTGCAACGCATGCTCTGTAGCAGTGCAGGAACACTGCACATTTGGTGTTCCATATATGGTTTCATGAACTATTTAACGTTGATCGGAAGTGATATATGACGAACAAAGCTCAAATTCGTATCGTTGACAGTCAATTTGAATCTTTTCAGGAACCATTTTACAGTGAAGCATCTTGGCATTCGGAAAGCAGACATCCATGATATTAACATAATTTACTAAGTTGAAATTGCACGAAGATTGATGTGTAAAGGCATTGTTCAGATTTCGTATAAGGAATTTTTACTAGCAGTTTGCAACTCCATTAATTAAAATTGAAAAGTTGTACTCAGCAGCTTTCATCGAGATTGGAACTGCAATCTCATATAGCCCAAGCATCGCAGCACACAAGGGAACCATTTTTTTTTTTTTTTTTTTTTTTCCCACTGAGCTAACGACACACTGCCGGCAACAAGCCCACGATAGTCATTGCGATATTGCCTGAGCCTGAAAACGCAACCTTAAACCCACAAACAGGTGTTATGTATGTGATGAACGCCGTTCTTGGAGTCCAGAAATTAAATACACTTTATAGGTGTCTCATCTTACAGTGAATTATATCGTATGAGTCTTCGATGTGGAAAACGAATGTCAAGTGAATTTAGCGAAGTAATGCCGGGCTACACCCGGAAGTAAATGCTCTATCACAGTGTTGACAAATACTTGCTACGACGGTGCCAATTCTCGCCTCTCTTACGAGGCAGCTCTTCAGCGAAATGCTTGCCGTGATTCTCCGATACGGTTCTTCAGAGGGGAGACGCGCGTGCACGTTCGGTTTTCCTGCGGCGTTCTCCCCTGACAGTTTCTGACGTCGCCTTGTGGGCTATGTATACATTTGAGGCTTTCAATCATCATTAATCCAGAATGATACACGTTTCACCCTCCGGCGTGGAAGAAGGCTGTTGACGCTGACATATCATTTCAACGTTGGGAAAGCAAAACGGATGGTTCAGTGTTCCTCATTCAGCGTAAAGCATGTGAGATAATTTTCCGTAACGTTCGTAATCACCTCAAAATTCAATCGAAGTAAAAATACATCGGAAGAGTATTTGAACGGAATATAATGTAAGATATTAAACGCTTTGCTCCTCGATGTCGAATGTATCCACGTGCAATCTTTTGCAGCAACGTATAGAATGTCATGATTACCACGACAATGAAGAAATATGTTGGTAGGGATGGAAGCAAGAAGAGACTCAGTCAACAAATATTCGATTCCTCATGGCATTCATTTCATTTGACACGTAAGAAGAGGTAAAACGGGATATTACTTTCGTTAACGCGAAAGATATACCAGACATATGGATAACGAGAAAGTATGCGTCTTCATACGTTTCCTCCTTGAAATCTGTATGCTCTATTATATACTAAGTAGCTTGATTATTGTTTCCATAATGTTACGCTCTTGTTTGGCCCTTAAAGATGAACAGGTTCCTAATGCGTGTCTCTGCATGAAAGTAGTTGTTTGAACCCTTCCTGTATTGTTTGTGTTTTTTGCTTGGAATTCATGAAGCAGACCACTGTGCCTTCTCCCCTCGAGGGTTAGGTCTCAAAACTAAACCGTTTTTTATCCAATGGCATAATTTATTCAGACAACATCAGCACAAGACTATCAAACAAAGTCATCCATTTACAGTTGCAACACTCTAACCAGCAGCTGACCGAAGGGTAATCCACGGTCATGGTCCGAAATTAGCAGCTCTCTGCTACTGTGGCAAAGTCCGTACTACATTTTCGATTCCGCAGCACCTGTTTATCTGGTAACGCTGTGTTAAAACAACAGGAATAATTGCAGAGTTGTGCCAGCATATCTGTCCTCCATTGTCAACTTTATGTATCTCTTTTCTCCTGTAGCGTTGATCACGAGAAGTAGAAGTAAATGAGTGTATTCTGCATAACGTAACATTCAGTATTCCCTTCTTTCATAGCCACTCTTCATGTGCATCGATAGCAAATAGGGATATGAAAACTCTTGCGAGTGAGAGAATGACAATAATAATCGTAACAAGAACAAGCAAATGATGAATGAAGTTTATTGCAATGCAGAACGAGAATGGCTGTGAAAATAAAAATCTATAAAAATAGGTTGATCATTGAGTTGGCACAATGCAAAATCTTCTTAGCATTTTGTTACTGAATTTAGTTCTGGATGTTTGCAGAAAAAAAGGAAAAGTCGATACTTCTCGCTAGTGTAATATAATGTGAACCTTAGAACACGACTCAACCAGGTCTCCAAGTAGCTACCAAGGCAGTGCTGCAGTCTGTTCCCTGACACTGCTCTGATGACGGTTAATGCAGATAGTTCCGATTATGAAATACAAAACGTATTGCAGGTTACTTGTTAGGATCGTAACATTAAATTTGCGATGTAGATGGCACATGAACGTGACGACTATCCAGATTACTTATCAATATAAAAAGACAATATTATTTGAATGGAGCAGGATTACTCAACATGAATTTTGAAATTGGGTTACTGACCGCACAGGTGCTAAACGTCGTCAAGAGTATACCAAGTCCCAATCGCACTAACAGTATGAAGCTCGCGGCTTTCACATTGCTATCTGCACCGTACTCCAGAGAGCCCTCGGAGGAGCTGCACTAAGTTGCCGATGTAATGGAAGACCTTCAAACCGATAACAGATCACATATTGAAAAATACAAGCGAATTCTCTTGCAGCTTAAGCTTATTGTAACTAATCTAAAATGATTGGAGAGCAACATTGTCCTATTCAAAAAAAGTAAAATGTTACACACTGTTGACGTCAAACGGACATTATATACGTCCCGTCTTGTGTCCTACTCATCTATAATATCCGGTGTACTATCAAAATGATTATATATAATGGATGCTAATGTAATTCATCGATACCAGATGGTGGGTTCACAACACTATTGATGCGAAAATAAAAAAGCAGTTCGCAAAAGCGCAGCTGTACTTTTTCGTACGTTTTCACCTCCAGATCTACCACAGATAATGTATACTGACAAACTTAGTCATTGTCCCTGTAGTTTTTTCCCTCTTGTTTCAGACCAAGTTGATTAAAAAAAGTACAAATTCGTGACTCTTACAGATGCTTCGAATCTGTTCAGTAATTTTGTCAGTAATTTTGATGTGACTTAAGATCAGTTAGGTCTACGATCATGGTAACCTCTGCGAACTTGTTAGGACACACTTACATGTGACAGGTATCACCTGATTTAAAATTTACTGAAAGGAATTGATCCATCGTTTGCAGCAAACCTGGAACCGGAGGCAACTACCATTTTATAAAGTCACTACAACTACGCTGCCAAGGAATTCCAGCATAAACACTCTCATTGCCACAATCGCGGCTGCAGTATATAACTGATAAACTCGCAAAATGAAAGATGAGACAAGGGGTAGCTTCTGCATGAAATGACCTTGTATTCACAAAATATTCAGAATATTTCATAGAGAAGACAAGAAAACGTCAGGCGAATTTAGCAGAATAAATCTGTCCCACAGCTGCAAATCATTGTTATGCCTACAGGATTGCCAAGTGATGCCTACAACGTTGCAGTCAGGACCACGCCGACAGCAAGAAGAACGTGTTTTCGTAGCCTGAATATTTCATGATAGGATCCAGACATCCAATCTGTCGCGAGAGATTCTGCTCTCCAAATTTTTGGCCATGTGCCTACAATTTAGTAATAACCCTCTGATGGCTATTCCCACTGATGTGATTTGGATGACGAGAAAGCCCTGCTATGGGTTATCTATATGTTTACTGAAAGCAAGCGACATTACATAATAGCAGGACGCCTGTCATATACTTTCAGATAATGTTTCCTGAACCTCAGACATATATCATTTTAGCATCCTTACCCCATCAAAAAGGATTTCTTGTTATTGCATTTGACATACAAGTTACAACTGAAGGCCTCAGGTGTCTTGCTTCCCACATAGCAAACAATGGTTACCACTCTCACTGTCGCATGTCATACCCTAATTCCTTCAGCATCATCTGGTTTAGTTTCGACTACAGTTCGTTATCCTTAGAAATATGTCCATATTTCAAAAAGTATAAATATCATCTCTATGTAATGTTCACTGTGGGGTTACTCAAGAAGCTTTTCGAATAGAAGCGAAAATCGCTTAGCGGATGAGAACTTTACTTCGTGGTACACCTCAGAACGAAAGAAACAAAATAACAGGAAGAGCAGCAGGCTCTTCATACTGAGCGTGGGCACTGTCAACGCAGCGCCCTTAATTTGGCCATATTCCTCCGAATTTACTTCCCGATAACCCAAAGGCGCTGTCACTACAAAAATATCAGCATATTCACACAGGAATTACTATCCACATGTAATTGCTAGAATACCTTGCTACGTCAGGTATCAGGTATGTGTTATCAGACGCTCGATCTGAGCTGTTAATTTTTATTGAATCAACCTGCTGTGTTAAGGAAATTGATCAGAGTAACTGAATGAGTTTATTATTTTGGTATAATGTATGAAAACCCACTTTTCCCACTTATCGTATCCTAAATATACGTCGACTGGGTTGAGAGGACGGCCGGCGAGGCCGTGCGGTTCTAGGCGCTTCAGTCTGGAACCGCGTGACCGCTACGGTCGCAGGTTCGAATCCTGCCTCGGGCATGGATGTGTGTGATGTCCTTAGGTTAGTTAGGTGTAAGTAGTTCTAGGTTCTAGGGGACTGGTGACCTGAGAAGTTACGTCCCATAGTGCTCAGAGCCATTTGAACCATTTGTGAGTGCTCGGAACCATTAGTTTATAAGTAGGAATGTGTTGATTTACCATAATTTTTTAGTAATGGTCAATTTCAATTCATGATTTTGGTTAGTTTGTATCAAAATCTGATCTGGAAGTGCAGGAACATATTAACTCGTGGCTTCAACTAATCGAGCTGCTACGAGAAATTCATGGTAGAAAGTAATGTTCTTAATTTTGATCTGAAAAAATTAATTTTCAAAGAAGCCATTTGTAGCTTGCATGTGTTTCAATTTGTATTTTGACGGGGTTCTGAAATTCATGGATGAAGGAAAGGTTGCTAATTTAATATGAAAGAATAAGAAGTCACGTTTTGTGAAATGAGTCAGTAGAAATTTACGTGTGAAGCTGATTTTGAGAACAACAGGATTTGAAAGATACGTGGGAATCAGTGAGACCGGTTTCCTGAATTAAATAAAGGGGAACCAGCATAACAGTAATTCGTGTAGCCATGCTATGCAATCTATACACGAACTGTAAGTATTGTGAAAAGTTCTGTGTGTGTATTTATGTATCTTTTGGAAGGGAGGTTTTGGATGGTATATTATTTAATGGTCTCGAGATATTATTAGGAAATCAGTCTAAGTAACTTGTGGAGGTTTTTTTTCAGTTGGAATAACGTGCCGCTCACGAATATGAGCGGAACGTAAATTTCAGAATCGCGACCGCGCGAACTTTCCAACCACGCGAGACGTAGTTAACATCGAGGCACATCGATAAGTGAGAGGTGTTTTTGGGATGAGACAGTGATTGAAGAAGTTACAGAATTTTTCTAGAACTAGTCCGCGTTGAGATACGATCATTGCTTTGTCCAATGGTAATAAGAGTGATAGTGTGTGGCTGTGACATTATGAATCAAGCATTGTGGGCTATCCTTCGTTCCTTCCCGTAGGTGAGACAATGGTTATCTTCGTAAGAAACCATAGGAAGTAGAAATATCTTTATATGAGCTGTTACAAGATCATCTGTTAGGGAATTTAATCCTGTATGTTACTGGTAATACCGTTATTATGTTTTGAGAGATGAAAGTAAGACAGAATGAAACGAAATAGATTGTAGAACGGAGGAGGAGTTGTTATGCAGGTCCAGTTACGATTCCGGTTACTTACGCTTTTTCTTTAAACACCGTCAGGTGATTAACAGTGTACCAAATTTGGGGTTAATACTACAAAATCAAACATTTATCCGTTGTGCATACATTTGTTTATTTATTTCCTTGAGTAAAGAATTTAATTAGTAGTTGCTATGTGGAAGAATCACGCAGTGACACATTTAATGAGAATACACAGGGACCATTTAGCTTTAGTAGGTTTCCGGAACACTTTAGAACCACGCAACTGGTTTGACCTTTATTTTTCTTTCAGTACCCTACCCATCCTCCCTCGTTTTCTATAATTGCTCGAAGGCGTCTGGGAAGTGATAAGGCTAAATTCCCCGAGAGGTTGAGATGATCGTTGATCTCCCACCATGTATTCTCCCACAGAGTTTCCGAATTCCTTGACCCAGGTGGTAACGACCTCGTAACCTCCGCCCACATATTTTCAATGGGGTTGAGGTCTGGTGATTTTGGCACGAAAGGAAGAAGTTTTATTCTCTGCTGATCTTGGAACCAGTTCTGGACTGCTAGGCTATTATGAATCGGGCTATGATCCTGTAAAGAAATGATCATCCACTAATTTCGAAATTCAGTACTTCTAATACTATGAATACTTAATTTCCATACTGTGAAAAAATTCGACAACTGCAATGGCTGTGTAGTCTAAGCTACAGGTCTATAAATCATTCGGAGGATTCCACAGTCCAAAATACTTTGCTGATAGCTGTTGACAAAAACCTATGCTGACAAGGGGAGGGTGCTGGGACGGAGATCAGGATACAGAGCGAATGGTAATACAGTTTAAGGCGCCAGTTATAACACACAGGTAGGCCTTCTTTCGGAATATGGTTCAAATGGCTCTGAGCACTATGGGACTTAATATCTGAGGTCATCAGTCCCCTAGAACTTAGAACTACTTAAACCTAACGAACCTAAGGACACCACACACATCCATGCCCGAGGCAGGATTCGAACCTGCGACCGTAGCAGTCGCGCGGTTCCAGACTGAAGCGCCTAGAACCGCGAGACCACTCCTATGCTTTGGTAATGATGAGGTCGAGTGTAGGTTGTTCAATACAGTGCAGCAGTCTGTTGAACTGTTAGACTCGTTGCATGGTTGTAAAGCTAATCTGCTTCGCTTATTCAAAACGATTGATTGCCTTCACTATAGAATTCTTTCTTCTGTACATCCACTGTCAAAGATATATAGAAGAAAAAAATCTGTTTTATAGTGAGATATTCTCTACGGACTTTACACGTGCTCGTTCGCTCAATGTGTTGCATTTACGGAAGGCGGCCGTGGCCGCTGACGTCACCTGTTCACACCTCGTGCTAACGCGGCCCCGCGCTCGGAGTAAACGCCTGCAGTTGAGGTAAATGGCTGATTTCAGGAATGTTAATAAAATAATCTTCCCTTCATGTTAGTGAGAACTAAATATCACTACGAGTACGTATCTTTATGTAATGCTCATTTCTCAAGAACAATTCGTGTATGCAACGTTGCTGTTATGACTAAGATCAAGAAATCTGCAAATCGTAACCCAATTCATATATTTGCATGCACCTACGGAATATGAAACATGAAAACTGTTTGTTTCTTTGTCATATAATTTTTAATCAAGGCAATGCGGGCAGTTGCCAGCTGATATCAAAACTGAATGTAAAGGATGAATAATGAAAAAGATATACAAGAAACAAATCTCGAACCCATGAACAACTGTGTACTATCCTGGAAACGTGCTGATCCGGCTATCACACAATTTCAAAGGATGAGAAAACCATCCTGTCCACTTTTCGGGGACGATATTTCCTGACAGAAAGCACACTAGGGTGAGCGGCTTTAGGTTGAGACACAAGGAACCTCAAACTACGTCACCAGTACGTTCACTCTCCGATTCCTAGCCCCGTCACCACGCACTTCCAATGTCAAAGTGGCTGGCAGAAACCAGCGCGAACGACCTGGGATTTGGTGATACAGGCCTCGTCTCTCCTGTTTGACAGATGTGTTATCATTCACCCATGCCAGGAGGTGAGGAAATGCACTTACGAAGACGTTGAACACATTTTAATTTTACATGTGGACTTTACTGCGCAGTTATATTCTAAGTTACGAGAAGTGACCTGGAGAAAAAGAGTGTATACCTTGGGGGAAATGTTATAGATCATGACTGTAATGTTAGTAAAGTACTGTAAAGTATATTTTATCTCATGCTTAACTTTAAGAGAAAAATCAGTCAAGGCAGTCAACAGTGAAAAGTTCAGCATGCCTCCAAGAAACGTACGAATATCGTACTATTTTAATAAAAGGAAATATAGATCGGTTTATTGGGGCAGGCCAATTCGGGAACAAAGTAAGAACAACCAAATCAGTTACAGGTTCGTATGTGCTGCTAGTTAAAAGAGAAGAAATGAACCGATAAAGAAATAATGCCTTCATTGATTTAGGAATGGTTCGAAATGGAAGGTATAATTTTACTATTATAAAAAACTGGCCTGGATTGAGTTGATTAGCTCAATAATCAATACAAATGGAATAAAATGGGAATATGACGTCTGGAAATGAGTAAGCGAGGACGTCCTTTGTCTACATATCTGCTTCGAATATAGGGTATTAAAAACAAGAAATCCATATTTCGAGAGCTGATAGGATGGACAGAAATAAGACAAACATATTCAGTAAACAAGAGCAATGAGTCTGAAATGATTATCTTAAGAGCAATGAGCACTTCCTCACCTTTACCACTGTGAAAAACATCTGTCTTTCTACTTAAAACACTTTTCTTGTACAGAAGAAGTGCGTGTAGCTCTTACGATATGCAGTTTGTCTTGTTTTAGTCCATACTACCGACTCGCAAAGTATGGAAAACCACTTTCCTTAACACCGTGTATATATATTACAGAAGCAATACAAACAACGGAACAGTTAACATTAAAAGTTAAATTCAATTGTGAAAAGATACGCTGCATCACATTTGTTAACAATTTCCTAATCATTCCAGATTTAGAAACAAAATGAACAACATTTTGCAGGTATTACCCGAAAATCGAGAAGATAATAACACTGGAATGTAAGAACAACCACCAATGGTAATGGCAATGAGAAAAAGTAATAAACATAGGAACACAGCAATAAAAACTGATGGCATTAAAAGTATAGCACTTCAGCCACGCCAGGACCAGAATGAGAGAGAAATAGATGCTTAACAAAAGTAAAGCGAATAAAAGTGCTAGCAAACCATTTATGTTTACGAATAATATTCTTTCAAGTAAACATACAAGTGATAGAAACATAGAAACACACTGCAAAATGGACGATGTGGAGTACTCTTTTCTTTGGAAGTGAAAGACTGAATCTGAAAAAATAAAGTATAATCCGCCTACAGGTAACAGGATACTGAATGTTGTGGAAAATGACCAAAACAAGGTAGACGGAGATAGAAACGAATCGCAGAGTCGTGTAAGAAGTAACTGTGGAGAGAAGCCTAAGAAGAGAAAAGGTAAGTAGGAAAATTTATGTATATCAGTTTTTTATACACGGCGTCTTCCTTACACATACAATTATCGAACGAGGCACTAAGAAAGAGACTAAGATGATGCCCGGGAAAGCTATATTTCACGGCCATCAATATCAAAGCAAGGTGGAGATATCAAAATTATACGTCGGACAAAGTAGATTAGTCGCTTCGATAAGAAGTAGAGCCTATCAAAGTAATGAATAAATCGTAGGAGAAACCGGAAATACTCTTAATTGTTCCACACGTCCACTGTTCACACCTGCAGAAGATATATTTCACCGTCTGGGTACAGCATTTCAGCACTCGGCTTCATAATGGCATTCAGTATGTTAATGTAGGCCTCTCCGTTGAGAATTCCTTCTATTCTCCAGAGAGGACCTGCCCCATGAGCCGAAGTATAGCCCCATACAGCTACAGAGAACCGTCCACTTCTTTGTCTTTTGTTAATATACATTGGCTGGAAGTGTTGTCCTCGTCGGCGGTATACCTAACGCAAAAAACATTTGCGTGTTAATGCAAATATTCACAAATTCAGGGGTTACAATTACTTATCAGATGAGGGATGAACTACTAAAATCATGATATAGGGAACTGTTTATATTTATTATTTTGTGCTTACTACAAATGTAATGTCACTAACAGCATAAACTAATAACTTTATAGAGAAAATTTCGTGTCTCACCTGAACAGGGGCGTCGCTACAGGAAGAAAATATTTTTTCATCCGAAAAGATGACTCTGCTCCAGTCAAAGTCGATATGTTGTGCGGCAAAAACCATGCGGTCAATCCTCTGATAGTCGGTCAATGACTGCTTTACAGCAGCTCTCCGACAATATAATCCGGCGTCTTTCAGTCTCCTCGCAACAGTCTTTCCGCTGCCGGGAAACTGAGATAGCTCTTTCAGGCCACGGCAACTGAGGAATGGATTAGCACGCATATTCTCCAAAACACGATGATCATCTGCTGCAGTAGACACACGGCGCCGGCCACTTCCTCTTTTCCGCCCTATATAGCCCCTTTCCTGGTAGTCTTTCCACCAGCGTCTAGCTGTTCTTGCCGGTACTCCACACTTTTCTCCAGCTTCTGATGCCGAGTAGTTGCCATGCTCAATCAGTGCAACCACGCGCACCCTACTCTCTCGATTCCACTGCGACTGCATTGCGACTGTCGCCCTTGTGACGTTACCATGCGTTTCATAGAGAGAACCATTTACAATTCAGTGGAGAAACAACGACTGACAAAATAAAAGAATATCTTTTTTCAGTTATCTGACACACAAAAATATAAACTTCGTTAAAATGCTTTGTCGTTTCTTTCTTAACAGTGATTCTTGACAATCATTAGGCAAAATATTAAACGATGCTGTTGTTCATTTAAGTCAGCCCACAAATAAGCAATGAAAGATAAATTAAGGTTTCTGTCCCACTTATAATATCCATGTAATCTATTTGACTTATTACTTGAGTAACATGTTGAAAAAACACTGCGCCCTCTTGACACTGCCACTCGCAGCATGTGACGTCATGAGCAGTGGGCCCAGACACGTGGTGTTTGTGTTGACGAAACAGGAACGCTGCTGCAGCCACCGTGGTGTGAAAATAGCAGTCGGTCTTGACCATGATCACATCACTCGACTACCCAGAAACTGACTCCCATTCTCAAATCCAACGAAACTAGTGAAATCTGCGTTACGCGACTTTTCATCATGACAAAAACACCCTTCCCATACGCTACCAGACTCGAAAGCATTCAGTAAATGAATTTTTCGAAATGTATATAAATCACTTCTGTATCTTGTGACGTAAAACATGGGCATTGATACTGCCCACAGTGCTGCTGCCAGCAGGCCCTTCTTCAGAAGTGGTCTTTTGTATTTTCGAATCGCTGCTCAATTTGATGCTCTAAAGCAAGCCAGAGCTTTATGGGTGTCTAACTTACGGTGTGACTAACACACGATATAACGCTTTAGGAATTATCTGAGGCCGGAAACAATGAAAAAATGTGCGTCATCAAGGAATGGGCTGAAATTAAAATCAGTGATGGTCGCAAGCGAAACGTTACCTAACGTGACCAGGTATTCTATCAATTACACGTCGGAAGGAGCTCCCATATGAGTACACTGATGCTTTTGTATCAAGATCACATTTTGTTCTATCAGGAACTAAATTCGATTGAAACTGGTCCAACTTCACGGCACTACATCAAACCCTCCGGACGCTCGCTATGGTCAACTTGCTCCTCTTAATATTATTTTGTTTCACTCGGTCTGGAGTGTGCTGCAAATTGAAAGGCTCGTTCAGCGGTTCTGAGCACTTTTATAAGCACAATTTTTTGATTGCATCACGGTAAACATTGCATGTAGATGTTATTTCTCTTTCCTTGATGTATAGCCTTTAATAAAAGGGTAATGAGCAGCAGTAAAATTACGTAAGGCTATGCAGAATGTATTAGGTCAGGAAATGAGACGGTGGTAGTCGTAGGCGTGGTTTCCCATGTGGGCAGCAAAATAACTGCTGCGCAGAAGTAAGAAGGATATGAAATGTTGTCTGGAAATAGAAACAATAGCTTTATTGAAAAATAAAATCTGCTACATCCAAAAATGAATTCAAATATCAAGGCGTATACTCCGAAAGTATTTCTCTCCGTTTCTGCTGTTATTTGATGATGTAGGTAAGCACGAACAGTGGTAATACATGGGCTTTAACCATGATACGAGTCACAGACGTGGGAATATTACTCAAAGGGTTAACAATTAGGTTTTCTGCTCTTTTTAGACATGTAGGCATACCGCCATACCTGTCATTCGGACTGCAATGCATCCGCATCCGTTCGTGAAGAATTCCTGCTAAGGAAACGGAATCTTCTTGCCACTAACGTAGTCAAGGACTCACAACGTCGTACACCTTTGTTGGCAACTGTGTTAGTATGAGAATGATTTGCGGTTGTGGGGCTACATTGTATCTGCTACATCCATTTAATATTTTCTTGTCATCTCGATCAAATATTGTCAATAATTATCACAGAAGGAGTGGTTTTGAGTTAGGAAACGTATTTCAGTTCAAAATGGTCGCTTCATGCGAAAGGTGGTCGTACTCTTCATGTTTCACGTTGGGAGCTGTATACGTCAGCTACGATTATGGTAAGGGCAGTATTTACTACTGTGCGAACAAGGCACTGCTGCAGTAAAGTGCTCAAATTGTGTAACCATAGCTGCTTTTTTTTTTTTTTCATTAGTTCCAGTTGTTCTGCAGAAGCTTGATCTTATCAATTCCTTCCGCTAGTGCTCTTTTTTAAGTTCTAATGACTAAAGGACCAAACTGCTAGGGTCAACAGTCCCTAGACGTAGAAACTACTTACACTAACTTTAACTTATTCGAAGGACAACACACACATTCATGCCCGGGGGAGGACCCGAACCTCCGGCAGAAGCGGCCGTGAAATCTGTGACACGTCGCACTCGACCGCGCGGCCACACCGCGCGGCAACTACTATTCTAAAGGTCAAAACTGAGAGACTATTCTTAGCCCTCCGTATCGTATGTGTTTCGAAAACCTCTCAGGATTTGCGACAGTAGTATTCTTCGCGAATGCCAATCTACAACAACAACCAAACAAGCCTAAGTCCCTGAAGAGACTAGAATTATCTGTCAGGGACCCGAATTTGTGTTGTTTACATCATCTCGGTGTCAAACAAGACGGTAACAGTCACTGAAGCAATACACGAGGTTATTATTGATGTGCCCGCAGCTCGTGGTCGTGCGGTAGCGTTCTCGCTACCCGCGCCCGGGTTCCCGGGTTCGATTCCCGGCGGGGTCAGGGATTTTCTCTGCCTCGTGATGGCTGGGTGTTGTGTGATGTCCTTAGGTTAGTTAGGTTTAAGTAGTTCTAAGTTCTAGCGGACTGATGACCTTAGAAGTTAAGTCCCATAGTGCTCAGAGCCATTTGAACCATTTGAACTATTTAACACAAAATGACATTAAAAATTTAAGTTATTCACAAGCAGCTAGTTGAGAATATGTATTAACATTAAATGACACGACGAACCGTCTTGTTCTGCATTTGGATTCAAATCCAGCTCATGCAGACTAAGCAAAGATTTCGTGACTGACGGACACTAACAGTCATTCCTGATTAGGCATACAGAGAGTGATATACCTCGATTTTAGACAGTATCAGTTAGCAAATATCAACTTTAAATTGCATAACGCAAACATTTTTAACAGACGCGAATTCCTACCCAGCATCTATTGTCCCTGTTAACGAACGACGAGAGATGTTAAATATTGCTTCTTCACAAGTAACTTACTTGAAATGCCGTGAGGTAAAGCTGTGTGTTGGACACGGATTCGAACCCGGAACCTAATCGGATTGCTATCGAAGCACAGTCAAATGTGACATATCGGAATTTTGCGGCAGTAGCTAGATGTTTTAACTGAAATGACGAGACGAAACATTAATTTTTTCCTTCCCAGGACTCCAACCCGGCACCTATCGCTGTTATATTCTAGAGAAAACGAACGTTAAATATGGGTTTGTTGCACCAGCAGTGACATGTGAGCATGTTTGAATTGAAATAATATGACGAAGAGTTCAGCGCTCACTGGGAATAGAGCCCCACACATATCGTTGTTGACTACACACAAAGATAAGTCAGCTACCGAATTGTTCTCCACCAGCTGCTCAGAATAGCATCTTGAACGTACAGTCATCTCGCAAATAGTTCTGTGTCTCACTGGGAGTTAAAAACGTCAGATATCGTTAGTGTTGACAGCGAATGAAAATACATTAAAAATCAAAATTATTATCCACCAGCAGATAGGTGTTCTCATGATAGAGCTTGATAATACATAATTAAATCTTTAGTGCCGGCCAGGATTCGATCCCATTCACACGTAATATGTGAAGGTGTTGAGGAATCTGCAGTTTTGGACAAACAACAAATTGTAGCCGAGCTGTATTGCCACGAAGGGATCAAATTCCGCGTTAAGGGCGGTCTGAGTTGCATTCCCAGTTCAGAACCAATTTTATCGACATACAGAAGCTCAAATAAAAGATGGAATAAGTGTCCTGTGACCATACATAGCGTTTGTGTCGTCACTTGAAATAAATAACTAGTATAAGAAAGGTTACTGGTGATAGAGTTTCTACATGTCGCCACTCCAGACTTTATTGTGGTTCAACCTACCGTCTACTTGGTAAAGAAGGAATATCATCTTTAATGTGAATTTTCAGACCACGCAGCCATTATATCTCCTTCACTTGGTGTAGCCAGAAGAGAATGGAATCTGTCTCTCCCTATCTAAAATCATTGACAGAAGTGGGAATCGAACCCAGACCATAGGTATAACAACCTACCATCCGTCCAACAGACCACGAAATCCCCTTCTCTGCGAGTCATTTTTCTATCGTAACGCAGTTGCGCCACACTGGATGAGAATTCTGACACACAGGCTCCCTGTAGTAATTTGCAGCATGTTCAGTAAATTCATTTACCTGGTTGACCGAATCACCATGAACTAGCTGCCTCGGCTACCCAGTGCATACATTCGACTATTTTGTAATCACAGAAATAAAATCACGTAACTGCCACCTACACACAACTGCCAACAGTGTAGGATGCAGAAGTTTAAATAGGAAGTGTTCCTTTCCATTTGAGCTATTCTATTGCGCTATCTGTTACTAGAAAACGTCGCTCAGTCCAAAAGAAAAGCTGTAACTGTTTGTCTCTCAGAAGTCAAGGCCTGGCCATATGCATAATCTCACAGTGCTGTGGAATCCAAAAGTTCTGGAGGAATAGTTGCCGAGCTCTGGAGCTGTTGTAGCTACGTGTCAGCTTGTAGCATAGATAAGATGTCGCGAGTTCGAATACATTCAGTGCCACATTTAATAAAACGCAATTCTGCTCTCTGCTGAAGTTATCAATCTAATGGAACTTTGAACTTAATTCCCTTCACTTCTCAACCCAAAGTAGTCGCATGTGGAAAAAGGACTAACTACTGTGACATTTTGTTCTGTTCAGGTTTAATAGACAGCAGGCAGCAGATGCATCTCGAAGATGTGTAGGGAGAGCGCATCGTGCCATAATATGTCAGAAAAGTATTTTCTAAATTAGCTGTCGTGTGGTAGTGATATTTTATTCTTCTTCAAACTTTGACAGCTTTAACTCAGAACAAGTTTTCTACATGCATGTAATCAATAAACTGCATGTGCATTGTCAGACTGTCATAGGTAACATCAGAGAATTCGCATGTATCGTTGATGATTAATTTCTCTCTCATGTTTACTATTGTTTTAACAACACTAAAGGAAACCTTACGAAAATTGTGCACTGTATTATAAGAAATGAAATAAAACTAACCATGATAACCTTACGACGAAAGTATCTGTACACAAGCATGCCTCTATCGACACGAATTAGTAAAATACTACTCACTTAGATTTTGATTGGGTCTGTGTTTAATTGGTGTGCTGTGTCATACTCAAGAGGTATGCAAATGTGGCATTTCATAAATATAGTTACGTATTCCTAGAAACCCAAAATTCGCTTGTCAGCAGCGGAAAGAGGCCTTACCTGTTGTGCAGCATTGTAAGTTTTTCAACATTGCACTATGAGCTGAAAGCGTTTTCTTGCGATTTCCTTATTGATGTTTGATCTGACTGCTTGTAGCTCTTTCACAGAAGGGATAAGAACGTTACAGTCAGTGAGACTGGAACTGCGAACCGTAACAGACGCTGTTTCACAGGTCAGCACGTTACCACAGAGCTGGCGAGGAGGTATGGGTCTCAGCTTCCTATTTCGAGGACAATAGTACCTAGAACTCGTAAACCGCTATTTAAAGGTCGAGATTAGTTGCGATTTCCACCTGCAACGACTTTCCTGGGCTGAAAACCGTAAATTTTCAATCTTTTGTTACCCTTCAAGCGATAATAACTCAGATTATTCAATGGAAATGACAGGTAAAATCAAGTGAACTTTGAGGCTTAATTCCGTGCACACCAGGAAGTAACTCGTCGATCACAGAGTTGCCAAACATACGTTGCCTTGTTGCCAAATCTCAGTTACAGTACCAGCAGGAAGAAGACGAACCGATGTGATCCTACAGCGGTCTGGGAAGTGACCATAGCTGGTGTCTCCAAGTCACGGCTGCTACGGCCTGGAATACGTAATGCGTCTGATTCGCTTTCTGTAACTAGGTTTAGGGACTGGAGCGTAGTTACTAATAATACTCAGAACTGACTGCAAACTGAGCATCATAAATCAGTAACTCTCATTGTTGTTTTTATATTTCTTTCGTAAGTGTACTCAAAACTAAGAAAGTCATTCACAGGCGTTTTCGTGCCTCGCCGATAGTCGAGCACAACAAACAAATAATAAAAAAAAATGTGTGTGTGTGTGTGTGTGTGTGTGTGTGCGTGTGTGTGTGTGAGAGAGAGAGAGAGAGAGAGAGAGAGAGAGAGGGGGGGAAATAAAAAGCAATGAGAGAGAGTGTAAAAATTGTTGTAAAGAAATTGAATCATGGTATTTAAAGAAATTTTTCATTAAAATGACACGTTCCACATCATTACGAAATGTCGTATTCATGATCTATTGAACAAGAGGTAATCTAATCTAATCTAATCTAATCTAATCTAATCACATCATATTGATGATTAGCCATGAAGAGTCATGAATTACCGAAAGTTTTGCCAATACCAGTAACCAAATCTAAACTTGAAAATAAAAGACGACAATTTTTGTAATAAACCGTGACTCCTATCAAGACCCTTTCGTCCCTGTTATCTAACCACGAAAGATGTCTGATATACCTCCATTCTGAAGTAACAAAGTGTGCATGCATTTAAAGATGAAGTGCATGATGTGAAGTTCTGTGACGGAGATACGAACCCAACACGTAATCCGATTGTTAACTAAGAAAAATAAAATGTTACGTATCGGTTTTTCTTACGAGCCGCTAGGTGTCTGAATCTAAAATAAGGATACAAACTTTTGTGCCTAAGCGACAATCGAACTGCACACCTATCGTGCATCCACGAATATAGCATAAGTATCAGTTGCTTACTCATGAACAGTAAGATGTGTGCGTGTTTGACCAGAAATAACGACACCTGTTGCGATTGTTGGCAACACATGAACAGACATTGAAATTGCGCGTTAATTTTCACTAGCAGGTCGGTGTGAACTTGATAAAGCTAGAAATGAAATTATGAATATTTTTGTACTGGATCAGGTTTCAGACCCACATACTTACCTTTGGAGACCTAGAGAAGATTGCAGTCTTGGGAAAAGGAACGAAATGACTGAACTATACTGTTCCGAGAGATTCAGATCCTCGAAAGAGGAGATACGAATTCGAATCACAGTCCAGCACCAAATTTTTAAACGTCTCTAGTTCAATCAAGTACAAGTAAAATAAGAGCCCTGTCCCTTTAAATGGCTATCGGTTCACCAAATAAAATAAAATTTGCTAATGTAAGTAAGCTTACTGGCGACTGTATTTCTGTTTACCATGATTTCCGCTGTGTCATTTCCCAACGTAAACCGGCTCTGCCCAGTCGGTAATGAAGGAACGTGATGTTTAAGGCGGATTCTGGATTATAACGTCTTTCTCTTGAGGTTACCAGAGGTAAAATAAATATGTTTGTGCCTCTTAAAAGTAAATGCCTGAACCCACGCATTGCACCTGTGATAGCTCGTTCCACCAGACCATTGTGGTCACATTACCCAGCCCCAGGAGTGTGCTGTAACGGATGATGTGCTTAGCTTACAAAATTAGTCACGGTGGAAAAAATGCGAGTCTATTAAATGGTCAAGTAGAAGCAAGCTTCTGACGCAGAGATTATGCTATTCTCATGTCAGCAGGATGTAAAGACTCTTCTAGGCATCATAGGCTGGATGTGAAGCCATTTTGATTTTTCACAAATTCAGCAAATTTCGTAGTTCTAGAAAATCCACTGTGAAGTGTGAAGTTGCCGGATAATTCGATTATTACTGTTATTATTAATATCATTTTATTCATACCGCTGCTGGAACACGACCGTAGTCTTGAGGTAAAACGCGAGACCAGCTAATATGACGTCTGGCGACCGAAAGCACATATCGACAAAATTTTTATCGCCCCTTTCCTCTCGGTGCTGAAGCTATGAGTGTAATACAAGCGAATCTACAATATCATATTAGCTGGTCTCGCGTTTTACCTCACGACTACGGTCGTAGTCAAGAGTAATGTACTAAGACTGGAGTCAAGACTTCCTCTTGGAAGTGCCGCAGTCTACATGTTGCCAGATCGAGCATATTGCCAGACATAGAATTCTGAGAGGAGCATGACTGTATTGTCCACCTTACGTGAACGACTCGGCGGTCAATTTTTTGGTCTGAGACTGTATCTACAACACATATTGTACGCTTAAGACCCAGAAGAATTTAAAACAAAATGTATTTTTTAAGAGAGCAACGTTAACCATACCGTTCGAAGTATTCATAGTATTGTATACGTCTGTGTAAACGCCTTCCAATGACCACTCAAGAAAGACAAGGATACACAGTCTAGCTTCAATATTATAAATACGCCTCAGTTTGTGGATGGACTCAGACTTAGGTTGATAATAATTTTGAAAATTTAGCAGCCCTGTACCCATTGGTGTTAAACTCGTTTTCAACCAATGATTCCCACAGCTACAGGGATACTACTTGTGATACCTCTTAGACAGGATACTTAAGCAGTGTTATCAGACGAAAAGATCAACCTGACACAAACTGTGGGAAGTTTGTTTTACAACTTTCGTACCTGGATATTCAGCTTTTTCCTATTTGAGATATCTGTGAACGTTGCTGCTTAAGACAATTTAAGCAGAAACTAAATTCCCTCAGCTTCGACAATGTTTAAAGAAATCGTCTTATCGGCACTAAATCGTGGTTTGTGAATTGTTTACCGGCCGTACTCTTCCGTATTTTGCCGGTTGGAAGGCGAAAGCTTACTGACAAATTTCACACAGAAATTACTGTTACAGTGTAGTTATGGAGCCAAATGAGTGAATTGCGTATTTTCCGGTGAGAAAGAGCACTGGCAAACAGTCTTCGCTACATTAGGTTATTTAAACTGGTGTCACTCTGAGCTAGACTTTATGGTCAGCGACTAAGTGTAAGGTCAACGTTTCGGATGCGAGTTTGCGACTGCGAAATACTTTCCTACATTATAGAAGCGAATATTAAATTTGAACTAATATTGCGAAAATTTTGTACTTGGACAGCTTAGAATGAAAATACTTCTGTTTATTGCAAAGGGAAACAATAGATTTTCTAAAACACTGTCTGTCATACACTACTTGAAACAGGTCATGTCGACCACATCATGTGGAAGAACTAACAGCAACGTATATCGGAAGGCAGTAAGATCACTTGCCTTTTGGTTTGTCAGTACTCGATAGCCATTTCTAGGCGAAAGTAAATGAAGAAAGGCAGTGCGATTTTGTTACCACGTAACGTCTTCGTCAATTACTTTAGTTTTAATGTAATCTACGACTAATTGCTGGTGTTTGATATTAACATGAAAAGGATTCCGTAGACAGGGAAAGAAACTGTTCATGGGAAACTACTTCTATAGTGACCAAAAGGCATTAAATGATGTTCAAGCACTTGAGTTCCAGCAGCGGTATAATTAAAATGATATTAATAATAACAGTAATAATCGAATTATCCGGCAACTTCACACCTCACAGTGGATTTTCGCGAACTAAGAAATTTGCTGAATTTGTGAAAAATCAAAATGGCTTCACATCCTGCCTATGATGCCTAGAAGAGTCCTTACACCCTGCTGACATGAGAATAGCATAATCTCTGCGTCAGAGGCTTGCTTCTACTTGACCATTTAATAGACTCGCATTTTTTCCACCGTGACTAATTTTGTAAGCTAAGCACATCATCCGTTACAGCACACTCCTGGGGCTGGGTAATGTGACCACAATGGTCTGGTGGAACGAGCTATCACAGGTGCAATGCGTGGGTTCAGGCATTTACTTTTAAGAGGCACAAACATATTTATTTTACCTCTGGTAACCTCAAGAGAAAGACGTTATAATCCAGAATCCGCATTAAACATCACGTTCCTTCATTACCGACTGGGCAGAGCCGGTTTACGTTGGGAAATGACACAGCGGAAATCATGGTAAACAGAGATACAGTCGCCAGTAAGCTTACTTACATTAGCAAATTTTATTTTATTTAATGAACCGATAGCCATTTAAAGGGACAGGACTCTTATTTTACTTGTACTTGATTGAACTAGAGACGTTTAAAAATTTGGTGCTGGACTGTGATTCGAATTCGTATCTCCTCTTTCGAGGATCTGAATCTCTCGGAACAGTATAGTTCAGTCATTTCGTTCCTTTTCCCAAGACTGCAATCTTCTCTAGGTCTCCTCCAAAGGTAAGTATGTGGGTCTGAAACCTGATCCAGTACAAAAATATTCATAATTTCATTTCTAGCTTTATCAAGTGCACACCGACCTGCTAGTGAAAATTAACGCGCAATTTCAATGTCTGTTCATGTGTTGCCAACAATCGCAACAGGTGTCGTTATTTCTGGTCAAACACGCACACATCTTACTGTTCATGAGTAAGCAACTGATACTTACGCTATATTCGTGGATGCACGATAGGTGTGCAGTTCGATTGTCGCTTAGGCACAAAAGTTTGTATCCTTATTTTAGATTCAGACACCTAGCGGCTCGTAAGAAAAACCGATACGTAACATTTGATTTTTCTTAGTTAACAATCGGATTACGTGTTGGGTTCGTATCTCCGTCACAGAACTTCACATCATGCACTTCATCTTTAAATGCATGCACACTTTGTTACTTCAGAATGGAGGTATACCAGACATCTTTCGTGGTTAGATAACAGGGACGAAAGGGTCTTGATAGGAGTCACGGTTTATTACAAAAATTGTCGTCTTTTATTTTCAAGTTTAGATTTGGTTACTGGTATTGGCAAAACTTTCGGTAATTCATGACTCTTCATGGCTAATCATCAATATGATGTGATTAGATTAGATTAGATTAGATTAGATTAGATTACCTCTTGTTCAATAGATCATGAATACGACATTTCGTAATGATGTGGAACGTGTCATTTTAATGAAAAATTTCTTTAAATACCATGATTCAATTTCTTTACAACAATTTTTACACTCTCTCTCATTGCTTTTTATTTCCCCCTCTCTCTCTCTCTCTCTCTCTCTCACACACACACACACACGCACACACACACACACACACACACACACACACACACACACACACACACACACACACACACATTTTTTTTTTATTATTTGTTTGTTGTGCTCGACTATCGGCGAGGCACGAAAACGCCTGTGAATGACTTTCTTAGTTTTGAGTACACTTACGAAAGAAATATAAAAACAACAATGAGAGTTACTGATTTATGATGCTCAGTTTGCAGTCAGTTCTGAGTATTATTAGTAACTACGCTCCAGTCCCTAAACCTAGTTACAGAAAGCGAATCAGACGCATTACGTATTCCAGGCCGTAGCAGCCGTGACTTAGAGACACCAGCTATGGTCACTTCCCAGACCGCTGTAGGATCACATCGGTTCGTCTTCTTCCTGCTGGTACTGTAACTGAGATTTGGCAACAAGGCAACGTATGTTTGGCAACTCTGTGATCGACGAGTTACTTCCTGGTGCGCACGGAATTAAGCCTCAAAGTTCACTTGATTTTACCTGTCATTTCCATTGAATAATCTGAGTTATTATCGCTTGAAGGGTAACAAAAGATTGAAAATTTACGGTTTTCAGCCCAGGAAAGTCGTTGCAGTTGGAAATCGCAACTAATCTCGACCTTTAAATAGCGGTTTACGAGTTCTAGTTACTATTGTCCTCGAAATAGGAAGCTGAGACCCATACCTCCTCGCCAGCTCTGTGGTAACGTGCTGACCTGTCAAACAGCGTCTGTTACGGTTCGCAGTTCCAGTCTCACTGACTGTAACGTTTTTATCCCTTCTGTGAAAGAGCTACAAGCAGTCAGATCAAACATCAATAAGGAAATCGCAAGAAAACGCTTTCAGCTCATAGTGCAATGTTGAAAAACTTACAATGCTGCACAACGGGTAAGGCCTCTTTCCGCTGCTGACAAGCGAATTTTGGGTTTCTAGGAATACGTAACTATATTTATGAAATGCCACATTTGCATACCTCTTGAGTATGACACAGCATACCAATTAAACACAGACCCAATCAAAATCTAAGTGAGTAGTATTTTACTAATTCGTGTCGATAGAGGCATGCTTGTGTACAGATACTTTCGTCGTAAGGTTATCATGGTTAGTTTTATTTCATTTCTTATAATACAGTGCACAATTTTCGTAAGGTTTCCTTTAGTGTTGTTAAAACAATAGTAAACATGAGAGAGAAATTAATCATCAACGATATATGCGAATTCTCTGATGTTACCTATGACAGTCTGACAATGCACATGCAGTTTATTGATTACATGCATGTAGAAAAATTGTTCTGAGTTAAAGCTGTCAAAGTTTGAAGAAGAATAAAATATCACTACCACACGACAGCTAATGTAGAAAATACTTTTCTGACATATTATGGCACGATGCGCTCTCCCTACACATCTTCGAGATGCATCTGCTGCCTGCTGTCTATTAAACCTGAACAGAACAAAATGTCACAGTAGTTAGTCCTTTTTCCACATGCGACTACTTTGGGTTGAGAAGTGAAGGGAATTAAGTTCAAAGTTCCATTAGATTGATAACTTCAGCAGAGAGCAGAATTGCGTTTTATTAAATGTGGCACTGAATGTATTCGAACTCGCGACATCTTATCTATGCTACAAGCTGACACGTAGCTACAACAGCTCCAGAGCTCGGCAACTATTCCTCCAGAACTTTTGGATTCCACAGCACTGTGAGATTATGCATATGGCCAGGTCTTGACTTCTGAGAGACAAACAGTTACAGCTTTTCTTTTGGACTGAGCGACGTTTTCTAGTAACAGATAGCGCAATAGAATAGCTCAAGTGGAAAGGAACACTTCCTATTTAAACTTCTGCATCCTACACTGTTGGCAGTTGTGTGTAGGTGGCAGTTACGTGATTTTATTTCTGTGATTACAAAATAGTCGAATGTATGCACTGGGTAGCCGAGGCAGCTAGTTCATGGTGATTCGGTCAACCAGGTAAATGAATTTACTGAACATGCTGCAAATTACTACAGGGAGCCTGTGTGTCAGAATTCTCATCCAGTGTGGCGCAACTGCGTTACGATAGAAAAATGACTCGCAGAGAAGGGGATTTCGTGGTCTGTTGGACGGATGGTAGGTTGTTATACCTATGGTCTGGGTTCGATTCCCACTTCTGTCAATGATTTTAGATAGGGAGAGACAGATTCCATTCTCTCCTGGCTACACCAAGTGAAGGAGATATAATGGCTGCGTGGTCTGAAAATTCACATTAAAGATGATATTCCTTCTTTACCAAGTAGACGGTAGGTTGAACCACAATAAAGTCTGGAGTGGCGACATGTAGAAACTCTATCACCAGTAACCTTTCTTATACTAGTTATTTATTTCAAGTGACGACACAAACGCTATGTATGGTCACAGGACACTTATTCCATCTTTTATTTGAGCTTCTGTATGTCGATAAAATTGGTTCTGAACTGGGAATGCAACTCAGACCGCCCTTAACGCGGAATTTGATCCCTTCGTGGCAATACAGCTCGGCTACAATTTGTTGTTTGTCCAAAACTGCAGATTCCTCAACACCTTCACATATTACGCGTGAATGGGATCGAATCCTGGCCCGGCACTAAAGATTTAATTATGTATTATCAAGCTCTATCTTGAGAACACCTATCTGCTGGTGGATAATAATTTTGATTTTTAATGTATTTTCATTCGCTGTCAACACTAACGATATCTGACGTTTTTAACTCCCAGTGAGACACAGAACTATTTGCGAGATGACTGTAAGTTCAAGATGCTATTCTGAGCAGCTGGTGGAGAAAAATTCGGTAGCTGACTTATCTTTGTGTGTAGTCAACAACGATATGTGTGGGGCTCTATTCCCAGTGAGCGCTGAACTCTTCGTCATATTATTTCAGTTCAAACATGCTCACATGTCACTGCTGGTGCAACAAACCCATATTTAACGTTCGTTTTCTCTAGAATATAACAGCGATAGGTGCCGGGTTGGAGTCCTGGGAAGGAAAAAATTAATGCTTCGTCTCGTCATTTCAGTTAAAACATCTAGCTACTGCCGCAAAATTCCGATATGTCACATTTGACTGTGCTTCGATAGCAATCCGATTAGGTTCCGGGTTCGAATCCGTGTCCAACACACAGCTTTACCTCACGGCATTTCAAGTAAGTTACTTGTGAAGAAGCAATATTTAACATCTCTCGTCGTTCGTTAACAGGGACAATAGATGCTGGGTAGGAATTCGTGTCTGTTAAAAATGTTTGCGTTATGCAATTTAAAGTTGATATTTGCTAAGGAAACGTATGAAGACGCAGACTTCCTCGTTATCAATATGTGCGGCATGTCTTTCGTGTTAACGAAAGTAAATTCCCGCTTTACCTCTTCTTACGTGTCAAATGAAATGTATGCCATGAGGAATAGAATATTTGTTGACTGCGTCCATTCTTGCTTCCATCCTTACCAACATATTTCTTCATTCTCGTGGTAATCATGACATTCTATGTGTATGCTGCAAAAGATTGCAAGTGGACAAATTCGACATCGAGGTGCAAAGCGTTTGGTATCTTACATTATATTCGATTCGAATAAGCTTCCGGTGTATTTTTACTTCGTTTGTATTTTTAGATGATTATGAACGTTACGGAAATTTATCTCACATGCTTTATGTTGAATGAGAAACATTGAATGATCCGTTTTGCTTTCCCTACGTTGAAATGATATAATGTCGGCGTCAACAGCCTTCTTCCACGCCGGAAGCTGAAACTTGTATCATTCTGGATTAATGATAATTGAGTGTCTCATATGTATCCATAGCCCACAAGGCGACGTCAGAAACCATCAGGGGAGAACGCCACATAAAAACCAAACGTGCGCGCGCGTCTCCACTCTGAAGAACCGTATCGGAGAATCACGGCAAGCATTTCGCTGAAGAGCTGCCTCGTCAGAGAGCCGAGAAATGGCAGCATCGTAGCAAGTATTTGTCAACACTCTGATAGTGCATTTACTTCCGGGTGTAGGTCGGCGTTACCTCGCTAAATTCACTTGACATTCGTTTCCCACATCGAAGACTCGTACGATATAATCCACTGCAAGATGACACAATTAGAAAGTATATTTAATTTCTGGACTCCAAGAACGGCGTTCTTCACATAAGTAACACCTGTTTGTGTGTGCATTCGGGAGGACGACGGTGCAATCCCGCACCCGGCCATCCTGATTTAGGTTTTCAATGATTTCCCTAAATCGCTTCAGGCAAATGCCGGGATGGTTCCTTAGGAAGGGCACGGCCGATTTCCTTCCCCATCCTTCCCTAATCCGAGCTTGTGCTCCGTCTCTAATGACATCGTTGTCGACGGGACGTTAAAACAGTAATCTCCACCTCCTCTGTGTGTTTAAGGCTGCGTTTTGAGGCTCAGGCAACATCGCAGTGACTATAGTCCGCCTCTGGCCGCCAGTGTGTCGTTAGTTCAGAGGTTCCCTTGTGCTTTGCAGTGCTTGTACTATAAGACATAGCAGTTAGAACCACGGTAGAAGCCGCTGACTACAACATTTTACTTTCCATTTTAATTAATGGAGTTGCAAACTGCTAGTAAAACTTTTTTATGCGAAATCTGAAGAATGCCTTTAAACATGAACCTTCGTCCGATTTCGACTTAGTAAATTAAGTTAATATCATGGACTTCTGCTTTGCAAATTCCAAGGTGCTTCACTGTAAAATAGGTCCTGAAAAGATTCAAACCGACTTTCAACGATATAAATTTGAGCTTTGTTCGTCATATAGGTCTAACATGTCAGAAGGTTGTTTATGAAGTGCACATGTTCATTAATATAGTTCCCTTCTTCTAAATTTTTGCAATAGCATTTAACTGTAGACGTTTTCTAACACCGGCGTTAGTAATTCCTTTCCGTTCTCTGAAACCTTCAAACGACAAATTTTTCTGGTTTAAATCTGATGACCTTAACTATCACTTCCGATCAACAATAAATACTTCATGAACCCATACATGGAACTCCAAATGTGCAGTGTTCCTGCACTGCTACAGAGCATGCATTGCAAGGTATTCACACAGTTTATCGCATAGACTTACCATAAGAAATGAAACAAGAACTGTAATACACTTTACACCACAGACGCTCACTCTGGCTTGACGAAAACATCCAAACATTGACCAAAAGTTGCACAAATAATTGGGTTTGAAAGGAAAAGAAACGAGGTATGAAGCATTTATAAATTCATCGAATGTAGTGAGGTGGTTTAATTTCGTCCCAGTCTATAAAATTAATTTTGGGCCATACTCAGCTCTTGCCGATTAATGTAATATAATACCCGCCTACTAATCAGGGCGTCTGTCTCCGTTGCTTTTGAGTGTGAATGGAAATCGTAGAAATTTTCTGTGGAGCAACATTTAATAATAAAGCGTTTTAAATCATCAAAAGCGATGAGCGGTAGCAGGCGCTTTCGATAAAGAACGGGGGAGTGCAGCGCCGCTGCTGTCGCCACGGCCGCTGCCAGTAGCCAGCAAATGGATCCCGGAGCTTTGCCGATTACGGCGTCCAGAGGAGGACAGTCTGCAGGAAATCTGCCGCAAAACGGTTACTGGACAAAATTTTGATATCGGTGTGTCACAAAGCGAAATAGATTGAATCTGCGCTACTATTACATTCACGTGTTCAGTATTCAGGCAGAAGAGGCTATAAAAATATTTTATGCCAGCTGCTCTCGATCCACTGACATTATGAACAGAAACAACGCACGCTACCGCTAGACCACAGGTGCAATCAGCCTATAGTTTCTCCATCATGGGACAAGTTTTCCTCCAGGAAGTGCCGCAGTCTGCAGTGTTGCCAGATTGTGCAGATGACCGGACTTAGAGAATTAGCGAGTTGGCCAGTTTTATTGTCCCATGTCGCGATCGGCGCGGACTTAGCGTCTGAAGCGGCCGGCCGCCGGTCAAGTTTTATGTCAAAGAGTGTACATCGACGATGTAGCGGTCATATTGTTCAAACAACTGCGCAAGTGGATACTTCTCGAACACAATACCCATAAGGCAAATTGTTAAGGAAATGCTACTGGTCGCATATTTATAATATTCTGTCGTGAGAACCTCAGCATTAGTTAGGCTGAAATTCCCGATAATGAACAATTTAGCATATTAATAAGCGTAATCAGGCAATGACTGTCACTTTAAAGAATTACTTGGTGACAATAACATCACTCCAAATCTCACAGATAGTTGATTTTAAATATTTAACATATATTTAAATAAGTGTATCAGATATGGACCGTATTCTGATGTAGGCGTTTTCACTCTGAATTATTACACAGTTGTGCATGAAAGGCAGTCTTGAGAACGTGAGGCAGTGAAGGTTAGGCAAGTTTCCTGTATTCATTCCCTCAGTGATTTTGATGCTAAAGCAGAGAGACGGGATCAAAGTTAGATGGGCGATCACTTCAAGAAACAACGTGGTACATTCATGGACGTTGCATGATGCTCCATTCGCTGTAACAGTTATTTTATGACCTAATTCATTAGAAAGTGAAACTTATTTAGTCGCAGTAATTTCGGTATAAAAAAGAACAGGATTAGTTAATTATTTAAGGAATTGATTACTGATTTACGAGTTCCGTAGCTCAAATTTGCGACAACTCGCTATGATGTGGAGCTTGTCAGTAGGTTTTTTGATAAGATATTTACTTTCTTTCTGAGACATGGCCATACGCTTTCCATTAACATAACAGTATTTTTGCTCCACTCTTAATCCTCATTAAAATTTGATAAATGTGACCTAACCACACCCGGAAATGATCTCTTCAGTAGATCGTCTACGAAGAAGGAACTATCAACTACAAATGATTTCAGACTAGCGTTAAGACATTATTTTAAATATTAAGCAATTTTACCACCATTGAGAAAAAGACTCTCATGTGAGTTCAAGTAATTAGCCTGTTGCAACGTAACAGTGCTATCCGTTTTACGTTGAATGTGCATGCTAGATATCAGTTCATTAGCTCAGTACAGGACAATATGCGGTTTTAGTGTTCTTTATTTGCAGAAAAGTTCCTGGACAAGAAAAGACACTGCCACTGCGAACTGGGCTGCATGAACACCGTCTATGAAGTGGAAACACTTCAGGACCAAACGTAAGTATCGTAGAAGTTGCCTTTATATTACTCACTGCGACGTAGTTATACGAAGAAAACCAAAATATAAAATCACGCTTTGTAATATCTCTTTACTGAACTAAGATATATGAGAAATGGAACAAAACTCTTTCTCCATACAAACACTTTTTCTGCGTTACTCATTTTAGTAGCTTCAAAAAAAATTTTTAACCACCTTCGCGCACGAAACGTGTACCTTATCGCCATTTTCCTATCCTTCTGCAAGCTTCAGTGTTACGCGAACGTAATGTGATTTTGATGATGAGATACCCACTTCTATGTGCTCTCATTTCTCTTTCTCTCATGTTTTTACAAGTAAGAGGTCATCAACGGTGATGTGTTCGTTTCCTCGCTAATTAGGTCATCCAATTTGCAGAGATAGTAGCTGTGCAGATTTTTAGCGTTTTGTTGAATTAGTTTGATTATACCTCCAGTTGTAGTTACTGACATGAATTATGATTCCTGTCACCCACTTCTTCAGAGGAACTGAATGGTAATGAGGAATAGAAGTGCAGTGGCCCATAGGGAATTTTTAAATCATTGTCATAGATGTTTACTTACTGAACTACTAGTTCAGGGTTGAATATTTCTCTATGAAAAACTCAGTTATCTTCAACATTTTATTAAATTAGTTGCTCATGTGTTATCCCTACTTGTCATGATGAATTAGTGGCAAACATACAGCTGACTGAACTCATAAACGCCGTGATACAGTTGTACTGTCGTGAACTGACTCAGTGAGAAACAGTTGAATATATAACTGACGAACAGCGAAGATTTTGCAACTAGTAATATCTTAATTTGTCTGCTTTATACCCAATTTATAGATACGCTTATGTAATTAAATATTTTGTCATGTGCCCGGAATCCGCACGGAACTCATCTCACAAATGTATGCTCAACTCGCAGCTTTTCTTTACTGTAAGAACATATAACACTAGGAAGACAAAAGTGTTTAGTAAAAGATGTTTAGTAACGACCATAATGAAAAGACTTAGACTTTGAAATTTACCTTTTCATTCTATAAGCGAAAAAATGCTCTCTCACATTGAAAATATCAATCTGTATGCATAAGCTTCTATCCATGGCCGATTTTACAATACACTACAATAAAAAGATTATTTAACACATATAACCAAGGTCGGTCACATAGGAATGTCTGCACCCTATCACAACTAAAATAAAATAGATGCCACGTAAAGTCGCTATGCGCTGTCGGGAGGACAAATCAGACGAGAGTCGCAAATAGTTTAAATCAGGCAGAGATAAGAAGTCTGAGTCTGTATCTCTCTACTTGCGTCATATTACTTATTGTCTTTGGTTGCTACTATACATAGTTTATTCATATCAATGTTCGGGGCGATGAGGATTGCCACATATTTTTATTTTTTTGTAGACACGTTAAAAAATAATTTACCCTATTTGCAAAATCTTCGCTGTTCGTCAGTTATATATTCAACTGTTTCTCACTGAGTCGGTTCACGATAGCACAACTGTATCACGGCGTTTATGAGTTCAGTCAACTGTATGTTGGCCACTAATTCATCATGACAAGTAGGGATAAAACATGAGCAACTAATTTAATAAAATCTTGAAGATAATTGAGTTTTTCAAAGAGAAAGATTCAACACTGAACTAGTAGTTCAGTCAGTAAACATCTATGACAATGATTTAAAAATTCCCTATGGGCCACTGCAGCAGAAGAAACGTTTAAAATAAATATATTCATTACAGAATAGTTTCAAAATTTTTACGAGAAATGTTACGAGAATTGTTAGTTCTGAGATGCTTTGAGTTTTACACGGTGTTTGACGCCAGTTCGCTCAGCCAACATTTATGTTCATTAGAGTTCGTTCATTTCCGTTTTTTCCGTCATATGCGCTCTAGAATCAATTGCCTTTCAGATTAGAAGTGGTACAGGCACATCTCGGCATTCACACGTTGTCTCGAAAAAAACCTACTTAAACTTTGAGTGTGAGATTTTTCATTGGCTCATTGCTTGTTATGTTACACAGGGCGATTTTGTGGACCACGGAATGGATTGGTAAGCCAACGGATATTTGGTTTCAAAGACGCAGTCCGCATACAGCAGGCTGAGAGTAAGTGGAGTCTCCAAAATGAGGTAGACTCAAGAAAATGAAAGAGTTCAAAACCAGATGGTACGACAAGCACTAGTAAGAAAATAACACACTGCTTTTCCTGCAAGAGTATGTAATTAGTATAGGTTTATAACTGAGGATCTGGTATGGACAGAGGTACTGCGTGGAACAAAATACGCGAGAAGAGGTGACACAACTCAAACAAATACAACTGTGCGCTTGCGATATTCAGACGTGATTCTTGTGATAGTCCTGAAGTTCAAGTGTGAAATTTAATCACAAGAATTCACAGAGCTAGAAGTTGAGTCCAGTGTCCCTCAATCGATGAGTGTACGCAGTTTTTAAATGGTGTCATTATTCAGTTCATGCACCTATCAGTTCACAACTATTTCAATTTCAACATGGTGCGACTCTTGGAGGTGTGGTTGTGACGCAGCATCTTCGTTCGTTTGTCATAAAAGACCGATGAGAGCGTGGAAACAGTGGAGACATCCAGTGGCAGTAACGCGAAGTCCATGCAGTCACATGAGACGTCACAAGATGGCTGTCGTCCCCATGTCAGGGCTAAGTCATGGCAACATTATGACCAGCCAGCAGATGGGTCAGATAACACCACTCAGCCACTCGTGTAGTGATATTTACGTTATCCACAAGCGTCAACAGAATTCACTAAGGGTGGCACCCTTTGACCAGCAGCGTCGCGTATCTGGCGGGTCGACTGACGTACAACTACCAGTCAACAATGTACTCACTCGATTTTCTACACAATTAAGTGGTCTAGTTCCGCTTTTAGGCTTTCTTCATCGGAGATCACACGAGTTCTGTGGACCAGCGTGTTTAGCACTCCTGCCCCAGAGGCGTGAAGATAATGGTCGGTGTGGGGTTTCTTCCAATAGATGTTATGTCCTGGTGTTCCATCCAGTTTTCTCCATACCAGAACATTCAAGAATGGCAGCTGACAGTTTGTTTCACCTTCACTCGAAATGAATTTGGTGTGAATAGAATTCAGGTGTTGCAAGAAAACTTGAAGCTCATCTTTCCCCTGAGGTCAAATGACAAATGTATTGTCAACATAGCTGTAAAAGACCGTCAGTTTTAATGGTGCTGAGTCTAGTGCCTTATCCTCAAAGTCTTCCAGGTGCATAGCGGCCACCACAGGGTCGGAGTACTAACCATAGGCACGCCATTAGTCTGTTCAAAGTAATGTCCGTCAAAAACAAAATATGTGGATATGACCACGACACGGAAAAGTTTAATGAATGAGGGCCCAAATTTCTTTTTCAATAAGTTCCAGCGACTCCTTGAGCAAGGTTCTTGATGTGAAGCTCACATTTGCCAACCTACGGAATCAAAACTAATGTAAAGTGTTAGTGTTAGACAAGCTGGAACGTTGGCACTCCTATTGCACTAACTATTGGTCTCAGAGGTGTGACGTCTTTGTGTACCTCTGGAAGCCCATAGAGCTTAGGTTGTGCAGCAGCACATGGCTGAAGTTTATTTGCTGTCTCTTCTGTAAAACTACTTCGGAGAAGTTAATTCGTCTTGTCCGCATTCGGCTGGTGGGATCCATCGTCATCATCTTGGAAGCTACTTCGTCTAAGAGTTTGTACATTTGTTCTTTGTATATTGTGACTGCTAGTTTGATGCCCTTATCTGAGGTGAGGACGACAACGTCTGGATCGTTATGCAGAGAACGCAGAGCGGCTCTTTCCCATCTGGAGATGTTAATGGCTCGGCCTCGCAGACCTGGCGACAGTACGGCACGTTTCTTGCCGTATCTCCTCCGCCGTTTTGGGTGGTAGAGTGTAGGCAACATGCTCCACTCTACTTATGAATTCTGCTGCAGGTAGTGCTGCTGGTGTTGGGACAATGTTTAAGCATTTCTCAAGGACATACAACACAGTATCATCAATGGTTTTCTTCTTAAGACTCATGACAATTCGTCTAGTCTCTTTTTTTGGCTGTTTCGACGATAGTTGGGTGAATTTTGAAGAGTGGTTCATACATGTATTTCATTGTGCCATGTCTGATTGCGCCCAGGTTCTACATACACATCCATACTCCTCAAGCCACCTGACGGTGTGTGGCGGAGAGTACTTTGAGTATCTCTATCGGTTCTCCGTCCAATTCCAGTCCCGTATTGTTCGTGGAAAGAAAGATTGTCGGCATGCCTCTGTGTAGGCTCTAATCTCTCTGATTTTATCCTCATGGTCTCTTCGCGAGATATACGTAGGATGGAGCAATATACTGCTTGACTCCTCGGTGAAGGTATGTTCTTGAAACTTCAACAAAAGCCCGTACCGAGCTACTGAGCGTCTCTCTTGCAGAGTTTTCCACTGGAGTTTACCTATCATCTCGGTAACGCTTTCGCGATTACTAAATGATCCTGTAACGAAGCGCGCTGCTCTCCGTTGGATCTTCTCTATCTCTTCTATCAAACCTATCTGGTACGGATCCCACACAGGTGAGCAGTATTCGACCAGTGGGCGAACAAGTGTACTGTAACATACTTCCTTTGTTTTCGGATTGCATTTCCTTAGGATTCTTCCAATGAATCTCAGTCTGGCATGTGCTTTAGCGACCATTAATTTTATATGGTCATTCCATCACTCCTAATGCCTACTCCCAGATAATTTATGGAATTAACTGCTTCCAGTTGCTGACCTGCTATATTGTAGCTAAATGATAAATGATCTTTCTTTCTATGTATCCGCAGCACATTACACTTGTCTACATTGAGATTCAATTGCCATTCCCTGCGCCATGCGTCAATTCGTTGCAGATCCTCCTGCATTTCAGTACAATTTTTCATTGTTACAACCTCTCGATATACTACAGCATCATCCGCAAAAAGCCTCAGTGAACTTCCGATGTTATCCACAAGGTCATTTATATATATTGTGAATAGCAACGGTCCTACGACACTCCCCTGCAGCACACCTCAAATCGCTCTTACTTCGGAAGACTTCTCTCGATTGAGAATGACATGCTGCGTTCTGTTATCTAGGAACTCCTCAATCCAATCACACATTTGGTCTGATAGTCCATATGCTCTTACTTTGTTCATTAAACGACTGTGGGGAACTGTATCAAACCCCTTGCGGAAGTCAAGAAACACGGCATCTACATGGGAACCCGTGTCTACGGCCCTCTGAATCTCGTGGACGAATAGCGCGAGCTGGTTTTCACACGATCGTCTTTTCCGAAACCCATGCTGGTTACTACAGAGTAGATTTCTAGTCTCCAGAAAAGTCATTACACTCGAACATAATACGTGTTCCAAAACTCTAGAACTGATCGACGTTAGAGATATAGGTCTATAGTTCTGCACATCTGTTCGACGGCCCTTCTTGAAAACGGGGATGACCTGTGCCCTTTTCCAATCTTTTGAAACCCTACTCTCTTCTAGAGACCTACGGTACACCGCTGCAAGAAGGGGGGGGGGGGGGCACTTTCCTTCGCGTACTCTGTGTAAAATCGAACTGGTATCCCATCAGGTCCAGCGGCCTTTCCTCATTCGAGCGGTTTTAATTTTTTTCTATCCCTCTGTCATCTATTTCGAAATCTACCATTTTGTCATCTGTGCGAGAATCTAGAGAAGGAACTACAGTGCAGTCTTCCTCTGTGAAACAGCTTTGGAAAAAGACATTTAGTATTTCGGCCTTTAGTCTGTCATCCTCTGTTTCGGCACCATTTTGGTCACAGAGTGTCTGGACATTTTGTTTTGATCCACCTACCACTTTGACATAAGACTAAAATTTCTCAGGATTTTCTGCCAAGTCAGTACATAGAACTTTACTTTCGAATTCATTGAATATTCAACCCACTCCCAGTTACTGGGACGAGCAATGATACCAATTCTGGATGCAGGTAAAAGTTTCAGCGTCCTATAGAGGCCAGCTAGCGGGGTGTGTCTTTGATGATGGCATGTTACACCATCGAAAATTCGTTCTACAACGATTAGTTAATACAGCTGCGTGCCCAAGAGGCTTTCGAGTAACACATTCGCCAGGAAAACCTACACAAACACGCAAGTACAGCTTGCGAAACCTTTTTTTCTCCCAATACACCATTCAACTAGGGATCTTTAGTATTTGTTTTCTGTTACTCCAAGCATAAGTTTGCATGGTACACTATTATTAGATATATGACGTAGGCAATTCATAGCTTCCTCAAAATTGGACACATGTGGAAATCACGAACTGTGTCTACTATAACAATAAATTCCGATTGGTCTTCTGCATTTACAGACGATCTGTGCAGCGAGATTGGTTTTTGGGTGGTATTTTGAAATTAGCACAGGGCTTATGTCTTATTTTTTCATGAACTGTTTCTCTTTACAGCCTGTGAATGCACGTACTTCTATTGCCTGGTAAAATGGATCTGTGATTACTGACTTTGGGTATAATATCATTCAATACACGTTTGATAATGATCTCCATTGTAGTTGTATGAGTACCATACATCCTTTTACATCATAAAGAAGTACTCAATACCTGTTCTACTTTGCGGCAACGATCGCAAACATCAGTGTAGTGCCTTGATCAGTGTAATCGGGTGTAACTCTCCTGTCATGAAGATATTCTGTGGCTTGGTGTTCTGACACATGAGACAAATGCGCAAAAGCTTTTTGACTTTCATGCAGATCTTTGGAAAGTAACAACAGTCTCCCAGTTTCTTCACACATTTTAACACACTGAACTGTCCATAAGTGGGTTTATGAGATCAACATTCTTCAGCCATAGCTGGAATTCAGACACATCACGTACCTGATCCTGGGTGATTCTGATGTTGCAAGAATAATACGCCACTGTGTATCTGACAGAGTGCTGTCAGGACTTCTATCGGGTTGTGTAGCAATGGTTCTTTATTCCCTGCCAACGTTCGTCAGCGTCTTGCATATCTGCTATATTCTAGCACAAGTTCAGGAAATACCGCTAGTTACTGTCGACCTTCATAAGGTATATTCTGACATGACATAGGCGCTTGATCGAGGTTCTCAGACAGTCATGAACCTGCATTAGCTACTACGTTAAATTTACCTGATATGTAAAAGATAGTGAAGTTGTATTCCTGTAACACTGATGACCAACGTTCTAAATATGCATAGAGTACTTTAGTTTTTAACAGTAAGATCAAGGCTTGGTGCTTACAGTATACAATTGAATGACAGTTAATAGTGGAACCTATTAAAAGTCCACACAATGGCAAGTACTTGAAACTCAGTGATGTAATATGACAACTACCAGTTGGTTACTAAGCGACTGACGAAACCTATGATATGTATCACTGGTCTGCTTCAGTGTTACCAATCTGCGACAAAGATGTCTCACAGCCAAGATCTGACACATCTGTCGACAGACAGAAGTCTCTGTTCATGTCAGGATAAGCAAGAGTGTTTCAACTACATGAAGTTTGCTTTATGCAGTCAAAGTCCTTCTGACAATCATTTCACCAGCACCAGTGTGCATGCAAACTCGACAGAACTGCGCTACTGAGTAGGTGATTCGGCAGAAACCTCCAATAGAAGGATACAAAACCGAGAAATGATTTAAAGTGTTTCATTGTGTTGCCAACAGGAATGCTCTTAACAGCAGTCAGTTTGCTTTGGTCAGGTTGTATATCCTCCAGTGAATTAATATGTTCCAAATAGTTGATATTGCATGTAGCAAATTTTGACTTCTGATGATTGACGGTAATTCCAGAGTCCTTGAATCATAGTAGAACCTTACACAATAATGCGAGATGTTCCCATCACGTAGCCATTGCAGTAAGCATATCATCTATAATGACTCTGATTTGATCTTGTAAGTCAGGGCCAATAACAGTGTCCAAGGGAGCTGTAAACACACTAATAATAACATTTAACCCAAACAGCAGCGCCTTGAATTGGTAAATGTGGCCAGCAAATAAGAAAGCAATATATATATGTGACTTCTTTTCCAAGGAAATCTGCCAGTATGATGTAGCACGTCAAGTCTGGTTAACAATTTGACACCATAGAAGCTCTGAATCTTTTATTTGATGTTTCCTGGGTGGGTCTGTACAGGAACAAGAATTTTCTTTATTGCTGCGCCACAAGTCTGACACTTCTGCCAGGTTTCAAAAATATTAATGCTGGACTAGAGTATGGGTTCTGTGAGAGATGCTAAATTTCCCAAGATAGCATCTTCCTGATCTTCTTAGTAACAGCCAGCCACTTGGTGCAGGGGACGCTATACAAAACCTGAAAATATGCTTTTTGAGGACAGACATGCAGTTTAGATTCATATCTGCACAAGACACCAGGTGTTTCTTCAAATACTACTTCAAATTCTTCCAAAACATATGTGAACTCACTTCTCTGAGTGTCAGATTCTACAAAATGGCTTGATTCATGGCAAGTGGTTTCAGTGCATTCAGCAGTTTATCGTAAGTGAGCTTGCCAATGTATTGTAGTTTTACTGTTTGGCAAACAGGCCCATGGCTCACACCACCATGATTCAAATTGGTGATGATGTGGTCATAACCTACTCTCAAACTTAGGTGGCCAGCACAGAGGTCGACCCTAGAATCTTTCTGGTCTAATTCCTACGAAACATTTTTGCTGTCAAACCATTTACTACCAGGGACGAATGCTCTAACTTCAATTCCCGTATCTCAGTTTTTATCATCGCCTGTGACTTCACTGGCTTATATCTGGGGCTGGCATCCATTCACCAGGAATGCTGATACCTTTGGTGTTCACAATTTCTTCCTTGGAAACCCGCCAACAGGGCACTTAATTAAGTGTGTGTGTCCATGACTGCAATTACAGGTATTCTTGCAACCATGGCATATACAGCAGATTTTACTTCAGATTCATAAATCTTTGTACAATTAAACAAGCTCTTTGGCTCGATTGCCATTCTAGTATATCTCAATCTACATCAACTTGACTACTCTGCAAGTCATACTTAAGTGACTGATAGTTGCTTCATCTAACAACTTTCACACTGTTATTTAATCCGTCTTTTTTATACTCAATTTATAGATACTTTTATGTCATGAAATATTTTGCTGTGTGCCCGCAATTGGCAGAGACCCCATTTCACAAATGCAGGTGCAACTCGTGGATTTTCCTAAATATAGGAAATATTAAAACAAGGAATACAAAAGTGTTTAGTAAATCATGTTCAATAATGACCATAATGCAAATACTACAGGAAAAATTGACTAGCGTCTGTAAGAGACTCTAGTTCTTATGTAACCACATATTATAGGCTAAGATACAATCCACATGAAGAAAATGTGGTGTCCCAAACTCGTTTCTTATCGTTGCAAATTACGCTTTACACAGTGGACAGTAACAAACCTAACAAAAAATTAAACTGCATATTGTTACAAGTAATGCAAGACATACGATAATGACGTTTGTGCAGTCGTGACATTGGTTAATAACTGACTAATCACTAGTGACTTATGTTGTGCAGCAAACGTGTTGCGTATTGTAAGTTACAGTTTATGCAATACACAATATTAAACACAGTACACGATTAAAATACACAATAGTACAGTATTACAAATTACATTGTTAACATGTTCAAGTTTTTGAGGTAAGCACGGTAAGGAATTTGAAATTGTATTGCTATTTTTTGTGTAGCAGTATGTATCATTGTGACAGTTTGTGTGTATGTGACTGGTTGTGTGCATCATGTGAAACTTAAAAGTAGGGATGTGCTCAGATGTATTTGGTCATTTAGAACCAGCTGGCAATTTTTAGCTGAATTTCTGTTTACCTCGAATTCTTCTAACAGACTTGGTTCTCTTCCTTTGTTGACTATATGTAGCACTTCTGTTTGGACTTGATATCTGTGTCCTTCATTCAGACACATTTTTGTAAAAGGTGAATCAGACTTACGTAATTTCCATCTGTGTTCATATTCAATCAGTCTAGTTGTTATAGCCCTGCCTGTTTGACCAATATACAGTTAGTTGCTGTCGTTTCAAGTTATTTTATATGCATCACTGTTACATAATAAATCTGTTTTGTCCTTGCTGTTGAATAAGATATGAGCAGTAGTCCCCCTTACATAAAATGAAATTTCATAACTGTAGGATTTGATAGTTTGGGCTTATTTGTCCGATAGCTTTTCTAAACACAGGATAGTACACCAGTTTCCGTTAGATATGAACGTTGCTGTATACACATAGTGCAAAATTTTTCTTCTTTGTTTCTTGTGTAGAATGTTCTAAGTTAAGTCAGGGATATAGCCATTGTTGGATGCAATACATTTAATGGTATCTAATTCTGTCTGAAAATTCAGTATGACATTGGTACGAATGTAAGACGATGTACGTATGCAATCACGGAATAGAAGGCAGCATTTCAGTGTGTTATTGGGTGTTTTGAACATGAGGGTATTACCGCATCTGTTGTTGTGGATTTTCTGTAAATTTTGAAACTATACAACAACAGATATGGTAATACCCTCATGTTCACAACATCCAGTAACACAAGAACATGCTACCTTCCATTCTGTGGTGCATCATCTTACGTCAATAACAATGTCAAAACAGAATTTTCAAACAGAATCGTACACTATCATATGTACTGCATCTAACAATGGCTACTTCCCTGACTTAATTGACAATATTGGACACAAAGAGCAAAGTAGAAAAATGTTGGACTGCATGTATGCCCCCTTTGCAACAACAGTCATATCTATAACAAACTGGTGTACTATCCCATATTTAGGAAAGCTGTCCAACAAATTAGCTAAAACTCTCAAATCCTGCAATTATAAAATATCATGTTATGTTAGAGGCACTACAGCTCATATCTTATTCAACAGCAAGGACAAAATGGATTTATTAAAAACAGTGGTGCATATAAAATAACTTGCAATGACTGCAACAAACTCTATATTGCTCAAACAGCCAGAGCTATAACAACTAAACCAACTGTACATGAACACAGCTGGAGATTACATAAGTTAGACTCAGCCTTTGTCAGATATGTGTTCAAGGAAGGACACAAATAGTAAGTCCATACAGAAGTGCGACATATAGTCAATAAAGGAGGAAACCTAAGATTGATACAATCACTTGAGGTAAACAAAAATTTAGCTAATAATCCCCAGCTGGCTCTAAATGATCAATTACAGCTGAGAACATCCCCACTTGTAAGTTTCACGTTATGCAGTCAACCAGCCACATACCCAGAGCCTGTCACACTGACACATACTGCTACACAAGAATAAAAACACAATAGAGTTTCATATTTCTTAGCTTGCTTACGTCACAAACTACAACATGATAACAATATAATTTGTAATACTGTAATATTGTGTATTTTAATCAAGTACTCTGTTTAATATTAACCATTGTGTAAACTGTAATTTACAATGTAAAGCTTATTTGTTGCACAATGTAAGTGAGTAGTGCTAAGTTAGACAGTTATCAACTAATGTCACGACCTCAGAAACAACAGCATTATCACCATATAATGGGAGATACTGTAATATTGTACATTTTAGCCATTTATTGTGTACAGTATTGTCCATTGGGTTTAACAAAATTTACAATGCTAAAAACATGTTTGGTGCATAACATAAATGAACATTCTCAGTTTGACAGTTTCGCAACCAATATCACGACCTCTCAAACTTAAGCATAATATAGCATGCATAGCATATAGCATGCAATACGCTAATAATGTGTAGTTTAATTATTTATTGCGTTTATTACTGTCCATTGTGTAAAGTGTAATTTACAACCATAGAAAACAAGTTCGGTGCACATCATTCTGTGCAAGTGGATTGTATATTTTATTACATTATTTGCTTAACTAAGAACTATTGTTCCTTAAGGAAGCTAGTCACTTGTTTCCTAAAGATGGTTCAATAAACCGAAAACTAGTTAGAAATAAACAAAAACAGTTCACTCATTACTGAGGCTTATAGAATAGATTACTTAACACACATAACCAAGGTCGGCTACGTAGGCATGTCAATGCCCGAGCACAGCTGAAACAGGAGAGAGAAATCACATGAACTCACTGTACGCTGCCGAGAGAGATTAGATGAGCGTCGAAAAGAACTGAAATCAGACAGCGATAAGAAACTGAGCCTGTATCTTTCTACTTGCGGCATATTACTTACTGGCTTTGGGTGCTACTAGATATAGCTTATTCATATCGATGATTAGGGCGAAGAGCGTACTACGGTGGGTATTAGTACACCAGTTATTTCCATAAAAAATAACTTTTTTTCATAAGCACAAACCGCTTTCTTTATAAGCATTTTAACATCTAATAATAACTGTAAATTGCTTTATGCAATTAAATACTAAAAGAACACAGGAGATGTTCAAATATCGGAGATATAGGTATAGGTGAAGAGTTAAAGCGAAACCACCTATAAGGAAATATATGGCAAGTCCAACTAACGGCATAAACAACTGTAAAGTACATATCGTATACCTCTAGTTACAATAACATCAAAAATCTTTTAAGGAGTATAAGGAACAATTCTGAATAGAACTGAAAGTAATATGAACTGCACATACATTTTTAGAAATATATATGTATAAATAAAATCAGGTAGTTACTTAATTTTACTAAATGGGCACGTGATGGTATTTACACTGCCGAGGTACAATATGAGGAAGACCCATCACAAACTGCTGTGCTAACGAACAAATCCAAATGCGGTTTATATTAATTATTGAAGAGTGGGAATTGGCCTCGTCAGTATAAACATGAGGACGCCCTAAGGAACCTTCAACGTATAAATTTTTTCAGCGTTTCTTCTCAGTAGATTCATTTACGGTAATTTATTTTGGTTTAAAGGCATGACAAGCATGCCAAACGTCACATGACATAACGCAGATCAAAAAGGTATCTTTTTAGTTAAGAGCAGTAATCCTCGATTCTGTATTTAACAAAAACTGCCTGAACACTTACTGGTTCGTAATTTGAGAGAAATAACCTGCAACCTGCAAGACAAAAGAAAACTGGCATACAACCTAATTATGGCATATTAATCGTTCATGTGACAGCATTGTGACTGGCTGCATTTCTCGTCTAGTATCTGCTTTCTTCACTGTAATTCCTTTATTCCTTTAACTCTTGATCGATATTAAAAGATATTTTAAAGGTTTTGCATCTCTTCCATCGAGTATAATTTGCTTATTGTTGTCATTGTGTAATTAAAATGATAATTGTTATGTTTCAAAGTTGTGATACTTTGCCCACAGTATTTCGTAATCTTATATTTAACAAAGAAGATGAAGCAGTTGACGTCATGACCTAAACACCATTTGTCACGTTAGATATATTGATAATCGGCTTTCCCCTGAAACAAGGGGTTTTGAGAATCATGGCTAGCACGTTCCATAATCTTATTGACCACTGAGGTATAGAAAATAAATTTGTTTTTCAAGCCAAATTAAGCTTTTTTGCCACGAGAACATCAAAGTAAATAAAATATCTGTTTTTTATATATGATAAAAATTATGCCACGAAACTGCATTTACTGTTTTCTTTTTTTTACGTCTATCCCTTTCTCGAAGGTAAAATACCTATAGGAGTTACTTGAAAAGTTGTGTACTGCTCTTCGCAAGATTTGATGAAGTGCAGTAGGGCTTATGTGTACGTCGATCATGTCGTTTGGTAGGTAATGCAGCATATTGTTCGGTTGTTGGTACACGATATTTCATTACTGAATAATTATTAATCCGTATATCATTCAGTTTTACAACGGTTTTTCCCAACGAAGGATTTGTTTACAAGGTATTAAATCATGTATATGTAAACTAAATATACCGTGAACTGTAGAACTAGATGAAATATGGTCTGCAAGAAAATGCTGTCCATTTCCCCCCAGCTGCGTCAATACTGTCAAAAAGTTTCGGCATACTGCAAATTTTGCGCCTTAGAAACGAGTACAAAGTTATAATGCCAATGACGTAGCAGAAGTAGCTATTCTTGCCACTCAATCCTCACCGCATCTCTCTTTAAATCAAAGTGACGTACTCCTTCCCCACCCTAAGCAGATCTGTTGTACCAACACACTGAATTATTCGGAATGTCAAACCAAAACTCATTAAGAATTTCCTCCTTCGGTTAAGCATTTTATAGTTGAAAGCGGCATTAGTTTACACATCGCAAGAATTATTTCTTAAATCTAAATTTTAAATGCATGTTTTCTCCATGATTTCATCTCAGACCTCCAGACTACTGCGTTTTTACCATTCAGAACTGCTAATCAGAAGCCAAGAGACAACAGAAAACATAGTTTGAAAAACTCTAATGTCTTTGGTTTAACTTAATTTCATCCATGAGTTGTCATGTTGCTTCCGTGACTGTATGACTTTCTTAAAATAAAAAACAAACAACCTTTCTTTACAAATTGTGATCTTTATTTCAATCACGAAGCAGTTTCGAGCCCTGGGTGATCATCTTCAGTTGCTTCATCAGTCAACATCTTGTTTCAATTTTAGCTTAATTCTGGTCCTGTTATGATTACGTAAATATGTTACAAAGTGGCACATTGTGAAATCAAGTTTTATGATACTACAACATTGAAAAAATGGTTGCTGTTTCCAGTAGTGGTTACATGTAAGTAACCAATACTAGTACAGTATGAGTAATATATGTCTACAAATATTTCAACTTATCTTGTGCTTCAAAACTGCGTAACCACTACTGGGACCAATGAGTAAGTTTTCGATGTCGTCTTAGTTTCATAAAACACGTATTCATGGTGTGCCACTTTGTAACATACTTATGTAATCTTAAGAAGCGCAGTATTAACCTAAAATTGGAAACTGATGCAGAATGATCAAGCACCTGGAGATGAGCCCGCAGGCCTCGAAACACGTCATGTACTGAAATAAAAATAACGATTTGTGACTGAAGTCGGTTTTTCTTTATTTGTGAGTAATGATACAATATTTATGAAACCCTTGAGATAATTTGCGTAAATGAAAACAAATTCCCTACAGAGGTAAAAGGTCAAATTGATTTTAAGGTATACTGTATAAGTATGATTAACCGTGAAGTTGCATTTCACCATCTAACATCACTAATCATACAGCAGGACTAACATGTCAGATGGGTCAACCACAGTAATTATATAATTACGAACTTTTGTTTCATTTTTGCAGTGGAGCTGCACCAGGGCATATAGACATAGGATTTGTGTCGTGGCCAATGGTGAGATATAAGAGGGAAGTGCTCTTCGGGTGGGTGGATCTTCTAGGTAAGTTTCTATGGTAGCAACATGTGAGATTATCTTAGTTATGAACAGATATTGTTCTCCCACTATTATGTTAGTGGCAAACTTTGTCACACTCTTCAAGATGCGCCATATTAATATATTTTGAAATTAATGTAAAATAGTATTATGTATTTATTCTCTCATACTTCGTATACTTAACACAATTTCTTCTTCTACTTACGTTGGATAGCGAGCGAATTGGCACAGTGGATAGCACAATGGACTCGCATTCGGGAGGACGACGGTTCAAACCCACGTCCCGTCACCCTGAATTAGATTTTCCGTGATTTCTCTAAATCGCTTCAGGCAAATTGCGGAATTACTCCTTTTAAAGGGCACGGCCGACTTCCCTCCTCATCCTTCCCTAATCCGATGGGACCGATGACCTCGCTCTTTGGTCCCCTCCCTCAAATCAACCAACCAACCTTACATTCGGTACAACAGGGCAGACACTTGCCGGACTTCTCGTGACGGTGATACTGTGTTTTACGATGCTGTTGTTGTGGTCGTCAGTCCGAGGACTGATGAGATACAGTTCTCCACACTACGTTGTTTCACGCAAGCGTTTTCATCTCTGCATAATTCACCCACTTGAACCAGCTTATTGCACTCAACCATTGGTCACCCTCCACTGTTTATACCTCCTACACTCATTCCTATTACCAAAATCACAATTCTTTGATCCTCAGCATGTGTTCTGTCAACCAGTCCCTTCTTTTAGTCAGGTTGTGCATTAAACTTTTTCTCATACTATATTGATTCAGTACTTCCTTATTAGTTATTCCATCTACGCACCAAATATTAACCATTCTTGTGTAGCATCACATTTCAAAATATTCTGTTCCTTACTGAGCGAAATGTTAGTAGTCCACTTTTCGCTTTCGTACGAGGCTACCTTCCAGATTAACACCTTTGGAAAAGTCTTCGTAACACTAACATTTTTATTGGACGTTAACATATTTCCATTATATTCGCACCTGTCAGCAACTGCCTTCTTTGGAATAGGAATTATTACATTCTTCATTATGTCTGAGGGTATTTCTCCTGTTTCATGTATCTTGCATACCAGGAGGATTAGTTTTTGTCATGGTTGGCCCTCACAGGGGTCTCACTCATCCTGAGAGAATGTCATTTACTCCAGGGGCCTTTTCTTCACATAGACTTTTCACTGCTCTGTCAAACTCATCAGGAAGTATGTCTCCCATCTCATCGTCATCTACTTACGCTTCTTTCTACTTAACATAGTAATTGTCTTGAAGTTCTTTTCTCTTCCACATACCTTCTATATATTCCTTCCACCCTTCTGCCTCGCCTTCTTTTCTTACTGCTGACTGGCCACCTGAGTTCTTAATATTTATGTGGTTGTTCCTCTGTTCTCCAAAAGTATCATCCTCAGCACACATGCGTCACTAGATGCGGATATGGAGAGGTATATGGTCAGCGCACCACTCCCCCGGCCGTTTTGCCCGTTTACGATTCCGGAGCCGCTACTTGTTAATCAAGTGGCTCCTCAGTTTGCGTCACAAGGGCTGAGTATAAGGTGCTTGCCATCAGCGCTCGGCAGACCGGATGGTCACCCATCCTAGTACTAGCCCAGCCCGACAGCGCTGAACTTCGGTGATCTGGCGGGGACTGGTGTTACCACTGCGGCAAGGCCGTTGGCTCTAGTCATTCCTCCTTCACCATTTTGCGCTTTCTCTCGATCTCATGTTTTAGACATCTGTTGACCTTTTATCTTTTTATGAATTTTTATATTTGCTCCTTTTCTTAGTTAATTTAAATTCTCGTGTTATCCAAGGATTCCTACCGAGCTTTGTCTCTATGCCTGCTTCATAGTTTGCTGCCTTCACTATTTCGTCTCTCACACCCATTCACCTTTTATTATATTCTTTCCCACAGCTTCAGTTGATCATTGTCTAATGTTCCATTTAAAACCCTCATCCATTCAAGGTTCTTTCAATTTATGCAGATCCCATTTCCTTAATCTCCTATCTTTCTTGCAATTTCTTCAAAGAAATGGTTCAAATGGCTCTGAGCACTATGGGACCTAACATCTATGGTCATCAGTCCCCTAGAACTTAGAACTACTTAAACCTAACTAACCTAAGGACATCACACAACAACCAGTCATCACGAGGCAGAGAAAATCCCTGACCCCGCCGGGAATCGAACCCGGGAACCCGGGCATGGGAAGCGAGAACGCTACCGCACGACCACGAGCTGCGGACGCAATTTCTTCAGTTTCAGTCTGTAGTTCATAACGAAAAAATATGCTTAGTGTTCGTAAATGTGTCTTCTGTATCTCTATTGTTTATGATATCATAGAGAATGGACAAAAATGTGGAAACAACAAAACACTAGACATTACGTAGCCTAATACGGCGTAGGAAAAACGTCGCCATTCAAAAGAGTTTCCAGTCGTCTCAGAACGGATAAATACGGGTCCTCTATGGTTTTCAAGGGAATCTCATACCATGCTTCCCGTAAAATAGTGCCAAGTTCAGGTAAAAAATAGTCCAGAAAAACGCAATAATATTAAGATCTACCGACTATGGTTGCTAGTGGAAATGCGACACTTCATCGACGTGCACACAAAACCAATCCTGGACAATGCAAGCTGTGAGAACAGGGGTCCTATCGTCCTGGAACATACCATCAGCTTTGGGGAACAAACACTGTACCATGTCATAGACCTGATCAGCCAAAATGGTCACATAATCATTAGCAGTAAGGCAACATTTCAGAGTAACTATTGGACCCATGGAATACTACAGTATAGCTGCCCAAATCGCCAGTGCTATATTTCACTTTTGGGTACCTAAAGTCGACCAGAAGGTGGAAACAGTGTGAAGCAAGACTCATCCGACCAAATGACGTTCTTCCATTGCTCCATAGTCCAGGTTTTATGGGATCGGCACCGCGTTTTCATGTTACTGTCATTTGCATCACTGATGAGTGGATGTCGAATTCCAGAACGCCCTGCAGTTCCCTGCTTATGGAGCTCCCTTCGTGTTGTTTTAGTACTGACAGGGTTCGCGAGTGCGACGTTCAGTTCTACAGTGACTTTTGCAACTGTCGCCTCTATCATTTTTTATCACAATCTTCCGTCACGATCACTCAGCTTACACATTCGTCCTCGTTGTGGTTTAGTGAACGATGTTTTCTTGCTTGCCCTGCATCCGGTATACATCTTCGACACGGCGCCTCTTGAAACACCAAACACTTGGGCTAAGTGACGTTGTCTGCTAAAACGTGAAATCCGCACCTGCTCCGCACCTCAATATATTTACTCGTTGTTGATGAATTTGTCGTGCGTTGTCTTAACTGCCTCATCCTTTATGTACATATACATACAGTATTGTATCTAAGCAAAATGAACAAAAACTGCAGTCAAATGAACCGATAATAACGAAAGAAATCATTGTGTTTTGGCTGTTAACCATTAATACAACTGAACAAATCTGTAGCAAAGTACAGTCCAGAAAATGTGTGTTTCATTCTAAGACTACTTTCAACACATTAGAAAGAAATGTGACAGAACAGAAATAACGCCAAATGCCCTTACCTGAAGCGTAATCAGGCAATACCTAAAATTTTCGTATACATTTGGTGGCGCACTGCTAAGACATTCGGGAGAAAAGCGGTTCAAATACCCTTCCGGCCATCCAGATTGTAATTTTCCGCTGTTTCACAGATTAATTAAGGAAACTGACATTTTGGCTCTGTTGAAAAGCGTATAACCCATTTCATTTCCAACGCACTCCAATCTGAGCTTACACTCATTTTACGTGGACGCGACGTTTAACGCTGATTTCCCTTTCATATCGATTTTAATAGCTCCTCCAGAAGTTAAATTAAATTATATAATGACAATCTAAGTAGTCTTGTCTTTTTTTTCTGTGTAGGGAAAACTCGGATAAAACAGTACAGAAAATAAATTTTAATTGGGAACTATATTTACTGGTCTCTATTTCTTAAGTTAATGGCAAATGTTAGTAATAGTTTGGCTCAAATTAAATTTATGTTGTAAGTATCCCCTTTGTCAGTGCTAGATCATACGCTCGAAGTCTATTCGTGATCTCTGATTAGGCTTTTAGGCCCAATACTTGAAAACATGCAATAGACACTTTTCTTACCTGTAACACGAATGAATTGTTCTAATAAAAAAATCAATTGCATAATTCCATATTTGTCACTAATTTTATTATTTTATTGAGCTGATTCTCACTAGAAAATAAACAGTGGCGCTTAATTCAATTATAAAAATTAAGTAATGTTTTTCCAATTACAGTGTCGTTTGGAGGTATCGCCGGTCTGTTTCTGGGATTCAGTCTGCTTTCTGGAGTGGAGATGATCTACTATTTCACGATGAGAGCCTGCTGCATGGTACTGCGGAATGAGAGCGAACTCTTGGAACTTCAGCGAGAGTATGAAAAAGAGAAGCACGCGGCGGTTGACCTCAGTCTTACGCCTTATTTCATGAAGACGAATCAAAATGGAACCAGCGGTATCACAAAAATATCTCCGGCGAACCAGACGTCTCAAACTGGAAGCACTGGCATCACAAAAGTTCCTCCAGCCAACCGCAGCTATCCGGACAAGGGAGCTCATGCTGTTCTGCAGAGGATTTATGTCATAGAATTCCTCCCTTAAACAGCATTTCTCACTCTATATAACGTTATTTCATTTAGTTGTTTAGATGTAACAGGCGTTAAGCGTGAAGTCCTCTTCATAGAGATACATTTTGTATGAAAGTTTTAGTGCAGCTGAAATAGCGGGTCCTCATTGAGACATGATTTTATGTTATCAAGTCCTTCCTCTGTATGTTACACTGCGGGCTGCAACAACAGTACTGATTTACACAACACATGCTGTGATAGAACGTCTGTGAAACTCTGCTGCTCTTCAGGATATGACAAATATGCAGTCGACAGTTAATGGAATGAAAAAAAAAGTGTTCTGTAAGTAAATTAATATTTACAGTTTAACACTTCATGTCCATTGGACGTTACGCTTCTTACTCCACCGCAAAGCCCATTTCTAAAAGTTGTCCATCCCACTTCATGGGTGAGAATCAGTGAGCCAGGTCTCGTTTTGTTCATTGGAGAGCGCTAGTTTTTCTTCAGGCAGAATCTTTGTCAATGATGTTCCGAATGAGTCAGAAATATTGATTACTATTGACAGTTACGTGTCAATTTTAAAAATTCTGTGTATTTTCCAATTCCAAAATTTGTTTAATTTTCAGCTGTAGAAGAGCTAGAAGAGACAACACTGTAATTTTTATCACTTTCTGCAACGTAATGTTCAGTTAATATTCCCGTAGACACTAACTCACTTTCGTTGACTCGCATATAATTTGCTGCAAAACTCATTCTGGCTTGTCCTCAGGTGCATCTATCCTCCTTTTGCTAAATGTCACGTTCTTACAGCTTTGCCTTCAGCTGATTATGATTATCCGAAAACAGATTTTCAATTAACTTGTTCTTCAACTCATTCATATAGTTTTCATTGATTTCTATGGACATTGTTGTAACTATTGAAACTAAAGCATTGCATTACGTATACCACTACCATAATATCATCAGGAAACATCAGATTAATTCTAGGTAAGTAGTACTGTATCTACGTAGATAAAACAGTTGTAAGATGAACTAAATTGTCCCTCATAATAAAATACTCCGACATAAAATGTAAAATATTTGCACTGATGTACAACGAAAATGTAAATATGGAGAGCGGTATAACCAACAGAAGGGCCAACGTTATATAGTCTGAATAGTGTAAAAAAATTATTCATGTTTAAATATGCCCATGAAAAGTGTAATATTATAAATAATAAAACAAGTCCGCAATGCCACAGAAAAAATGTAGTTATTGTGATCGCATTTGAATTTACAGATTTAAAAAACTATTTGTTTCACCAATTACCTATACTCGAAAATCTGAGACAGAATACTGGCAGTTCTTAGAACCTCATGAATGAGCGCGAAACATATACTTTGCTCTACGAGAAATCAAGTGTATGCACTGGCTTCTGATAATATAGGATGACACTGATGCCAACGTCATCAAAAAGAAAAAATAGCGGAAGAAATTAGTAGTTTTGTGTCCTATTCAACTTTATTTCAGGTTTGACATCTTAGCCGGAGCACGTAGACGCGCAGTAGAATTCCCACATCCCAAACGGAGCAAGTTCCTAAACTGTCATTTTATTCAACTCGTTCACTATTCAGTGTGCAAAGATGGAACTGGTGTCAGTGCGTTCATAGAGACTTTTACACTTAGACTTTAATTTTATGTATTGAAACAAAGTTCATCCAGCTACATGAAAGGTTTACGAAAATGGATTGGAAAATTTTGGAAATTTATGGTAAGTTCCCATGGGACCAAACTGCTGAGATCATCGGATCCTAGGCTTACACACTACTTAATCTAAGTTAAACTTCCGCTAAGGACAACACACACACCCGTACCCGAGGGAGGACTCGAACCTCCGACGGGGGGAGCCGCGCGAACCGTGGCAAGGCGCCTAGACAGCGCTTCTACCCTGCGCGGCTGAAAATGGATTGCCTATTGAAATTACCGAATTTCAATATGCTAGAAATATTACAGTTTATGTTTTTGTGTAAACACAATATGCAAATTTAATCTTAAGAATAAGCCATTTTCAACCCATAATTTCATAGATATTTATAATACAAAATAATTAGTTACGTTTTGACTCATTCACGTACTACTGTGTTCTCTAATATTTTCCAGAACTTCTCTAGGACTAGCTGGTTGCCAGTATTTTGTTGCTCTTCTAGCACCATCCAGGAGCCATGTACAGGGTAATGCATTTTATACTGTCTAGAGGAAAAGTGCTATATAAAAACTTCTGCAAGTCACCCAAGGCTAAAAATCTAATCCCTGAAATGTTCAGTAACCAATGGTTCCTAGTACTACTAGGTAACAAGATGAGTTCACAGATTGAGCTAAAGGCTCTATCCAGGCTCCTCTGGGGCTCAGTTTGTACAATCAGTGACAGAATTCTCGAGACACCTCGCCTTATAGTCACTGTGAACTGCACGGTTCTACTGTCCACTACACAGAATAATATGCAAGGTAACAAAGTCCTACGAATACATTGTCTACAGACGTGAAGACGAAAAACTATCGGAGCATTGTCAGACTATTTCAGGTAATAAGTGGGACTACATTATTGCTGATTGATTTATCTGTTATGTTGATCCGTTTTGCTCAATAAACTTAGGAAAAAACGCTACTTCTAGTGCAGTGTACTAATAAAAATGAATTACAACTTATCACGATAACATTATGAAAAATTCTTTCATAATGAAATAAAGTATCCCAAACTGTCACGAATTAGCAGGATAATACACACTTTCGGCTTCATAACGGTCTGTGTCTATATTGGGCACAAAGTCATATTACGGGAAGGACTACAATGAAAGTATTCAAATGTGGCAGTAGGAGTAGATACATTATGAAATCCAGTTAACAAACCATCCAGAGCACGATTAAGTTAATACAACTGCACAGTAGCAGAAAAGCAGGCCTTGACAAGTGTGCAATTCTGCAGACTTTTACCTTCAGATCTGCAGAAGGAAGTTAGCTAGAAAATTGACAGAGGACAAGTTGATTTAATATTTCTTTACTGATTGGCGATTTGTCTACTAGCGACTCTTCCACAGAAGAGGTAAAAATCTTGTCTCCAGCAAGATTATAACCGAAAACTAACATCGACTTCTCCTTAAAGGCCGAACACTTTATCGCTGAGCTAGCATACAACTATAGCCTACAGCGATCACTTGTTGCCACAGTGATCGCTACGGCCGAGAATTTGCAACGTAACTGGCGAAGTAAGCAGTAGTTTCTGTTGGAGAGAGTTTTCTGAATTCAAAACCATAAATTTACTTCCTCTATGTCATCCCTTATATTTACCGAGCGAGGTGGCGCAGTGGTTAGACACTGGACTCGCATTCGGGAGGACGACGGTTCAATCCCGCGTCCGGCCATCCTGATTTAGGTTTTCCGTGATTTCCCTAAATCACTCCAGGCAAATGCCGGGACGGTTCCTCTGAAAGGGCACGGCCGACTTCCTTCCCCATCCTTCCCTAATCCGAAGAGACCGATGACCACGCTGTCTGGTCTCCTTCCCCAAACCAACCAACCAACCAACCCTTATATTTAATCTAAATTACAGGGAAATATCGAGTGAATCCTCCCCCCATGAACCATGGACCTTGCCGTTGGTGGGGAGGCTTGCGTGCCTCAGCGATACAGATAGCCGTACCATAGGTACAACCACAACGGAGGGGTATCTGTTGAGAGGCCAGACAAACGTGTGGTTCCTGAAGAGGGGCAGCAGCCTTTTCAGTAGTTGCAAGGGCAACAGTCTGGATGATTGACTGATCTGGCCTTGTAACAATAACCAAAACGGCCTTGCTGTGCTGGTACTGCGAACGGCTGAAAGCAAGGGGAAACTACGGCCGTAATTTTTCCCGAGGGCATGCAGCTTTACTGTATGATTAAATGATGATGGCGTCCTCTTGGGTAAAATATTCCGGAGGTAAAATAGTCCCCCATTCGGATCTCCGGGCGGGGACTACTCAAGAGGATGTCGTTATCAGGAGAAAGAAAACTGGCGTTCTACGGATCGGAGCGTGGAATGTCAGGTCCCTTAATCGGGCAGGTAGGTTAGAAAATTTGAAAAGGGAAATGGATAGGTTAAAGTTAGATATAGTGGGAATTAGTGAAGTTCGGTGGCAGGAGGAACAAGACTTCTGGTCAGGTGACTACAGGGTTATAAACACAAAGTCAAATAGGGGTAATGCAGGAGTAGGTTTAATAATGAATAGGAAAATAGGTACGCGGGTAAGCTACTACAAACAGCTTAGTGAACGCATTATTGTGGCCAAGATAGACACCAAGCCCACACCTACTACAGTAGTACAAGTTTATATGCCAACTAGCTCTGCAGATGACCAAGAAATTGAAGAAATGTATGATGAAATAAAAGAAATTATTCAGATAGTGAAGGGAGACGAAAATTTAATAGTCATGGGTGACTGGAATTCGAGTGTAGGAAAAGGGAGGGAAGGAAACGTAGTAGGTGAATATGGATTGGGGCTAAGAAATGAAAGAGGAAGCCGCTTGGTAGAATTTTGCACAGAGCATAACTTAATCATAGCTAACACTTGGTTTAAGAATCATGATAGAAGGTTGTATACATGGAAGAACCCTGGAGATACTAAAAGGTATCAGATAGATTATATAATGGTAAGACAGAGATTTAGGAACCAGGTTTTAAATTGTAAGACATTTCCAGGGGCAGATGTGGACTCTGACCACAATCTATTGGTTATGACCTGTAGATTAAAACTGAAGAAACTGCAAAAAGGTGGGAATTTAAGGAGATGGGACCTGGATAAACTGAAAGAACCGGAGGTTGTACAGAGTTTCAGGAAGAGCATAAGGGAACAATTGACAGGAATGGGGGAAAGAAATACAGTAGAAGAAGAATGGGTAGCTTGGAGGGATGAAGTAGTGAAGGCAGCAGAGGATACAGTAGGTAAAAAGACGAGGGCTAGTAGAAATCCTTGGGTAACAGAAGAAATATTGAATTTAATTGATGAAAGGAGAAAATATAAAAATGCAGTAATTGAAGCAGGCAAAAAGGAATACAAACGTCTCAAAAATGAGATCGACAGGAAGTGCAAAATGGCTAAGCAGGGATGGCTAGAGGACAAATGTAAGGATGTAGAGGCTTATCTCACCAGGGGTAAGATAGATACTGCCTACAGGAAAATTAAAGAGACCTTTGGAGATAAGAGAACCACTTGTATGAACATAAAGAGCTCAGATGGAAACCCAGTTCTAAGCAAAGAAGGGAAAGCAGAAAGGTGGAAGGAGAATATAGAGGGTCTATACAAGGGCGATGTACTTGAGGACAATATTATGGAAATGGAAGAGGATGTAGATGAAGATGAAATGGGAGATATGATACTGCGTGAAGAGTTTGACAGAGCACTGAAAGACCTGAGTCGAAACAAGGCCCCCGGAGTAGACAACATTCCATTGGAACTACTGACGGCCTTGGGAGAGCCAGTCCTGACAAAACTCTACCATCTGGTGAGCAAGATGTATGAAACAGGCGAAATACCCTCAGACTTCAAGAAGAATATAATAATTCCAATCCCAAAGAAAGCAGGTGTTGACAGATGTGAGAATTACCGAACAATCAGTTTAATAAGCCACAGCTGCAAAATGCTAACACGAATTCTTTACAGACGAATGGAAAAACTAGTAGAAGCCGACCTCGGGGAAGATCAGTTTGGATTCCGTAGAAATACTGGAACACGTGAGACAATACTGACCTTACGACTTATCTTAGAAGAAAGACTAAGGAAAGGGAAACCTACGTTTCTAGCATTTGTTGACTTAGAGAAAGCTTTTGACAATGTTGACTGGAATACTCTGTTTCAAATTCTAAAGGTGGCTGGGGTAAAATACAGGGAGCGAAAGGCTATTTACAATTTGTACAGAAACCAGATGGCAGTTATAAGAGTCGAGGGACATGAAAGGGAAGCAGTGGTTGGGAAGGGAGTAAGACAGGGTTGTAGCCTGTCCCCGATGTTATTCAATGTGTATATTGAGCAAGCAGTAAAGGAAACAAAAGAAAAATTTGGAGTAGGTATTAAAATCCATGGAGAAGAAATAAAAACTTTGAGGTTCGCCGATGACATTGTAATTCTGTCAGAGACAGCAAAGGACTTGGAAGAGCCGTTGAACGGAATGGATGGTGTCTTGAAGGAAGGATATAAGACGAACATCAACAAAAGCAAAACAAGGATAGTGGAATGTAGTCGAATTAAGTCGGGTGATGTTGAGGGTATTAGATTAGGAAATGAGACACTTAAAGTAGTAAAGGAGTTTTGCTATTTGGGGAGCAAAATAACTGATGATGGTCGAAGTAGAGAGGATATAAAATGTAGACTGGCAATGGCAAGGAAAGCGTTTCTGAAGAAGAGAAATTTGTTAACATCGAGTATAGATTTAAGTGTCAGGAAGTCGTTTCTGAAAGTATTTGTATGGAGTGTAGCCATGTATGGAAGTGAAACATGGACGGTAAATAGTTTGGACAAGAAGAGAATAGAAACTTTCGAAATGTGGTGCTACAGAAGAATGCTGAAGATTAAATGGGTAGATCACATAACTAATGAGGAGGTACTGAATAGGATTGGGGAGAAGAGGAGTTTGTGGCACAACTTGACCAGAAGAAGGGATCGGTTGGTAGGACATGTTCTGAGGCATCAAGGGATAACCAATTTAGTATTGGAGGGCAGCGTGGAGGGTAAAAATCGTAGGGGGAGACCAAGAGATGAATACACTAAGCAGATTCAGAAGGATGTAGGTTGCAGTAGGTACTGGGAGATGAAGAAGCTTGCACAGGATAGAGTAGCATGGAGAGCTGCATCAAACCAGTCTCAGGACTGAAGACCACAACAACAACAACATCGAGTGAATTTTCCAGGATAATTCTAAACCACTCCATCAAGTAAATCGATGGTCACATAGTGGCCAAACGTATTCTATAATGTGGTCAATTTTACATTAGACTAATGACAGGAAGAATTCGTTTGCTCAGCTGATGTGTTTGTCTAGCTGGCTAGCACTGGGGAAGCTCCTTTTTCAAGGGCATGGTAGCACTCGCTGCAGTCACGTTGACTGGGAGAAGAAATGAGTTTTGTTCGCTTTCCCATAGATAGGATTTGGGTCTAAAGCTTGGTTATGAATAACATACTTAAGAGTCAAAGAAACTGGTACACCTACCTAATATCATGTAGGGCCCCAAGAGTACGCAGAAGTGCCGCAAAACGACGTGGCATTGACTCGACTAATGTCTGAAGTAGTGCTGGAGGGAATTGACACCATGAATCCTGCAGGGCTTTCCATAAATCGCTAAGAGTACGAGAGGGTGAAGATCTCTCCTGAACAACACGTCACAATGCATCCCAGGTATGCTCAATAATGTTCGTGTATGGAGAGTTTGGTGGCCAGCGGAAGTGTTTAAACTCAGAAGAGTGACCCTGGAGCCATTCTGTAGCAATTTTGGAAGTGGTGTCGCATTGTCGTGCTGGAATTGCCAAGCCCTTCAGAATGCACAATGGCCACGAATGGATGCAGGTGATCAGACAGCATGCTTACGTACGTGTCTCCTGTCAGAATCGTATCTAGGCGTATCAGGGGTCCCATATCACTTCAACTGCACATGCCCCATACCACTACAGAGCCCCCACCAGCTTTAACAGCCCCTGTCTGACATGCAGGGTCCATGGATTCATGAGGTTGTCTCCATACCCTTACACGTCCATCCGCTTGACACAATTTGAAACGAGACACGTCCGACCAGGCAACATATTTCCAGTCATCAACATTCCAATGTCGGTGATGACGGGTCCAGGCGAGGCGTAAAGCTTTGTATTGTGCAATCGCCAAGGTTGCACGAATGGGCATTCGGCTTCGAAAGCCTATATCGATGATGTTTCATTGAATAGTTCGCACGCTGACACTTGATGATGGCGCAGTACTGAAAGCTGCAGCAATTTCCGGGAGGGTTGCGCTTCTGTCACGTTGAACGATTCTCTTCAGTCGTCGTTGGCCCGTTCTTGCAAGATCTTTTTCCGGGCACAGAAATGTCAGAGATTTGATGTTTTACCGGATTAATGATATTCACGGTACACTCGTGAAATGGTCTTACGCGAAAATCCCCATTTCATCGCTACCTCCGAGATCCTACGTCCCATCGCTCATGCGCCGACTATAACACCAAGTTCAAACTCACTTAAATTTTGATAACCTGTCATTGTAGTAGCAGTAACAGATCTAACAATTGCACTAGACACTTGTCTTATATAGGCGTTGTCGACCGCAGCGCTGTATCTCTGTATTTGAATTCGCATGCCTGACCCAGTTTGTTTGGCACTTCAGTATATATACATGCACCGACACCAATTCAGTCATCATAAATAAAGAGCATGGAAAATTATTTGGCCACTCTCCTCTTCCGTAGTTGCTTAGGTGTTTCTACTTTTCTGCTTTAAGCAAAAAAAACCTCATTCAGTGGAAGTGGTTTACTTCCATTGAATAACATTGCAGTAAATAACATCCATTTTAATACACGTGAAAAGAGTTTCCATTGTGAATGTTTTCAATTGCACCTCCTCCACTGTATAATAACATCGTCACTGTCACTTGGCACAATACTGAATGTCAGTTTCACCTTGTAATGTACAGTTGACTATAAATTTTGATACAGTTGTGAATTCACAACTCTCACTGCTGGATCTGAAGTAAGACGAAGCAGATGTGCTGTGCTCTGACGTAAGTAATCTGCCAGCAGTGGTGCCGTATTGAACCTCTTGAGGATGCCTACTCTTACGTTTCTGAATCTCTGTTGCATCAAGCAGCGACTGGCGTTACTTGTGGTTTCATTGTCCGGTACCGACGTTCTTGGGACAACACGACATACCACAACCACCCTACCCATTTTTACGTAGTGACATGTCGTGTGAAGACGGCAAGGTGGAGAACTGAATGACAGACGTAGATGAGGAGACAGGGAGGGTAATGAAGGTTGGTGCCAGCTCCTGTCCACACCCTGGTATCCACATTCCGAGTGACTGGGAACACCAGCCGAAAACTCAGCCACTCATTACACGCCCCCGTCGCAGACACTGTGGTCAGTTGAGGAACCCCAGCGGTATCGTGATGGCTGCCCCTGGGGCAGCGTCTCCACAGACACAGGCTCAGGCTGCAGAGCTGTCGACGCGTTGGTACCACTCCGCGATGGGCGGACAGGCGGAGATGACCGCTGCTGAGGACACCAGTAGCGTATTGAATCTGTGGGCAAAAATTCTGTGACAGAGTCATTGACATAAGAGCGCCGTCCCTGGTTCTGGGGACGTCGGTTCAACCCAGAGGAACGTTGAAGCACGTAAGACGAACAACCCAAGACTCATGTCATGACACAGTGCTCCAACGCTGTTTCTTGCCAAAAACTTTAAAGGAAACCTTATCCTACGACTGAAACTTTATCGGAGCCGGCGGAACAAACTACACTACTGACCATTAAAATTGCTACACCACGAAGATGACGTGCTACAGTCGCGAAATTTAACCGACAGGAAGAATATGCTGTGATAGGCAAATGATTAGCTTTTCACAGCATTCACACAAAGTTGGCGCCGGTGGCGACAGCTACAACGTGCTGACAGGAGGAAAGTTTCCAACCGATTTCTCATACACAAACAGCAGTTGACCGGCGTTGACTGGTGAAACGCTGTGGTGATGCCTCGTGTAAGGGGGAAAAATGCGTACCATCACGATTCCGACTTTGATAAAGGTCGGATTGTAGCCTATCGCGATTGCGGTTTATCGTATGGTGACATTGCTACTCGCGTTGGTCGAGATCCAATGACTGTTAGCAGAATATGGAATCGGTGGGTTCAGGAGGGTATTACGGAATGCCTTGCTGAATCCCATCTGCCTCGTATCACTAGCAGTCGAGATGACAGGCACCTTTCCGCATGGCTGTAACGGATCGTGCAGCCACGTCTCGATCCCTGAGTCAACAGATGCGGACGTTTGCAAGACAAAAACCATCTGCACAAATAGTTCGACGACGTTTGCAGCAGCATGGACTATCAGCTCGTAGACCATGGCTGCGGTTACCCTTGACGCTGCATCACAGACAGGAGCGCCTGCGATGGTGTACTCAACGACGAACCTGGGTACACATTGGAAGCGTGTATTCCTCATCGCCATACTGGCGTATCGCCCGGCGTGATGGTATGGGGTGCCATTGGTTACACGTCTCGGTCACCTCTTGTTCGCATTGACGGCACTTTGAACGGTGGACGTTACATTTCAGATATGTTACGACCCGTGGTTCTACCCTTCATTCGATCCCTGTGAAACCCTACATTTCAGCAGGATAATGTACGACCGCATGTTGCAGGTCCTGTACGGGCCTTTCTGGATACAGAAAATGTTCGACTGCTGCTCTGGCCAACACATTCTACAGATCGCTCACCAATTGAAAACGTCTGGTCAATGGTGGCCGAGCCACTGGCTCGTCACAATACGCCAGTCACTACTTTTGATGAAATGTGGTATCGTGTTGAATATGCAGGGGCAGCTGTACTTATTCACTCCATCCAAGCTCTGTTTGACTCAATGCCCAGGCATATCAAGGACGTTATTACCGCCAGAGGTGGTTGTTCTGGGTACTGATTTCTCAGGATCTATGCACCCAAATTGCATGAAAATGTAATCACATGTCAGTTCTAGTATAATATATTTGTCCAATGAATACCCGTTTATCATCTGCATTTCTTCTTGGTGTAGCAATGTCAACGGCCAGTTGTGTATATCCTCGACGGCCGCAGAAAATGCAACGAGATGCGGCCACGACGACCGTGTAATAATTCTGCCAGCGATTTCCCGTCACAGGACAAGAAGTTGTTGGATGACAGAAAAATGTTAACGGCATGCTCCCGTGTGTGGGAGGAACGGAGTTTCTCCATGTGACTTTTGAGAATATGAACGAACCGTTCAGTTTCACTGTTTGACTGAGGGTGAGAAGGAGCGGTAGTTACTTGGTGTATGTCGTTGTCGGCACGAATCTGCTGAAAATCGGCTGACATGGGCAGCTGTTCATTGTGCCAGACAAAGACCGCAGGAAGACCTTCATGCCAAAAAGTAGAAGATAAAACCGATACAGCGCTAGAAGTAGTGGTGGATTTTATGGAAGCTACAAAAGGAATTTACTGTATGCGTCAATCACCAACAACCATCACGTCCTCCAGAACGAACCTGCGAAATCAGTGTGTATAGACTGCCACGGGCTGGACGGACGTGGCCACTGAAAAAAGCGTTGTGGCAGAGCGGATTGAAGCTCCGCACAAACATCGCAATGAGAGATCATTTGCTGAATCTCGGCGTCCATGACCTGCCAAGTACAGTGACGTCAGGTAAGTTGCTTTGTGGGAACTACGTTCCATTGACCTTCATGCAACAAAGACGTAGCTTCCCACTGAAGGGAATGAGGAAACACAACCCGTGTATCGTCCTTCTCTGTACGCAGTAACAGAGCACCTGACAACAAGAATAGCGCGTGACAATGTGAAAAATAACGACGCGCCACTGGGTGGCTAATTCCTTTCAAACTACGTGGCTACTCATGGCGCATGAATTGCAAAATTACCTGAAGAGGTGGGTCAAAAGCAGTTGCTCCAGCTATACGCCGAAAGTCAAGAGGAAACAGTTGATGATTTTCAAAATCCTGAGTATCGATTTGATACCATGAATCCTTAGACAAAGCAAATTCTGTGTCGGTACCAGCCGTAACCGAGAAAAGCCAACATTCGAATATTGTGCAGTGGGCCTGTAGTACAACTAGTAGGTTGATTGGTTGATTTGGGGAAGCGGGCCAAACAGCGAGGTCATTGGTCCCATCGGATTAGGGAAAGATGGGGAAGGAAGTCGGCCGTGTCCTTTGAAAGGAACCATTCCGGCATTTGCCTGAAATGATTTGGGGAAATCACAGACAACCTAAATCAAGATGGCAGGACGCGGGTTTGAACCGTCGTCCTCCTGAGTGCGAATCCTTTGTGCTACCCACTGCGCCATTTCGCTCGGTCAGTACAACTACACTGAAGCGCCAAAGAAACTGCCAACCCGTAAGGTATGCGTATTCAGATACAGAGGTATGTAAACAGGCAGAATACGACGCTACGGTCGGCAACGCCTATATAAGACAAGTGTCTGGCGCAGTTGTTGGATCAGTTACTGCTGCTACAATGGCAGGTTATCAAGATTTAAGTGAGTTTGAACGTAGTGTTATAGTTGGCGCATGAGCGATGGGACACATCGTCTCCGAGGTAGCGATGAAGTGGGAATTTTCCGTAAGACCATTTTACGAGAGCACTGTGAATATCAGGAATCGGCTAAAACATCAGATCTCAGACTTCACTGCGACCGAACAAAGATCCTGCAAGAACGGGACCAACGATGACTTAAGAGAATAGTTCAACGTGACAGAAGTGCAATCCTCCCGTAAATTGCTGCTGATTTCAGTGCTGGGTCATCATCAACTGTCAGTGTGCGAACCATTTAAGGAAACATCATCGATATGGGCTTTCGGAGCCAAAGGCCCACTCTTATACCCTTGATGACTGCACGACACAAAGCCTTACGCCTCGCCCTGGACCCGTCAACACCGACATTGGACAGTTGATGTCTGGAAACATGTTACCTGGTCGGACGAGTCTCGTTTCAAATTATATTGAGCGGATGGACGTGTGCAGCTATGGAGACAGTCTCGTGAATCCAAGGAACCTGAATGTCAGCAGGAGACTGTTCAAGCTAGTGGAGGCTCTGTAATGGTGTGGGGCGTGTGCAATTGGGGTGATATTGGACCCCTGATACGTCTAGGTACGACTCTGACAGGAGACACGTACGTCAGCATCCAATGGACTTGGGATATTCCAGCTGGACAATGCGACATCCCACGCATCGAAAATTGCTGCAGCGAGGCTCCAGGAACACTCTTTTGAGTTTAAACACTTCCGCTGGCTAGTAAACTCTCCAGACAAGAACATTATTGAACATATCTCTACCCGCTCGTACTCTTACGGATTTATGGACAGCCCTGCAGGATTAATGCTGTCATTTCGTTCCAGCACTACTTCAGACATTAGTCGAGTCCACGCCACGTCGTATTGCGGCACTTCTGCGTCATCGCTCGGGCCCTCGACGATATTAGGCAGGTGTACCAGTTTCTTTGGCTCTTCAGTGTAGTATTGATAATTAGACTACAAAAGAGCTCAACGTTGCAATTTTTGCGCTGCCTATGACGGGACAGGCCTCGAAGGATTGAACAAAGCTGTTAAACGCCAATTATCCGTAATCAAATAGCCTACAAATACTGGTGTATCTTGGTAATACCGTAGATAATAGCGAGCGCCTCTTTTTCAAGTAGACTATCGCACTGCACATTGGTTAAAGTTTTCGAGGTAAATGCGATGAGCCTATCAGGAAAAAACCAATTCTATGGGAGACCACACCTTCATCCATGTAAGAAGCTGCATCCTCAGCTAACATAACGGGCTTAGTTAGATCAAAATGAATCAGACAATGACGACTTCGCAATGCGTCTTTCAACTGCTGAAAGGCGTCCAAACATTCGTGAAACCGCACAAAGGGAATACCATTCTAGTGCACCCGGTTCCATGGAACAGCGTTTGCAATAAACGTATTGTAATATGTGAGCTTGCCCGTGGCGGCCTGTAGTTCCTCGACGACAGGGGAGCCAGCAGATCTGTAATCGCCGACAATTGCGAATAAGCACGATGAATACACTGGACGTTCATGACGTCCTAAATATTCGAGTTCTTCGTGGAAGGAGTACTTGTTAAACTTTAAGCCAGCCACAGCAAGAACTTTAAACAAATATTCTAAATTAGTCAAATGTTCAGCAGGTGTATGATCCGCAACAAAAATATTGTACAGATAGTACATGAAGGAACTTTGGCTGTTAATTGTTCCAGGAACCGTTAAAAAATAGCAGGGGCTGAAGCACTTCTGAACGGTAGTCTTTGCTACTGGAACAAACTCAGGTGAGTGTTAATCACAAAATATTGCTTGGACTACTAGTCCTGTGGTAACTGTAAGTATGAATCATGTAAATCAGTCTTGGAAAAGAACCTGCCATGTGCCAATCTGTTAATTAATTTCTCCGGCCGTCTGAGAGAAAATAATCCATGACACTTTGTGGGTTAACTGTTGCTTTGAAATCAACATAGAGACATAACCCCCTAACGCCTTTTTAATATGACCAAGAGTGATGCCCACTGACGTACAGAAATGGGTTGCACACCCCATTGTTTTTCCATTGTTGGAGTTCCGAAGCAGCCTGCTCTTGTATTGCATGGGAGACAGTCCGAGCACGACAAAATCGTGGTTGGGCCTTGTCTTTTAACAGTAATGTGCACCTAAACATCTCTAAACTTTCTTAATCCTGATTCAAAAGTTCATTGTACTTATTGCATAAGTCTTATTGCATAATTCTTGTATGCAAAGGCTGAACAAATCAAACAAGTACAAATCAAAGATGTTTGCACTGTTCTAGAACTGTGGACATGAAATGAAACACTCTTTATAAAGTCACGAAAAGTTACGGGCAATCTGCATCTTCCAAGCACTGGAATTTAATGTCCGTTATATGCAAACAAAACAAAAGTATGCTTTTGTAACCGTGGGCTACAGATCATTTCATAGGTGTCCTTATTGATAAGGGAAAAATATGCACCTGCGTCTGACTGAAATGTAATTTTCTGTTGAGCCACTCTTAATTGGGCAAGAAATTGGTTCTTCTGTCTGCGAACTAAAGAAGATTTCCGCGAAGCAGAAAAGCGAGCCTTCGGTGGCGCCGCCTGTAACGTTTGCGTCAACACGACATTCATTCCCTGAAAACTATGCTGTAGCCGCACTCGCGAGTTGTACCTACCCTGGCTACTTTGTAAGAAGGATGTCTGGATATGACCTTGTTTATCATACTGGAAACGCTTTGCATCACGAAAGGACAAGCTTTTCTATCATTATTTTAAAAACACCGAGCACAAGACTTCCTCACCTTATTCTCAAATACACCTCATATACCACATGACTGAAAGATTTTGTCTTTAAGTTTATTGTTAACCTGAGTCTTGTTTTTATTCACTTTAACATTAGCATGAACTGGAGACTAAGTGTCTTGTGCACTATGATCGAGAGAAACAGACGGAGCCACAAATTCAGCTTCAGTTGCGTCCACCATACTTTGAGATTCTACAACTGACGAAACTGTTTTCAGATCCAGATCAGGCAATTTTAGAACAACAGCACGAATGCACGTGTCTGAGACATTTTGGGTGATTGAATCATGTAACATAACGTCACTATAACTTCATCCATAAGAACATTTGAATGAAAAATCTCTAGTTAGCCCTCTAAGTTCAGCAGTCCACTGTTTTAATGACTGTTCAAGCTGCTGCTTTAGAAAAAGAGTTTAAATCTCGCCATAGCGACACGAATCTGTGATTCATAACGTTCACTGTGATTGCAAACGAGTTCCTTATATGTAGGCAGACCAGTCCGGACGACAGTCAGGACACACTTTAAGAGTCTACAAAGGTCGGCTCCGACAGTTGATAAAACATATCAATGAGTGCCATACCTGTAATGTTGTATGCAGTGATCGAAACTTGGGAGCAGCAACAGGCTGCGGAGCTGCATGTTGCAACAGCAGAGTTGTCATATTTCAGACGCAGAGCAGCAGTCGATCAATCTGCTGCGCTTGAAACTGAACAGCTTCGTTTAGGGACATTTCCCGTGCGGGTTCAGACACAGCTAAACACATTATAGTAGACATAAAAATATAGTAATATGAGTTTGGCTTCTGTGACTAGCGGAATTTAAAACATTCTCAGGGCAGACCAGGGCGAAATTCAATGCACTGGAATACGACAGCAACCATCCTTGTCACCACTGTAATGTCGGACGGGAAAACACTCGAGACATTCGTGACGGCACTGTGCTGGGTTCCAGCAAGCCTCGATTTACTTCTGGAAGAAGTCTAGTGCGTACTACAACACACACAAAATATTGGCTCACTTCATCAAACTTTGAACAACGTAAACTGCACCAATGTCTATGTATTTTATACTATGACTGTACTCCAAAACTTATCACTTGACACAATACTGAATGATAGTACCATCTCTTAATGTAAACCAACTATAAACTTCGATACAGTTGTAACTCTTAATACAACTCTCGCTGCTGGATCTGAAGTAAGACGATACACCGGCGCTGTGCTCTGACGTAAGTAACCTACCAGCAGCGCTGCCGCATGGAATCTCTTCAGCGCGTGTCTATGACTACGTTTCTCACTCGTTGCTGCATCAGGCAGCGACTGTCCACCCCTGGTGGCTGAGTGGTCAGTGCGACGGAATGTCATACCTAACGGCCCGGGTCCGATTCCCGACTGGGTCGGAGATTTTCTCCGCTCAGGGACTGGGTGTTGTGTCGTCCTTAACATCATCATTTCATCCCCATCGACACACAAGTCGCCGAAGTGGCGTACACTCGACAGACTTGCACCAGGCGAACGGCCCTAGCCACGCGGCATTTCCATTTCCATCAGGCAGTGATTACTCTGGCTTGCAGTTCCGTCGTGAGGTACCAACTTTGACATGGGACCTCGTTCTTCAGACGACATGACAAGATCCGCTTTTAACAAAATTTTTATTTATTCTAAATTTGAACGAGAGTAATAAGTTATTTGCCTTTAACCGAATTTTTAATTTGTTACTTTAAATGAAACATGAGTACATCACAATAAATTAATTTTTAGCAGAAACTTATATGTGCAACAATGATCATAACCGAGGCAAACAGTGAAATGAAGTCAATTCAATTTTGAATTAGGTTAACACATTGGTTGAGATTAAGGCTGTGAGAGGAACCCTGTGGATGGAAGACTGCATGGGAGCTATATGACAAAGATAATCTTATCTGTGCAGCTCGTTGATACAAGATTAAAGAACCTAAATTCAAGATGGAGTTAAGTCAGCAACGTGGGTTGCACATCAAAAATATATGAGAAGAGTTGCTCAGACTGCGGAACGCGCTACCGTCAATTTCAAAACCTATCTCTGTTCCAAGACAGCAGAGTGGTGCAAAACAGCCACAGATGGCCAGTCGCTCTCACCTCTGGCGATCAGGGCCCACGTCACTTGACAGTGCTCTCACGACTCTGCTGAAAAATTCCTTCCTCTTGCCCAACTTCTGACTTCTCAAAAATCACAGGTAGAGGGGTATCTCTATGCTACTGCCAACATGCCAGCTAACAAATACCACAAAATATTCGAGAAATCGGGGAAAAGACAACAAACTTCGGTATCTTTGCGTATATGAAGCAGATTTAACCTACATGAAGTTGGTACTGGATTTAAACCAAATTATTTTCGATTGGCCTTTTCGCCTTGTCTAATGCTAGGTGAACTGACAACAATTCCTTGGCTCAATGAAAGTTTCGGAGCGGTCCTCAAAATGCATGCACAGAGAAGCGTGATTACTGACGTCACTAATTTCCAGGGAGAGGCTCTCGACGCCGCTCGCCAACACAACAAAGGCGATGGTGCGAGGCGTTCAGACTGATGCCAAGCTTCTGCCACCTACCATGGGAACGTGGTTCACACAGTGAGATTTAACGACTGCCCTCTGTTGCTACAATCGGACCCTCAGCCCACCCCATGTCCGCTGGCCGAATTCGAAGCTTTTCTTCCAACATACAGTCCACAAACCAATAATGGAAAAGCAAAAATATTCTGGCCCTGAAACGAATACGTATTGCATAGAAATGTGTGACAGTACCGTCACAGCACAAATGAAAAGACAACATAACATTGATTACAAAATGCGAAATATACAAGGAAATTTCATAAGCTACAAATAACACAGTTTTATATCAGGAAAGCAAACTGTGATAGGAAACCTTTCGTAATGAGCGAAAAATGAGAAACAAAAACTGTGAAGAAAATTAACTAGTGAATGACTGTATTGTAAGTTCGATTCCAGCTCTGATTACGTGAAAGGAGGAGCAGTTCTGATGAGAAAGTGAAACTAGCAGAAAGAAGAGCCGACAGTAACTCCTCGAATAAATCATTCTTAAGCAAAAATGTCATTCATTTTATAAAAACCAAAGGGACGGAAAGTATGGTTACTTGTAACGATCGCAATATACACTCATCAGCCAGAACATTATGACCACAGACCTACTATCGATATGAATCTACCCAAGGGATAACAGTGTCACCTAGGGAGGAATGACTGCTTGCCAGACGCACGCACGGTTCATGTACGAGTAGTATCTGTGAGCGTGCTGTCCGTATGTAGAATGAGGAAGGCGTGTGATGTATCTCAGTTTGACCAAGGGCACATTGTGGTAGCCCAGAGGTTCGGCACAATCATTTCGGAAACTGCACGACTTGTCGGGTGTTCGAGGAGTGTTAGGTGAGTGTCTTCAACACGTGACGAAACCAAGGTGAAACCACGTCCAGACGTCGTGGGGTTGGGCGGCCACCCTTCATTACAGATGTTAGACATCGTAGGATGGGCAGACTCGTAAAACAGGACAGGCGGCGAACTGTGGCGGAACTGACATCAGACTTCAATGCTGGGCAGAGTTGAAGTGTGTCTCAACACACAGATCACCGAACACTCCTAACAACGGGCCTCCGCAGCCGTCGATTCATGCATGTGTCAGTGTTAACACCACTACATCGACAACTACGCCTGAATTGGGCAGACGACCATCGGCACTGGACGCTGTCGCAGTGGCAGAGCGTTGCACGGTCTAATTAATCCCGATACCTTCTTCATCATGCCTATGGGAAGGCGCAAATCTTCCTCTTCCAGGGGAACATCTCCTTGACACCTATACTACGAGATGGTTCCATTATGCTCTGGGGAACATTCACGTGTGCGTCGATGGGTCCAGTGGAGTTCCTGCAGGGCACCATGACGGCCAAGGAGTATAGTACACTGGTTGCAGGCCACGTACATCCCCTCACAACGATCATGTCTCCCGACGGCAGTGGCATTTTTTAACAACATAATGGGCCATCTCACAAGGCCAGGAGACCAGGAGTCTGATGGACTGATTCGAGGAACACAGTGACTTCTAATTTATGTGCTGGCCAGCCAACTCGCCAGATCTGAACGCGATCGAATACATCTGAGATGTGACTGAACGTGGCGTCAGAGCTCATCGCCCCTTCCCCCCCCCCCCCCTCCAGAATTTATGGGAATTAGGTGACCTGTGTGTGCAGATGTTGTGCCAACTCCCTCCAGCGACCTACCAAGGCTTCACTGCTTCCATGCCACGACGCATCGCCGCTGTTATCCGTGCCAAAGGTGGATATACCGGCCATTAGGCAAGTGGTCATAATGTTCTGGCTGATCAGTGTATCTGATTGTGATACTTTCCCAATAAAAGCGAAAAGCGCATGATAAATCAGCTTTCTAATTTTCAGACAACTTAAGATGGAGAGAAACCAAAGATATAACAAGACGTTACCTTAGATGAGCGGGCTTGGAATTTTTATGCAGTACCTCCCAGCTGGCGCATCTTGCTCGTAGTTTACTAACCTGTTGTTTCACACTAACGACGTCCCTAAGCTATCGCAACATCCATAAGAGAATTGTCGAAGTATAATTGTTAAAACAGACTGCTATGTTTAATTTTATGGTGCTTGTGGCTACCTGTAATTTCGTTTCTTCTTCTAGACTCTTAGAAAGTCTTAGTAATGCTTTAAAGATGGAACCTGTGCTTGTCGACTTGACTTCTGATACAACTGGTCATCGTCTCGCTCTTGGTTACATAAAAAGATGAGGTTCACCATAACTAGGGCAAAACCAGAAGGACAAATACACATGGAGACTAGACACCTCACTCTTTACATCACCATGGAAAAACTTGAAAAATTTGTAGCATTGGTAAGACGATGAAAGTAGATGAATTGAGATTAATTAAATAAATTAAACGTTTTGAGATGAATCCTACATCAGTTCTTCCTTAAATATTATCATTTGCACTACACAGTTAACAATCGCCAGATACAAGTCACTGATGTTGCCTTCAAGTCATTTTATACACTTTGATAAATCAAAGTGAGGAGTGTGCATCCCCTGATCATCTAGTCGTGGTGTAATGCAACCCCAACTGGCATCTGGAATTTCATCAAAAAGATCAGGAATGACATAGTTTCTGGAACAGAGTAACAGAAGAAATTAAAAAAAGAAAACACACGCAGATCCCAAGAGATGAAACACGATTGCTTCCAAGGTGTCAATATGGCTTAATCCTACTTTAAGAAGCCTAATATAATCTTACTAGCCCCGAGTGGTGGAGAATGTGGTGATTAATTTCGATAGGGTACTAATTTGTCGCCGGCCGCTGTGGCAGAGCGGTTATAGGAGTTTCAATCTGGAACAGCACGACCACTACAGTCGCAGGTTCGAATCCTGCCTTGAGCGTGGATGTGTGTGATGTCCTTAGGTTAGTTAGTTATAAGTTCTAGGGGACTGATGACCACAGATGTTAAGTCCCATAGTGCTCAGAGCCATTTGAACAATTTGAACTTATTTGTCATGAGAGATAAACCATAGGAAAAGGCCGACCGATGTTTCTGGTGTGGAAATGCTGCAAGCACTCCATGTTTAATGTAAGTAGATACATTTTGCCAGTTCTAGGACAATAGGACAACATAAAACTAAATTCTGTATTATATAAGTAACTTAAATGATTTTTTAAAAATTCAGTACATTCAATTAACTTAATCGATTTTAAAACATTGACTAAATACCTAATTTTTTCAATAATACAACTAATTATAATAAACAACTGATTTCTAACTTTATTATTTCATTTACAGCACGATTTTAACACAATAATATGTAGTAGTTAAAGAACATAAGTTATTTTTAAAAATTTTACATTGTGAACATAAGTAAATAAATAAAATAAATTAGTTAACAAAATTAGGTTATTTTTTAAAAATTTTACATTGTGAATTTAAATAAATTAATTAAAATATATTAGTAAACAAAACACATTATTTTAAAAAATCACATTGTTAAGATAAGTAAATTATTTTAAAATGTATTAGTTAACAAAAGTAAATTATATTAAAATTTTCAGTTTTTATTTTTTCTGTCCATCTTAAAATGTTTCAGAAATGTGTATAAGCTTGAAGTTAACATTTTTATAGACTTTTTAAGCTTTTCATTCATTTATATAGAAGCAAATATTAATAATTAATAAGTAAAAATTTTCAGCAAGTAGTCTATGATGAACATCATATGTGAGATTCTTTTTACCATACATAACTACATAAGCAAGTGTATCATTTGGAATTTTATCATTAAAAGTTGCACAAAGTTTCATATTTGTTTTTTTTGCATAGTTATAACATTCTTTCAATATGTCATATTGATTACATGAATGGGATAATTATTTATAAAACTAAATGGATTAATATCAATACCTGATTTTAGTAAAGTAATTCTTTTAAAATCTAGAAATGCATCATATGCTTTTACAAAATTATTTGGTGGATTAATTTTCCCCATTTCTTGAGGAAACATTTCATTTTTACTTTTATAAAAATATATTTTGTAGTTTAACATGATCAAATAATGATGAATAAACTAACTGATTATTTTTACGATTTGTCTGAAATACAACAAAAACAAAATATGGCATATCAAATTATGTAGAGTTTAGTGATTTGTTATATCTAGTTCAAAATTGTTTTTACCAGATAATCTAGCACCTTCTTCTGTTTGAAGTCATAAAAAGAAATAGGAATTTTAGGATTCTTAAAATATTCTCACATTCTTCAAGTTCATAATTTGGTTCATATTTAACAACTGGTACATGTATTTCCATAGATCCTATACCTATTTTACCTTCTTTAGGAAGTGCATCTTTTACTTCAACACCAGCATCATTTTTATCAAACCAACATAAAACTGCATCTCCAGAAGATGAATTACATGTAAAAACTACAGTTAAGTTTCTTTCAAAAACAATTTCATTATAATCTTTAAACAATCCACCAAACATTGACAATTGATAAAGCACTGCATCTTTTTTACTGCACTACTGGCCATTAAAATTGCTGCACCACGAAGATGATGTGCTACAGACGCGAAATTTAACCAACAGGGAGAAGATGCTGTGATGGCAAATGATTAGCTTTTCAGAGCATTCACACAAGGTTGGCGCCGGTGGCGACACCTACAACATACTGACATGAGGAAAGTTTCCACCCGATTTCTCATACACAAACAGCAGTTGACCGGCGTTGCCTGGTGAAACGTTGTTGTAATGCCTCGTGTAAGGTGAAGAAATGCGTACCATCACGTTTCCGACTTTGATAAAGGTCGGATTGTAGCCTATCGTGATTGCGGTTTATCATATCTCGACATTGCTGCTAGCGTTGGTCGAGATCCAATGACTGTTAGCATAATATCGAATCAGTGGGTTCAGGAGGGTAATACGGAACGCCCTGCTGGATCCCGATGGCCTCGTATCACTAGCAGTCGAGATGACAGGCATCTTATCTGCATGGCTGTAACGGATCGTGCAGCCACGTCTCGTTCCCTGAGTCAACAGATGGGGACGTTTGCAAGACAACAATATTCTGCACGAACAGTTCATGGACTATCAGCTCGTAGACCACGGCTGTGGTTACTCTTGAAGCTGCATCACAGACAGGAGTGCAAGAGATGGTGTACTCAACGGCGAACCTGGGTGGATGAATGGCAAAATGTCATTTTTTCTCGGATGAATCCGGGTTCTGTTTACAGCATCATGATGGTCACATCCGTGTTTGGCGACATCACGGTGAACGCACATTGGAAGCATGTATTCGTCATCACCATACTGCCGTATCAGCCGACGTGATGGTATGGGGTGCCATTGGTTACACGTCTCGGGCCTTTCTGGATACAGAAAATGTTCGACTGCTGCCCTGGCCAGCACATTCTCCAGATCTCTCACCAATTGAAAACGTCTGGTCCACGGTGGCCGAGCAACTGGCTCGTCACAATACCCCAGTCACTACTCTTGATGAACTGTGGTATCGTGTTGAAGCTGAATGGGCAGCTGTACTTGTACACTCCATCCAAGATCTGTTTGACTCAATGCCCAGGTGTATCAAGGCTGGTATTACAGCCAGAGATGGTTGTTCTGGGTATTGATTTCTCAGAATCTATGCACCCAAATTGAGTGAAAATGTAATCACATGTTAGTTCTTGTATAATATATTTGTCCAGTGAATACCCGTTTATCATCCGCATTTCTTCTTGGTGTAGTAATTTTAACGGCCAGTAGTGTAGGTAGAAGGACAGAGATACTGCCACTAAGTGCTGAATGGCTGGACGCCCACGACTCTTCACAGATCATTGGGGTCAGAGGCTTGTCTACTCTGTAAATTAGTATAGATCTGTGGTATCTCTGCTGAAAGAGCACAATGCTGGTGCATGCACAACTGTTTCAGAGCACACTGTTCATCGTTCAATCGCGAACATGGAGCTCCACAGCAGACCACCCCTACATGTTCACATGCTGACCCACAACATTGTCAGTTACGACTGCAGTTGGCACAATCGAGAGACAATCGTCGATCAATGGAAACGCATCTTTTTTTTGGATGAATCTCATTTTGGCTACTCTAGGTCGATGGTCGTCTCCACAAACGTCACCATTGAGGAGAACGACGGTTCGAAATGTGCAGCCAGGCTGGTGGGAGCGGTATTATGCTATGGGAGACATTCTCCTGCACTTGCATGGTACCTGTAGTAGTAATCAAAGACAAGCTGACATCTGCGAAACACCTGCATCTCTTCATGCTTGATGTCTTCCCCGACGGCATTGTCATCTTTCAGCAGTATAATTGTCCGTGTCTTGGAGACAGAACCGTGCTACAATGGTTTGAGGAGCATTACAGTGAACTCACGTTGACCATGGGGAAAAAATTCTCTTTGCTGATGACAGCAATATTATAGTCACTGAGAAAAGAAGACGAAACTTGCAGAGAAAGCAAATGAAACTCTCAAGGAAGTTTACAATTGGTCAATAAGCAATAAAGTGACATTGAACATAAAGAAAACAAATGCCATGAATTTCAGTTTGGAGAGGGGAAAATAACAACGTTAAATTAAATGTAGGTGGCACCCCTATAGACTGTGTAACAAATGCCAAATTTCTAGCAATGAATATTGATTCTCAGTCGAAGTGGTGTGAACACATAAATGTACTTGGAAACAGAATTTCATCAATATATTATGCCCTTAGAATTCTATCATCAGTGTGCAACATACTGTGTCTTTTAGTTACATACTATTCATATATACACTCAATTATTAGCTATGGCATTTTTAGGGGAACAAATGCACAAAATATGAACACAATTTTCAAACTCCAGAAAAGAGCCATAAGAATAATAACCAAAATTAATAGTCAAGCTCATTGTAAAGAGCTGTTCAAACACTGAGGATATTAAGTGTTCCGTGAGAATGTATTTACCAGTCAGTTGTATACATCAAAAATAAAATTGGTAATTACTGCACAAAAAGCTATGTCCTTGACCACGGAACAAGAGCTAGATTCAACTTCCATTTACCAAGAAAAAATAAACATTAAACTCAAAACATTGTTTTCTACTAAGGAATAAAACTGTACAATAAATTACCAAAAGAGATTAAAGAAATAGTAAAAATACACTTATTTAAAAAGCCACCTAAAAAGTACCTGTTATGCAATTCATTTTATACATTGAAGGATTACTTAGATAAAACAGAGTAGGGGTTTGGTAAATAAGAGTTATACAAATAAATAATAATAATGATGATTGTAAAACATCCATCATTCCACATAACACCTTTACACTATGTTTTATCCTTCTTTTTTTCCTTTTCTAGAAAAACTTTCCTTCAAGCTATGCGTAGCACAATATTAACACCTCTTCCTCTTTCTGAGCTCAACATCTCACTCATTATAGACGGATGCTCAGTCAGTTTTTCAGGATAGCAAATGGGAAGTTGCGGTGCAGATAATGGACTAGAGATCACCAGTGTGTGTGTGTTTGTGCGTGTAGTGAGTGAAGTGTTATGAAACAATGTATGTATAGTGTGTGCAGTAATAGTGAGATATGAATGAACAGTGCGGCATTACATTATTTAATAACTTATTTGTAAAAGAAGTATTGTAGACCAGGAATAAATCTAATCATTGTCTGTAACTAGAATTCTGTAAATGTATGAGTATATGAATTAGCTAATTTTAAATTGGTCCTATATCCTTGTAAAAAGAGATCTATGGATGAACAAAGCTACTACATGAAAACAAACACTTCTACTACTACTACTACTATTACTAGTCTGTGAGAAAATGGTCAAAATCTTTCAGTCAGTATACTCGTGTAGAGTTTGACGAAGAAAACAGTCTCAAAAATCGTACATATTCTGCATTACAGATGGAGAAACTTCATTCAGATTGCTGCATTTTCATCAGTTTATTTTGGATGTAAATATATTTTTTACATTACTAAGTTTTTAGAAGAGACAAACTGTAAACAGCGTGCAGATGTTAATGTGAACACTCATAACAAGATTAAAAAAGAATATTCTGCACACAAAAATGAAATACGTTGCTTTATTAATTTAACTGGAGCATGCAACAATGCCAACTGAGAATTTAATTATCAACTGCTTCCCCTTGTGTCAACTGCAGAAGATTGACAGAGATAAGAAGATGTGGCTTGTTAGCTAGAGGCACTGCCGCTGCCGCATGTGTGTTGGCAGTCTCACAGAGTCAGGAGCAACTGTTGTGTTCTACAGCTCGTAACTAAAGTAAGAATATTAAATTCTGTAGAGTTATAATAATTTGTTATATCTAGTTCAAAATTGTTTTTCCCACATAATCCAGCAAGTTCTTCTGTTTGAAGTTCATAAAAAGAAATAGTAATTTTAGGAATTTTTAATATAATTTCACATAGTTTAAGTACAAAATTTGATGCATATTTAACATAGGTACACGAATTTCCATTGATTCTATAACAATTTTACCTTCTTTAGAAAGTGCATCTTTTACTTCAACACCAGCATCATTTTTATCAAACCAACATAAAACTGCATCTCCAGAAGATGAATTACATGTAAAAACTACAGTTAAGTTTCTTTCAAAAACAATTTCATTATAATCTTTAAACAATCCACCAAACATTGACAATGGATAAAGTACTTCATCTTTTTTACTGCACTACTGGCCATTAAAATTGCTGCACCACGAAGATGATGTGCTACAGACGTGTAAAAGCTACAGTTAGTTTCCTTCAAACATAATTTCTTTATAATCGTAAAAATATCCCACAAGTAATTACAATGGATAACGTACTTCATTTTTTTACTATTTATTTTTCCTGTATTCAGAATATGTCCTTTCACACTTATCTTGTCAGTAAAAGATGAAATTAGATGTAGTAAAACAGAAGAAGAAATAAAAGGATCATCAATTCTAGACGATATATTATTTCCTTTTTTTATTGTTATAAAGTCAAACAGTTTAGCTACATAATTATCAATCAATTTTGTGGTTTGATTTTCCATCATAAGTTCGATAATCTGTACCACCATTTCCTATAATACTAAAATATATATATAATTGTGCATGATTTGGATGAAGCCAACCATCACCAATGTTTATTTCAATTTCTGTATCCTTGTTAGGAACATTTAAATTATTTTTAAGTTTTTCCATTACCAGGAAATGAACAAAACTGATAACTTTCAATTTTATTCATGATTGCTTTAGCAATAACTTATTTATTAAGGAAAAACTTTATTAAGATATTTCTAAAATAACTGTTACAGTAGCACCATTAAAGTCAGTTAAATTATCATTTTCTTCATCAGTTATGGTAACTTCCAAATCTTGAATTGTATTCAAAATATAAACTTTTATAGGATAATTTGGTTCATAATAATTCATACACCAAACTCTGCATTATGTTTAAATGAAGAGATCAAATTAGTTTTTTTATGAAAATAATAATTATGTTTTATATACATTCCATCAGTAAGATTAAAATTTATATTGATTAATTCAAAAGGAATAATTTTAGGAACATTTTTAGCTACAGCTTTTACATTATTTTGAACAATTATTAAAACCATGTAAACTTCCAATACTATCTCCCATATCCACATACGATTTTACATCAGTTTTAGTAAGAATTCTGTATAAAAAATTTTCTGCTTTAATGTGTATATTGGCTTTTTTCAAATGTATAATTTTTTAATATTCCAAACTATATTGATGCACATGAATTTCTGTTATTTCTCCATCACAACAAAATTTTGTTATTTTGTTGTTGTAATATTCGGAGCTAAAAAAGTTGAATAAAAACCAACCAATGGAACATTAGTATAATTATCGCGTAATGGAACAGTTAATCTTTTCTAAGTGTAGGAGATTTATCCCTAAGATGAAAAAAATCTACTAATTTACTACTGAAAAAATTATTAATAAATGAAAAAATTATTAATAAGTGAAAGAATTACTAATAAAAGATAAAAATTATTATTGATAAAGAAAAAATTTAATAAATGAAAAATTATTAATAAATGAAAAATATTAATAAATAAAAGTAATTGTTAATAAATAATCAACACAGATTGGGAACCTAAAGTAAGAATTCCAGAAACCAAATTAAAAAACAAACATGGTATTCTACTACAAAATTCTATAAGATATGCAATTATTGGACCAAGTGGTTATGGCAAAACAACATTAATGATAGAATATTATAATTTTACTTTAATTTGGAATAAAATTAAACTTTTGTATGTCTGTCAAATAGTTTACAACAACCAAAATATTAAGAAATTAAAAAATAATTATAAAAATTGAGACAAATATAGTAAACAAATTGTTAGTTTTATTGAAAATAATGAAGAAATAATTCCATTAGATGAATGTGAAGAATATTCAGTTGTTGTATTTGATAACTTTGTTGTAGAAAATCAAGATATTGTTAGAAATAATTTTACTTTGCTTTCATTTTTCTCAATCGTATTCAAAAATATCAAAACACTTAGAGACAATTTAAAAATTTTTGGAAAATTTTTACACAAGATGATACAAATTTAAATCATATTTACCATGAGTTTGTTGGTAGAGATTTAAAAACTGGAAATTTTATAGAATTGCGTAGTAAATGTTCGAATGGTGAATTTGGTTTGTTAACAATAGATAGGTCTAGAAAACCAAATGAAGGTATGTTTAGAAATAAAATACAACATTTCTTAACAACATATACGTCAAACAAAACCATTAACAATAACTCTAACTTAAACTTTATCTTTAACATTAACTTTAATCTTAAGTTTAAGTTTAACATAAATGTAAACATCAATATAAACATAAAATTAACATAAGCACAATTAATGATTTTCCTTCATTAATGAATGTTTGCAAAGTTTGATGAAAAAGTTGTTAAACAAGATAAACAAAATAGAAAGGAAGTTGTAGAACTAAAGAACAATTTAAGCTTTGGAAAAAACAACCAAGAACAGAATATAAGTAATATAAAGAGGAAGATAACCTTTTATTGAAAAAGTAAAACAAGGTATTGAAAGCTTAGGTGATGAAATTTTAAAAGCAATTGATGAAAATGGGGACATTCCTGGAAAATATTATTATACACTAAAAGAAACAGACATAAAAAATGTATTAAAAATATCAAGAAGAAAATGAAAATAAAAACATATGTGGTACTAAAAAGATAAATGTCAGTGAAAGAATGTTAAAGTTGTTAACCATAGTGAAGATATAGTATTTGGTTTAAAACCTGTTGGTATGTTTAAATATGTTGATAATTTACCTGTGGAATTCAATACTGATAAATTAACAATTGGTAAAAATCATGTGAAGGTATTGATGGATTAATGAAACTTTTATCTGAAAAACAAATTACTATAGATGAATAAAATGACAATTTTAATGTTGAAGATTTTTTAACTTATGAAGATATATTATATAATTCAGGAGCATTGTATTCTGATAATAATCCTAATAAAATAAAATTAAGTAGAGATGATAAATAAAATTACTGGTTAAAACCAACTGTTGATGATTATTCTCCAATCTTAAGAAGATAATCAACTATAGATTCTTCAAAACCAAGTTCTAATGAAAAACAAAAAATAGGTGAAGGTATAGTTAAAAAATATACAGATAAAGGAATTGAATACGTTTGGTTGAATTATGTTAGACAATTAATTGATAGATTAGCAGTATTTCATGGTGAAGAACTAGCTGGAAATAAAAATTATCATAATGAAAAAGTCAGTATTGCTCAAATGATAACAAATAAATTTAGTGATTTTATAATTGGTAATCCAAAGGAATACCATATTTAATATGATTTTTAAATAATCTTCCAAATACATTTTTCAAATGTGATAAATATGGAAAAGGATTAGTAAAAACTTTAATTAACTAATTACCAACTGAAATTCATCTTCCATGTTATAAATTTTGTGGTCCAGTTACAGAAATAGAACAATGATTAGATGAAGGTGATAAAGGCTTTAATCCACTAGATGAACGTTGTAAAAAAACATAGTATTACTTACAGAGATATTAAAGATCTAGAAAAAGGTCATATAGCTAATAGAGAACTTCAGTTACCTGCAAAAGAAAGAATGTGTGCAAATGATGCTTCAATGGTGAAAACGTTGCATCAACAGCTCTTAGAGAAGTAATGTATGCAAAAAGAAAATTAGGTAAGGGAATTAATGTTGATGAAAATGGTTGGGGATTATATAAAAACTTATAAATTTTTTAACTACATAAAAAATCGTTTTACTTTTTTAAACTAATTTAAAAATCCTTTATACACTTTTAAAATATATAAAATACTTTATAAAATTTTTATCTATGTAAAAAATCTTTATAAATATTTAACTATATTACAAAATCTTTATTAAATTTTTAACTATATAAATTATTAACTTTACTATTCATTATACGTCGCTACCTAGTGGTAAATCTAAACAAAGGCAAATAAATTAAAGATAAATAATGAACAATGAAATGCATATACACCATTTTAACTAATCCACAAAAACTTAAGAAAGATTAAAAAACTGGTAGAAATTTACTTATTACATTAGGTATTCCTCTTTTAAACAATTACTGAATATTTGACAAAAAAGAAAGATGGTAAAGAATTAATGCAACAAAAAAGTGGATTTTTACAATTATTATTAGCTGTATTAGCATATTTAGTAATAATTGGTTCTTTAAACGGAAAGAAAAATGATAAAGATTAAGAAGAACAAAAAAGATATAACTTAGAAATGGAAAATAAGTTGGTAATAGAATAAAGAAACCGAAAAATTTCAGAAAGTAATTAATAAACATCCTAATGCATTTAGTAATTTTGTATCACAAAGCTTACTAAATAATAAAAAATTAACCATTTTCGTGGTGTATACATGATGAAACATTAAATAAACCATTAAAAACTGAATTTGATTAGTAAATTTAGATACATCTGGTAATCCCGGTACACATTGAGTTTGTTATTATAAAAATAATGATAAAATAGTAGTTTATGATTCTTTTGGTGGTAATACACCAAAACAATTAGTTAAGTATTTAGGAAAAAATGAACTATACAACAATACAGAAAAAAATACAAAATTTTGATTACGTAAAAAGGAATATTACAAGACGTTTCTTTCAGACTTAAAACAGGGAAATGGTATTATTGATAGTATATTGGAAGATTATAATAACGTGGTAATCGACATGGACAGAAATGTACTTAAGGCAATAGCTATAACTGATTCACTAGAAAGTAAATTTAAAACATTAGAATCACAAATTAATAAAGGCTTTCATAACAAAGAAGGTGAAGACATAGAAGTTATAGATTATATAACGTTGTTCCATTAATTTTAATTTAATTTTATTTCTTATCTATATAAATTTTTCATCTATATACATTTTTAAATATTACTGGAAAATCTTAAATCACATTTAGCTCTTAAAGACGCTCATATTTATTGTTTGCAAGTAAAAAAGTTTACTGAACAACATAATCCACATAGATTAACAACTAAAAGTGAAAGACAAACTATTCAAGGAATTTTTACAATTCGTAAATCAAAAAAAGGCAAATTCATTAAAAAAATTTGTAAGGTTTAAAAAATAGTCGTTAAAATATAATTAATGAATTAAATAAACCAATTTAAAAAAGTGAAGAAATGTTGTTTCCTTTTGTATAGATGATTAACGGTAAGCTGATGTACTTGAATTGGACTCAGGTGATTTAAAAGGAATTTCAAAAATAAACAAAGTCTTAAATATTTATTAACAATTATTAATGTTTTTCAAATTATGCGTTTGCCGTTCCTGTTAAAGATAAAACAGTTAAAAATGCAGTTGATGCTTTCACAAAAATTTTAATAAATGGAAAGACAAATAATTCACAAACTGCCAATTGAAGAATTCTATAACAAAGAATTTATGGGTTTATTGAAGAAATATAACATTAATCATTATCAACCTATTCATAATTAAAAGCATCTTTTGTTGAGTGATTTAACAGAACACTTAAAGAAAAAATGTAGAAGAAATTTGCTTTACACGGAAATTATAAATGGTTAAATTTAGTTAAAAATCTAAATAATAACTACAATGACACAAAACATTCTACAATAAAAATGAAACATTATGTATACTGCAATAGCTAAATTTAAAAAAAGGTGATAAAGATAGAAACAGTAAACTTAAAAATCTTTTTTAAACAGGATATATAACTAACTGATCAACAGAAATATTTGAAATTGAAAATGATATTAATTCAAATCCAATTACATTTGAATTGAAAGACATAAAAGGAAATTTTTATGAACAAGCACTACAGAAAACAAAATATCCAGATGTATACTAGGTTCAAACAGTTTTAAGAAAGAAAGGTAATCTAGTTAATGTTAAACAAATAGACATTGATAAATCTCATAAGAGATGAATAAATAAAGAAAAAAGTGATTTTATATAGAAATAGTTTACTTTTTTGTTTAACAATCAAATTGCAAAAAAATTGTTTTTTTAAAGGATTAATTTACTACTTAGTTTTACAATTAATTACTTTTTAAAAGAATTACTTCACTATTTAGTTTCAAAATCAATAAGTTTTTAAAACAATTAATTTTAGAAGAATTTGTTTAATATTTAGCATTACAATCAAATAGCTTTTAAATATATATCAAGTATTACCACCAAATTTTGAAGTTCAACATCTTTTGATTTAATTATTTCATTTCTTACTTTAAATCGTTCATTTTTCATTTTAATTTTATAACTCTTTGTTGTAATTATTTCATTGTTTATTTAATTAATGTTTGCAGTTTTCGTTTACAAATTCTTTGTTTGATTTTATCTTTGTTAAAAGTTTCCATTTAAATGGAATATTTTATTACATAAAGTTTTTTAATTTATTTATAAATAATATTATTAATTTAATATAGAAAAAATGTTATTACATTTTTAAGAACATATAATGACCATATGGTAATGTATCTATTTTATTTTCCCATACATATATTATCATGAGAACATAATGCTCTTTTCCTTAGTTCAGTTGCAGATATTTCATATCTTCCTCTTTTAATTAAATTAATTTTTCGGTATTTTCTATATTGATAAAGAAACAAACTTCGTAATCTTCTAAACTTATATTCTTTTTAAAGACACATTTCTTAATTCCTTTAGATTTTCTTTCTATATCATCACTAACTTTATAAACATACATTTTTGCTCTCAAAACACAAAATTCTTCAATTACTTTTCCATTAGATTCATCTTCCACTTAATCAACAACTTTTTTGTTTACTTTTGGAAAATTATATATAATATCTGTTGGATAATCACTTGTATCAAGAAATCAATTATTGATAACATATCTTCATAGAAATATTCAGTTTTAATATTGTAAATTTAATTATCTGTATCTTGATACCATAATTCAATATTTTATCCATATTTATAGTTCATAACTCTATAGTCAAAACCATATATTAATTCTTTAGATAAATCAAGTATACTTAATCCAACATAAATAGTTTTATCAAATGTAAATTAGTTTTATGATATGAATAGCAGAAGATGTTCATTAAATACAGATCAACATTTAAAGTTTGGTTTAGCTACAAGTTTATCACATATTTTACTATTTGAAACTAATTTTATATATTGTCTGTTTCTTATTTTATCCATTGTTTTTCCAAATACGGAATTATTCTTTAATTTAAAGACATCTTTTCCAAAATTATTTGTATCTTTAATTTTTAACTATGTTTTTAAATCTATATATTTCTTTTACCAATTAGTATGTTTAAATTGAAAAATTCATGTACTTTTTTAAGTCGCATTCCTAAAGATAAATATTGTTTTACATTTCTAAAATGTACTACATAATTATGTTTTTATCTGAAGTAGTTATTAATTTACTTTCATTTGTACCTGTAACAAGTTTTGATTCAATAGCTAATGGTAAATCTTTATGTAAATCATATGAAGTTTTTTGGATATTCTAAATCTAATTCAAATATATAAGCATATTCACAATTGTTTAAAGTTTCGTTTATTTTTGTACAATTAAAATTATTTCGTTCATCACCTTGAAATCCATATGGTCAATAGTTGGTTCATAGCATAACCATATATGTTATTTGCGTCTAGATATCTTATGTAATTTGATATTTCTTTATTATTAAAATGTTTTGAATATTTATTATTTGCTTTTGCATATCTTTTACACAATTGTGAAATTCCTGCTCTTATTGCTTTTTCAACCATTAAAAGTATTTCATAATCATATAACAATTCAAAGTTTTGTTCAGTAATTTTTAAAATTACATCCCTTGATAAACCTGGTGTTGTAAAATATCAAGAAGGGTCAAGATTATATGTTTGTATACATGTTTCTCTAATATTATCAAATACATCACTTAACAATAGTTCATCAGTTTCAAGATACAAATCATGATATTCACCAAGAGTTTTTATACTGGATTTTTGCAAAACTAATTCTGCAGGTTCATAATTTTCATCAGTTATGTTGCAATCATTTAGTTCATTGACAAATTTCTCTTTTCCTGGTAATTGTGTTTCATCAATTTTTTCCAACAAATAATTATATGGATAAACACCTTTTCTTATTACTAAATTTAATAATTCTGGAGAAAAATTCTTTATAAAATTTTTTAATTGATATTTTGTTATGTGAGTTGAAAGTCTGTCAAGTGAAGTAGCCATAAATTTAAATGTATCAACAAATCGCATTTATAAACTTTTTGTTATGTTCACCAAAACTCATGTATTTATTTTCATTGTTTGGTATCAGTTCTATTTCTTTTTATCATAACCAAGTTCATTTACAAAAAGATGAGAATCATACCCAGATAAATTATGTATCTAATAGGTACAAAATCACATTGTTGTCGTTATCAATTGGAATTATTACACAATGGAGCAATATATTTTTCAGTTAGATGATCATTATAATGAATTTTTTTATTACTTATTGTATAATGATAACTAAACAATGCACAATATTTAGAATTATTATCTAATGTAAGAAGTTTCATTTCTTCAATTTCAGAATGAATTTATCCGATTTCTTCAACTTTTTGATTTATACATTCAATAAATTTTTTACGACATTTTGGTCCTCTATAAACAACTGCATCTTTATAATTTCCATATTAATATATATATTATGTAGTAACAAAAACCACTTGGTTTATGTTATTGATATTTCATTGTATATAGTTTTTCTGGATTTGGTTCACAATTGACCATATTTAAAGTAAACTTTCAAAATCAGCATAAAAAACAAATGGAACTTTTTGTGTATATTGATAATTTTTTAAATATACACATTTTCCTACACTTGGCATTTCAACTTGTAATGGTTTCTAAGTTAAACAATTTTTTCTTTACTATTGAAATGTAGTAAACATAAATCACAAATATATTTTACTTTTTGTGGTATATTGATTTGACTTGATACAAGTCAAGATAAATTTCTTATGAAAAATAGTGTGAATTACCATCTTTTTTGAAAAAAAGTAGATTTATATGTTTCTTCTTTCTACATTTTGTAATTTTTAATTCCTATACTTGATAATTTTCATCATCATCATCAAATGAATAAACATGAAGAGATACATTAATTATATTTTCTGTCCTTGTAATATAATCAACTAATACAGGTGATTCAATATTTTCAAGTTCTTCATCAAGATCAAGACCAACAATTTTATATTCTGTTATTCTTTCAGAATGTTCATCTACAGGAAACAAGGCTGCTTTTAAAGAGCATAGAAAATATGTTTGATCATTATTTTGTAAGGTGTCAGGCAAATCCAACACCTTCCATGAAATCCCTGACATGATAAGCAAATCCAGTACAATGTCACATAGCTCCGAATAAATAGTGACATTAAATTAACCAAAGTAATACGAGTAACGAGTGAGCAAATGGAATACTACAGGCTAACACAAGAATGCCTAAATGCATGTCGTACCTTCCCACCATGAGACAGACGCAGTTCCGAGGGGAGAAACGAGAACAGAAGCCGAGAGCAGACCTGTGCTAAGCTAGAAGGCCCTATGATAAGGGACGGACACCCACGTCGCCAGCTAACCACCAGGACCACCCCCCAGCCCGTGTTAAAAGCTAGAGCCCTCCGGAAGAACAGTAGAGATCTTACGATAACACAAAAAGGGCCATACCAGCTGCAAGTTTCGGCGTGAGACTTTTTCGCGTCTCTGTTACGATGCAAACCTAAAAAACATTGCCCCACCACGAAAAGTAACTCCTAGGAACACCCCCCAGCCCATGTTAAAGCTAGAGTCCTCCAGAAGAACAGTATAGATCTTACAATAACACAAAAAGGTGTAACCTCCCCGCAATATTTTTAATAAATGTTAATTTGAAATGGAGCCTAGTGTAACCTTCCACCAAAAATAATGTTTAATAATTATGCAAAATGGAACCAAGCTTAAATTCGCCACAAAAATTAAGGAATGAAAGTTGACCAAAAACCACACAATAATATTAATTAAATAATGAACCATGAACCAAATGTAACCTCCTAACAGAAATAATAATATCTGGTAAATTTTATAAGGACAACAGCGCTGACCTTCGGCCCTGTATTCTGAATAACAATAGCAAAAATTCTTACCTCAATAAAAAATGCAACTATATCTGCTCTTATTTATCAACACAGCTTCGTGCAATGCTGACTTTTATATATATATATATATATATATATATATATATATATATATATATATTTATCCTTGGAAGGAATGCATAGGAAAAATTCTTTAAATTTTAATGAATACTTTTCTTTAAAAGAGTTACTTTATCGAAAAATTATTATTGGGGCATTTTTTCTGAACAAATTAAATTACAATTAACATACATTATTAAATATGAGCAATGCTGCTTCTTTACCTTCTACAACAATACTCATCCTCCAGAGTCCTGACCAGAGTCGCGACCAGAGCACACAGCCGACACATGCTGACTCCCTACTACCGTATCCGACTACAACTGCAGACTCCCGCAGACAAGTGCAGACTCGCGACAAGCAACAACTAACGATAAACTACTCTCTGGTCAGAGATTCTGTCATGCCTCGCCCACCGCCGTGTAATGGTTTCTAATGGTAACATTATTCCTATCTTGCCAAAGGTGTTTATCGTCTTTCCACACGTTGTCTTTACTCTGCTCTTGTGCTATGTCTTGCAATGACGACGAAATGAAATTTTCAAATGCAACTTGTTGAATGTACATGATGCTGAAATTTGCTTTTCAGAAGTTGGATGCGATGTCTTGCTGATTGTTGCTGAGAGAACGGGATAGTGCGTCTGCTACAATATTTTGTGTGCCGGGAATGTGAACAATTGTAAAATTAAATTCCTGCAAATAAAGTTTCCATCTACTTACTCTGTCGTCTGTAAATTTAGCCGAAAGTAAAAATTGTATCGCTCTGTGGTCTGTGTAAACGGTGGTATGTCTTCCATAAAGATAATGCCGAAATCTGGTAAAAGCCCATACAATGCATAATGTTTCAAGTTCTGTAACAGAATAATTACGTTCAGCAGGTGACAGAATGCGACTCGCAAAGGCGATGTTTTTAATTACTGTAGAACCATCTTCTTCAATTTCCTGAAAAATGTGTATGCCTAAAGCGGTGTTAGAACTGTCGGTGGCAATGGAAGAATTTCTAGTAAGATCTGGGTGTGATAAAAAAGGTGCATTCAACAAAGCTTCTTTCAGGTTCACAGATTCTGAATGTGCTTGCCTATCCCAAGACCAAATAGTGTTTTTACCTGTCAATTGACATAATCTAGGGGTGTCTAAAGCAGAGTAATGAATAAATTTACGAAAAAAGTTAATTAAACCCAAAAAACTGCGTAGTTGTTTCTTCGTCATAGGAAAAGTAATGTCACGTAAAGCTTGAAGTTTTTCTGGGTCAGGCGTAATGCCATCTGCTGAAATTACATGTCCAAGAAATTTTATAGAAGTTTTACCAAAGTGCGATTTACTGAGATTAACTGTGAGTCCTTGTGCACGAAAAGTTTGTAACAGTTGTTCAAGAATCAGATTGTGTTCAGACCAGTTAGCTTCTGCAATAAGAATGTCGTCTACATACATTGTAATTCTGTCTTTAAGTTCTGTCGGAAGTATTGTATTCAAACCGCGAATAAAAGCTGCTGGAGAAATGGTTAAGCCAAACGGTAATTTACAAAATTGAAACAGTCACCAAAACAGATAAATGCTGTGTACTTTCTACAATTTGGATGGAGCTGAATTTGCCAAAATCCCGATTTCAAATCTAATGTGGAATAAATAGCAGTACCATGAAATTTCTGTAGAAGTTCTTCTAGTGTTTGAGGGCGATCTGTTTCATTAATAATAATGTCATTGATGTGACGCGAATCAAGTACGAGGCGAAGTGAGCCATCTTTTTTCTTAACAATATGGAGCAGGTTTATGTACGGACTAACTGCCGGTTCAATAATTCCTTGGTCAAGCATAGCTTGCAATTCCTTCTTAACCTGTTCTCTATGAATATACGGAATGGGACAATGCTTGGCTTTAAATGTGTCGTGCTGTTTAACTTGAAATTCATACATGAAACCGGACATAGTACCAGGAACTTTGTCAAAAACTGGAGCTTGCTGTAAAAGAATATTGCGTAGTTGAGTACGTTCGTCGTCTGTATTTGCACTGCTCTGTTTAACTTTATCAGAAATCGTCTGTATAACGTCATACTCGGCTTCGTCTGCACTATTATAGTTGTGTATGTACGTATCTGTGAACAATGTGGATTTACAGTCTATGTTACGTGATGCGAAAATGACCTCTGTACGATTAATTGTTTGTTCTTCTGCAGAAAAAGAGTGCTGAAATTCTAAAGCTAGTTGTACATTTTCATCCTTCAACATTAAATAGGAATTTTGAAAGTCAATAATAGCATCGTGTTGTACCAGAAAGTTCGTACCTAAAATAATGTCTGTCGTCAATAACGGAATAATCCAAAAATTTGAGTGAAATGTATGACCTGCAATACAAAATGATAAATGTGTCTGTAATTTTACAACTACTCCTTTACTCGATACTGCTCCTTTTACTTTTGTTTTACCTAATGGTAACGTAAGATAGGTATTCTCTTTGTTACACTCGTTGAAAGTTTCTTCATTAATAACTGCCATAGGTGATCCAGAATCGATTACTGCTGAAAATTTCGATGATCCAATTTTAACTTCGATGACAGGGTGTGAAATGTTTTTTTGAACAACTGGTCTTTCCTGCAAAAGAGTGTCTCGGATGTCGTCAAAAGTAATAACATTTTCGTGAAAAAGATTCTGTGTATCTGAAGTATTGCTTACGTTGCTGGAAGATGCAACCTGTACTGTATCTAGTCAAATTCTATCTGACGTGATATTATTTTCAGGAGGATTCTGTGGCATTTCGATTATTTGAACTGTTCTGTTATTTCTTCCAGACGTACTATGCTCTGGATGATACCTACTGTCTGGTTCATTCTTGATAATGTGTTGTTGCGGATGTTCTTGCTGCTGATAAGACCGACTCTTATTAAACGTATGCTGAAAATTGTGACCATTATTTTTATGTCTGTCATGATAGTCATTTCTACACGGTGCATTCCGATAGGAATTGAAATAGTGTGTTTTCTGTACGTACTGATTTCCTTGTTGCTGTGTGTTAATATTTGTTGGAGCTGAGACTATACGCTCACGCGGCGAAACATTAAAGCTAGGTTGACCTTGTACATTACATTGTTGGTTAGGTATGCTAACCAGTTGGTTTTGTTGCTGTTGTTGGGAAAAACCTCTATTCTTACCAAAACATGGTTCCTGTTGCTGATAATTTTGACAATACTGATAATTAAAATTTTGTCTGTTATTAAAGTTCTGGTAGTTTTCGTTCCTGAAGCGTCTATTGGCTTTGCTATTGAAATTGCGTGGCTGATCATAATTGCTGTATGTTTGTTGACCTTGGTTATTATATGAAAAATTTTTATTTATAAAGGAATAATCCGATTGCTGTACTTCCAAAAGCTGTAACAGATCTCTGAATGCCGAAATATTTTCTTTTTGCTGACCCGTTAAAAGTGACACTCTTAATGATCATAGCAATATAGAAATACATAATTGAATAAATGCGGATTCACTATATGGTTCACTTAAGTTCTGGTTTTGTTGGACCATGTGCTCAAAAAATTGCGTGACACTGGGAAAATTTGAGTTCTCATAATTTGGTAAACTAATTAGTTGATCTTTAATTCCACGCTGTGTTGTCTTCGACCAATACGCTGACAGAAAAGCATTCTGAAATTCTTCTACCGAATAGCATTGTCTCGCGATCGGTCTCATATGAGTTGCCGGTTCGCCTTCCAAAAAACTGCAAATAAATTCAAGTTTGTGCGTTACAGGCCAAGTCGGTGGAAAAGCAAAGCTAAATTGTTGTATCCAATCCAACGGGTGAATCTGTGTTCTGTCATTTTTAAATACTTTAAATTTTCTCACTGATAGAAAATGTTTGTAATCAAAATTATCGTCTCTGTATGTCTGAACAGGTTCAGGATTGTATGAAAATCTATTTGCCTGTGACTGTTCGGAATCTAAGTCACGTACTCTCTGTAAATTACCCAAATTATACTTGCTGTGTGATTGTGAGTAATGTTCGGAATGTGCAGTACGCTGTGACGTGTTATTAACTGAAATATCTTTTATCTCTGTCACTTCTTGTTGTAAAGTTGACAATTTTCTACGCAATGTATTATTAGACGAATCTATCTCACTGATCGTCTGCTGTAAATTTTGGAATTCAGATGTTTGATTAAACAAAATCGGTGAAGTATCGTCTGATTTGCTGTCACTATTACTTTCAATAACGTCAATATGACTGGCCAATTCATCATATTTTTCAGTCAGTATTTTTACCTGATCATCGTTTTTAGTGTCAGAAGCATTAATTTGTTTTTGTATTTTACGTGTGGTTTCGTTCAGTTTTTTAACGTCAGCTTTGATGTCATCGGAATCCTGTGTTAGTTCTAACTGTTCGAGTCTGTCTGTCACTGTCTGAATATCTACTGTCTGTGTATCTGTTTTTGATTTAAGATCAGAAATTTCATCACGCAATTCTGTGTTCAACTGCTTGATTGTATTAATTTCGTCCGATACTGCAGCAATATTGTTGCCTACGTATGTTTTTGCTTCCGTAAACAATTTACGTTTATCTTCCTGTCTTTGTGCGGTAATTGTTTCCATGACTTGTCGTTTTACTTTATTCTGTTCCTGTATAAATTTACGTAAACGCGTTTCACTGTTTTGCAGGTGATGATTAAAACGTTCGTCAATTTGACTATTCTGTTGGTCGAATTTCGCGTCTACTTTTGCATCCAGTGTGCGCGAAAGTACTGCTATCATTAACTTAAACTCGTCGCGTAACTGTGTTGTTTTTTCAGAGCATTGTTTACCGACTGCACTAATTTCGTCTCTAAGTGATTCTGTTGCAGCTGTTTGCATATCCCTTAATTCTTGCGCAACAGATATAATTTCTTCGCTACTTTTCCTAACACAAGCCTCAATTTCCTCACGTAATTGTTCTTTAGTATCATGACACTGCGCGGCAACAGCTGTAATCTGTTCACTAAGCTGTCTGGAATTGTTGTCAAATTTTTCATTAAGGTTGTTTTGTTTTTCATTAAGTTGTTTGATCTGTTCACTAAGTTGTTTGGAATTGTTGTCTAATTTTTCATTAAGTTGTTCGTTCTGTTCACTAAGTTGTTTGTGATTGTATTCTTGTTCTTTTTTCGATTGTTTAAGACTTTCATTAATTTGTTTGACATTGTCATTAGTTTGTTTCATTAATGCTATAATTCGATCCATGTCAAAATTAACTACTGTATTCTTTGTGATGTTTAATGGCGTACCTGCAATTGTCACGTTTTCTGTAACCATTTGGTTATTTTGTGATTCTTGAAAATGTGTGCTAATCAGATGTGCACTGTTAGTCACTACACCGGAATTAAATAAATCTGTCGTACTCTGATTAAACTGATCTTTTTCATTAGAAAAATTTGTCTGTTCATTACGTAAATTCCGCAAACCGAGTGTGTCAAGCTGGGCAGCGCTCATTGCAACAAAACGCCCCGTGTCATCAGTTGTCATTAAATTAACAGAGGACACAATTGAATTTGTTTCCTCATCATTAGCAATAAAATCATTACCGGTGATTAGCACGCGCTGATTGTCCGTAAATGGGGAACTGTCATTATTACACAGTGTGTCGCAAGTACAATCGGTCAAATTATTAGAGTCGGTTATTTCACTCATTGTACATCATGATGTACTGTTAACAGTTTTTCGCGGCATTTATCACAAAACAAATTATTCACAAATGAAACAAAGACAATACAAAATGCAACAAACACAATTATAACAAGGAGCAACAAATTTCCGATGATCTGTGGAAGAAAGAGTGACAATGCATTGCGCCAAATGCTAATTACATTTAAGTAAATAAGAGCAGATATATGACTACTTATCAGAAGATTCCCAAAGAAATACGATCCTGGTCGGATGCCGCCAAGTGTAACCTCCCTGCAATATTTTAATAAATGTTAATTTGAAATGGAGCCAAGTGTTACCTCCTCACACAAAAATTAATAATTGATAATTGACCATAAACCAACAATAATATTAATTAAATAATGAACCATGAACTAAATGTAACCTCCTAACAGAAATAATAATATCTAGTAAATTTAATAAGGACAGCAGCGCTGACCTTCGGCCCTGTATTCTGAATAAAAAAGCAAAATTTCTTACCTCAATAAAACTGCAATTTTATATCTGCTCTTAATTATACATTCTTCGACACAGCTTCGTGCAATGCTGGCCTACATATATTTTTTGGATTCTTGGAAGCAATGATAATGCATTGGAAAAATTCTTTAAATTGAAATGAATACTTTTCTTTAAAAGAGCTGGCCTATATATATATATATATATATATATATATATTGTATTCTTGAAAGGAGTGACGATCCGTTGGAAATGTTCTTTAAATTGAAATGAATGTTTTTCTTTAAAAGAGTTACTTTATAAAAAAATTATTATTGGGGCATTTTTTCTGAACAAATTAAATTACAATTAACATACATTATTAAATATGCACAATGCTGCTTCTTTACCTTCTACAACAATACTCATCCTTCAGAGTCCTGACCAGAGTCGCGACCAGAGCACACAGCCGACGCATGCCGACTCCCTACTACCATATCTGACTACAACTGCAGACTCCCGCAGACAAGCGCAGACTTGCGACAAGCAACAGCTAACGATAAACTACTCTCTGGTCAGAGATTCTGTCATGCCTCCCCCATCGCCGGCGAAGCATACACCTTACAAAGGCCCACACCAGCTGCAAGTTTTAGCGTGAGACTTTTTCGTGTCTCTGTTACGTTGCAAACGTTAAAAACATTGCCCCACCACGAAAAGTAACTGCCAGGACCACCCCCAGCCCATGTTAAAAGATAGAGCCCTCCAGAAGAACAGTATAGATCTTACGATAACACTAAAAGGGCCACACCAGCTGCAAGTTTTTGCGTGAGACTATACACGTCTCTGTTACATTGCAAACATTAAAAAACGTTGCCCCACCACGTAAAGTATAACGTTTCTCAGTGGATAGACAGAATTTTTGTAGGCGGAGCTTAAGGTTAACATTGAGACTCTGATTGGTCACTTGAAAACACAGCCAGATGTCTTTTTCTTAAACCCATTTCAGTAAATTGTAGTAAAGAGAAGTTAGGGAGAGTTGCTTCCGAGACGGCGAGGTGTGTGGAGCTGCGCCGCCCAACACTCCCTGACGCTGCCCAAGCACCGACAAGGTAATGAATGCACACGATGCCGCATAAGAGCGCATAAGGCTTCACTCAGAACTCCAGAAGTCTCATCTGTTACATCCCCTTTTTACGTAACACTAGTGTCGATTGTCAATTGAAGCTCATGGTATTCACATTTGCTACGTATATCAAATCTGAAATGTGATGATTTTTCTGTTATATAATTATTGAGAAGCCACATCAGCCACTGTAATTTACGACAAGTTAGATAAGTAATTGAAAATAATTGAGGGTCACTGTACACCATTTTGATAGTTTTCTCTTTTGTGAAACTTAATTTAAACCTAGATTATAGATGTGATATGGCATAGGTCATCCTTTGATCCATTGTAGAACTTGGAAACACATTCAGGGAATATTCATTCACATTTTTGTTGAACGCAGTTGGTTTTTATCATACTGTATTAAAACATTTCCTTTTATCAATAGTGCAATTTGTAAACAATGTTTTTTGAGTAGAATAAAATTTCCAATGGTAAACTTAACTGCTTTTTCGACGTTATTTTACCAGCTAACTAAAAATGGGAAACCCTTGAACCCCTTCCACTAAATTAGTTAGTATTAAGATTCTTTTACAGGGAGTGCAGTGGAGTTGATGCTGAGATCATTAAGTATTTGGTTATATCATCGCTAGTCTCACTGAACTCTTCTGAACTCTACATGTCATGTGTGGTCTGGCGTCTCCTTACCAGCAACAGGTCCCAGGTTCAAACTAGTCAATTCCCTAAAAAACACGCTCAGAGCGTCGTTGTGCAAAAGCGGTAGGGAGACACGACTTAGATCAAACAGAAACAAAGCAGAATGTTAGAATTTTTTACATTAATACAAGCTTGTTTGTATTTTATTTTTTTGGTAAATCAATGAAAGATGATCCCTTTCGTGGAATGTATTTGTGAATTGCTAGCTACAAATCAATAATTCTATTTAATGTGCTTGAAAATTAGATATTTTGTCTAAAGTTTTTCTTTTACCTTGTTGAAATTTTTTACTAAAATCTTTTTCTGTCATAATAGTATAGTTTCGTGTCTGTTGGCCAAATTCTTTAACTTTTTTGTTTCTTTCATTTGTTTATAGTTTATATTCACAATATAAATTAAAATTTATCTGTAAACCATTATGTATTTTCAAGTAGTCTTTAACAATTTAAAATTTTTTTGTTCTTACTGCAGTTAAAAAATGATTAGAATCAAGTATATCTAATGTATTTCTAAAATTTGTAGTTTGTAATCTGTTTTCAAATGCATTTTCAACTAAGTAATGTTTAATTATATTTCTATCTCTTGGTTTCAGTTTTACAAGTATATTTGTAGAAAATGGAATTTTTTAATGGTTTATCTTCTTTAGTTAGAAAAACATCATCAATATTATAATATGGTAACTTTTTCCAAAGATTTTCATTCACTTCAGCGACAGCTGTAGCAGCCTTAGAACTGCATTCAGGTGAATAATTTCTAACAATATTTGGTAACTGTTTCCAAAACTTATCACTTACTTCGGATGTAAAATTTTTAACAATATTCGTATTTTCTCATTTACTTCAGGTGTATAATTTTTAGAAATATTTGGTACCTGTTTCCAAAAATTATCACTTAGTTCAGATGTATAATATTTAGCAATGTTTGTATTATTTTCACTTACTTCAGGTGTATAAATCTTAACAATATTTGTGTAATTTTTACTTACTTCAGTTTTATAATTTTTAACAATCTTTGTGTGATTTTCCCTTACTTCAGGTGTATTATTTTTAGCAACATTTATATTATTTTCACTTACTTTTCCACATACACAAAAAATTCGTGTTTATTATAATTTCTTACATGATATTTATTTATACATGGTCTACATATAGTTCTAAAACCATCTTTTGTGTATTTTTGTAAAGTAAATTTTTCAATTGATTTTCTCTGTATTACAATATTTACAAAATTTAGAATTCGCAGAAGACTTTTGTTGAACTTGCTCCATTTATATATAAAAAATTTATTAGATTTGTGAAAAAGTAAATTTTTATAATTTTTATAATTTTTAAAATTTAAATATTTAATTATTCAGAATGATAATAATATGCTGGTTCAACATAATATGCTGCTTCATATTGATCATCAAATATAGCATAAATATCAAGTATTTCAATTTTTCTGGTACTTTATTTTTAATAATAATTCTACAAAGTGGACAGTTTCCTTTTCCCTTTAACCATTTATCAATACATTCTTTATGAAAAATATGATTGCAATTTGATTTAACAAATTGGATATTATTTTCATTACTTAAACAAATAGGACGATGAATATCTTTTTCAGATCGCTCAAATAGTTCATAAGCTTCTTTTAGTTTAGTTTGCATTTCGTTTAGGTTCTCCATGCATAAGAAATAGTCTTTATTAGATTATATAAAAATAAAAAAGAATAATTTTCAATTAATCATTTAGCTACAAGTTCAAAATTACAATTTTATAAAAATGTGTAGAATACAAACTACCAATTTATTTTTGTAAAACTAATAAAACAATTTTCTATATAAATGGAAACTACTTTAATCAAGAAGTATTTCTAAAGTAATTAAAAAAGTAAATGAGGTAGAGGTAAATATGCAAGTTGCGTTCATTTTTGGAAGTCTTGACTCTTGAATTCCCTTTTTGTAATAGTTCACACTTGTTTATTTGCTGTTTTCATTTCTGCTCTCACTTTTCATCACAAAAAGAGAGCAAACATTTCAATGACCGGATGGACAACGTTCGTTCTGCCCCTCTTCATTGTTGCCAGATTTATTCAAGATGGAGGATCCAAGATGGCAGTGATAGATGTGGCAATGTTGCAATGACATCAGGGCAGGAAATTCAAATTTTGGCAGGAAAATAGGTCGACTGTGGAACCTCCACTATCCTAACACCCTCTCCTTCCCCCTACCCTGTCCCCTCCCCACCCCTCCCTAACAAGTTTGGGGAAATTCTTGCAGGGAAAAGGTCACTTGGGCTACCTCCACTAACCTAAGGAAGTGACAGGAAAATTTTGGGCGAAAACTGGTCAATTGGGCTACCTCCACTATCCTAAGTCATCCAACCACCACCTCTTCATTGGAGTTGGCCGGAAAAGGACTCAGTCTGTGACGGGCAGCTGGATAGGATGGATGTAAGTCTTTATTTTGCAATGCATTGTGTATTTAAAGAATTTGAGTTGTCATATGCAGTAGCTCCATCCTGTGTGTTCACCATGAGGACCAGAGTCGAACTGACCCAGTACACAGTACTACCACCAGAGGGCGCTTTCGTCCCTTTATTAAATAGCCTACTGACCTGCAAACTGCTCGTAAATTACCGAAATAATGCAGTACATTGAGGTACAAACATGCAAAAAAGTTGTTAATTGTCAAAATATTTCATTAAAACACTCTGGAAACACATTCACAAATTGTAAACTGTTTAAATAATGCACTGGCCAGCCTACAGACATGTTCACAAAGTAATACAGTACACTGATATGCAGACACGTTCTCTACGCATAAAATCGGCAAAATAATACATATATAACACTCCGCAGACGTGCTCACAATGCTTAAACAGCCAAAATAACGCAGTGCACAGCACCCATTGCTTGTAAAATCGCTTTAGAACTATTGTTAAGAAATTCGACCAGGACATATCAGCGAACTGTTCCCTACAGAGGTCCAAGGCAGAATGATGACCGGATGTGTCCGGCACACACACCAGTCCAGCCTGTCCCATATGCAAGATGCATCTATCCGTGCACGTGTTTACCTGCCCACCGTTGCTGGTGCACTGACACATCATCTTTGTACCTGCAGGTCCAGTGCCAGCCTAATTGCTGAGGGAGGTGTTTGCCTAGTGACCCACCCTCGCAGGCACAGCTAAAAGGTTGTCAGTATTATACTGACATCTCATGTCTATGTAAATAACAGCCAAGTCTCCCTCTGGACATGCTATAGAAATCTTTTGCACTGAGACTTATTGCGAACATATCCCATAATAACACATAATGCATTCTTCCCAGCAATCCTAATGGAACAGCCTGTCCATTACATATCAACTCTTCCTGGAAATCATAAAGTGCCACAGAAATAGTTTATGGTCTCTTTTGTTATTGTAGGAGCTTGTCTGCATGGAAATACTTGTCCTAATGGGACCTGTTTACGAAAATATCCCAGAATAACATTGAATCCGTTCTTCCTGATGGTCCTAACGAGGCACCCCACCCATCACATGTTACACTTCCCGGAAATCATAATGCCCTGCTTTCAACATATGTCTTAGAAATGGTAAATGTTCACTCATGTTCTCACCTCTAAAAACCGTCATTATGTCTGTGTATGCTTGTGAAAACACTGTTAATCATAAAAGCATTCTTGTTGTTTGGAAAGAGAGAACTGTCAAGCATAGACAGGAAAATCAGAATAATTATGCAAACAGAATTCGAAATACTGTCTTAAAGAAGAGAAAAATGGCTGGAATTTTCGGTGTCCTACAGCTACTGGTCTGGAGATGTCCTAATGTCACAATGGCTGATGAGGGACAGCATACAGCCAGAGATGGACGGTCTTCTCCAGCTTGTCTTTGAACACTTGAACAAGAAAGACATCACATTACTATCAGAACTTTCCATAGATACTTTGAGCCCATCTTGTTCAAACCAGTCTGTGGAGGCTCCTATGCCACAGCACAAAGGATGTCTTGTGAATGAATGGAGTATTCTGATTGGCTCTTACCGAATTTACCTGTCAAACTGCTTCTGCAGCTGGTGTGAGAGCACTGTCCGCCACTTGTCTGCAGATGATACTTTCAGCAGCAAAATTATTTCGAACAGATCGCCATGTTGCACTGACAGTTAAACACTGCAGAAGTGATCTACAGCTCATGAAATACAGAAAGTCACATCCTCAATTACGCTGCTCTGCTACTGTCGAGGAAAGGTTGAATATTTCAGTGTGAAGTTGATCTCCAACCCGACTATATCACCACATACCATATCGATATATTAAACACAAAATTCGTATCCTGCACCATTCAAAATCACACTTCTGCATCCTGCATATAGCTATCGACCGCCAGCGACTCGTACATATACCACGAAGACAGATAGCATAAGCACATGTACTGTGTATACTCCTCGCAGCACTAGATATTTCCCGCGAGGTCAGGAAGACATCCACCGCAGCTGACGGTCACAATCATCTTCCTCCGCACACACACTGGCCCGCCACATGATCAGAACACCCTCAGCGGACCAAGGTCACTCTCTGAGCTGTTGTACAAAGGCTGGTTCGGTTCTAGCACCGACCTGCTTGCTTACTTTCTACACCCATCTCCAGACTCTGGGATTACAGGAATATATGTATTTTCATATGGTTTACCAGAATATCGTACCATTTACGAGATACTTCTCAATCTCAAGCACATAACAATACCCCTTGCATAGCAATATCGCTTGCAAAGTATAATTCCGAATATATAGACTGGAAATTATTTCTCAAGAATCCAAAAACTTAAGCGAGATGTAGCAGGGTGGAACACGCTATAAACGACGGCGAACGACTAACTTATCTCGTCTGTGAAGACCTTTACTTGATATCTTGGGTATTAATATTCGCTTCAGCTGTCTTTTGGTCCTTTATTACTGTACCACTACCAGGTTCGTGGCGTTAAAGCCACATCTTCAGGAGACAGATGATGAAAACATTAGAGCAGAAAACTTCGGAATCTTTTTTCCCAACATTCGTTGTCTCTCAAATAGAAAACACCGCTAAAACACAATATATCATAGATTGAAAACTGCCAAATTGGTGATATAACAGATTCCCAATTATCCTTTTAATTTACAAAGTCAGCTAAGGTGTTTCTCATACCTAGAGAACCAGGAAACGCGTCTTCCACCTGTCTTTCATCTTCTAGATACACACACCACAATCGATGTTCTCTCAACCAAATAAAGACGGGAGGTGTGCAGAAGCAGTCAAGAGGACAGTTTACATGGAAGGGAATAATACTCCAGCGCAAATACACGTCCATATAGAATCTTCAAAAACTTCCACGGAGAACACACACGATCACGAAGGCTCTCCATCATATACTGAGTATTAGTTGGCTATTCAGCCGTTTAGAGGGTGACACGGTTAAGTCTGTTATATTCCTGTACCCCAACTGGCCTTTCCATTCGGACAGCTCCTGCCATAAGCCATAAACGTGAATAGTCCCCGCCACAAGCCACCGCCGCCATGCATCACGCACCGCAGACAGAATCGTCCTAGGAAACTGGGCACATATATATTTGATCGCTGTATTTACAATTTAATACTACGATTGCAGCCTCAATAAGACGACATTCGACAATGAGTGAAGTATCGGAAATCTCCCTCTTGACGACTGTGGCTCTGGAAATAGATAAAAACTTTCATTCCCTTTGCGGCTGTGGCAGTTTCACACGTCAAATCCATACCTTCCCTTACGACAGGACGTATCCAATTTCTTTGCACATGTCGGAACGCACACACATACTTTATAAGCCTGATGCTCAATCCGAGTCTTTCACACATCCCCTACTACTAAGTATAATACTTCGCCAATAACTGATTGCTGGCGATACGAAACAATACTGAGTGAAAATCAACGATGGGTGGACATGTCTCGTACGCTTTTCTTGCGAGTGGTACCACTGCGCCTTGAAAGAAAAACGTTATCGTCTTACAAATCGCCAGATGTTAAAAACATGATCGCATCTACTATGCTACTGTCACAATCGGTCTTGGTTCTACAGGTGCTCACAAGTATCGCTAACGATATCCATATTAAAACTATACAAGCCTTATAAATCGAGGTATGGCATTAGAATACAGACGGTGATCGCTGGAGTGTGTATTAACAGACCAAACGTGCTGTTACACGTCACCGACGGTGTAAGCTCATAACAAAATCGCCAAATTTAGGAAGTGATTCGGCTAAGGAACGTGGTATAAAGCCAGTATTTACAACTCTCTCATGTCGCCACTAGATATTCCTCCAGTATTATTAACACATTCTCTCTCAGTGCCATAAAATACATGGTTTCCAAACTGCTGTCCGAAGGTGACTGACGGCCTCTACATTTAAACTCATCTTTCACAGTGATGGAATAGCTGATGGCTCTGTATTCCATTTCAATTGATTCCTCGCATTGTAGTTATGCACGCGAGCACTGTTTCGGGCTAGCCATTCCCGGAAGGTGTTGCTCCTCCACCAAGACTCTTTCTTCATCTCAAACAAGCGATGTCAGTGAATCATTATGTGGTAGCCAACAGCCTACCAGTGGACTGATAGGATGGAAAAGACACCACCAATGTACTGTAATAATAAGCATCACAGTTGATAGTGCGAACAATTTTAGGAATTTTACCATAATTTCGACACTGACCATTGACACGGCAGCATGCTTCCCAGACTCTGTATCATCGCTGAACCACCCCTCCTCTACTTTGCGAGTACCACTGAGAATTTAGATAGATGACTGTGCAGTACGTCCATTCATTGTTAATTCTAAAACATATATAGGGTAATTATAATTAATGTTAAACTTTCAAACCACTGTGGGAATAACACCACTGGTCAGAATGACGTCCAATTGCAACGGAGAAGGGGACAAACGTATGGCAGAAGAGAAATATATAGTTACAAAATGTAGCAATAGATAGCACTTTAAGCATCATAATTTAATAGTGGTCGACAACAAATGACAAATGAATCTTACGACAATGCCTAAGGTGTACGTTTGACATTAAAACAATTGTACTACTCAGTGCGCATGGGTGTACAGGTGTGACACTGTAAGTTATGTAAGCACATCCACCACAGCAAGGTCATATCACATCGGATGGGAAAAATCGGTTTTTAATTGCCCTGAGGCCAAAAACCGCACAAAAAGCATCAATCAAATCGGATTATTAATTTCCGTGTGAATGGCGCAAAATATGTTGAATATGCTGTCCACCGTTTCTGCAACAAGCTGAATTCGAGAAACAGCATGTTCCGCAACTGATCGAAGTGTTTCTGGAGTCACGTTCAGAATGTGTTGCGCAGTGCGTGCTTTCAATGCAGCTAAGTTTGCGATCGGAACACTGAACACAACATCTTCCTTATAGCCTCACAGCCAGAAGCCACGCGGACTAAGATCAGGTGATTGGGACGGCCAGGTTGTAGAGACTCATAGTGCTTACCAGTGACGGTATAGATAACAGGATTGAAAGCACCTGTCTCTTCGAAAATATATGGCCCTATGATAAATGATGCCGTAAACCCGCACCACACAGTGACCTTTCCAGGATGAAGTGTACTGGTATATTTGGGTGTGAATTTTCCGTTGCCCATATTCGACAATTCCGTGTATTGACATATCTTAGTCAGACGTAAGTGGGCTTCCTCTTTCCACGAAATCTTCGACGACCAATCACTGTCCACTTCCATGCGAGCAAGAAATTCTAAAGCAAAGGTCCCTCTTGCTGAAAGGTCAAAAGTTTGCACACAACCATTCGTCTGCTCCTGCATTACTGTGGCCACTGCTTCCACTGACGTCGAATCAATTCGTTTCCTCACTCTACTGGGTTGCACACCAAAAGAACCCGTCTTTTCGAAGATCCGAATCATTTTCTTCAGACCCACGGCAGTCATCGGACCAATGCCCTTCTTCCAACCCTTCAGTGTCCGGACGTTCTGCAGAGCGACGTGTGCACAGTCATTTCTTGTAATACAGCTTTAAAAGCAGAGAGCGATCCTGCGTTGATACAGTCATGGCGGACGTCGCAGACGCGAAAGGAGGAAAACCGTGTACCCGGGGTGTTTATAACAACTTCAATGCGTCGTGCGCATGACAGGTTGTAAGTAGGCTGTTTAGGTTTTTATATTGGTAACGCCACGTCGCACTCTGTATGAAAATCACTGGCTGTGCTGTGTGCAGTCTGTGGCTGGGTGGCATTGTTGTAATATTCGGTATTGTAGTGTTGGGCTGTTGGCTGTTAATAGCGCATAGCGTTGCGCAGTTGGAGGGGAGCCGCCAGCAGTGGTGGATGTGGGGAAGTGAGATGGCGGATTTTTGAGATTGGATGATCTGGACGTATGTCCATCAGAAGCAGTACATTTGTAAGAATGGATGTCATGAACTGCTATATATATTATGACTTTTGAACACTATTAAGGTAAATACATTGTTTGTTCTCTATCAAAATCTTTCATTTGCTAACTATGCCTATCAGTAGTTAGTGCCTTCAGTAGTTTGAATCTTTTATTTAGCTGGCAGTAGTGGCGTTCGCTGTATTGCAGTAGATCGAGTAACGAAGATTTTGTGAGGTAACTGATTTGTGAAAGGTATAGGTTAATGTTACTCAGGGCCATTCTTTTGTAGGGATTTTTGAAAGTCAGATTGCGTTGCGCTAAAAATATTGTGTGTCAGTTTAGTGTTGATCAGAAGAGGTAAAGAGCGAAATGTCTGAGTAGCTTCAGTTCTGCTCAGCTGTTTGAAAATCAAATAATGTAAGAGATTTATCAGCACAGTAATTCAATGATTTTTGTAAGGGGACGTTTCATATATCGACCCTTTAGCCGAGAATACCTCACTGGAATCTTCTGATTTTTTTCTTGTACTTTGTGTAATTAGTGTAGCTATTGTTTTTTGCTAGCATGTAATCATAGAGAGAATTTCCTTTGTAGTTGTAGCTTTTCATTGTTGTACAGTAAAACAGTTGTGGCATGCATGTAGATTTGCACCAAGTATTTCGCAACAGCCCTTGCAATTAACTAGATATTATTTTCAGTGCTATGTTAATGTGTTTTCTTATTTTGCTCTTCAAATTGTGTTTTTCTGTGTTATCGTGTGAAATATTGTGACAATAATGGCGTGTGAAAGACGTAACCCTAGGCTCCAAAGTAAACTGAGAAATAATAGTGACGACGAGCGTAGCTTATCAGCACCACTGTGTAATGAATTAACAGACATTCAAAGTAGTAATTTGGTAATTGTGCATAGGGAAATGGAGCGGGCGGCAAATAATGGCGTAGATAGTGAAACAATTAGTGAACAGGGAAGCATTATCGATCGATCGGTCGGCAACAGCTCGCCTCAGGAATCCGAAATGACAGGACACAGTCTCGCAAATACTGTAGATTCAGGTTTTGGGTCCTCACCGTTTTCTCAAATAAGTCAAGATACATTTTCTGCTTGTCAAAATGTGAATGTTGCCGGTGCAAATTCACTGCCAAAAAGCACCGAGGAACATGATTCAGACACCAGTGCATTGTTATTACAATTAACGCAACAAATGGGACAAACACAGCAAAAGCTTCAAAAGTTAGACACAATGGAACAAAATCTTCGAAAGTTAGACACAATGGAACAAAATCTTCAAAAGTTAGACACCACGCTTGAACATGTAAAGATTTAACTACTGAATTACATAAAATCGAATCGAAATGTCAAAAAGTCTGTAATGACGTAAAAACACAAATTTGTGAGCGTTTCCAACCTATTACTTCGCGGCATGAAAATACATTACAGAATCACGAAGCAGCCATAAAAGAACTATTGTTCATGAATATCATGAGACCTTGCAAGCTAAGATTGACTCAGTTGTATCTACCGATTCAGTTACGCAACTTGCAAAAACTCAGGAAAACTTAAAGGACACAGTAGATACGATTTCAACACAAATGGACACTCTGAAAATTGGTTCAGAAAAACACACTGAGGAAACCAGTTCACTATCGGAGAAAGTAGCCGAACTTTCGGATCAGTTCACTAACTTATCTACAAAGCTAGATGATGATCTGAATGACACAAGACCTGTAGCCTTCACTGACACAAAAGAGTAGGAACAAATTAGGAAATTCAAACAAAATCAGAAGCAAATTAATACGCAACACCAAAGAGAATCCAAGAAGTACAAGATCAGTTGACACAGGTAATAGAAGAATTACATATTTCAGAGGACACATGCGCTCCAATACGGGAAGAAAGACATAGAAATACGGAACAGCCACAAAATAATAACACAGGGCACTTCGAAAATTATGAAAGAAATTGGCAACGTACACCAAATTTTGAGATGGGACCGCCAAAACGACGTAACAGTGACCGACATCCGACTAGCTGACATGATGATTTTGACTATAAGCTGTTTATTACTACACGTAAATTCGAAACATTTAAGAATTCCGGCAACGACATTCATCCACAAACATGGCTTCATCAATTCTCTCATTGTTTTCCTCCCAATTGGTCATTAGAGCACAGATTAGGATTTATGTGTGGCTACTTAGAGAATGAACCAGCTGTAAGAATGCGATCGGTCATTCACGAGTGTCACAGTGAAGGAGAATTTTACCATGCCTTCCCCTCAGCATATTGGTCTCAAGCTACACAAGACCGAGTAAAACATAGCATCGAAACATTGCGAACAATCTGAATTTTCCAGTCTTGTGAAATATTTTGAAGACATGTTGCACAAGAACCAGTACCTGTCAAACCCATACTGCCCCTCAGAACTCATCCACATTTGCTTAATCAAATTGCCTGAACATTTACAACATATTATTTTGGCAGGACGTTGCAAAGACGACATTGAAGCTTTTCAGGGACAAGAATTGGAAATTGACACTGACAATCGCGGAACGCGAAAACAGGAGCACAACAATTACAGGTCACATCCGTCACAATTCCACGATGACAGAAATAATAAATGGACATGACAAGGCTATTCTTACAACTTAAATCGTGACCAAAACAGACACCACCCGTATGACAACCGTTGGCAGAGTAATAATAATTACAGGGAAAGATCACCTCTTCGCAGTAATGACTATCGCAGAGACAATCAGAGAAACAGACAATATTGAAACCAAAATAATTATTATCAAGGGAGACAGAATAACTTCAGACGCAACGGTCCAGTGCGCAGTTACGATTCAGGGAGAAATTCTCCACCATGTGACCAACAAGAAAGAAACTATGTAATCTATCGACATGATCGTAACTACAGACCTGAATTGCATCAGAACTGGCGGGATTCAAACAGGGCAGGGCCCTCTCGACAAGGTGAATTTGTAGAAATTAGGTCTCCAAATCCCAATAACGACGCGCGCCAACAAAGAGACAATAGGCAATGACTCATACCGCTGGCAGCCACAAAACGTACTTCTGAAACTGACGACGCAGCTGCCGTAGCTAGTAATTACGTAAAAATGGAAGACATTAGGGACATCTTACTCCAGGAACACGACGTAAAACATAACAACATTGCATATCCTGTGATTCACATTACAGTAAATGACGTAAAATTTACGGCAGTTCTTGAATCTGGCAGTCCCATTTCAGTAATTAGTGAAACAGCCTTTAGCAAATGCAACAAATCGAACGATTGCCCCACACTTCCGTTACGTAAGATAAAATTACAAGGTGAAATCTTTGGAAAAAGTGTAGATGTACGCCAACAAACCAACTTAGAATTCTTTTGTCAAAGCCACAGCTTCTCTATGAACTTTCATATTGTTCCATTATTGTCGACGGAAATTGTATTGGGAGTAGACTTTTTGAATGAATACAAAGCAATCTTAAACTTTCACGATGCTGAAATGAGTTTAGAGACAGAAGGTAAGTCAATAGCTTTGAAATTTGAAGATTGGCTCTCAAACCATGACGAGGAAATTAATCGGCTTTACCTCCTGTTAGGCAACAGTTCGGAATTTTCGATGGAACTTGACACAAGCAATCACTCCGCCAGTACTGACAGGGATGATATCGACGGCGTATTTGATACTAATGAGTTAAATCAGAATAAAATTTAAACAATTGAGAATTGTAATGACACTGATAGGCAGGACCTTTTTGAGATTTTACAAGCACATTCCACAGTTTTTACTCACAAAACAGGAACAATCAAGGGATTTCAATACCAGTTTCGTGTACATGAGCATACTAAATTTTGTGTTAGACCATACATAATTCCGGCACATTATAGGGACCATATAGAACAGAAATACAATCTATGCTTGACGAGGGCATTATTGAGCCTGCAGTAAGCTCATACAACAAGCCATTACATGTTGTTGAGAAGAAAAATGGATCGATCAGGCTTGTCTTAGATTCGAGACAAATCAATACTATCATCATTCCTGAAACAAACAGGCCGCAAACGTTGGAAGAACTTCTTCAAAATTTTAATGGTGTAAAAGCGTTGTCTTCTATTGACCTCAGATCCAGCTTTTATCACATCGAACTTCATCCAGAATGTAGAAAATACACAGCTGTCCTCTGTTTCGGCGTTTGTTATCAGTTTCGGAAACTTCCTTTTGCTTTGAACATTTCTTCGGCAGCATTCATTTGCGGGCTAAATTCCATATTACCTGATTTCTTATAACGTCATATCACCTTATATGTGGATGATATTCTAATAGCAGAAGCCTCATGGGAACAACATAATCGCAGCCTCAACAGCGTGTTACATATTTTTGCAGAATCTGGAATTACAGTTAACTTGGAAAAGTCTGAATTCAGTAGGACAAAGGTGAATTTTTTGGGACATATTATTTCTACTGAAGGCATTCAGCCGGATCCTGAAAAGTTAGAAGCAATCAGAGCCATTCTACTCCCATCCACAAAAAAACAAGTCTGCAGTTTTCTAGGTCTCGTAAGTTTTTACTGTCGATTTCTGAATATGCAAATTCTAGTTACACCAAAACTTTGTTCTCTCACTGGAAAAAATACTATTTGGAACTGGGATGAACAAGCACAGTTGGAATTCAATTCTTTGAAAGAATCGCTACTTAACGCGCCAATACTAGCTCATCCAGATCTGTCACAAGATTTCTGCCTTAGCACAGAGTCTTCTAAAGTCGGTCTTGGTGTCCATTTATTTCAAGAAGTCATAGAAAAGACACTACTGTTCAGAAAACCACTGCTTTTGCTAGCCAAGTGCTACCAAAATCTGAAAAAAATTATTCTGTTACTGGATTAGAAGCTTTAGCTATCGTTTGGGCATTTAACAAATTCCGTTTCTTTCTTTCTGGTAAGCATGTAAAAGTATACAGTGATCATCGTGCATTACAATTTCTTATGTCTTCAAAATTAAATCATGACAGGTTAAAACGTTGGGCATTGTTTCTGCAAGAATTCCACTTTACATTAGTCTACATTCCCGGCAAGGAGAACATTGTTGCGGACGCACTGTCACGCGCACCGGCTGGCCTTGAGAAAAGTAACACAGAAGGCAACCTCGAGAAAAATTTTAGTATTCTTTACATTCAGAAATTCGCCTTTGAAAACTTCATCACCACATCTTTAACGGACATTGCTTGTGAACAAGATAAAGATCCGATTTGGAAAGACATCAAAATTAAATGGCATGAAAAGACACGCACTCAGATTCGGCATTATTATCTGGTTAGAAACAACATACTCTTCAAATGCTGCACTGTAGATTACAAGCTATGGGTACTTTGCTTTCCAGACGATATTGTTAATAAGCTCATTTCGTACATTCATTTCAGCTACGCACATTTTGGTCCACGAAAATGTTATCATATTTTTCGAACGACTTGTTATTTTAACAATATAGAAAAGAGAATTCGAAGAGTCTTGTCTATTTGTAAGCTTTGTCAAAAGGTGAAACCATCTACTATCTCACATCATGCTCCGTTGTTTCCTATCATTCCTTCTAAATTAAAAGAAATTGCTGCTGTTGATCTCTTGGGACCCCTTGTCAGAACATCGAATGGATTTTCGTATGTTCTAGTCACTGTTGAACTTACTTCATAATTTGTTTCTTTCACTCCATTACGTAAAGCCACTGGGCGGTCTGTATCCAACGCCTTTGTTAAAAATTTCTTACATGAAGTTGGACATGTTAGTAAAGTCATTTCAGATAACGGACCACAATTCAGGTCTGCTGTTTGGTCACGCATGCTTTGGAACCATAAAATCAAACCTGTTTTTATTTCATTGTACACACCACATTGTAACCCATCTGAACGGATTGTGAAGGATATCAATAAGCTTTGCAGACTTTATTGTCACAGAAAGCATCAGCATTGGGACAGATATTTACACTTATTTCAAAACGTGCTGAATGAAATGCCTCACGACTCCACTGCTTTACCACCTATTCTTGTACTGAAGAATAAAGAACCTCTGAACAGAATCAGAGACCTTGTACCTTTTCCGAATACACGTAAACTTCGACACAAAGACATAAATGATTCGGCTATTAAAAATATAAAATCTGCAGCAGACAAAAGGAGAAAACTACGTGGTAAAGCAAATGCAAAGAAATTATATATTGGTCAGAAAGTTCTCATTAAAGCTCATTCATTGTCGCATAAGAAGAAACACTTGAGTCATAAATTCTTTCTGATTTACAATGGACCTTACAGACTCCGACGTATACCGCATGATAATTGCGTTGAACTTGAAACTCTGCGTACTAGGAAGAGTAAAGGATTGCACCACATTTCACATGTAAAACTGTTTATTGAGAGATAATCTGTTTTTTAACTTAGTCTTTGCTAAAAATAATTCACTTTACATTACTAGTATGCTTTGTCAGACTTAGAATCTGTTAACATGCAACAATGTTTGAAGTTAAATATCGAATCAAGAACCAAGAGAACTTATTTAAACAGAAATTTCGAATGCATTGTTATAGTGAACAGAGGACGCAGTGTTATTGTGTGTGTACATTCTTGCTTGTTAATTGCACGATTACGTAACGACTATAAGGCTTACATACTTAGAACATATACTGCTAACGAGATTTTAATGCAACATTTTGGGTTACTTGAAAATACATTCTGGATCTAAAGTACTTTCTGTGAGATGCCAGATGACACAGTGGTTACTTTCTGTGAGATTAAAGATGACTTAGTATTTGGTTTCTTTGACAGCTACACGATTATATCACGACGCTACTAATGTGTGACACAATTTACATTGTTGCTTTTTCTGAATTCTTCTGGAAAGTAAAACATGCATTAGTAGTAACTTTGTGATATAGCTACAATAAGACAGCATTTTCTGTAGCTCAACAATATGTTACAGTGTAGTATTTTCTTGATTATGGTGCCATACGTAATAACTACGATATCTATACACATAGCATTTCGCTTTTGTTTATTACGAGGTAAGTACATTGAGTTCCACAGAACTTTGCTTACAGACGACGATAATTACGACACTTCGCACATTTTTTACCCTTAGGTAATGACAGAGATTATGTTACAACATGACGCACAATTTAGCGCTACAGGACACGCATTTGAGTGATTAATCTTGTACTTAAAACATTTATTTTTAAAGATTTTTGAATTACAAAATATTTTTCCGTGATACATATCATTCCATTGCTGTAATCTGTAACACCTGAGGGTATAATTACATTAATCCTCCGGAGGTACACACTTATTTTGTGTACAGTGTGTTTGCCAAGCACAAGGAGCCCTAGCTAATATGGTATTTGCTTATACAACTTTACACATCGGTACCATATTTCTCTAACACAGAATTACACAACTATCTGATTATTTAACAGAGAAACAAACATTTTTTTACTACGTCAGTGACACATGTTTACGCAATTACACAGTTGGATAACTTCACACTTATGAAATTGTATTTCGTCTGTACTTTGTGAACTGTTCATATTTTTTTCAGGAACCATTGTGATACTATGATAGCTTTGAATGGTATATTTGGTATGGGATCACGATTTTTAAAGTATGATTGAGGTAGATGACACTACTGAAATGAGCAGAGAATTTTTTTAGGTTTGAAATTATTGCAGGAAACTACGACGTTTTTGAGATTTGGCTGGCTTTTTATGATGTTATTATTACGATGACAATGTGTATTATGCTGTTGAGGTATGTTTATTATCAATAAGCTGATGCTATATGAGGAATTTTATTATGCTATGTATTTATTATGATGAAATATTGAAGAAATGTCGATGAATATGTATATGTGTAATGAGGTAAGGAATAATGAGTAGTGGTTAGGGACTCTGACTTGTGAAAAAGGATGTTGGAAACCAAGAATCGTACTTTAAGAGTTATGAAATGTGTGTAAATGTGTGAATGTATCACAATGCCGGCGAAAATTTTTTGGACGCTGTTATATTTATAGGATTTTGTTTCTACATATTCGTAACGCAAATTCTCGACCTGTGAAATTTTTTTTTATATGAGACTGTCACTGCTGTCGTAAATATTTCGGTAAGAAAGTTAAGTGACCTTCATGTAATGCGTCGTGGACGCCTAGCTGTGCCACCTGCCTGGAGAAAAAGCCATTAGGTGGAAAAAAGAGGGAGACCATTAACCTCGCTATTGACATTCCTTTGTAGAAAGCATCGCAAATACGACACGCTCATTACTTGGAAACGAATGATTATATTGTGGAGCTCATACTTTGTGCTACTTACTGAAATACTTATGAATTGATGGGAAATATTCTTACATCTGCACACCTGATTATGACAAGTGTCTTTCTACGAGACTTGAGAGAATTTCTACTTACTTATGAAATGCCACATGGCTATTGAATGATGTTTTCAAGCTTTGTTTTACATAGCTGCTTATTTCATTTGATACCTGGCTTCCAGCTGTGTTGCAGCATTGGTTATATAAAATAAAATTAAATGCATTTGGTAATGTGAACACTTTCTGTCAACAGATCTATTAAATAATAATTTTATGATCCACATTCTTCAAAAAAGGAGCACTTGGAAAGGAAAGAACAACAAGAAGGGGCTAATAACAGTAACTGCATATATAATTTTCTTTTCAAGTACTTGGTAATTTTTTGTAGAATAAGTTTTTGTGGTGCAGCACTTTAATTACATAGACATTAAGATGTGAATATGCATTTACCTTATCTGCATTGTTGTCTTTAGTGTACTATTTTTTCTGCTTGTGGGTTTGTCATGTTTAGATATAAGTTATTACATTTGCTGCTGCTGTTTGCCGGGCATACTGTTACTGAATTTCACTTTGTATTACTCTGTTAAGCCAGTTTTACTACTGATTTATTTTTCTTGTTTGCTGCACAGTGCCTTATATTAGTTGTAATATTGCAATTGACAAACTGCCTATTGGCTTCTGTCTCGGGTTCTCCGGCCGACGTTCATCTAATGATTTTTCTGACGTTTCGCCAGCCACTCCGCCAGCACGAGTGGCTGGCATTGTCAAAGCTTCACCCTCCATTGCCAGTGGTGAACTGGAGGCGAGCTCGCAAACTTGCGCCAAACGACATCCTGGTCAGTTTTGATGTTGTTTCGTTATTTACGGAAGTGCCACTCAGTGACGCTCTGGAGCACATCGGTTCCATGTTCCCGCAAGACATCAAAAAGCTCTTCCTTGCATGTCTCACCACGAGCTATTTCACGTGGAATGGCGATTTCTACGAACAGCTGGAAGGTGTCGCCATGGGTAGTCCTCTCAGTCCAGTGGTGGCCAACTTCTTCATGGAATAATTCGAAGCACAGGCACTGGACTCGGCGACTTGCAAACCTAAGGTGTGGTACAGGTACGTCGATGATACTTTCGTGGTGTGGAGCCATGGTGAAGAACAGCTCGGTGAATTCCTGAGACACTTGAACAGCCTCCATGCCAACATAACATTTACCATGGAAGTAGAAAATGACAAGAAACTGCCATTTCTAGATGTGCTGGTCACAAGGGACTGCGAAAACCTGGGACACAGCGTGTATCGGAAACCGACACACACGGACCGATACCTGCACAATCTGTCAAACCACCACCCGAGCCAGAAAAGAGGCATGATTACTACGCTCGTAACGAGAGCAGGACGAATATGTGAGCCTCAACACCTCAAACGAGAAATGCAACACCTGGAAACTGTTCTGCAGAGCAATGGGTACTCCACAAATTAGATTAGAAGTGTAACAGAGCCAAACACTCGGCGAAGTAAGGAACCAGAAAAAGAAATGTTGGGTACTGTCTTTCTGCCATACATTCCCAGAGTGACGGACAGAATCGGCCGTATATTGCGCAAACACGGCGTAAAGACGATTTTCAAACCGACAAGGAAGATCAAAGAGTGTCTTAGATCGGCGAAGGAGAAAAGAGACCCACTTGCAATGTCTGGAATATACCGTATCCATGCACATGCGGAAAAGTTTATGTCGGAATGACTGGACGATCAATTAACACCAGGATCAAAGAACATAAGCGACATTGCAGGTTGGGGTAGGTGGAGAAATCGGCCGAGGCAGAGCATGCACTGAATGAGACCGACCACGTAATAAAATTCGCCGACACGGAAGTTCTGGCTATAGAGAAGCACTATCACACGCGCTTGTTCAGAGAAGCTGTAGAAATCCAAAAACACGCGAACAGTTTCAAAAAGAAAGAGGAAAGCCTTCAGGTAAACGGATCCTGGCTGCCTGTACTGCAGCGAACGACCGTCGCAGGTAGCAAGAGGAGAACCGCACCGGAAATGACCGCGGAGAAGCCCTCGGACGTTGGCGCGCCAGGTACATATAGTCTGCGGCCGCGAGCTCGCCTCCAGTTCACCACCGGCAATGGAGGGTGAAGCTTTGACAATGCCAGCCACTCGTGTTGGCGAAACGTCAGAAAAATCATTAGATGAACGTCGGGCAAAGAACCCGAGACAGAAGCCAATAGGCAGTTTGTCAACACGTGGCCACGAAAGCCTTAACAATTTTGTAATATTGCAATTGCTTTGCTAATTTAGATTTACTGCTGCTAGCTTTGCCAATTTGTATTTTTTATCATTGCTGTTTGTGTTAATTGTTTTTTGCTGCTGCAGAGCCTTGTCTCTTAGTTTAGCATCTGAGCTCAGTAGATTTAAGTTAGCTTAAGAGGGGGTAGGCAATATAAGAGAATGAGTTGCGATGAATTGGAAGAAATGCATTGAGAAGTTATACGAAAAAAGTACAGAAAGCAGGTATAGATAGGACTTTTTGGGAATAATGAAGAACGAAGGGAGATCTCCAAGAAGTAAAGAAAGTTTTGTTTGCAAAATACTGCAGTAAAACAAACCCTGTCGTTACCTTGTGTTATCCCACTATGTGTTTGTGTACCCTTGTATGATTGTGTTTTTCCTGTCTTTTTGTGTTTAGCTGATACGAGTTATGTTGTAGAATTTTTCTAATAATATGTTATTTTCTTTGTAAATATATTTAGACATTATTTATTCTGTTTTGTTTTAATGCTCATATGTGAAATTAATGTTTCGGAAACTATTCTCATTATTTTATATATTTACTTATGTCATAATACCTGTAACACTGATGTGTATGTTTATTTCTATTCTTTTGTAAAGCCTGTCTTACTACAAATGTTATCTGTACTGTTATTGTGGTGTCACCGCCAGACACCACACTTGCTAGGTGGTAGCTTTTAAATCGGCCGCGGTCCGGTAGTATAAGTCGGACCCGCGTGTCGCCACTGTCAGTGATCGCAGACCGAGCGCCACCACATGACAGGTCTAGAGAGACGTACTAGCACTCGCCCCAGTTGTACAGCCGACTTTGCTAGCGATGCTACACTGACGAAGACTCTCTCATTTGCCGAGAAGATAGTTAGCATAGCCTTCAGCTAAGTCAATTGCTACGACCTAGCAAGGCGCCGTATTCAATTGCTAATTAATATTGTGAAGTATGTATCATAAAGAGCGATGTTCTACAATTATGGATTAAAGTTAAGTATTCCAGAAGCTACGTACTTTTCTTTGTAGCATTCATTACGTATCCTGTTTCAGACCTCACGCCAGCCTGCGTGAGTTTAAGCGCATGCCTTTCGGCTTCCTCTCATTGTGTCTAGGCTGTCTTGTCTAGACACAACAGTTATGTTCTTTAATGATGTATTTTGTACCTTTGTATATACACCAGTTCTTCAAATTAAGTATCATTTCACTGCACACATTTCTGTTGGGCATAGTATATGCACAATATGTGAAAAAAGAGGACTGTTAGTGCTCGCACATGTGTTGATAATTCAGCAAGGGACTGATTAACAGCATTGCTGGTTCTAAGGAAAATTCCAAAAACTTTGTGAGTGCACAAGTGGTGGTTTATGGACTTGCTATATTGTCCGCAAGACTCTTCGATGGTGATTGTGCACCTGCACAGTTGCAACAGATGGCTGCTGGCCGTCTCTACAAGGGCTACAGTGGGTCTGCATCTTTGATGACCCACCAATACCATTATTTCTACAAGGACTACAGTGGGTCTGCACGTTTGATGGCCCACCACAACCATTATTTCTCCAAGGACTGCAGTGGGTCTGCATCTCTGGTGGCCCACCAATACCATAATCTCTACCAGGACTACAGTGGGTCTACTCTGTGATGACCTACCTACCAATATTCTTCAAAACTTCGACTGACTCTGCTGTGGGTTTGCTCTGTTGTGGCCCATTACCTGCCTGCATGTCAAGAGTCAGCATTGTCTTTCCGTTGGAAGGACAACACTACTTCTTCAAGACTGCATGGAAATCCACTAATTCCATGTGCATTTTCTTTTACTGCTCAGACTTTGAGAAAAACACTGCTATTTTACTGTGATGAACGATCAGGACTGTCTTTATGGACTGTGAGAAAATTTTAGCTTTTGACCAACATTGTATCAATAAGTGTGTGCATTTGATTTCTTTGTTATTGTAATTATGAAATGTTTTTTTCAAATCTGTATTGGCCAGTGCTCAAAACAATTTGTAAAATTTTTTGTGGGGAGCATGGGGGCTATGTAAGTAGGCTGTTTAGGATTTTATATTGGTAACGCCACGTAGCGCTCTGAATGAAAATCACTGGCTGTGCTGTGTGCAGTCTGTGGCTTTGTGGCATTGTTGTAATATTCGGTATTGTAGTGTTGGGCTGTTGGCTGTTAATAGCGCATAGCGTTGCGCAGTTGGAGGGGAGCCGCCAGCAGTGGTGGATGTGGGGAAGTGAGATGGCGGATTTTTGAGATTGGATGATCTGGACGTGTGTCCATCAGAAACAGTATATTTGTAAGAATGGATGTCATGAACTGCTATATATATTATGACTTTTGAACACTATTAAGGTAAATACATTGTTTGTTCTCTATCAAAATCTTTTATTTGCTAACTGTGCCTATCAGTAGTTAGTGCCTTCAGTAGTTTGAATCTTTTATTTAGCTGGCAGTAGTGGCGTTCGCTGTATTGCAGTAGTTCGAGTAACGAAGATTTTGTGTGGTAAGTGATTTGTGAAAGATATAGGTTAATGTTAGTCAGGGCCATTCTTTTGTAGGGATTTTTGAAAGTCAGATTGCGTTGCACTAAAAATATTGTGTCTCAGTTTAGTGTTGATCAGAATAAGTAAAGAGCGAAATGTCTGAGTACTTGCAGTTCTGCTCAACTATTTGAAAATCAGATAATGTAAGAGATTTATCAGCACAGTAATTCAATGATTTTTCTAAGGGGACTTTTCAAGGTGTCTTCATTTACGTATTCTGACAGATACAGCGCCATCAATTGATCAATTTCCAAACTACTTTTTTTTCTTCTGCCTAACGTTTTCCCCTTCTCCAATAATATTCTATTGCAATTTGACGTCAGTCTGATCAGTGGTGTTATTTCTACAGCGTTTTGAAAGTTTAATTACAATCACCCTGTATATAAAATAGTAGATAAAACCACATGGAAAAGAAGTGAGCCTTTTCCATCCTTCCCCCTCTCACCCAACGCCCCCCCCCCCCAAAAAAAATTCATTTACCTTCTTCTTCTTTGCCTTTTCCTCCAGCTCACTCACCGTCACACTACTATGTCCACTCACTTTTGCTTTTTCTTCTCTCTTCTACACCTAATAAAGAAAACAGTCCATCACTATCCCTTCATTACTCTTAGACAGTATATAAATACACAACAACATATTTAAACAAAATGACACACATTGTATTGTATTGTATTGTAGGGAACTGGGGACGTAGAAACGATGGAGAGGCTTCATTCCAGCCATAGCCGGCAGTGGTACGCAACCACACAACAGGCTACAGCAGTCTACTCACTCCACCACTGCCCCACAACGAACCTAGGGTTACTGTGCGGTCTGGCCCCCACTGGACCCCCCCCCCCCCGCCCCCCAGGAACATCTCACACCAGACAAGTGTAACCTCAATGTTTGCGTGGTAGAGTAAATATGATGTACGCGTACGTGGAGAAAGTGCACAGCAATCGTCGACACAGTGTAACTGAGGCGGAATAAGGGGAACCAGCCCGCATTCGCCGATGTAGATGGAAAACCGCCTTAAAAACCATCCATAGGCTCGCCGGCGCACTGGACCTTAACACTAATCCGCCGGGCGGAGTCGTGCCGGGGACCTGCACGCCTTCCCGCCCGGAAAGCAGTGCATTAGAATGCACGGCTAACTGGGTGGGTATGACACACATACAATTAACTAAAAAAGAGGAATGTCAAGGCGAACTAGTGGCTATGATATGTTGACAACCCTACAAAACATAATACACACTTTTTTTTTGTCATCAGTCTACTGACTGGTTTGATGTGGCCTGCCATGAATTCCTTTCCTGTGCTAACCTCTTCATCTCAGAGTAGCACTTGCAACCTACGTCCTCAATTATTTGCACTGGTTTGATGCGGCCCGCCATGAATTCCTTTCCTGTGCTAACCTCTTCATCTCAGAGTAGCACTTGCAACCTACGTCCTCAATTATTTGCTTGACGTATTCTAATCTCTGTCTTCCTCTACAGTTTTTGCTCTCTACAGCTCCCTCTAGTACCATGGAAGTCATTCCCTCATGTCTTAGCAGATGTCCTATCATCCTGTCCCTTCTCCTTCTCAGTGTTTTCCACATATTCCTTTCCTCTCCGATTCTGCGTAGAACCTCCTCATTCCTTACCTTATCAGTCCACCTAATTTTCAACATTCGTCTATAGCACCACATCTCAAATGCTTCGATTCTCTTCTGTTCCGGTTTTCCCACAGTCCATGTTTCACTACCATACAATGCTGTACTCCAGACGTACATCCTCAGAAATTTCTTCCTCAAATTAAGGCCGGTATTTGATATTAGTAGACTTCTCCTGGCCAGAAATGCCTTTTTTGCCATAGCGAGTCTGCTTTTTATGTCCTCCTTGCTCCGTCCATCATTGGTTATTTTACTGCCTAGGTAGCAGAATTCCTTAACTTCATTGACTTCGTGACCATCAATCATGATGTTAAGTTTCTCGCTGTTCTATTTCTACTACTTCTCATTACCTTCGTCTTTCTCCGATTTACTCTCAAACCATACTGTGTACTCATTAGGCTGTTCATTCCATTCAGCAGATCATTTAATTCTTCTTCGCTTTCACTCAGGATAGCAATGTCATCAGCGAATCGTATCATTTCACCTTGTATTTTAATTCCACTCCTGAACCTTTCTTTTATTTCCATCATTTCTTCCTCGATGTACAGATTGAAGAGTAGGGGCTAAAGGCTGCAGCCTTGTCTTACACCCTTCTTAATACGAACACTTCGTTCTTGATCGTCCACTCTTATTATTCCCTCTTGGTTGTTGTACATATTGTATATGACCCGTCTTTCCCTATAGCTTACCCCTACTTTTTTCAGAATCGCGAACAGCTTGCACCATTTTATATTGTCGAACGCTTTTTCCAGGTCGACAAATCCTATGAAAGTGTCTTGATTTTTCTTTAGCCTTGCTTCCATTATTAGCTGTAACGTCAGAATTGCCTCTCTCGTCCCTTTACTTTTCCTAAAGCCAAACTAATCGTCACCTAGCGCATTCTCAATTTTCTTTTCTACTCTTCTGTATATTATTCTTGTAAGCAGCTTCGATGCATGAGCTGTTAAGCTGATTGTGCGATAATTCTCGCACTTGTCAGCTCTTGCCGTCTTCGGAATTGTGTGGATGATGCTTTTCCGAAAGTCAGATGGTATATCGCCAGACTCATATATTCTACTCACCAACGTGAATAGTCGTTTTGTTGCCACTTCCCCCAATGATTTTAGAAATTCTGATGGAATGTTATCTATCCCTTCTGCCTTATTTGACCGTAAGTCCTCCAAAGCTCTTTTAAATTCCGATTCTAATACTGGATCCCCTATCTCTTCTAAATCGACTCCCGTTTCTTCTTCTATCACATCAGACAAATCTTCACCCTCATAGAGGCTTTCAACGTATTCTTTCCACCTATCTGCTCTCTCCTCTGCATTTAACAGTGGAATTCCCGTTGCACTCTTAATGTTACCACCGTTGCTTTTAATGTCACCAAAGGTTGTTTTGACTTTCCTGTATGCTGAGTCTGTCCTCCCAACAATCATATCTTTTTCGATGTCTTCACATTTTTCCTGCAGCCATTTCGTTTTAGCTTCCCTGCACTTCCTATTTATTTCATTCCTCAGCGACTTGTATTTCTGTATTCCTAATTTTTCCGGAGCATGTTTGTACTTCCTCCTTTCATCAATCAATTGAAGTATTTCTTCTGTTACCCATGGTTTCTTCGCAGCTACCTTCTTTGTACCTATGTTTTCCTTCCCAACTTCTGTGATGGCCCTTTTTAGAGATGTCCATTCCTCTTCAACTGTACTGCCTACTGCGCTATTCCTTATTGCTGTATCTATAGCGTTAGAGAACTTCAAACGTATCTCGTCATTCCTTGGTACTTCCGTATCACACTTCTTTGCGTATTGAATCTTCCTGACTAATGTCTTGAACTTCAGCCTACTCTTCATCACTACTATATTGTGATCTGAGGCTATATCTGCTCCTGGGTACGCCTTACAATCCAGTATCTGATTTCGGAATCTCTGTCTGATCATGATGTAACCTAATTGAAAACTTAGAAGCATATAAATAATCAGTAAACAGTGGTGTACGAAAAAGTGTGCTGTGTACAACGTAAGAAATGCAGGAATCTGCAGAGCAATGAAAAATTGGACTACATGTATCAGCGTCTAATGAAGAAAGACATGAAAGACGTGCTGGCAGATGGCATTTCCTGATATAGGCGAGAAACTAAGCAGAAATCACCGTAAGTCAATGAAATGTTTTTCGATCTTAAAAACAAATCAAACTGTAAATATCTTTAATTACAGACTACTGATGAAGCTTTACGTTAATAAAGCGAAATGCATCTGGTGAGAAAAACACGTATTTTCTGGTAGTTGTAACGACGGAACGAAAATATCCTCAGGTGCTGCCCTATTGTACTTAGACCTTTCGTTAATTTATCTTCGGTGACCACCATTTGTCTGTATTGTGTTACAATCAATTAGTCATCAGCATAACCAAACTCCCTGGACTGAATGGCTATCATATCTGCTATCTAAAAGCTAAATAGTAGCGCAGCCAGAACGGAGTCCATTATTCAGGATCTCCTGGTTAGCAGTGGTATTGCCTATAATTACCTGGAATGGTCTGTCAGTCAACATATATTTAAGAAGTTGTGCTACTCCTCTGCAGGGTATTACATGAAGCAGCTGATAGACAACACCCTGCTTCTGTGTGGCATCATAAGCTGCAGACAGAACAATAACTACAGCAGAGGTCTTGGAAGCCAGCTTCTATGTAAGTTTTCATTGAAAGTACTTGATCCACACAGCAACCAATCTTTTTCATAGGATTCTTTTCAAGTATTTCAATACCTGCTCTTTCATACAGCAGCCTCTCAAGTACTTTGCATTTCATATTCAAAAGTGCAATAGGATGATAACTTGATATTGTCTGATTTTTAAGATACCAATGATCTCCATCTGTTTTGTAAGTTGTGGAACGCGTCCTGTTTGCAGAATTTCGGAGAAAATTTGGGCTAGCCATGTTTTAGAATATTTTCTACAGTGCAGAAGGATTCTGGATGTATGCCATCAACCTGGATCTTTAGCTGATTTAATTTCTTGGAAAGCCATTGAAATATCTCCAGGTGTGAATGGGAGAGAATCTGGGCTATGATGCGAGTATTTTACTGTAATGGTTCGGAGTTCTCCCTTCACTTGTGTGGCATGAGATCGGGAAATAGATGGTTTAGATGTAGAGACGATGTGTGATGCATCAGCAACTGATTTTATGAAGTTTTTGTTGTGTATTATTAGATTTGTACCTCCCAAGTTACGTAACAGATACCCGGCTTTTCTACTCGAATGTCTGAAGTCAAGTTTCTCAACAGTGTCCGTCCATTTATAGCAGCATGTGATGTGAAGAGTACACAGTAGTTCTTCTGCTATTTCTTGTTCTCCAGTTGAGAGGAAGTCTTCATACAGTTTCTCGACGACCTCATATTATCCAGTGATGTACTCCTACCGATAACCTCTAGGAATACAATTTCTTTCTGTGCTTAATAATGTACACACAAATCTTCCATAGTTGCTGCTCATGGAAGAAATCCATCCAGAGATCTTGTCATGGTTTTTAGAGAAATCGGACAAGTTTTCTTTCTGATAGTTCCAGCGTTGACGGGGAATGGAATCCAGTGGGATCTGTAAACCTGCTTCCAGTATCAACGGGTGATGCTGACTGTGTAAAAAGTCAGACAGAATTATTCATGTGACTGCTAACGACTGGAGGCTATTGAATGATGACACCAAAAATAGATCAGGACTGCATTCTTGCTGCATGCAGATGATCTAAATGCATATCTGTCCTTACTGTATTCTTGCTGCATGCAGATGATCTAAATGTATATCTGTCCTTGGCATTAAAATTAGATGGAGATTGTGTCGTTTTGCCTATAAAATTAAAGTTTCTCCATTGGCCTCACTGGAGTTATACTTTCATTTCTCGTGGTGGCTGTTGAAACCACAGATGTAAATATTTAGATGGGGTTGCATGTTCGGTAGCTACACTCGTCCGAGTCACTGAGGAGTGCTGCGCTCTCTCGATTTATTTGCACCTGAGGGGTACTGGTCTGGACGCTATCCTTCCAAGGGCGAGACGGTGAGAGAGCTGTGAATGGTCACTCGGCCGGCCGGCTGCCTGAAGTTAGGGGCCCGTGTGCCTCGTATGCTAAAAGTCAAATATGTATATTTTCTTTGTGTGTGATTGTTGTCAATAATAAGTGCTTTTCTACATATGTTGTCATTCATTGCAATCTGAATGGATCCAAACCATTATACAGTCCTTTAAATTCCTGGTCCTGTCATAAAACTGACGATTCAGATTTACGTCTGTGGACGCTAACATTTTGCTTCGTCCGAGCCGAATTGTGATGGACTCGACGAAAAAGCGTGCAGGGGCAGACATACATGGGTGCAACGGCAGCAGCAAGCTTCAACGGAGCAGCACAGGGACGCAGCCAATGATATCGACGCAGCGCACCTAGAAGCTAAGTGCCTGGTCTCGTTATCCCGCTTCCTGTAAATTTCCACTCATCCTAACAGCTGCTTCTGCTCTTGCATGCCACCGCTAATCTTTCATGATGGATGATGTGTCAAGAAAGAAACTTGTTGCTACACGCTTGGTGGCGAAAGCAAGCCTCGTGCGGTCGTTACCGTTTGCAAACAAATTTGACGTAACAGAGGACTCAGACACTTTGGGTATTTCTGTCAGACTAGAACCATTGCCAAAGTATGAAGATGCCCAGTCACAGCTCGATTGTTTGAATTGTTTCTTAATTGGAAATCTATTTGTTGTCATGCTTGACGGAAACGACACCACATGCTACTACACTCAGAAATACAACACACACCAGCAAAATGGCATACATTTGTCAAGAACATCGAGTTATCGCTCATTGGAAGTCAGTCCTGGCAAACGAGTGCCGCTTACGACAGTGAGAATAAGGCAATAAGATAGCAGTGGCAAAAGGAAATTTGTCATGCTCTCTTGAATTCTGGGTCAAAGTCATGCTTTATATCGGAAGCATGCGCGCAACGTCTCAGACTTCAAAGATGGCACAGCAGAGTACTGATTCAAGGAATAGTCGCAGCCTTCTAAGGAACAAAACACTGCATCTCTGTTCAAGTCGGCTCCTGTATAAACAACTTCATGTTATCTGCCGAATGTTTACTTTTGCCAAAGATAACTGACTCTTTGCCGGAACAAACAATTGATCCCAGTACATGGCACATATCATATAGACAACTCGCCGATTTCGAATTTTGGTCAGTAGTAGTAGGCGGATCCAAGATGCGGGCTATAGATGGGGCAGTGTCGCACTGACGTCATGGCGGGAAGTCCAAATTTTGGCGAGAAAATAGGTTAACTGGGCTACCTCCACTAACCTAGCCCCACCCCCTTTCTTCCCGTCCCCCCTCCCCTTCCCACCCCACCCCCATCTGGAAACTGGTGGTAAAAGGACTCAGTCTGTGCTGGGCTGTTGGATAGGATGGATGTAAGTCTTTTTTATTATGCATTGTTTATTTACATAATTTGAGTTGTCATAGACAGTAGCTCTGTCCAGTGTGTTCACCTTGAGACCTTCGCCATTGAACACGAACTGCTTTAGTAGTTACTACATCTGGTGTTTAAGCAATATGCGGAATACTGTCACATACATAACTTTAAGATGTCACAGGAACTAATGTACCTCTGCACAAAGAGAGAGACTGAGAGAGAGCTTTTCAGATGACGCAAGAACATTTAAACAATTTTCGATATAATTACACATTTTATTCCGAGCAATACCACCACCACACTTGAACACAGACTCTAAAAGAAGATCGCGAAACACTTGTGAAACTATTCCTGAGTCACTTCGCGCGCTTTTGTGGGAAATACCCTTGTCTTTGAGCACGAGAAGCTTCAGAAGTTACTATATCCAGTTGAATATGCCTCTAAATACACTTTCAAAAAGATCGCTACACAGTAGTTTGCTTCAATTTTTCAATGTATAACACCTCACTTGGACACAGGCTCTAACAAAAAGATTGTGAGACTTTCGAGGAACCTCTGAGTCTTCCTCCACTACTCTGGAATATTTATGTGCATAAACAAATTAGGTAAACTGTTTCATGCCTCAATACGTTTCCAAATATTGCTTTAAACAATTTGTTTCAAATACACTCGCACCCAGAACACTGCACTGTCTTCCCAGGTGCACGTGGAACAGAAATACATTACGCCAAATACACTCGAAAATACATCGCGCGGGAACATTGTTTACATGTTGAAACTACAGTAAATGAGCGCAAATACACCACGCCAAAACTCTGAAGACGATCCTATACAACGTATAAAAATATTGTTAAATACACTATCTCAGTAATTTACTACAGGAGGCACGCTTTAACTCGGGACCCGCAAAGCGGCAGCGCGTCCGTCAGCGGCCGCAACTCACCACAGAGTGAAGCAGCGACTGAAAGGAGAGTTGTCTGGCCGGATCCACGAGCGCGTGAAACCGTGGCGGCAGACCAGCACCAACTGATGGTGGGGTAGAATGCTGCACTACTACTGGGTCCTGTAACTTTAGTCTCCCTCACAGCACTTGTTTAGGTCGTAGCCGGTAGATGCATAACTAAGTACTACCAAGCTTTTGAACGGCTCGTTATTGTAATTTCTAGTGTGTGTGACGAATTTATTTATTCCATAGGTGGTATTTCGATCCTTTTTTTCTTGTTGTTGTAGCATCCATTCCTGAGATGTTGGCTGATCTAGATCGTCAGCTGGAGGGTGAAAGACTACAGCAGCAACAGCCTCCAGCAATAATAACAGAGTCGGAGCAGCAAGAACGTAAGTGCATTAATTTTTCATTTTATTTTTTTTTATATGGCTCTCAGAGAAAATATTTGTTTTGTTCACATAATGTGCTGTGGTTCTAATTATGAGGACTGGGGAATGTATATACATTTAATTTTGGTAACGTGATGCATTCAGTTGTCTCAGACAAAAAAATGGCTCCTAGCACTATGGGACTTAACTTCCAAGGTCATCAGTCCCCTAGAACTTAGAACTACTTAAACCTAACTAACCTAAGGACATCACACACATCCATGCCCGAGGCAGGATTCGAACCTGCGACCGTAGCGGTCGCACGGTTCCAGACTGCAGCACCTAGAACCGCTTGGCCACACCGGCTGGCTGTCTCAGACATATTCTTTGCTTGTAGCATCCATTCCTGAGATGTTGGCTGATCTAGATCGTCAGCTGGAGGGTGAAAGACTACAGCAGCAACAGCCTCCAGCAATAATAACAGAGTCGGAGCAGCAAGAACGTAAGTGCATTTATTTTTCATTTTATTTTTTTTATATGGCTCTCAGAGAAAATATTTGTTTTGTTCACATAATGTGCTGTGGTTCTAATTATGAGGACTGGGGAATGTATATACATTTAATTTTGGTAACGTGATGCATTCAGTTGTCTCAGACAAAAAAAATGGCTCCGAGCACTATGGGACTTAACTTCCAAGGTCATCAGTCCCCTAGAACTTAGAACTACTTAAACCTAACTAACCTAAGGACATCACACACATCCATGCCCGAGGCAGGATTCGAACCTGCGACCGTAGCGGTCGCACGGTTCCAGACTGCAACACCTAGAACCGCTTGGCCACACCGGCTGGCTGTCTCAGACATATTCTTTGCTTTTCTAGGTGTTCTATGGATGAGGAAGGAGACGTAGGGACATGTGTTGAAGCCGAGAGCCAGGAGTAATCGATTCAGTCTTGTAAGTAGCAGAGTATGATTTTCAAATTCAGTGTGGTTCGTATACAAGTAATTTCAGTGAACTAAAGAATACGATTTTCTGTTTATATTACAATGAGTTAACCAAAGCGATTTTAAGTACCATTTTCTGTGTGTATGTCTCTAAAATTTGCAAGAAATAATTACATTCAACATCTTATTCTTGTAGGTAGCGTCTGTAAGCAAGATAAACGCCCTGAAGGCGGCGGTGAAATACCAGAGTGGGTCCATGAGATGGCAGCTGCTGCAGAGGAAGTTGAAAGGCAGCACCATCTCGCCCTTCTGGGGAAGGATGAGGAAATACTGGGTTGGCTTGGAGAGCGACTGGAAAATCCAACTGAACTGCTCAATCCTTGGACCCACAGTGGAATAGGTGATCATAATGCAACCGCCGCCGTTACAGTATATATTTATTACTATTCTGAAATGTTGTTGTTTGTTTACAGCATTTTTTTAAATCTTGAGCGTTGTACTTAATTTTTTTCGTTATTCATATGTTATAGGGGCACCACAGTCACCACCAGCACCACAACAGCTAGCTGTGGCAACAGTGGATAGAGCAGTGGTTGTCGTGGCAGGAATGAAACATGCACCTGAACGGCATTCACCACTGGTGGTTGTACGAGAGGCGGCAGCAACAGCTGCAGCCATTGCAGTGCCTTCCCCCACACCATCGCATAGCCCCTGGCGTCCATGGGTGGTTCATTCAGAAGACGAATAGCAACGATCTCCCACTCACCAGGCTGCTGGTGATGAAGGCTCCAGCATGCAGCAACAGCAGCTTCGCTGGACACTGTTGCTGCAACCAGGGTGTTCCCAATGTTTTTGTAGGGACAACTGCCATCTTACAGGGAAGTCCCGTGACACAGCTCACAATACATGCAATTTCAACTACCAGCTATCAAGGTACACACCCATTTCCTTCCATAATTTAAGTGGATATGTCGCTCGCTTTCTAGTTGAGCACTTGACTGATTTCTATTGGGAGAAATATCAGGTCAGTGTCCTACCTGAGAGTGTTGAGATATAGTTTTCATTCTCCAAATGAATGACGCCAAGAATTAGGCTCCACTTCCATGAAACGCTACGTTTTGTGTAGGCATCACTCCAGAAGCTCGTTGAAAAATGCATATCAGTTGAGCTGCATTTCCTGATGAGGGAAAGTTTCAAATTGTGACTAGAAAGGGGGTTTTCCGATACAAGTATATGGGTAGTATGGCAAGACTCACCGAAACCAGGCTACCCAACATAACTGCATTCTCCAGCAACCTCACAATCGATGCCGTAACGGATGCAGAGTAAAAGCATGCCGTGAATGTCATGTGGGATATGTGCTTGCTTGCAGACATTTTCAAGAAATTCCAGAGTGTATGCATGACCACATGTTCTCTGAATTCCGTCTCTTATTACACAGCACCTGGGTTGTCTTGGGACGCAGTACTCAAGTAAATGAAGTGCAACATCGAATAATTGACCAATGTCGACATGATTCTTTTTTTGATTGAGAGATCCATGGAGGACTTTAGTAGAATAATTTTGTATGTTCTGGCTCACTAACTCAATGTTAAAATAAATTCTGTATTTTATATATAAAAAAATCAATTAAAAATTCAGCATATTTAAATAAATCAACCGAATTTACTAACATTAACTAAACACTTATTTTTTACAATAACATAACTAAATACAATAAACAACTAATTTCTAAATTCATTATTTAATTTACTAAATGATTGTAGCATAATAACATGTATTAGTTAATAAAAGTAAGTTATTTTTTTTAAATCGTGTAGTAAATTAAGTAAATAAAATAAATTAGTTAACAAAGGTAAATTGTTTTAAAATTTACAGTTTTTTCTATCTTTCTTAGAATGTTTCATAAATATATATGAGCATGAAGCTAACACTTTTATATTTTTTTAAGTTTTTCATTCATATATATAGAAGCAAATATTAATAATTAAAATTTTCAGTAAGTAATCTACATTGTGCATAATATGTAAAATCATTTTTACCATACATTAATTATATAAGCAAGTGTATCATTTGGAATTTTATCATTAAAAGGAACTCAAAGTTTCATATTTCTTTTTGTATAGTTATAACATTTTTTCTATGTGTCAAGTTGATTACATAAGTTGGATAATTAGTTACAAAACTAAATGGATCAATATCAATATCTGATTTTGGTAAAGTAATTCTTCTAATTTCTAGAAATGCATCATATGCTTTAAGAATGTTATTTGATGGATTAATATTGCACATTTCTTGGGAAAAAACTCCATTTTTACTTTTTTTAAGTTTATATTCTGTAGTTAAACATGATCAAGTAATGATGACTCAACTAATTGATTATTTTTTCGATTTGTCAGAAATACAACAAAAATAAAATATGTCATACCAAATTCTGTAGAGATAGAAATTTGTTATTCTAGTTCAAAACTATTTTTACTAGATAAACCAGCAATTTCGTCTGTTCATTAAAAAAATAGGAATTTTTAGGATTTTAAACATTTTTTCACTTCGTTCAGGTACATAATTTGGTTCATATTTAATAACAGGTACACGAATTTCCATAGATTCCTTAATAATTTCATGTTCTTTAGGAAGATTATCTTTTATTTCAACAACAGTATCATTATAATCTGACCAAAAGAGGATTCCTTCTCCAGATGATGAACTACATGTAAAAACTACTGTTAAGTTTCCTTCAAACATAATTTCTTTATAATCTTTAAAAAATTCGCAAAGCATTGACAAAGGATAAAGTACTTCATTTTTTGCCATTTATTTTAACAGTATTAAGATATGTCCTTCTAAACTTATTTTATCAGTAACAGATGAAGATAAATATAGTAAAACCGTTGATGAAATAAAAGGATGTTCAATTCTAGATAATATATTATTTCCTTTTTTATCATTATAATGTCAAACAATTTAGTTACATAATTATCAATTAACTTTTTGTTTGATTTTCCATCATAATAATCTGTACCATCACATCTAATAATACTAACATTCATGAATAATTGTGCATCATCAAAATTTATTTCAATTTCCGTATCTTTGTTAGGAAAATTTAAATCATTTTTAGTATTTTCATTAACAGGAAATGAACAAAGCTGATAACTTTCAATTTTATTGATGATTTATTAAGGACAAAATTTATTAACATACATTTAAAGCAACTGTTACAGTTACATTGAAGTCAGTTAAATTATCATTTTCATCAGTTCTACATCTTGAATTGTGTTAAAAATAAGAACTCATACAGGATTATTTGGTTCATAAATTATTGGTCCACCAAATTCTGCATTATGTTTAAATGAAGCAATAATATTAGTTTCTTTATGAAAATGATCATTATGTTTTACATACATTCCATCAGCAAGATTAAAATTTAAATTTATTAATTCAAGGGAAATTATTTTAGGAACATCTCTAGCTACATTTTTTTCATTAGCTTGAACAACTTGATAATTAAAACCAAGTAAATTACCAATACTATCCACTATATCCATATACAATTTTACATAACTTTCAATAACAATTCTGTTTAAAATTTCATCTGCTTTAATGTATATATTGGGTTTCTTTAAATGTATAAATCTTTTCTTAATTTTTTAATCTATATGGACCTAAAGGAATTTCTATTGTTTCTCCCTCACAATGAAGTTAACTAATCTTTGTTGTAATATTTGATGTTAAAAAAGTTGAATAAAAACCAACTAATGAAACATAATTATCATGAATTGGAACAAATGGTTCAAATGGCAATGAGCACTATGGCACTCAACTTCTGATGTCATTAGTCCCCTAGAACTTAAAACTACTTAAACCTAACTAACCTAAGGACATCACACACATCCATGCCCGAGGCAGGATTCTAACCTGCGACCATAGCAGTCACGCAGTTCCGGACTGAGCGCCTAGAACCGCTAGGCCACCGTGGCAGGCATGATTTGGAACAGTTAAACTTTTTTTATGCATAGAAGATTTATTAGTAAGTTGAAATAATCTACTCAGTTACTACTTAAAAAATTATTAATACATGAAAAATCATTTGTAAATGAAAAATATAAATAAATGAAAAAATATTAATAAATGAACAAAACCTATTGGATTTAAAAATCAAACATGGTAAACTTTTACCAAATTCTGTAAGATGCCAATAACTGGACCAAGAGGCAGTGGAAAAACAACATTAATGATTAATAATTATATTTTAGCTCCAGGATGGATAAATTGCAACAAAATTAAACATCTGTATGTTTGTTCAAAAAGTTTAGAACAACCAAAGAATCAAGAATATATAAAATAATGAAAAAAATTTGAAGATAAAATTAATCAAAACATCATTAGTTTTACTGAAAATAATGAGGAAATTATTCATTAGATGAATGAGAAGATTATTCAGTTGTTGTATTTGACGATTTTATATTGGAAAATCAAGATATTGTAAGAGAATATTTTACTACAGGTAGACACAAAGACCTAGATTGCTTTTATTTAGCTCAATCTTATTCAAAAATACCAGATCACTTAGTTGGAGAAAATTTAAATTTTTTAAACATTTTTATACAAGATGATAATAATTTCAGTCGTATTTATAATGAAATTGTTGATGGAGATATAAAGATTAGTAATTTTAAACAAATGTGTAGTAAATGTTGGAATGAAGAATTTCGTCTTTTAACAATAGATATGTATAGAAAACATAAAGAAGGTAAGTTTAGAAATAAAATACAACTTTTCTTAACAACATAAACATTGAAAAAATTAACATTAAATATGAACATTAACATTTCTTTAATATTAAGGATAAACATAAACATAAACAATAACATAAATACTAACATAAAACATAGACATAATATTTGTTTTTTTTCATTAAAAAATCATTGCGAGGTATGATGAAGAAGTTGTTAAAGAAGCTCAACAAAACATAAAAAAGCTGAAGAACTAAAAGAAAAATTTAAACTTCGGAAAAAGCAACCAAGAACAGAATATGAGAGATATAAAAAGGAAGAGCAACCTGTTATTGATGGCTTTGAACAAGTAAAACAAGGTATTGAATGTTTAGGTGATAATTTCTTAAAAGCAATTAAACAAAATAGAGAAGTTGAAAAACAAATGCTTCCAAATCATCATAATATAGAAGATTTTGAAGATTTATCACCAATTAAAAAATTAACAGATTGGTCTGAGGGTATTTCTGAAAATATTATTATACATAAACTGAATCAGAAATTAAAGATATATTCAATAAATATGTAGAACAAAAACAATGAAGTATTCGTAAAAATGAAACTAAAAAGATAAATGAAACTAAAAAGTTGTATCTTAAAATATATTAATTCGAGTGAAGATAAAGTACTTGATTTAAAACCAGTTGGTATGTTGAAATATGTTGCTAATTTACCTGTAGAATTTAATGGTGTTTAATTAAAAATTGGTGAAAAATAATATGAAGGTACAGATGTATTAACTAGACTTTTAAATGAAATACAAATTACTATAGATGATTTAAATGAAATGTTTATAGTGAAGATTTATCAAATTATGCAGATATATTATTAAACACAGGAGCAGTATATTTTGATAATAATCCAAATAAAATAAGATCAAGTAAAAGTAATAAATATTTATATTTAATGAAACCAATTGTTGATGATTATTTTCCAAAGTTATGAAGACAAAATAAAGTCGATTCATCAGATATTAGTTCTCCTGAAAAACAAATACAGGTGAGGGTTTAGATAAAAATAATATGCAGATAAATCAGTTGAATATATTTGGTTTAATGATGTTGCACAATTAAGTGATACATTAGCAGTTATTCGTGGTGAAGAACTAGCTGGATATAAAAATTATCATAATGAAAAACTTAGTATTGCACAAATCTTCACAAATAAATTTAGTGATTTTAGAGTTGATAATCCAAAAGGAATTAAATATTTAATTAGATTTTTAAATAATCCTCCATATATGTTTTGGAAAAGTGATAAATATGGAAAACCATTAGTAAACACTTTAATTAACATATTACGATCTGAAATGCATCCATGCAGGTTACAATTATTGTGGTCCAGGTAAAAAAACAGAAGGAAGATTAGCTAAAAGTGATAAAGGTATAAATCCACTCGATGAAGCTTGTAAAACACATGATTTGCTTATGAAGATAATAAAGATTTAGAAAAAAGACATATAGCTGCTAAAGAACTTCAGTCAGCTGCAAAACAAAGAATTTAAGCAACTGATGCTTCATTTGGAGAAAAAGTTGGAGCAACAGCTGTTAGAGGAATAATGTATGGAAAACGAAAATTAAGTACTGGAATTAATAGTGATGTTGATGAAAATGGTAGGGGATTGAAACAATTTGGTAGCTCCATTACACTGGCACTAAAAAATATTAATCTTTATTAAATTTTTTTATCTATATAAATGAAACATTTTACTATTGATTATACTTTGCTACCTAGTCGCAAAACTAAAGAAAAGTCAATTAAACTAAAGTTCAATAATGAACAATTAAAAGAAATTGAACCATTTTTAACAGCTGTTCAAAAGAGAAACAAAGAAAAGAAAGTTGGTGGAAATTTCTTTGTTACATTAGCTATTACTGATGTAAAAAAATAATTGAATATTTAACAAAAAAGAAAGATGGCAAAGGACTAACTCAACATGAAGGTGGATTTTTACCATTATTATTAGCTGCATTACGATAATTAACAAAAATTGGTTAATTAGTTGGAGGATCTACAGCAATCGCAAATGCTGTATTAAACAAAAAGATAAATGATAAACAATTAGAAGAACAAGAAAGCCATAACTTAGAAATGGAAAAAAGTTTGAAATGGAATAAAGAAAACAAAAAAATTTCAAAAAGTAATACATAAATATCCTAATGCATTAAGTGATTTTGATATAGAAAAACTAACTAAACAACTAAATTTAAAAACTTTTATGCTGTATACATGATTAATGAATTAATAAGTAAACCATTAAAAATTGAATGTGGTTGAGTAAATTTAGTTACATCTGATAATCCTGGTACTCATTGGATTTGTTACTATAAAAATGATGATAAAAAATTGTTTTTGATTCATTTGGTGGTAATATACCAAAGCAATTGGTTAAATATTTAGGAAAGAATGAGCTATACTACAATACCGAAAAAATACAAAATTATGATGAAGTAATATGTGGTCATTTGTATCTATTTGTTTTAAAATTGTTATGTCACAATTATAATTTTAATGATATTTTACATTTAATAAGTGGACATTTTTGGAAATAAGATACAGCTAACTAAACAAAGTGAACAAGTACTTAATACGACTATATTCAATTTAGAAAAAATTGGAAATATTATTAAACAACTTCAATCATCAATAAAACCAAAAATAACTAATGCAATTAAACAATTTCAAAAAGAATTTAATGCTATTTTTTAAGTAACTAAAGGTTAAATTGGTTTTAAAAGTAGAAGACTTGCTAATATAAATGATCCAATTGAAGCAAATGTTGGTGTTACCAATTAATATTTAGAAAAGGAATATCTTACAAAACCTAAATACACAGGCATTCTAACACCACTGAATAACTATGTCACCAATACACAGTTTAATGAAAAAATTAAAAGATTCATCAAGATAATCACAACACTATAAATGATTTCTTTACAAAAAACGAAGTAGAAAAAGCTTTTGAACATTATTTTTAAAGACAGATTTAATGCCATATCTAAGTAAACTAAGTGATCCCTAGAAAAGAATGTATGACAAACATAGAGTGAAATTTGTCTTTAATACTGGTACAGAAATATTCAAGTACGCATTTGAGTATGATGTAAAAATCAAGAGAATTATTTTATTTGGAGCCAGTATAAATCGTGGTCTGTCATATACTGATTTTAAAATAGATAAAAAAGATTCAACGTTAATGAACTGCAAATTCTATATCCAACACAGTTCAATAATACATCACTTGAAATGAAAAAGAAAGACAAAATACTTATATCTCTAAATGAATTTGTTAAGACTGTGAAGGCTGAATTAATTATGTTTGGTGAATTACCTTTAGAATACATTTTATACAATGAAAAAGCTAAATTTAAAAAAAGGTGATAAGTGAGAACTAGTAAACTTAAGGGTCTTTTTGAAATAGGATATGCAGCCAATTGGTCAACAGAAATATTTGAAATTGAAGTTGTTACTCATTCTAATCCAATTACATATAACTCGAAAGATGTAAAAGGAAATTTTTATGAACAAGAACTACAAAAAACGAGATATCCAGATGTATACTTAGTAGAAAAAGTTTTAAGGTAGATAGAAGGTAATGTTTATGTTAAATGGTTAGGTTTTGATTATTCACAAAATAGTTGGTTAAATAAAGACAATCTCATTTTATATTAGTTCAGTCTGATGAATGTTGTTAATCAATTGTCCTTGTGTATAGTTAATCTTAATATTGAAATTGTTCATGTGACATACAATCCTCAAATTTTCTTTCATTCTTTGATACCGATTTGTTGAATTAGGATTATAATTCGATCTTAACATTTCTTCACAATTTGGAAGTCTATCTTCCGTTTTATATAGTTGTTTCTATAAAGTTTTTCATTGTGTCCTTATGACATAATAGTCATATTCACCTTCATCATCAAATAATTTTAAAAGAATGAATGTTGGTCTAAATTTTTCATTAATTGTTTTTGGAACTATATGTAGTAATAAACTATTTATCTCTTCATTTCTTTTACCTATTATTTTTGAAGCAGCATTAACTGTTTCAAATTTTGTGTATGATCACCTTTCATTTTAATTCTATCATCTATTAATTGAATTATTTCTGTGTTTAATTTATTCAATTCTTGTAGTTAATGTATACAATAATCTTTGTGTTTTATTTGATCTTTGTAAAAAGTTTAATTTTATATTCACCATGTTTTCTAATTAATGGAAGAACATCATTAGTAACAAATCTTTTAAATTCTTTATCTTCTTCTTTTCTTGATTTTAAAATTAAAGAATATAATCTAGATGCATTGATGAAAATAGTTTGTTTATCAATTATTGAATAAGGCTAACAAAACTCGACCCCAAAAAAATTAGCAAAATTTGCTCTATCTTTTCAATCACCATGTTCAATTTTTGCGTCATTTTTGTTTTTGTATTCTAAAATGTCATCAACATGTTTTGCTTTAAACCATGCATTATTTTCTTCATCAATAATCATTAAAACTTGCTTATGGTTGTAAGTAAGCTTGTTCTTGATAAGATCTACAATTGGCTCCATTTAAGAGAAAAAAGTTTTATTAGTTTTGCAAACATAAACAGTAGCTGAAATTTGTAGTTTTTATTACTTTATGATAATAATAAAATTTACTTTATAGATTTCTATTATTTTAATTCAATTTAAATAGAGATACGTCTATTATTACTTTTTGTGAAAATAGTAGTAGCTGCACCAGGCTTAGAACTGCAAAAGAACAAGGTAGCTAAATATTTAATTGATTTTACTACTTAGATATTTCATGAAAAACTGAAGTAACCCCACTTACTGATGAATTAATGAAAGAATCATTAATGTTATTTCAACTAACACCCAATGTTCAGGCTACTAGTGAATTAAGTGAAGAAACTTTACGTTTTATGAACAAACCTAGATGTGGTATAAAAGATTCATTAGATAGTTACAGAAGTAGTATGTATGAAAGGAATGAAAAGAATATAACATGGTATTATCAAGGAGCAAATAATAGAGTATTGGAATTAACAGATGCAGCTTTTAGTTTATGGCAGAAATGTAGTAGTATTCAGTTTATTCATAACATCAATGATCTCGATATTTTAATTACTGGTGAAACATGAATATATTTAAATGAATTTAATGGTCAATGTTGTCCAAAGGAGTTAGATGGAAAATGAAATATATTAGGTCATGCTTATTTTCCAAATAGGAATAATGATCCATTAGAAATACATATGGATAAAGATGAAAACTGGTACTTGGAAATTGGTAAAAATACACCAAAATATCAAACAAATCTATTTCAAGTTTTAGTGCATGGAATTGGTCATGCATTAGGTTTAGAACATTCAGATGCATCAATACTTAATGGTTCACATTTAGAATTATCTCAAGATGCCATTGATGCTATTCAAAGTTTATATGGAACACAAACAACAACTATCCGTAAAAAATTATAAAATCTAAAAAGGAAAAACATGTAAATCTACTTTATTTCAAGAAAGATAATAATTCACACTATTGTTATATAAAAAATTTATCTAGACTTGTATCAAGTCAAATGACCAAACATACTGAACTAAAATTTACTTGTGATTGATGTTACCACATTTCAATAGCAAAAAAAATAGATAATCGTACAACAAACTGTTTAACTAAAAAACCATTAAAATAGAAATTCCAAGTGAAGGAACATCTGTATATTTTACAAATTAACAATATACACAAAATGTTCCATTTGTTATTTATGTTGATTTTGAAAGATTTCCTTTAAATATGGACAATTTTGAATCAAATCCAGAAACACCATACACAACGAAATATCAAAAGCATGATCCAAGTGGATTTTCCTACTACATCAAACACGTGAATGCACATTACAATGATACTGTTTCCTATATAGGAGCAAATTGCTATAAAAAATTTATAGAATGCATGAAGCAAGAAACTGGAACAATTTATTCTGAAATGGAGGAATCGAGACCACTTACACCTGAAGAATACAGAATATGTAATAAATCTAAAGTTTGTACACTATGTAAATATCATTATACAAAAAGTAATAAAAATCTTTGTCATCATGATCATCTAACTGGAAATTATATTACTCCATTGTAACTTAAAACTACAACAGCCTGATTTTTTACCTAACTATTTACATAATTTATCAGGTTATGATTCTCATCTTTTTGTAAAAGAACTTGGTTATGATAATAAAGAAATAGAACTAGTACCGAAAAATGAAAACAAATTCATTACTTTCAGTAAATTTACAAAAAAATGTAAAATGATATTTATGGATACATTTAGAATTATGGCTTTGTCACTTGAGAAACTTTCATCAAATTTGAAGTAAATCGATTAAATAATATTTAGAAATTTTTCAAGACAGAATTATTCGATCTAGTAATTAGAAAAGGTGTTTAGCCATATGATTACATGGATTCTTGTAAGAAATTTGAAGAAACTCAATTACCAACAACAGCAAAGTTTTACAATAAATTGAATGATTGTGACATAAGTGATGAAGATTATCAACATGCAAAATTACTTTGGGAAGAATTCAATATTAAAAATCTTGGTGAGTGTCATGATTTCTATATTAAAACTGATGTACAATTCTTATGTGATGTTTCTGATAATTTTAGAAAAATATGTATACAAACATATAATCTAGATCATTTTTGGTATTATACAGCTCCAGGTTTATCTTGGGATGCAATGTTAAAAATTACTGAACAAAAACTTGAATTATTGTATGATTAAGATACGCTTTTAATGGTTGAAATGGAATAAGAGGAGAAATTTTATAATGTTGTAAAATATATGTAAAAGCAAATAATAAATATTTAGAAGATTTTAACAACTAAAATTGCAACCAAGGCTATTGTTACCCAATACAGATTTTAATAATAAAGGACTATCAAATTATATAACATATTTAGATGCAAATAATTTATATGGTTATGCTATGAACCAATATTTACTATATGGTGGATTTCAATGGGATGCACCAAATAATTTCAATTGTACAAAAATAAATGAAATTTCAAACAATTGTAAAAATGGTTATATATTTGAAGTAGTTTTGGAAAAACCAAAAAAATTGGATTATTTACATAAAGATATACCATTAGTTCCTAAATCAAAACTTGTTTCAGCTACAAAAGTAAATTAATAACTACTTTATATAAAAAGTGAAATTATGTAGTACATTATAGAAATCTTAAACAGTATCTATCTCTTGGAATGATATTCACAAAAATACATAAAGTTTTAAAAGTTAAACAATATGTTTGGTTAAAGAAGTATTTAGATCTAAACACACAGTAAAGAACTAAAGCTACAAAAGATTCTGAAAAAGATTTCTATAAATTAATGAACAATTCTGTATTTGGTAAAACAATGGAGAATTTAAGAGACAGACAACATATAAGATTAGTTACAGATGGTAAAATGTGTGATAAACTTGTAGCTTAACCAAACTTTAAATGTCAAACTATATTTAACGAAAATCTTGCTGCAATCCATATGAATAAAACTAAAATTACATTTAATAAATCTATTTATTTTGGAATGAGTATACTTGATATATTTAAAGAATTAATATATGATTTTCACTATAGAGTTATGAAACCTAATTATGGAGAAAATATTGAATTATATTATCAAGATACAGATAGTTATATTTGCAATATTAAAAATGTAGTTTTCTATAAAGATATGAAATCGATGATTGATAACTTTGATACAAGTGATATTTATGGTATTCCACAAGTAAACAAGAAAATTGATGGAAAAGTGAAAGATAAATGTAATGGAAAAATAATGAAAGAATTTTGTTGTTTATGCTTATAAAGTTGGTGACAAAACAGAGAAAAAATCTAAAGGAGTTAAGAAATGTGTTGCTAAAAACAGAATAAGTTTAGAAAATTACAAAGATTGTTTGTTTAACACTATGGAACAATACAGAAAAATTAAGTGATCTGAGACTTTCCCAGCGAATGTGCTGTATCCTAGGTTCTCGGGTGCCCAGCCAGATCCGATCGTCGAAGTTCCACGATAGTTCGGAGGATAACTGTTCCCCCATCATGAGGTGGTGCTGATGGATACATACACAGAAAAATTAATTTAATTAGAAGTAAAAACATGAAATCTATACAATTCAAGTAAACAAAAAAGCACTAATTCCTTATGACAATAAAAGGTATGTCTTAGAAAATAGTATAGATACATTACCATATGGTCATTACTCATTATTAAAAATCTAATAAACAATTATTATATATAAATCTAATATAATTTTTTCTGTATAAATGGACACTAATCAAGGAACGCAATGGTGTTAGTGTCTCAAAAGAGGTTAAAAAACATCTGAGTTAGAGACAAATGTTTTATATAATGTTAGCGACTGTGAATATTTAAATTTTGGAAATGGAGAAAAAATTTGTATGGAGCTTAATAACGATTTTAAAGTTATTTTAACAAATAGATATTACAAATTGATTGATCATTGGGATTTTGAAATAGTTAGAAATGGGCAAATGAAAGTGAAATATAAAGGAATGAAGTAACCAAAAAACAGAAGTAATGAATTTCATGACTTAGAATTCACTATACGAAAATCTTAAAAAAATTATTTTTCTCATTAATTTTTCATTCTTTACATGGACTGCACTAAGCCACAGTTAAGACAGTGTAGTGAATGTATTATTAAAAAAACTATTGAGGAATTTCATAAAGATAAATATCGAAGAGTTGCACATTGATAGGAATACGCTGCAAAGTTTCTCAGAAAATCGAAGTTATTTGTGAATGAGGTAGAACTGTGAATAACTCCTCTCTCAAAAAACATTTACAAACAAAAAATCATAATAATCTTATAGCTGCTGAAGCTGAAAGTAAATAATTTTATACATTCACTTTACAATTTCTTACACTCGCTTAAGTAAATGAGTTATTAACTTTATAATTTATTTTGTATATTTAATTTGTTATATATTATATGACAATAATTATAATATTATGAAACGTCCCCTTAGAAAAATTATATATATATGACTGTGGTTAAACTGATACACAATATTTTTAGCGCAACACAATCTGACTTTCAAAAATCCCTACAAAAGAATGGCTCTGACTAACATTAACCTATACGTTTCACAAATCACTTACCTCACAAAAATCTTGGTTACTCGAACTACTGCAATTCAGTGAGCGCCACTACTGCCAGCTAAATAAAAGATTCAAACTAAAGAAGGCACTAACTACTGATAGGCATAGTTAGCAAATGAAAGATTTTAATAGAGAACAAACAATGTATTTACCTTAATAGTCATAATATATATAGCAGTTCACGACATCCAGTCTTACAAATTTCAAAACTCCACCATTTCTCTCCCCACATCCACCACTGCACAACGCTACACTATGTTCACATCCAGCTGCTGCTGCCCAACACTACAATGGCAGGCAACAATGCAAACTAGCCACGGACTGCACACAGCACAGCCAGTGATTTTCATACAGAGTGCTACATAACGTTGCCAATAAGAAAACATAAACAGCCTTCTTACAATATAATTATAATAATCTTATACATTATACATATTTCTTATATATGTTTTATATATTTAATTTATTACAGTCACTTACGGGAAATGTATGTGATTAGTTATTTTTTTAGTATTTTAATGAAGTTATTCTACTTATTGAAGTACTTTGTAAAGGTTCTACTTAGTAAATAAAGTAGAATGGCTAATTAGATCAATTTTATAGAAAATAACAAAAAATTGTGAGGGTTAACAAGCAATTTTTTATTTTCTATTAAAGTAAGCTAGTGAGCCAGAACATGCATTAATATTCTTCTAACTTTGCCAATGTGTCCATAGGCATGTGAAGGCAAATAATCCACAGATGGGTGACCAGTTCAACCCATCTCTTGATTTGAGTTACTCGGATGTAAACACCTTATACGGGCATGCCATGCTACAATCACAGCCGGTTGGTGACTTTCGATGAGTGTACAAAGACGAATGCATGGTATGAGGTGGAAAAATCATGGGGGATATGGCAACTGACTCTGATGTGGGGTATGTGGTGGAGGCAGAACTCACATACCTTATTAGTTTGCATGTTGCACATGCTGATTTGCCACTGTGTCCAGAGCAACTAGTTCCACGAGGAGCTCCACCCCAATACTGATGACAATGCTGAGGAATAAGTAGAGATACTGTAAGTAGGCTGTTTAGGTTTTTATGTTGGTAACGCTACGTAGCACTCTGTATGAAAATCACTGACTGTGCTGTGTAAAGTCTGTGGTTGGTTTGCATTGTTAGAATATTTATTATTGTAGTGGTGGGCAGTTGGATATGAACAGCGTGCAGCGTTGCACAGTTGGAGGTACGCCGCCAGCAGTGGTGGATGTGAGAAGAGAGATGGTAGAATCTTGAGAGTGGACGATCTGGACGTGTGTCCATCAGAAAGAGTAAATATGTTATATTGGGTATCATGAACTGATACATATATGATGACTTTGGAACATTATTAAGGTAAACACATTGTTTGTTATCTATCAAAATCTTTCATTTACTGACTGTGCCTATCAGTAGTTAGTGCCTTCAGTCGTTAGAATCTTTCATTTAGCTGGCAGTAGTGGCGCTCGCTGTACTGCAGTAGTTCGAGTAACGAAGATTTTTGTGAGGTAAGTGATTCATGAAAGGTATAGGTTATTGTTAGTCAGGGCTATTCTTTTGTAGGGATTTTTGAAAGTCAGATTGTGTTGCGCTAAAAATACTATGTGTCAGTTTAGTGTTGATCAGAATAGGTAAAGAGCGAAACGTCTGAGTACGTTCCGTTCTGCTCAGCTGTTCGAAAATCAAATAATGTAAGAGGTTTATCAGCACAGTCATTCATAAATTTTTCTAAGGGGACATTTCATATGTCGACCCTTAGCTGAGGATACCTTACTGGAATCTTCTGATTTTTTTTGTAGTTTGTGTAATTAGTGTAGCTATTGTTTATTGCTAGTGCGTAATTATAGACAGAATTTCCTTTGTAGTAGTAGTTTTTCATTGTTGTACAGTAAAACAGTTGTGGCAAGCTCGTAGATTTGCACCAAGTATTTCGCAGCCACGCTTGCAATTAACTAGATATTATTTTCAGTGCTATGTTAAAGTGTTTTCTTATTTTTGCTCTTCAAATTGTGCTTTTCTTGTTATCGTATGAAATACGTGATAATCATGGCGTGTGAAAACGTAACACTAGGCTCCAAAGTAAACTGAGAAATGATAGTGACGACGAGTGTAGCTTATCAGCACCACCGTGTAACGAATTAACAGACATTCAAAGTAGTAATTTGGTAATTGTGCATAGGGAAATGGAGCGGGCGGCAAATAATGGCGTAGACAGTGAAACAGTTAGTGAACAGGGAAGCATTATCGATCGATCGGTCAGAAACAGCTCTCCTCAGGAATCCGAAATGACAGCACACAATCTTGAAAATACTGTAGATTCAGGTTTTGCGTCCTCGCCGTTTTCTCAAATAAGTCAAGACACATTTACTGCTTTTCAAAATGCGAATATTTCCGGTTCAACTGCACTACCGAATAGCACCGAGGAACATGTTTCAGACACCACTGCATTGTTATTACAATTAATACAACTAATGGGACAAAAGCTTCAAAAGTTAGACACAATGGAACAAAATCAGAGACAAACACAGCAACAGCTTTAAATCTTAGACTTAATGGAACAAACGCTTGAACAAACACGCGAAGGTTTAACTGCTGAGTTACTTAAAATCGAATCGAAATGTCGAAAATTCTGTAATGACGTAAAAACACAAATTTATGAGCATTTTCAACCTATTTTTTCGCGTCATGAAAATGCTTTACAGAATTACGAAGCAGCCATAAAAAAACTGCAAACTATAGTTCATGAAAATCACTACACCTTCCAAGCTAAAATTGACTTAGTTGCATCTACCGATTTGGTTACGCAACTTGGAAAAACTCAGGAATACTTAAGGGACGCAGTATATACGATTTCAACACAAATGGACACTCTGAAACTTGGTTCAGAAAAACACACTGAGGAAACCAGTTCACTATCGGAGAAAGTAGCCGAACTTTCGGATCAGTTCACTAACTTATCTACACAGGTAGATGATGATCTGAATGACACAAGACCCGTAGCCTTCCACTGACACAGAAGAGTATGAACAAATTAGAAAATTCAAACAAAGTCAAAATCTAATCAATACACAGTACAAAAGAGAAATCCAGGAAGTAAAAGATCAGTTGACACAGGTAATACAAGAATTACATTTTTCAGAGGACACTCGCGCTCCAGTACGGTATGAGGGACATAGAAATACGGAAAAGTCACAAAATAATAAGACAGGGCATTTCGGAAATTATGAAAGAAATTGGCAAAGCGTTCTGAATTTTGAGATGGAACCGCCGAAACGAAGTAACAATGACCGATATGCGACTCGCCGACATGATGATTTTGACTATAAGCTGTTTATTACTACATGTAAATTCAAGACATTTAAGAATTCTGGCAACGACATCCATCCACAAGCATGGCTTCATCAATTCTCTCATTGTCTTCCTCCCAACTAGTCATTGGAGCACAGGTTAGAATTTATGTGTGGCCACTTAGAGAATGAACCAGCTGTATGAATGTGATCGGTCATTCACGATTGTCACAGTGAAGGAGAATTATATCATGCCTTCCTCTGAGCTTATTGGTCTCAAGCTACTCAAGACCAAGTAAAGCATAGTATCATAATGATGAAACATTTCGAACTATCTGAATATTCCAGTCTTTTCAAATATTTCTAAGACATGTTACATAAGAATCACTATCTTTCAAACCCATACAGCCCCTCAGAACTCATCCACATTTGCTTAATCAAATTGCCTGAACATTTACGACATAATATTTTGGCAGGACGTTGCAAAGACGACATCGAAGCTTTTCAGGAACTGTTACAAGAACTGGAAATTGACACTGACAATCACAGGACGCGAAAACAGGAACACAACAGTTACAGGTCACATCCGTCACAATTCCGCGATGAAAGAAATAATAACTGGACACGACAAGGCTATTCTTACAACGCAAATCGTGACCAAAACAGACACCACCCGTATGACAACCGTTGGCAGAATAATAGTTACAGAGAAAGATCGCATTTCCGTAGTAATGAATATGACAGAGACAACCAGAGAAACAGACAATATGGGAACCAAATTAATTATTATCAAAGGAGACAGAATAACTTCAGACACAACAGGTCAGTGCGCAGTTACGATTCAGGGAGAAATTCTCCACCACATGACCGACAAGAAAGTAACTATGGAATCTACCGAAATGACGACAGACGATATAATCGTAACTACAGACCTGAATTTCATCAGAACTGGCGAGATTCAAACAGGGCTGGGCCCTCTCGACAATATGAATTTGTAGAAGTTAGATCTCCAAATCCCAATAACGATGCGCGCCAACAAAGAGACAGACAATGACTCGCACTGCAGGCAGCCACGTGCGCTGGCTGGCTCAGAGAAAACTAACATAGACGCTAACCTTGAGAAAAATTTTAGCATTCCTTACCAACGTATTCCACATGATAATTGCGTTGAAGTTGAAACTCTGCGTACTAGGAAGAGTAAAGGATTGCACCACATTTCACATGTAAAACCGTTTATTGAGAGATAATCTGTTTTTTAACTTTGGCTTGCCATAAAACTTTTCACTTCACGTTACTAGTATGCTTTGTCACACTTAGAAATTGTTAACATGCAACTATGTTTTAAAGTTAACCATCCAGTCAAGAACCTAGGGAACTTATTTAGACAAGTAATTACAAATGCATTGTTATAGTGAACAGAGGACACAGTGTTATTGTGTGTGTACATTCTTGCTAGTTACTTGTACGATTACGTAACGACTATAAGGCTTACATACTCCGAACATATTCTGCTAATGAGATTTTAATGCAACATTTTAGTTTACTTGGAAAGACATTCTTTATTTGAAGTACTTTCTGTTAGATTAAAGATGACTTAGTATTTGGTTTCTTTGACAGCTACACAATTATATCACGATGCTCCTAATGTGTGACACAATTCGCATTGTTGCTTTTGTGACAGCACAGTTTTTCTGAATTCTTCTGGAAAGTAAAACATGTTTTAGTAGTAACTTTTGTGGTATACCTACAATGAGAAAGCGTTTTCCATAGCACAACAATACGTTACAGTACAGTACTTACTTCATCACGGCAATAAGTATAATAACTACGATATCTATATGCATAGCATTTCACTTTTGTTTGTGATGAGGTAAGTACATTGACTTCTGCGGAACTTAGCTTATGGAGGACGGTAACTACGACACTTCCAAAGAATTATCTTACAGCAAGACGCACATTTAGCGCTAAAGGATACGTATTTGAGTGATTAATTTTGTACTTAAAACATTTATTTTTAAAGATTTTTGAATTACAAAGATACAAGGGTTTTCTGTGATACATTTGATTCCATTGCTGTAATCTCTAACACCTGAGTATATAATTACATTAATCCTCAGGGGGTACACGCCTACTTTGTGTACTAAGCGTTTACCGAGTACTAGGAGCCCTAGCTAATATGGTATTTGCTTATACAACTTTACACATCGGTACCATATTTCTCTAACACAGAATTACACAGCTATCTGGTAATTTAACTGAGAGAGACAAACATTTTTTTACTACGTCAGTGACACATATTTACACAATTACACAGTTGGCTAACTTCACACTTATGAAATTGTATTTTGTCTGTACTTTGTGAACTGTTCATATTTTTTTTGGAACCATTGTCATACTATGAGAGCTTTGAATGATGTATTTGGTATGGGATCACAATTTTTAAAGTACGATTGAGGTAGATGACACTGTTGAAATGAGCAGAGAATGTTTTTTAGGTTTTGAAATTATAGCAGAAAGCTACGACGTTTTTGAGATTTGACTGAGGTGTTATGATATTATTATTACAACGACAATGTGTATTATGCTGTTGAGGTATGTTTATGATCAATAAGCTGATGCTACATGAGGAATTTGATTATGCTATGTATTTATTATGATGAAATATTGAAGCAGTGTCGACGAATATGTATGTGTCTAATAAAGTAAGGTTAGCGACTCTGATTTGTGAAAAAGGATGTTGGAAACCAAGAATCGTACTTTAAGAGTTATGAAATGTGTGTACATGCATGAATGTATCACAATCCTGGCGAAAATTTTTTGGACACTTTTATATTTATTGGATTTTGTTTCTACACATTTGTAATGCAAATTCTCGACTTGTGAAATTTTGTTATATGAGACTGTCACTGTAGTGCAAACTGCTTCGTAAATATTTCGGTAAGAAAGCTAAGTAACCTTGACATAATGCATTGTGGATGCCCAGTTGTGCCACCTGCCTGGAGAAAAAGCCATTAGTTGGAGAAAAAACAGGTCATTAACCTCACTATTGACATTCCTTTGTAGAAAGCATCGCAAATATGACACACTATTACTTGGAAACATGTGATGATACTGTGGAGCTCATACTTTCTGATATTTACTGAAATGCCTAATGAAATAATGAGGAATATTTTATGTCTATATACCTGATTATGACTATTGTCTTTCTAGTTGAGAGTTTTTTTTCCTGCCTTACGAAATGCCATATGGCTAGTGAATGATGTTTCATGCCTTGCTTTATGTATGTATTTGCCTATTTTGTTTGATATCTGGTTTCCAGCAGTGTTGCAGCATTGGTTTCATAAAATAAAACTAAATGCATTTGCTAATGTGAACACTTTCTGTTAACAGATCTATTAAATAATAATTTTATGATCCACACTCTTCGAAAAAGGAGCTCTTGAAAAGGAAAGAACATTAAGAAGGGACTAATAACAGTAACTGAATACATAATTTTCTTTTCAACTACTTGGTAATTTTTTTGGTAGAATAAGTTGTTGTGGTGCACCACTTTAAGGACATAGACGTTAAGATGTGAATAGACATTCCCTTATCTGCATTTCTTTTATCTTTAGTGTACTATTTTTTCTGTTTGAGCTTTTTCATGTTTATGTATAAGTTATAGCATTTGCTGCTACTGTTTGCCAGGCATAGTGCTACTGAATTTCACTTTCAGTTTTACCACAGATTTATTTTTCCTGTTTGCTGCACATTGCCTTATATTAGTTGTAATATTGCATTTGCTTTGCTAATTTAGATATACTGCTGCTTGATTTGCCAATTTCCATTTTTTTGTCATTGCTGTTTGTGTTAATTTGTTATGTGCTGCTACATTGCCTTGTCCCTTAGTTTATGCATCTGAGCTCAGCAGATCTAAGTTACCTTAAGATGGGGTAGGCTATATAAGAGAACGAGTTGTGATGAATTGGAAGAAATGCATTGAGAAGCTATAAGAAAATGGTTTGGCCAAAAAAGTAGTGTACAGTGGAGAATAAGTATTTTGAAGAGGATATGAACAGAATACACAAAGCATGCTTGGATAGGATTTTTTTGGTGGAAACAAATGTTGAAATAAGTGGAAAGACCTATGGAATGAAGTTTTGGGTTGGACTGCAGTACCAAATGTTACACTGAAAACAAACCCTGTCCTTTCCTTTTGTGTTATTGCGCTATGTGTTTGTGTACTCTTGTGTATTTGTGTTTTTCCTGTCTTTATGTGTTTAGCTAATAAGATTTATGTTGTAGAATTTTTCTAAAACTAAGCTACATTCACTATGATGAGGAATACTGTTATCCTCAAATATAATTTGCATTAATAACATGTTATTTACTTTGTAAAGATGTTTAGACATTATTTATTCTGTTCCGTTTTAATGCTCATGTGTGAAATTAATGTTTCAAAAACTATTCTCATTATTTTAGTTATCTACTTATGTCATAATTCCTGTAACACTGAAGTATATGTCTATTTCTATTCTTTTGTAAAGCCTGTATTACTACAAATGTTATCTATATTATTATGTTTTAATGATGTTTTCTGTATCTTTGTAATTGTATTCTCATGTTATAAAATTGTAATGGACACCAGTTCATCAAATTAAGTAACCTGTAAGCATTCATTTCACTACACAGATTTCCGTTGGTCATAGCATATGCACAATATGTGAGAAGTTGGGACTGTTAGTGTTTGCACGTGTGTTAATAATTCAGCAAGGGACTGGTTAACAGCATTGCTGGTTCTAAGGACAATTCCAAAAACTTTGTAAGTGCACAAGTGGTGGTTCATGGACTTGCTACATTGTCCACAAGACTCTTCAGTGGTGATTGTGCACCTGCACAGTCACAACAGATGACTGCTGGCCATCTCTACAAGGACTACAGTGGGTCTGCATTTTGATGGCCCACCGATACCATTATTTCTACAAGAACTGCAGTGGGTCTGCACCTCTGGTGGCCCACCAATACCATAATCTCTACTAGGACTACAGTGGGTCTGCTCTGTGATGACCTACCTACCAATATTCTTTAACTTCGACTGACTCTGCTATGGGTTTGCTCTGTTGTGGATCATTACCTGTCTGCATGTCAAGAGTCAGCACTGTCTTTCCATTGGAAGGACAACACTACTACTTCAAGACTGCATGGAAATCCACTACTTCCATGTGCATATTCTTATACTAATGAGACTTTGTAAAAAAACTGTAATTAATACTGTGATGAATGATCAGGACTGTCTCTACAGACTGTGAGAAAATCTTTGCTTTTGACCAAAAGTGCATCAATAAGTGTGTGCATTTGATATCTTTGTTATTGTAATTATGAAAAATTTTATCAAATCATTATTGGCCACTGCCCAAAACATTTGTAAATATTTTTGTGGGGAGCATGAGGGCTATGTAAGTAGGCTGCTTAGGTTTTTATGTTGGTAACGCCACATAGCGCTCTGTATGAAAATCGCTGACTGTGCTGTGTAAAGTCTGTGGCTGGTTTGCATTGTTGGAATATTTATTATTGTAGTGGTGGGCAGTTGGATGTGAACAGGGCATAGCGTTGCACAGTTGGAGGTGAGCCGCCAGCAGTGGTGGATGTGAGAAGAGAGATGGTAGAATCTTGAGAGTGGACGATCTGGACGTGTGTCCATCAGAAAGAGTAAATTTGTAATATTGGGTATCATGAACTGATACATATATGATGACTTTGGAACATTATTAAGGTAAATACATTGTTTGTTCTCTATCAAAATCTTTCATTTGCTGACTATGCCTATCAGTAGTTAGGGCCTTCAGTCGTTAGAATCTTTTATTTAGCTGGCAGTAGTGGCGCTCGCTGTACTGCAGTAGTTCGAGTAACGAAGATTTTTGTGAGGTAAGTGATTCATGAAAGGTATAGGTTATTGTTAGTCAGGGCCATTCTTTTGTAGGGATTTTTGAAAGTCAGATTGCGTTGCGCTAAAAGTACTGTGTGTCAGTTTAGTGTTGATCAGAATAGGTAAAGAGCGAAATGTCTGAGTACGTTCAGTTTTTCTCAGCTGTTTGAAAATCAAATAACGTAAGAGGTTTATCAGCACAGTCATTCATAAATTTTTCTAAGGGGACGTTTCAATACGTTATTCATTATAGTAATCTCCAGCAGTGTCTCAGCTTGGCATGGAGTTAGAATAATCCAGGCTATCTCCTTCAAACAGTCCCACTGGTTGAAGGAGTATATTGATTTGAATATGAGACAGAGAACTTCCGCGTTATGTGACTTTGAGAAAGATTTTTATAAATCAATGAATAATTCAGTTTTTGGGAAAAAAAGGAGAATTTGAGGAACGACGTGAAATTCTGATTAGAAACGAATGGGATGGGCCTTATGGCGTAAGAAAATGCATTGCCAGACCAAATTTTAAGCAGATCAGCATATTCAAAAAGAACTTTGTTGCTGTGGAGATGGCGAAGATTGCAGTAGAGTTTACGAAACCTATTTATGTGAGGATGTCCATATTAGACCTATCCAAACTCCACATCTACTGCTTTCATTATGAGTTCGCGAAAATTCATTTCACAGATCCTAAATTACTTTATATAGATACAGATAAATTCATCTACTGGTTGAAGACCTGCGATCCATATGAAGTACCACAGTAATGAATTCCACACGTCCTCATAAACGGCCAATAATCCTCATGGTACTGTTCCACAGAACAAGAAGGTTATCTGCTTTATGAAAGACGAGGCGAATAATTTGCCGATTGTGGAGGTTTTAGGTCTGCGATGAAGAATGTATGCATATCAAAAATTAGGAAATGCCACCCAGAGGTGGGCTAAGGATGTGCGTCATATGGTATTGAGAGCCCTCTCGTTCAAAGACTATTTGTGGTGCCTGTACAGCGGTGTTCCTGGTGCTGCACCACAGCCGCCTCATATGGTACAGCTAACTAGTATTCGATCGAGAGTACACGATGTGTACACTGTTCTGCATTCTAAAATCGGCCTGTCGCCTCACGACGATAAACGTGTCATTTATAATGAAGGAAGTGAAACTCTCCAGTACTCATACTACTCACTTGTAGCTAGGTAAGGGATGGGGACTCTGATTGAGTGACACGGAGAGAATGAGTGAGAGAGAGTGAGAAAGAGAGAGAGAGCGTCTGCAGAATGGTAGTATGACCCTTTTATTGTAGTGTAAGTAATTGTGTATGTGGCGTAAATATTTATTCGTTTATTTATATGTTCAAAAAAATGTTCAAATGTGTGTGAAATGTTATGGGACTTAACTGCTAAGGTCATTAGTCCCTAAGCTTACACACTACTTAACCTAAGGCTACCCGGAGTGGCCGTGCGGTTCTGGGCGCTACAGTCTGGAGCCGAGCGACTGCTACGGTCGCAGGTTCGAATCCTGCCTCGGGCATGGATGTGTGTGATGTCCTTAGGTTAGTTAGGTTTAGTTAGTTCTAAGTTCTAGGATACTGATGACCTCAGCAGTTGAGTCACATAGTACTCAGAGCCATTTGAACCATTTTTACTTAACCTAAATTATCCTAAGGACAAACACACACATACATGCCCGAGGGGGGACTCGAACCTCAGCCGGGACCAGCCGCACAGTCCATGACTGCAGCACCTTAGACCACTCGGCTAATCCCTCGTGGCTATTTATATATACTATATACAGGTTTACACACACACACACACACACACACACACACACACACACACACACACACACACACACCATATGTGTGGAAAAAAGATTAAAATGAGAAAAATGTAATATGTATGCATGAAAGTTAGAAAGTTAAAAAAGCATAAGCAAACAAAAAATATATTTATATTTAATAAAAATCATAAACAGAAAAAAAATGTTTGTATACTTATTTATTCATACGTAATTATATATATATATATATATATATATATATATATATATATAGAGTGAGTCACCTAACATTTATATATATATATATATATATATATATATATATATATATATATATATATATATATATATATATATATATATATATATATACAGGGTGAGTAACCTAACATTACCGCTGGACATATTTCGTAAACCACATCAAATACTGACGAATCGATTCCACAGACCGAACGTGAGGAGAGGGGCTAGTAAAATTGGCTAATACAAACCATAAAAAAATGCACGGAAGTATGTTTTTTAACACAAACCTACGTTTTTTTAAATGGAACCCCGTTAGTTTTGTTAGCACATCTGAACATATAAACAAATACGTAATCAGTGCCGTTTGTTGCAGTGTAAAATGTTAATTACATCTGGAGATATTGTAACCTAAAGTTGACGCTTGAGTACCACCCCTCCGCTGTTCGACCGTGTGTACCGGAGAGCACCGAATTACGTAGGGATCCAAAGGGAACGGTGATGGACCTTAGGTACAGAAGAGACTGGAACAGCACATTATGTCCACATGCTAACACCTTTTTATTGGTCTTTTTCACTGACGCACATGTACATTACCATGATGGGTGACGTACACATAGACACGTGGTTTCCGTTTTCAATTACGGAGTGGAATAGAGTGTGTCCCGACATGTCAGGCCAATAGATGTTCAATGTGGTGGCCATCATTTGCTGCACACAGTTGCAATCTCTGGCATAATGAATGTCGTACACGCCGCAGTACATCTGGTGTAATGTTGCCGCAGGCTGCCACAATACGTTATTTCGTATCCTCTGGGGTTGTAGGCACATCACGGTACACATTCTCCTTTAACGTACCCCACAGAAAGAAGTCCAGAGGTGTAAGATCAGGAGAACGGGCTGGCCAATTTATGCGTCCTCCACGTCCTATGAAACACCCATCGAACATCCTGTCAAGGGTCAGCCTAGTGTTAATTGCGGAATGTGCAGGTGCACCATCATGCTGATACCACATACGTCGACGCGTTTCCGGTGGGACATGTCCCTGCAGATTCTGGGTCCGTGTTTGTTACAACACGCAACTGAACATCGGAGGTTTCAAGCGTCAACTTTAGGTTACAATATCTCCGGATGTAATTAACATTTTACAATGCAACAAACGGCACTGATTACGTACTTCTTTATATGTTCAGATGTGCTAACAAAACTAACGTGGTTCCATTTAAAAAAACGTAGGTTTGTGTTAAAAAACATACTTCCGTGCATTTTTGTATGGTTTGTATTAAACAATTACACTAGCCCCTCTCCTCACGTTCGGTCTGTGGAATCGGTTCGTCAGTATTTGATGTGGTTTACGAAATATATCCAGCCTTAGGTGACTCGCCCTGTATATGCAGGGTGGTTCATTGATAGTGACTGGGCCAAATATCTCACGAAATAAGCATCAAACGAAAAAACTACAAAGAACGAAACTTGTCTAGCTTGAAGGGGGAAACCACATGGCGCTATGGTTGGCACGCTACATGGCGCTGCCATAGGTCAAGCGGATATCAACTGCGTTTTTTAGATGGGAACCACCTTTTTTATTATATATTCGTGTAGTATGTAAAGAAATATGAATGTTTTAGTTGGACCACTTTTTTCGCTTTGTGATAGATGGCTCTGTAATAGTCACAAACGTATAAGTACGTGGTATCACGTAACATTCCGCCAGTGTGGACGGTATTTGTTTCGTGATAAATGTTTGGGGAGGAAAGGTCAATATTTTAAACAGTGATAGTATAAGTAATTCTGAACAAAAAATGTTATATGAACAGAGATCCGTTACGGAGTAGGGAGGTATGGGTACTGAAAGGAATTTTAATTCTGCATAACTGATGTGCACAACGTAAATGTGTACGCAATACAACTGGACCGTAACGTGATTTTCTTGCAAACAATGCACGGGTACATGCAACGTTAACGTTATGCAACCTACCACGTATTATGGTCTTGTGATGTTTGTAGTACAATCAACCGTTGTTTGCGCAGTTGTGCCATGTAAGCTGCATTATGTAGTGTACCGGCGACAGTTCGGTTAGCTGTGTAGTGCATGGTGTTAACTGTGTTCGTACAGGCGCTGCTAACAATGCCACACGTCTACAGTAATGAGGAATATGCAGATATGGTGTATGTTTTTGGCTTCTGCGACGGTAGTGCTACCGCTACAAGAGGAGAATACCACAGGCCACAGTCGCTTGCCGACTCGACGATTACCTGATAGCAGGGTGTTTACCAAACTGTTTATCACTTTGTATGCAACAGGCTCTCTTCCAAACAGACGTTTTTCGGCCGGGCGTGCACGTCAACAAACTTTGCAAGAACAGGAAGAAATTATCGCAAGTGTTGAGTGAAGTCACGGTACGAGCATATGAAGAATGTCTCTGCATATGAATGTCCCACAGACACGTGTATGTGAGACATTACATGCGGAACACCTGTATCATTTCATATATATCGTGTACAAAATCTCCACGTTGGCGACAATGCCCAACGACTTCAGTTCTGTCACTGTGTAACTGAGAATAGTCATTTGCCTCCATACATACTATTAACTGACGAAGACCAGTTTTCACGACATGGAATAAACAACACACTCAATGATCATCGACTGTCATGGTAAAATACACACGCTTCAGTGGATAGCAATTTCCAATTTCGTTTTGCCATAAATGTTTGGTGTGGCATGATCAGTAACCTTTTGAGAGGTTCATTTATTATCAGTCAGCGACTGATGGGAGAGAGGTACCTGCATTTTTTTGGAAAATTCATTTGTGGAACTATTGGAAGACGTTCCTGTAGCCAAGCAAACTGGAATGTACTTTCAACATGACGGTGCCCCTCCACATGTTACCTTACGTCTGAAGGACCATCTCAACCGCACCTACCATAATCTATGGATTGGCTATGGCGGTGTTATTAACTGGCCTCCAAGACCACCTGACCTTACACCTTTAGTTTTCTGTTTATGGGGTTGGAGGAAATAAGAAGTGCACAAAGTGAAGGTAAATACACGAGATGAACTGCTTCATCGCAATATGGACGCTGCTGCAGTGATTAGGAACGAACCACAGGCAACTGAGCAAGCAACACAGCATGTTATCGCTAGAGCGCAAAAGTGCATTGACGTTCATGGTGGAATATTCGAAACTGTTCTGTGAACTGTACAATGTGGTACGTCTTTTTCAAATGAAAAGATGTAACGTGCATGTTTTAATGCATTATGAACTAAATGCAAAGTAATAAACATTATGTAAAAATTTGTAACGTAACTGTACTTCCCTTTAACATTGTTTTCAAGAAAATCACGTTACGGTACAGTTGTATTGCTTATACGTTGATGTTGTGCACCTGTCGCTAGCCATCTAAATCAGATTATTTTTATGTGTATATATCTGTATAGCTCACAGTCCATCAGAATTATTATTGTAAAAACCTTTGGTTCTGAGGCTGTGGAAATTAGTTTCTATGTGCACACAGTCCATCACAATTATTGAAAAAACTATGGTATTGGGCCTGTGGAATAAAGTTGTAGTAGTAAAAAAAGCATCTCCGCATTAGTTTCTAGGGTGGATTTATACCTCTCAAAAAATTGTAAACATTCTCATGCATTGCTGCATCATCTGCGTACATTACGAATGCAATATCTTTAAATATGTACTGTCCATGCTCATCATCATAGAATCCCTGAGTACCTTCAATGGTGTTTACACCTTGAGATGCCATTGTGGAATGCTCTGGGTATGGCACAGCACCTGTTCATTCATACAGCTCGTTGCACAACACCAGTGAGTGGGCAGTAATTAATCACATGGTCATGTAGAACTAGAGCATACGCTGCAGTGTGTTCCTGGACACTCTTGCATCAGTTAATTTGCAGTTGTCGAATACAGTAGAATTATTTGCTATATTCCCTCTTCTATCAGTCTGAAAAGCAAGTATCATGAATCTTGCCATCTCTAGCTGCAAAGAGGTTTTAATAGCCCATGTTTGACAGCCTGCAGTTGGTGGTACTGAGTACTCGAAAACCTCCCAAGAGCGGAATGTTAGTGATAGATATGTAGCGGAATTCAGAACGCGCCTCGTTTGATACGCTGATGTGAGACATTTTCCGTACTATACCGCTAATTGTGATCGTATTTACCTGTTGAGCTCCTTGAATGTATGAGCTATTATCTGTCATGCTCTGTACCAGAATGAATTCCTGGTTAGCATTCATAATAATCTGCTTCATGTCCTCAAAGTAGCACATAAGCATTTTTAGAGGTATGCATGCAGCAGATCGTTTTACTCTGCAATTGCTCTGTCCGCCAGATGGTCTATGAAACATCCCACATTTTATAAACCATTCAAACCCATGGATGATCCAGAGAGGTATGTTGTAAGGGTTGATGTTATGCTGGCATCGCGTGTACATTCGATCTCAGACCCATCATGTTCACAGCATATCTCTTGAAACAGAAGTGCTTAAGGTTATTTGTAAGCTTAGATCCCACTGTAGAGCTGCAGTCGGTTTTCTTGAATGATCCTTCCAATTATATAAAACTCTTGCATGGAAGAGTCAGCACGTCCTGTTGCTGGATGACAATCCCAGTTTCATCATTCTTCTTAACTATATTTGAAACATAGGGTTTATGCGAAAAGTATTCCTGACGCACAGTTCGCTCATCATACTCTACTGGACTGGTTATACTGAGTGAGGACGTCATTGTGAGGTTTCAAACCAACTGATTTAAGAAACTCGTAGTACACATGTGTTAGTAGTAGAGCAACCTTCATTCTGCCCCACTCTCCATTATTGCCAACTTTATTCAAGCTGGTGGCACTGACATCATTTAAGATGGTTGCATGTAGACATGGCAACAGCGCATGACGTCATCCAAGGTGATGGCTGTTGGTGGGAAAATAGGTCAATTGATCAATGTCCACTACCCTAACCTTCCAGAAAAAAGATGGGAAATTTGAATTTTGGCGGGAAAATAGGTCAATTGGGCTATGTCCACTAACCCAACCATCCAGAAAAATGGCGCGAAATTCAAATTCCAGCAGGATAATGCATGCAAAACTGTACTTGTATTTATTGTTATTCATTATTATTCATTATCATTTATTATCATTCATTGTCAATATTTATCATTTATTATTATTTATTATTATTATTATTTATACGATGCACGAATGTTCACTACGAGGTCCGCAGTCCAACTGTGTGTTAGTTCATACCCCTGCCACCAGAGAGCGCCGCTGTGACGTCATTCAAGATGGCGCTTTTTGCTGGGAAGAAAGCCAACTGGGCTACCTCCACTAACCTAACCCTCAAGAAAATTGGCGCCAAATTTGAATTTTGACGCGAAAATAGGTCAATTGTGCTATGTCCACTAACCTAACTCTCCAGAAAAAATTGACCCGAAATTCAAGTCCCAACATGATAATGGCTGCAAAAACTGTACTTGTCTTTACTATTATTCATTATTATTCATTATCATTTATTATCATTCATTATTATTATTTATTATTATTCGCCTACCTCCACTAGAAAATTGCTCCAAATTCAAATTCCAACACAATAATGGCTGCAAAAACCATATTTGCCTTTATTATTATTCATTATCATTTATTATCATTTATTACCATTTATTATTTATATTATTATTATTTATTATTATTATTGGCCTACCTCCACTAGAAAATTGCGCGAAGTTCAAATTCCTACATGATAATCTCTCGAAAACTGTACTTCTATTTATTATTATTATTATCTTTTATTATTTATTCAAGATGTCCAATTTTGGCGCGAAGAAAGCCATTTCCTTTACATCCATTACAAAAATCTGACACAAGTTCAAATTCGAACACAATAATCGATCACACATACGAAATAGTCCACATCCTACGGACTATGACTGTCACTTATCTTTTTTCACTGCTAACCTATCAAAATCGTGTAAAATAATAAACTGCTCTTTACTAACATAAGTCAAATCCTCTGATTTTGCAAGGAAAAAGGACTGAAATCTTTATTTCAAGCAGTACAGTCATCACGTATTCTCCAACAGACTTAGTACACATCCTCGAGATCGCAGCAACGCCCAGTGCGCTCACCACTAGGTCCAGACTCCAAATGACTTAGTTCAAATCGTTGCCAGCAGAGGAGGCTGCCCTTGCCCGACTGGGGTGACTTGTTTGTGTGTCGGTCGGCACGCCCTCCCCTGGTCCGCGTCACAGCTCCCTGGCCGGCAGGCGCCAGCCCGCACTACCCGCTGGACCCTGTAAACATGTTTTCGCTGGACACACTGGAACCAGTCGATGCCTACGTCACAACAGGCGGTCCATCACGTGTGTTCGCCACGAAGTCCTTCTCTAAGTTAACAGATCATGCGAGTCTCATTATTCAGTCGACATGGTGCTATTACCTAATTCAAATTCGTCCCAAAATCACATGCACATATGCATGAACCATCGCTCGCCCCAATCTACACACCTCCACAATTTAACCTAACATGAAGTTCACATCACTACTTAATTAAATTGATCAATTAATTAACCTCGCTGCAGCGGAACGCGCCGCGTCCACCAGGACTTGGAATGAATTTTCGCGAGTGCAACACCCACCTGGACTTTGAATCAAATAGTTAAAGTCTCTACCACGATCCTCAACCGACCGCCACATCCCCTTACCAACCCATGTTCATGCACTGAGCTATATTAACATTTATTAATGTACATTAACTTATATGACATTTTCTCTATAGAAATAAGTGAACTTTGAATTTTGGTGGTCACTTTGTGTTTTGCTACAAACATAAGAAAATTGTGGCAAACACAGGTCACCTCCAGTTACCTGTCACCCGACCGCCACCTCCTCCTAGGGACTGGTGGTAAAAGGACTCAGCCTGCACTAGACTGATCGAGAGACGAAGGACTTTAGTTTATTTGCCAGCACTTTATTTGCCGATTAATTATATTTATCACAGAATACACGCTCTGAAATGTCCCACGGCTTACAGACCTGCAAACTACTCCTACATAACTCATGTATAAGGCTCTATACACATACTTGCTAATTGTAAACCGACAAAAAAGTCACTGCGCAGCCTACAGACATGTGAAGCACACCTAAATAATCGAAAACATTTACGCCCATAGAACCGAACAACTCTTAATTTGTCTAAATAATAATCCATCTAAAATATCCTGCTCGCTAATCGTCAACTTTTCAAAATCATACACCTATCTTTATTTAAACAATTAGAGATAGATAGCACCACCACCCTCTGTATCCGCCACCCACTCCACGGTCCAACTGACTTAGTGCACAGAACCATCGACACAGGACACCCCCCTGACATTAGATCTTTACCCATGATGTCGGCAAAGAGCGTGTTCTCCAATAGGTCTAGAACTCAGTCCCACCACCAGACTACTCTCTCATCCGTTCTTGGCGTAAACCAAGATCCTCTGCTTTAAAATTGCGCAAAAACCATTCAGACTGCGCTGTGCTGCACGGGGAAGTAAGAAAGGACCGCACTCTCTTTATTTTGAGCCCTTTTATTTAGGCATGGAGTATATTTGTCACACAGTCACAAAACACCCGCACGGATCTGCCTGTGGTCGTATGACACAGCCCACAAACACGTAAACAACTTCTAATTTCACCACACAATAGCAAACTACTTTTAAATAATGCAGTACACAATATTCGCAGACGAACTCTGTACTCTTAAACTCTCCAAATAACACACATCACATTCCACAGACCTGCTCGCAAAATAGTGCAACAGACGCACCCAAACACCCTCACCCAATACCCTGCCCCCAGCTACCAAACCGACCAAAAGTCGCTGCTCGGCCTCCCCCAAACATGACCTCGTCACAGTCGCATTCGCGCCTAACTCCGGAGATATTCATATCACCTATGCGCCGAAGATTACGCTCCAAGGCATGCTGCGCGTGCGTGCGGTCGGCGGGAGGGGGGGGGGGGGGGGCAGAGACTCCAGCCAAGTTCAGCTTCTGCGCGCTCGTGACAGCCGACCAGAAAGGGCACTCTCCTCTGACACATGTGAAAGCTGCATTGTTCTTCTCATGTATACCGCCGGCGTCTCGGGTCCTTCATGTCTGTTGTCAGAATAGCCCATAGCTCGTTGACACACACGATTAACGCCGCCGCGAAAACAGTTATACTCGCCAGCTCACTAAAAAAACAGCCAAATCAGCCTCTTGGAAATTTTGTAGTCTACCACAAATAGGTAACGCTCCCTTTCTACATGTCTCATCTTCTGCGTGTATGGAAATTCACCCCATAACATAACCTCTTTACCAACATAACACCTCGTCCCAACCCCCCTAACGTTTCAGCTTTCATGCTCTCCACATATGCAGATGATCCCTCCTATATCCCACCACACTGTAGAGGACAAGGGGTTATTTTTAGGAAATATGGTGCGAAATTGTGATTTAGTGTGTTTCAGTGCGCGATGCGCCAGCCTCACAGCAGACGGCGGATGAAGGCTGGCCAGCGCGTTATGCAGGTGACACAGTTTTGCAATGAGCGTCGGTATGTGTGTACGTGTGCGGCAGCCATCAACAGCCAGAACGCAGCATTAGCAGAATTACGAAGGCGCGGTCTGCGTGAGGCAAGGTTGCATTAGCCAACTCATCGAGAACATTCAAATAAAAACGGGGCCGTGTAACTGGCGGATTCAGCAACGGTCTGCACTATTTAAGGGTATCAGAGGTGGGTGTCGGTATCGGTTAGACCCACTCAGCGTTTGGTTGCTGTTACGTTGTCGTCATCAGTGATGCTGTCCCGGTGGAGGGCATAGCCCGCTGCTGCACCGGCGACTCCCGGCGTCACCATGAGCCGCAGCGTCTGCAGGAGGCAGGCTAGGCCAGGTCTCGTGCTGCTAACCTCCTACCGCCTGCATAGCCGCTGAGCGAGCACGGCGTCGCATTCCCCGGGCTGCACGCCTCAGCACGCCTCCACCACAACAAGAGCGGTGGGGCTGAGCTACCAGAAAATGTATTGGAAGAACCAACAATAAAGATGAAGATTGCTAAAAACAGCCACCTTCTTCTACCCAGCCACACCCTACAACCCCGACCACATCACCCACTCCGGTCATCCTATTACAAGTGGTGTCAGTCGGGCAACCTGTGCATCACACACTCCTGTTACAATTGGTGACAGTAGTGATCTTCTCTCTTGATTTGGAGGAAATTGTGGCTGGTAATCGACGAGGATATGTAGTACCTGAGAAGGGCAACAATGGATCAGCAACTCATGCAACATGACAAGTAAGTGCCAATTTTTCGTTTGTTGGTTTGTCTGAACCTGTAGCATAGTCCGTCTTCCCTTCCTGTTCTTCTTTCTGGGCTTACTGTAGTCTTGATTCGATAGCTGGTAGTGATGGAGCAGTCTGTGTCAGCCGAGATGCTTATTCAACAGCTATTTGAGCGAGTGTTGGAATTAGAGATAGAGCTTGCTCGGTCTAAAGAAGCGAGCAAGGAACAGTTTCCCGTTAATGCAGTAATTCTTGACACCAACGCTGGGTCTTTGGTCACCCCTTTCTCGGGAAAAGCTGAGGAAAATGTTATGATTTTTTTGAGAACCTTAACACGGCCGCTAAATTGGGAAATTGGGGTGCAGAAACACTTCTGCATGTGGCTAAGTTGAAAGTAAATGGAAATGCCAGAGCGTACATTACATGCCATGAAGAAATAAGGGATGATGGACATTTGATGTATTCAAAAAAGGGTTGCTGGAAAGGTATCGGAAGAAAAATACATCTTTATATTATCGGGAACAATTGAATAGAATGTATCAAAGGAATGGGGAATCAATAGAAGCTTTTGTAGATCGAATTCAAAAAATTAATGTTAATACCTATGAGCTAACGGATTCCGATAGCGTTAATGAAGCCATTCTGCAGGAAGCTGAGCATGAGGGCACTAGACGCATTTTTGCAGGGAATACAACCCGAAACCTCACGCAAGATTAGAATGGAGTTCCCTAAGACTCTCAATGAGGCAGTTGGAATCACTGTGGCGTTAGAGGAAGTTGAAGCAGTAACAAAGATGCAGGACAGGAGAGCAGTGTTTAATGCAGAAATAAAATGTTTCAGATGTGGTCGGATGGGACACATTAGACGCGATTGCAAGGAAGTACAGTGCAGGAAATGCAGACGTTGGGGTCATTGGGAGCGTAATTGCAATGGGTTCTGGCAGAAACATGATAGTGTAGAACACAAGGGATTATTCTTAGGAAATATGGTGCGAAATTGTGAGTTAGTGTGTTTCAGTGTGTGATGCGCCAGCCTCACAGCAGACGGTGGACGAAGGCTGGCCGGCGCATTATGCAGGTGACACAGTTTTGCAACGAGCGTCGGTATGTGTGTACGTGCGCGGTAGGCATCAGAATGCAGCATTAGCAGAATTACGCAGGCGCGGGCCGCGTGTCGCGCGGTTGCATTAGGCAACTCATCGAGAACCTTCTAATAAACACGCCGCCGCGTAACCAGCGGATTCAGCAGCGGTCTGCACTATTTAAGGGCATCAGAGGTGGGCGTCGGCATTTGGTTCGACCGCTTGGGCGTTCGGTCGCTGTCCCATCGCCATCATCAGTGACGCTGTCCCCGAGGACCGGCTGGCAGAGGGCGTTGTGCGCTGCTCCACTGGCGACTCCCGGCGTCGTCACGAGCCGCCGCATCTGCAGGGGGGCGAGCTGGGCCGGGCCTCGTGCCGCTAACCTCCTACCGCCTGCGCAGCTGCTGACCGAGCCCAGTGTCACGTTCCCCAGACTGCGTGCATCAGCACATCTCCACCACGACACGTGCTGTGGGGCTGAGCTACCGGAAAATGTATTGGGAGAACCAACAATAAAGAGGAATTATGTAAGTCTGCGGGTTTTTGTGACCGTTGTCATTGAAGTTAAAATCTTCTGGGTTATTAGGGCGCATCATGTTTCTTCTAAAATCTCCGACGCTCCGACCCCTCTGCTGGGATCTTCCTCAGGATCTTTTGGTGTCCACTACTGCTAGAACACTGTCAGAGACGAGTGCCGCGTCCACTTATAAAGGGGTAATTTTCTGGTGTTCGTGCTGGAGAAGGGATAGTATTGGTTAAAATACATGTGGCTACCATTGGTGAGCCATAGTCATAGGCTAGTACAGAAGAAGGGGCGTTGGTAGCGCATCTCCTGTGGATACTATTGCGGTCATCGTCATTGGATAGAATGGTACTGTTCCACACTTATACTGGAGAAGGGTTATTGGTTGAAATGCCTGCTACCGCTATTGGTTGGTCGTCATCAGTGGCTAGATTCGAAACAGACAGAGCAAGAGAGGGGGCATTTTTACCCAAAATATTGTTGTCCACTGAGGTGACTTGCAGCGCGTTGTTTATGCAAAGTGGCATCTAAATACCTGTTTGTACGCTCCTGGAAAAGAACACATTGACACCGGTGTGTCAGACCCACCATACTTGCTCCGGACACTGCGAGAGGGCTGTACAAGCAATGATCACACGCACGGCACAGCGGACACACCAGGAACCGCGGTGTTGGCCGTCGAATGGCGCTAGCTGCGCAGCATTTGTGCACCGCCGCCGTCAGTGTCAGCCAGTTTGCAGTGGCATACGGAGCTCCATCGCAGTCTTTAACACTGGTAGCATGCCGCGACAGCGTGGACGTGAACCGTATGTGCAGTTGACGGACTTTGAGCGAGGGCGTATAGTGGGCATGCGGGAGGCCGGGTGGACGTACCGCCGAATTGCTCAACACGTGGGGCGTGAGGTCTCCACAGTACATCGATGTTGTCGCCAGTGGTCGGCGGAAGGTGCACGTGCCCGTCGACCTGGGACCGGACCGCTGCGACGCACGGATGCACGCCAAGACCGTAGGATCCTACGCAGTGCCGTAGGGAACCGCACCGCCACTTCCCAGCAAATTAGGGACACTGTTGCTCCTGGGGTATCGGCGAGGACCATTCGCAACCGTCTCCATGAAGTTGGGCTACGGTCCCGCACACCGTTAGGCCGTCTTCCGCTCACTCCCCAACATCGTGCAGCCCGCCTCCAGTGGTGTCGCGACAGGCGTGAATGGAGGGACGAATGGAGACGTGTCGTCTTCAGCGATGAGAGTCGCTTCTGCCTTGGTGCCAATGATGGTCGTATGCGTGTTTGGCGCCGTGCAGGTGAGCGCCACAATCAGGACTGCATACGACCGAGGCACACAGGGCCAACACCCGGCATCATGGTGTGGGGAGCGATCTCCTACACTGGCCGTACACCACTGGTGATCGTCGAGGGGACACTGAATAGTGCACGGTACATCCAAACCGTCATCGAACCCATCGTTCTACCATTCCTAGACCGGCAAGGGAACTTGCTGTTCCAACAGGACAATGCACGTCCGCATGTATCTCGTGCCACCCAACGTGCTCTAGAAGGTGTAAGTCAACTACCCTGGCCAGCAAGATCTCCGGGTCTGTCCCCCATTGAGCATGTTTGGGACTGGATGAAGCGTCGTCTCACGCGGTCTGCACGTCCAGCACGAACGCTGGTCCAACTGAGGCGCCAGGTGGAAATGGCATGGCAAGCCGTTCCACAGGACTACATCCAGCATCTCTACGATCGTCTCCATGGGAGAATAGCAGCCTGCATTGCTGCGAAAGGTGGATATACACTGTACTAGTGCCGACATTGTGCATGCTCTGTTGCCTGTGTCTATGTGCCTGTGGTTCTGTCAGTGTGATCATGTGATGTATCTGACCCCAGGAATGTGTCAATAAAGTTTCCCCTTCCCGGGACAATGAATTCACGGTGTTCTTATTTCAATTTCCAGGAGTGTATTAGTCGGCTTTCTGTACACTCTGTGACCTAGAGTGTTATCAGATCTTCTGTAAACCAACACATCTAGGAACGGGAGACCGACCTCACTCACAACCTCCAAGGTGAATTTTATTTTGGGGTGAATACCATTTAAGAAATTGTGGAACGCATGAAGTTCTTCTTCACCGTGTGGCCATGTAACAAATGTATCGTCCACGTAGCGGAGCCAACAAGAAGGCTTCAAAGGAGCACTACTTAACGCTTGTTGCTCAAAATGTTCCACAAAAAACGTCAGCTGCAACTGGCGAAATGGGTGCACCCATAGCAAGGCCGTCAGCCTGTTCATAGAGTTCACCATTGTACTTAAAATAGCTCGAGCGAAGACATAATTCAATTAAGTCACAAACATCTGGAGCAACACTCTCTCTTGTGTTCTCCATTGTATCTGATACTGGGACGTTAGTAAATGACGATGTCACATCGAAGCTAACAAGAATGTCACCCGCAGATATCCTCAGTGGGCGTATAATTTCTAAAAAATGTTTCGAATATTTTATAAAAGTATTTGTTTTACCAACGAGATGTCTCAGTTTGCCAGATAAATGACGTGCTAAAAAATAAGTTAACTTCAATAAAGAGGAAGATTGCTAAAAACAGCCACCTTCTTCTATCCAGCCATGCCCTACAACCGCGACCACATCACCCGCTCCGGTCATCCTATTACAATAGGAAACTGCAAGGTGGCAGGGGGTGGTGTGTTCACTGTGCAACAGCCCTGGTAAGGATTCATGCTAGTGCAAAATCAGTGGCAGACTTTTTTCTGACTGGTTTGGTGAGGGGCAGACTGTGCAAATTTTTATTGGATACCGGGTCTCAGGTATCCGTGGCGAGTAGAAATGTACTCGGTAAAGTAGAATTAAAACCACCACGCTGGACGTTAAGAGGCGTGGGTAGGGAACAGGTGAAGTCAATCGGATCAGCGGTGTTAAACTTCGGAATGGAAACAAGAAACTTCCAGGTGAAGACAGAAGTTCTTCCAGTTGTTGACAGCAGCTATGATGTCATACGCGGATTGGATTTCCTGGTTGTGCAACACGCAAAAGTTAACCTGGAACAGCGTACAGTAGAACTGGACGGAATACAATTTCGCCAAGGTTCCGTGGCCGAAAAACCATTACTGTCACAAGGAACCGCCCAGACGTCGGGTGGGCCACCTAAACTGCGTACAAGGTCCCTTAGGATTAACTCGTGGGATGCTATACCGAAGCGTACAGGGAAAATAATCTGGGCAGATGTTGGAGCTAGTGTGCCGGTAAATTCGTTGTGTGTCATTGAACCTTTGCCTGAGAATGAGCCGCTGAATAAAATGAAGTGCTTTACGCGCCGTAGCATGTCCTATGTGCGGGAGATAGAAGGGAAGAAGGTTGTGCCTGTCAGTATTGATAATTTTGGCCTTGAAGAGGTGCAGTTAGCACAGGGTACCATAATAGCGAATCTGGAGATAATAGGGTAAGATGAAGTGGATAAGGATTTTGCAGCAGATTACAGATTGCCGGGAGAGTCTGTCAGCTGGTCCACACTGAGGGGTAAAGTAGTACATTTAGAAGGGCAAGACAGAGTAGTCATGGATAAACTTTTGACAGGATATAAAGAGTTATTTAATTCTCATGATCCACTGCCCGCCACACCATTAGTTCAGCATTACATTCCCACTGGGAATGAAGCACTGGTGTATAAACGTCCATATCGTGTTCCAAAGCCTGTCATGGAAGAATTTATTAATCAACAGCTTAGGGATGGGATAATAGAAACCAGTAGTAGTCCCTGGTCCGCTCCTGTCGTAACAGTGGGTAAAAAATCACCTGATGGGGGCAAGGCATATCGTTTTTGTTGTGATTATCGTTTCCTGAATCAAAAACCTGTATCAGATGGATACCCAATGCCTAATATCATTGAAACTCTGGCTAATGTGGGTCAGTGTCTGTACTTCACGACCTTGGATCTTCGATGCGGGTACCACCAGTTCGAGGTCGCCCCAGAAGACTGACCGAAGACAGCTTTTTCAACACCTACAAGTCATTTTCAGTATTAGCGAATGCCATCCGGACTCAAAAATACTCCGGCAACCTTCCAACGGTTACTAGATAGCGTGTTACGAGGGCTGAAACCTAATCAGTGTATCGTATATTTGGACGACATAATTGTTTTCTCAAAGGACGTGCACAAACATGTGCGCCGTTTGCGCGAAGTTTTCGATCGTCTGAAAGCAGCGCGGTTAACTCTTCACATGGAAAAATGTCATTCTTTGTTGCAAGAAGCCCGTTATTTAGGTCATATTATAGGACAAGAGGGTGTCCGCATGGATCCAAAACTTGTAGAGGCGGTAATGAATTTTCCGACACCTACAAAAGTAAAATAGTTGCAGTCTTATTTAGGTCTTGCCAATTTTTACAGGAGGTATATTCCAAAATTTGCGGAAATTGCAAGGCCCCTCATGCAGTTGTTGAAGAAGGGAGCAAAATTTCACTGGTCAGCAGAATGCGAAGAGGCTTTCAAAAGTTAAAAAATTTGTTAACATATAGTCTTGTTTTGGCTTTTCCAGATTTTAGTAAACAGTTTATATTATCTTGTGACTCTAGCAATTTTGCTTTGGGTATTGTATTATCCCAGGAAATAGATGGGCGGGAACACCCGATAGCATATGGTTTCAGACAGCTAAACAATGCAGAAAAAAATTACTCAACAACCGAGAAGGAGTTATTGGCATTAATTTTCGGAATAACCTATTTCCGGTGTTATTTGTATGGACGACGTTTCAAGGTGATTACTGACCATGCAGCACTTAAGTGGTTGTCAGGGCTTGAAGACCCAACGAGTAGATTAACTAAGTGGGCTTTGCATCTTAGTGAGTACGATTTTGAAGTGATTCATCGACCGGGTAAATCGCACGGAAACGCGGATGGTCTGAGTCGTAAACCATGCGCCATGGAATGCACAGGAATAAGTGAGAATGAATGGGAGGAGGCACAAACCGCCGACACAGATTGTCAACGATTTACCTCGCAGCGACAGTTCGTCGTGGAAGACGGGATATTGTACTGTAAAACTAGGAACGGTCCACGCATAGTCGTACCAGAAAAATTGCGAAGCGAAATTTTAAGGCAAGCACATGATTCAATGTTTTCTGGTCATTTGGGTCAAAGAGGAATGGAAAGGAGGGTAGCACAGAGTTATTGGTTGTCAACGTGTAGGCAAGATGTCGATCAGTACGTAAAGAATTGCTTTCCGTGTGCTCAACAGGCGGAATTGAGTCATCAGAAAATTGTGTTGCAACGACTACCGGAAGTGGATAGACCTCTCCAATTACTTGGTTTAGACGTCTTGGGACCGTTTGTGCAAGCACCAGTGGGTAATCGCTATGTTTTAACAATAATAGATCATTTTTCGTGCTATATGTCTATGACAGCTACTCAGACGAGCGAGCTGAAACAGTGGCTCATGCCGTGGACATCAATGGATATTGAAATTCGGAACACCTGAAACTATAATTACAGATCAAGGGACAAACTTTATGTCCGATCTGATGAAACAGTTATGCAAGTTGTTTCATGTAAAGAAATTGAGAATGAGCGCGTTACACCCATAGGCTAATAGTCGGACCGAGAGAGTTCATCGTACAATAGCTAAGATGTTAAGTTATTATGTAAATTCACAACACAACAATTGGGATACCCTGTTGGCGTTTGTAACCACGGCATATAACTCATAAGTGCATGAAAGCACAGGATTGTCTCCATATGAAGTACTGTTCGGTCGGATGATGCCATCTCCATTTGAATTGCTCAAGACCCCACCAGGACCTGATATTTCAGCTGTTAAGGATTTATCCACAAAGTTGAAAACAATCTGGCGGCAGGTGAAAAAAATTAACACTAAAGCGTTAGAGAGACAGGACAAATTTCACAATAGAAAGGCGGCTTTACCCAAATGTGCCATCCTATTACAATACAGTCAATCAAGTATTCTTATTTTGTCTTATCTAATTTAAGTGCTGAATTAGTGATCACTCCCATATTGAAGTACTATCCAGATTGTTCTTTTCTTTCTGGCGCTCTCTGTTGTTATTTTACAGAGATCACTAAATTGCACCCACAGTCCTCTCAATCTATAACTGCCTCACGATACAACACACACAGTTATCATCTCTACTCATCCCATAACATAAGCAGTATTAACTTTACAATGCAATATATACAAAGGCAACACATCGTAACCAGCATTAACTTTACAATACAATATATACACATTTGACAGAAATAATGGCACTTATCGTGTATATCTCTACAGCACCCGAAAAAAATTGCCCTATTCCTTCACTGTTTATATGCCCCAATGCTCTCCATTCCTAGGGAAGCACTGTCAACCTGCTCTTTCTCTCTACAGACTCGACACTCAGCGCTAATATCCCCTTTTACATCAGCGGACCGAACACACTCTCAGAACTGTTCCACAAAATTGGGGATCGCTTCCTCCTCAGCACAAACGCGTTACTGTGTCTCCTTCCTCGTGTGTTCGCTTTTCTACAAACATCCCCACACTCATAGACTACAAGAACACACTTACTTTCTCCATAATATTACATCATTTTAGCTGTACTTCTCAATATCAGCCATTACACTACACCCCTCCGATCGCATGTTCATCAAAATTCCCAAGATATATACATCAAATTAATTCTCTACAAACACCGAAATCTATCTATGTGCAGCATGCTGTAAACCACTCACTAACTATAAACAAACATACGAAAAATGATATTTCCACTCTCCAATACCGTTGTCAGTCATGTGACATATTCCAGATCTTCACTAAATTTACAGGTCAACTAACGTCCTTCCCAGGTCTAGAGAACAGACAAGCGTGTCTCCAACACACCACAATCGATCTTCACTCAACTAAATAAAGGCAGCAAATGTGCAGAAGGAGTCAACCGAACAATCTACATCCCATTGAATAACACTCCAACCCAAATCGATCATCTTTTAAAATTCTGACTTGATCACCAAAGTCATGCCATCTCCATACATACTATTACTTCGTTATTCGGTCGTCTAGAGGAATGCAAAGTTAACTCTTGCGGATAGCTACACTCCAACAGGTCTGCATTCGGACAGCTGCTCCAGTTATTTATTATTATTTATTATCATTGATTATTTATTATTATTTATATCGTGCGCGTGTGTTCGCCACGAGGTCTGGAGTCCAACTGAGGTAGTCCACATCGCCATCAGCAGAGGGTGTCATTCAAGATGTCCGATTTTGGTGGGGAATTTGAATTTTGGTGGAAGATCATACAATTCGTTTACCTAACAAAAATGGCTCCAAGTTCAACTGTGTTTAGCTCCTATCACAGCCACTAGAGCACTCTGTCATCGTGTCATTTGGTTACGCAATTACCATTATTCAAGATGCTGCATCCAGTGCGAAACATGTCACAGTAACTGCATGCTACAGTAACATTCCAATTTGGCTTTAGTCACACCGTACACATCATTCAGCTGATCCCATTTCCAGATCTCTGCGCATCTGATCTCTGCAATTTAAGTCAGAGAAAGACATATCCATTACCTTCAGCAGACTGTCTAGAAACAGAACGATCTCACTTACTGCAACAGGACCTTGTTTTGCCCATTCGCTGGAAATACGAGCAATGTTGTATGTCCCAAACCAGATACAAGTACAACAGATCCTCAACATCCTATCATCTTTAGTCTCTACAATCAAACAGTAAAAAAAAAATTACCTACTCATCCTATTTACAAGTCATGGAGGCACCAATGCGATCCACCTCCAGCGCGGACAAATGAAATTCACAATACTCTCCCCGAATAACTCAGAGTGTGGCCATCCAAGAATTCCTAACAGCTCACCAAGTCTAAAATCTCAAACTGCAGCTGCCTATGTGGACAAGATCATATTAAATATACAGACACTGCAGAGATCACTTCAAAATTTGATCACCCATACTCTAAGCAAATGAGGAGCTACCTCTAAACCTTGTTCAAACACTGTTTTCTAACACGCTTTTGCACACTGCCGAACATTTCGTCTTTCTGCTGCGACTACAAAGTCCGTGTCTGATTCTAAACATACATTAACATGGACTGATGCACGGCCTCTCACAGGAAACTATACCTTTTACCTTGTAAATCGTATTCTTATGCTCGACAGCATGACACTGAATGATTTTAAACAAAGGACAGCTACAACACAAGGAAATTAGAAGAGTCTGGTGGCGTTGTCGTGACTTTCTAAACTGCCCCCCGAAAGTGATTGACAGCCTGTACATTTAAACTCATATGTCGCAGTGACCGAATAGTTGACAACTCTGCGTTCCATTTCTAGTGATTGCTCATTTTGCACACAAGTACCGGATCACCGTTTTTGGTGCTAGAAACCCCAGAAGTTGTGGTCCATCAATGAAAATTTGTTCCCCAACTCAAACAAGCATTGTCACTCAATCACTATGTGGTACATAATGCATGAATGGGATGGAGAAGACACCACCGATCTACTGTAATATTATCCATCACAGCTGATATAGCGAAAAATTTTACAGTTAAGTCCAACACTGGCCAATCATGTGACAGCATATTTTTCCTAATTTCAGTATCATAGCTCAACCATACCTCCTCTACTTTGCAAGTATCATTTCGAGCATTATAGATGACTGCTCAGTACGTCCATTCACACTTAATTCTCGAACACATAAAAACGATCAAATTATACGAGACAACGCTATACATATTTCTAAGACCAAGTAATCATCAACCAAGCTGACGAATACAGCTACACTCCACCTATCTTGACTGAATAGAGCTTTCCTAGTCCTAACCCCCCCCCCCCCCAAGTGAGCCACATTTCTCGAGATGTGACCAGTTCTTGGAGCTTTGCACACCATATCGATCTATAGTAACAGATTTCAAAGAGCCTTAATGTAATAGCATACAGTTAAGAAGAACAAGAACAGAGTGATATTTATTCGCAACATAGTTCGACACATTTTTACATAAACCATCCAATCTATCATGTGTAAAGTATTGTTCTAGAGTCTAGGATCGGTGCCTCGAAGGTTCTGAGAGAGAGAGAGAGAGAGAGAGAGAGAGAGAACGTAAACACACGCACTCCTAAGACTAGAACGTTCAGCACTTAAAAACGGGAGATAATCTTAGATCGCCTACAATTGACCTATTTTCCCGCCAAAATTCAAATTTGGAGCCAATTTTCTTGGGGGCTAGGTTAGTGTAGGTAGCCCAATCGGCTTTCTTCCCACCAAAATCCGCCATCTTGAATGACATCACAGCAGCGCTCTCTGGTAGCAGGGGTATGAACTAACACACAGTTGGACTCTGGACCTCATAGCGAACACACGTGCATCGTATAAATAATGATAATAATGAATAATAATAAATGATAATAATTGATAATGAATGATAATAAATGATAATGAGTAATAATAAAGACAAGTACAGTTTTGCGTGCATTATCCTGCTGGAATTTGAATTTCGCGCCATTTTTCTGGAGGGTTAGGTTAGTGGACATAGCCCAGTTGACCTATTTTCCCGCCAAAATTCAAATTTCCCGCCATTTTTCTGGAGGGTTAGGTTACTGGAGATAAACCAATTGACCTATTTTCCCACCAAAAGCCGCCATCTTGGATGATGTCATGTGCTGTTGCCAAGTCTACATGCCGCCATATTGGATGACGTCAGCGCCGCCATCTTGAATAAATTTGGCAACAATGGAGAGTGGGGCAGAACGAAAGTTGCTCTACTACTCGTGTTATCATTTTCCGGTTCAGCAGCAAAGTGACGTGCTGTGGATTGCATGCATTGGTTTTATACCATACGGCCATGCTGCCTTAGATGTAACTGTGCGATGATTTTCTCACCACGAAAGTCAACAAGATGATTATTATGGTCCACAATATGCAACTCCAAACAGTCCAATGTCTAACCTGTCACTGGAACGTATATTGCATTGGTGGGAGTCTCAATAATCTTATGCCCTGTTGCAACTGAGGGGAAGACTCCGTAAATAGTATGAATCAGACTGTCATTGAAAGAAGAGTTTGTTGCAATATTTCACTCGACTCAGATTGTGCTGACAGACAGTATTTCCACAGTCTGATCGCTCTTTTAAAATTTACTAGGATTCTTCTTTAAAACCTGTCCCTTTGTGGAACCCAGTAGGCATCCTATTGTACCTTTCCGGTTAAAATCAATCGTTGCATTCACAGTCCTTATTTCAGATTTAAGTGTATTGATGTTTGCAGGTAGCTCAATACCTTTTCCAGGCTATTTTAAGCCTTCGTTTAAATCGTCAATATCGTATGCACCAGGTTCTACTTCCATGTCTTTTTCACCATTCATATCCAGATGCAGTTTGTTGTCAGCCTCAGTGATATTTGGGATGCTGTTGTATGTCTCCAGTCCACTCACCAATGGTTAAATCAATTGCTGGGAAGTAATTTGTACCAAATACAGACACTCGTTCTTTTAAAGTCATAGTGTATGACATTGCATCTGAACCTCAACTGATGAAGGAATGTTTAAAGCTCTTCCTTCTACATTCTTCTTCTTCTTCTTTGTAAACGTCAAGAGAAACACGATGCACAGATGTCCGCAGAGGTGTGTATTAAGTCCTGGTAGTGCAGAAAATTGTAGAACACACGTCTTCTGCTAGTGAAGTATCGTTGCAATTCTTCTGGCGGTTGCAGGTCACCAAATGAGTCGAAATAGTAGAAGATATTTGCTTTTTCAATAAAATATGACATCCAGTGGGTGCCGGGACATCCAGCAACATCTAAATTCATAATACCACATTCACAGATTTCCACATAGTCTTCGTTAATGTATCCTGCGTAAACACACCACAGAATCTTGGAACGTTGAATTGTTCCTAATAAACTTAAGATCAGTATTTGTGAGTGTCCTATCTGGCAGGACTCCAATGGGCTTTTTTTTGTTTATAAATAAACCAAGCCCTTTACTGTACGGTTTCAAGTATAGTCCTTTTCCGATCGCTGCAGCTTCCATCATACGGTTATGTCTTGTTGCTTCTTCTAACTGTGATTGGGAGTTTTTCGCGTTCTTTACTGTTCGAGCAGTACTTGCAGCACCACCAGCGAGGGACCCTACCGCCGAGAGAACGGAGAGTGATGGGATGAGTAATGGATGAAAACCACCAGACGTCTTGAGTACTGGTAGAACTCGAGGTGCTTCAACCGATCCTCTTTCTCTTCCTCCCGCACCCTTATTCTTCAGATCGTTTTTAGCTGCATACATCGCTGTCAAGCTACAGTTCATCACACACCTTTGCTTCCCACCCTTCTTCTTCTTCTATTTCTTTGGTGCTCAACGTTAGCGTTTATAAGTCGCTTGAAATTCATCACTCCTAAACCCAACATAATTCTTCCGCCCATGGTTTTATTAACTGCAAATGCTGCAGTGCGTTGACTTATACCAATATCCTTTCTTCTACGTATCGCCTTAGCCTTATAAGCCAAAGTCCTGTCTGCAATGTGGCGACTTCGGAGATCTTTCTTCGCAGCGTATGCAATGTCGTGTTCCATACACGCTTCGTCGAGCAGATTAATCCCCATATCACCTTGGGCCAAGCGTTTTTTTAAGTTTTGTTCTGGGTCCACATAGCTGTATCCCAGAATGTGTAATTCTACTGGCAGTTTGTCTAGAATACCACTATCTCCTCTAATGCGTCTCCTAGCAAGCATGTTATGCTACTGCGGTGGTTGTGGACTGCGAACCCCATTATATAGCAAATCGTTAGCATCAACAGAACTGTTTTGTGCTGCAAGAAACCAAATCGTTTGACTATCGCTATATTTCCCCGACGTCTTATGACTCACTCCACGAGAAACACATCCGGTTCTGAGCTTTTCTCAAACTCCTCGATGTTGAAGCTACCCTCAATTTCCTCACTTTTACTATCCTTCAAATATAAGTTCTACGATTCGTTCATTGCATCTTTGAAATCGTAGATATCTCTGTTAACCAGTTTCGTCGGTACGATTTCTCGAACGCTGTCTTGTGTTTTGAGATATGTGCCCACTCACGTATATTAAATTTCTGTTTGCGTGGATCCAGCATTTTAATGCGATGGTACATGGTATCCATGAGTCCATTATCACGAACATCGATTGGCTCGTTTTTATTCAGCTATGTTTGGTTCGATTATACTGAACAATTATTTCTGGGAGGATATCTGTCCATTTGTAAGAACTGCGAAGATTAAAATGCATCCACATTTGACCTTTTATTGTTCTGATCAGACGTTCCACGATACTCGCCTTCAGGTGGGTGAATGTTTATTAGTATTCCATACCACTGCATCACGGTCTTGAATTACCTCTCCACCATGATCAGTTTAAAGGTTGTCCGTGTATCGATTCGTCCCTGTCTGCAGAAAACGCTCAAACCCATCAGCAACATTTCTCCCCATTTTTGATGTTAACAGGTAATTATAAATTCGTAGAGTACGAGGGGGTGGAGATCTCTTCTGAACAGCACGTTGCAAGGCATCCCACATATGCTCAATAGTGTTCACGTCTGGCCAGCGGAAGTGTTAAAACTCAGAAGAGTGTTCCTGGGGCCACTCTGTAGCTATTCTGGATGTGTGGGGTATCACATTGTCCTGCTGGAATTGCCCAAGTCCGTCGAAATGCACAATGGACATGAATGGATGTAGGTGATCAGACAAGATGCTTACGTACGTGTCACCTGTCAGAGTCGTATCTCCAGCCGCACGGAGTGGCCGCGCGGTTTGAGGCGTCATGTCACGGACTGCGAGGCTCCTCCCGCTGGAGGTTCGAGTCCTCCCTCAAGCATGGGTGTGTATGTTGTTCTTAACATAAGTTAGTTTAAGTAGTGTGTAAGTCCAGGGACCGATGATCTAGGCAGTTTGGTCCCTTAGGAATTCACACACAACATTAGAGTCGTTTCTAAACGTATCAGGGGTCCCATATCACTCCAACTTCACACGCCTCACACCATTACAGATCCTCCACCAGCTTGAACAGCCCCCTACTGACATGTAGGGTCCATGGACTCATAAGGTTGTCTCCATACCCTTACCCATCCATCCGCTCGATACAATTTGAAACGAGACTCGTCCGACCAGGCAACATGTTTCTAGTCATCAAGAGTCCAATGTCGGTATTGATGGACCCAGGCGAGACGTAAAGCTTTGTGTCATGCTGTCATCAAGGGTACACGAGTGAGCCTTCGGTTCCGAAAGCCCATATCGATGATGTTTCGTTGAATGGTTCGCACGCTGACACTGCTGATGGCCCAGCACTGAAAACTGCAGCAATTTACGGATGGGGTGCACTTCTGTCACGTTAAACCCATTTTCTCCAATCGTCGTTGGTCCCATTCTTGCAGGATTTTTTTCAGGGCGCAGCAATGTCTGAGATTTGATGTTTTTCCGCATTCCTGATATTCGCAGTACACTTGTGAAATGGTCGTGCGGGAAAATCTCCACTCTATCGCTAGCTCGAAGATGCTACGTCCCATCGCTCGTGAGCCGACTACAACACCACGTTCAAACTCACATATCTTGATAACCTACCATTGTAGCAGCAGTAACCGATCTAACAACTGTGCCAGACACATGTTGTTTTATATACGCGTTGCTGACTGCAGTGCCGTATTCTGCCTGTTTGCATATCTCTGTATGTGAATATGCGTGCCTATACCAGTTTCTGCGGCGCATCAGTGTATATACTGCGGGATTTGATTGTTCACTGCGTTATGCTGAATGTCAATACCATCACCGCTGCTGCTATTGTTGTTTTCATCATTACGTATTGATTTTGTAATGATTTTATATTTGTTGTTGCTCTGGTTTTTTGAGATCTTATATACAACATTCAAACGCAGTATTTCACGGTACATTTCCCCATCGTTAATTGAATAATTTATCGGTTTTTTCGTGGGTCTTAGGAAAATAAGTTTCATTAAGCCAGGTGTTCTCTCAAACCGCCTATCACCAATCTGTATTGTGTCATCTGTTACAATTATAGGCTGTGTACCCAGCATGTACGCTCTTCCCCTGCTGACGGCGAATGTCCTGTCTGTCTGACCAGGGACGTGATGGATAATGAATTCGTCAATGGCAACACCATCGTTATCGTGTGGTTTTGTTTTTTCTGAGAGCTGCTTGAAAGTTTTAGTAACTGGCTTAGAGGTCTCTCTTAGTGTTTGCCCTAACCTTAGCAACCGTAATTTCTCTCTAACGGCTTTCTGCACCTGAATGGCTTTCTGCTTCATTGACATTTTGGTGCATACTAATCAGACGTCTCTGCAGCGTAAGGCTTTATATATCTGCTCTTCTTCCTCTTATTATGTACCTGATCCCCCTTCTCAACAACAAGGGCCTCTACATCTATTTTCTCCTCAATAGCCTCAATTTTTCAGTTAAGTCGGTTTCTTTCTTACCGATTTCATTAACTAACACACTTAATGCGTTGATCATTCTCAGAAGAGTCTGGTAATACGTCTACAGCTCCCTGCACATACCCTCAACTTTATGACGATAGCCTGAATTTTTGCATCCATATGCAAGTGAATGTTCTCTCGGGTTGAGAGGTAGACATGACCTCAAATTTGTCCATGGTGCGGTGTCTACTGATGTATACACCTCTCTTACTGGGCTATATATACAGGGTGGTGCATTGATCGTGACCGGGCCAAATATCTCACGAAATAAGCATCAAACGAAAAAACTACAAAGAGCGAAAATCGTCTAGCTTTAAGGGGGAAACCAGATAGCGCTATGGTTGACCCGCTAGATGGCGCTGCCATAGGTCAAACGGATATCAACTGCGTTTTCTCTAATAGGAACCCCCCATTTTTTATTACATATTCGTGTATTACGTAAAGAAATATGAATATTTCAGTTGGACCACTTTTTTCGCTTTGTGATAGATGGCGCTGTAACACTCACAAACGTATAAGTACGTAGTATCACGTAACATTCCGCCAGTGCGGACGGTATTTGCTTCGTGATACATTACCCATGTTAAAATGGACCGTTTACCAATTGCGGAAAAGGTCGATATCGTGTTGATGTATGGCTATTGTGATCAAAATGCCCAACGGGCGTGTGCTATGTATGCTGCTCGGTATCCTGGACGACATCATCCAAGTGTCCGGACCGTTCGCCGGATAATTACATTATTTAAGGAAACAGGAAGTGTTCAGCCACATGTGAAACGTCAACCACGACCTGCAACAAATGATGATGCCCAAGTAGGTGTTTAGCTGCTGTCGCGGCTAAACCGCACATCAGTAGCAGACAAACTGCGCGAGAATCGGGAATCTCAAAAACGTCGGCGTTGAGAATGTTACATGAACATCGATTGCACCCGTACCATATTTCTATGCTTCAGGAATTGCACGGCGCCGACTTTGAACGTCGTGTACAGTTCTGCCACTTGGCACAAGAGAAATTACGGAACGATGACAGATTTTTTGCACGCCTTCTATTTACTAACGAAGTGTCATTCACCAACAGCGGTAAGGTAAACCTTCATAATATGCACTATTGGGCAACGGAAAATCCACGATGGCTGCGACAAATGGAACATCAGCGACTTTGGCGGGTTAATGTATGGTAGGGCATTATGGGAGGAAGGATAATTGGCCCCCATTTTATCGATGGCAATTTAAATGGTGCAATGTATGCTGATTTCCTACATAATGTTCTACCGATGTTACTACAAGATGTTTCACTGCATGACAGAATGGAGATGTACTTCCAACATGATGGATGTCCAGCACATAACTCGCGTGTGGTTGAAGCGGTATTGAATAGCATACTTCGTGACAGGTGGATTGGTCATCAAAGCACTATAACACGCCCCGCACGTTCACCAGATCTGATGTCCCCGGATTTGTTTCTGTGAGGAAAGTTGAAGGATATTTGTCATCGTGATCCAGCGACAACGACTGACAACATGCGTCAGCGTATTGTCAGTGCATGTGCGAACATTACGGGAGGGAACTACTCGCTGTTGAGAGGAATGTCGTTACACGTATTGCCAAATGCACTGTGGTTGACAGACATCATTTTGAGCATTTATTGCATTAATGTGGTATTTACAGGTAATCATGCTGTAACAGCATGCGTTCTCAGAAATGATAAGTTCACAAAGGTACACGTATCACATTGGAACAACCGAAATAAAATGTTCAAACGTACCTACATTCTGTATTTTAATTTAAAAAACCTACCTGTTTACAACTGTGCGTATAAAATTGTGAGCCATATGTTTGTGACTATTACAGCGCCATCTATCACAAAACGAAAAAAGTGGTCCAGCTAAAACATTCATATTTCTATACGTACTACACGAATATGTAATAAAAAATGGGGGCTCCTATTTAAAAAAGCGCAGTTGATATCCGTTTGACCTATGTCATCTAGCGGGCCAACCATAGCGCCATCTGGTTTCCCCTTTAGAGCTAGACAAGTTTCGTCCCTTGTAGTTTTTTCGTTTGACACTTATTTCGTGAGATATTTGGACCGGTCACGATCAATGGACCAACCTGTATATACAGAAACGCTTGGAAGTTTGGCCCGTACCTACCATCATTCAGTTTTCTTGCTCTATCAGTAACAGGAAACTCATACTTTGAATGATTAAATCAATCGGCACATATCCTTACAAAATCATTGAATAACGTGTCAGTTCATACATGTGCTTGGTAAATGTTTTAAATTCAGATTGTCTTGTTTGAATGCTGTAATGATCTTAGCATTATCCGTAATCAACTGTTTCGGGATTCTGGAGTATGTTTGGATTAAATAAAATACATTAGCAAACATATGACGACCGAAACAGAAATACTTTCGAATTTGGTCTTGGTTTCCCACAGCAACATCGTCAAATATGAACACAGTGTTTGGCGTTAATTTTTCAATTGGGGGTATATCACCACTTTTAGTGATCATCGTGTATATAAAGCATTTCAAACAGTACAATATCTACTGTAATAGCTGATACTTGGGTTGAAACAGTGTTTTTGAAAACACACAAAGATATTCAAATTGGACTCCATGAGGACATTAGTCTTGCCGCAGTTGGATGGACCTACAATAATTGCCTGTATATTATCAGGAAGGAGTATTCCATTCTTCATCTTCTTCCATCCTCACAGGACCAATCACCAACAACAAAGTCCTGATGACGAGGATACTAACTACATCAGGTACCAAAAAATAATGGGAATATATAGAAAGGCACACTTGTAGGGATAGTAATAGTATGTGTAGCCAATATACCTCCATGAATTCACCAACTGAACTATATTGGCTACACAGAGAATTACCTTCTTTGCACCTGTACAGTATTTCCCAAATAAAGTTTACTGATATGCAATAAATTTTGTGCATATCTCCTTCAGACTGATGGGCACCCCACAGTACTCTGGTTTTTCACACACACATTTAACCTGTTTCTCTTTTGGCTCTCAGTTCATGTGCAAACAAAGGTACTGCTCCAAATTAACAAAGTGTACACTATGCACATATAGAAAGTTTACATCAACATTGTATGTGGAGTCTATACTTGGCAGCCAACGGCTCAGTCTCTCCAATGCAAAGCATACCACAGTATCCACATTGCATAAGTTCATGGCTGAGTCATGCCATAGCTAAACACTCTTGTCAACCGATTTCACACAAAGTGCAGAGTCATCATATACTGTTGTAATAGATAGTGTCACACCAGTAAGGCAAATTTACAGGGGGAGGGGGTGCAAGTTGGAGAATACTCTGTGGTCATCTGTTGATTGATGTAGCGCTCTGAACGACATGTTTAGTCCTAGTCTCACTCAGAAATGGGCACATGAACACCATTTGATGCATTTTCAATTTCTATCCTCACATGCAAACCCCAGTCATGATGTGCTTCTATACCCACATTTACATGTTTCATTCTGCTAGGAGCTAAATTGTATGTAGAACTAAAAAGCATGGGCACACTTGATACCTTCTTAGCCACAGCACCTACACTCTGTCGCTGCACTAACACAGAGATGTTCTGATGGGATGGCTCACATGTCAGTGCCCAGTACTGGCCTCCATCTTACTGTTGTTTAGCACCGCCAGCAGCATTTGGAACGTTAGGAACAGACTGGGTGTGCTCATCGCCCAAATCGATGGGTGGGACAGACAATAACAGCTTTCCTGTTAAACTCCTCCTTCTCCAGCACAGACATCTCATCCATTGAACACACAGTATACAGAGTAAACAATTATGTCCGTCCTCCCAGTGCAGCAGCTAGGCACAGACGGAGCGAATTTCCCACTATTTTCCCCAGACCACCATCTTGGATTATGTCATGGGAAGGGATGTGGGAGCGCCCTCTGGTAGTGCCACTGTGAACTACATCTACGCCCATACTCCGAAAGCCACCTGACGGTGTGTGGCGGAGGGTACTTTAAGTACCAGTTGGACTCCAGACCTCAAGGTAAACACACTGTATGGAGCTGCTGTCTATGACAATTCAAATTATTTAAATAAACAATGCATAAAAAGTAAAGGCTTAGATCCATCCTATTCAGAAACTCAGCACAGACTGAGTCCTTTTCCCACCAGTTTTTTGATGAGGAACGGGGGCAGGGTTAGGTAGCCCAGTTCACCTGTTTTCCCACCAAAATTTGAACTTATCTCCCTGATGTCGCTGAATGTTGCGACATCTATGGCCGCCATCTTGGATCCGCCATCTTGAATAAATTTTACAACTATGGAGAGCTGGGTGGCAACCCTGTTGGGCTACTACTTTGGTCACTTGGAAAGATAGACATGTTGATGGAAGCAGAAGTTTGCCCATACATTCAGAAGGCAAGGACTACCTTCATAGAAACTAATCATCCTGTGTTCAAGAGACAGAACAGGTTGGATTATGTCATGGCAGTATCAAATGGTAGAGCACATCATCTCGTCAAGGTGGTCGTACTTTGTAAAAATCGACACTAATGTTCGAATATTCTTGAAGAAATTCTAGGAGATAGAAAATAAAATCGTGTAGTAATGACGAAAGAAGAGGAGTAAGGCGAAACACACTTTGTGGAACACACAACTAAAGATTCCACAGGGAGATTCATTGTTTGTCTCCCACTTTGCGAAGAGCTGAGTCAATTAGGCAATTCTTTCCACACTGCAGCAGAACCCTTCTCTCAGATTGAATAGGAACTAGCGAGACAACCGAAGCTTAAGGAAAGCTACACAGAGTTTATCAGGGAGTACGAAGACTTAGGACATATGGAACCAGCAGTCACGACAGCTGACATTTCATATAACATCCTTGAGGAAGCCAGCTCGATTACTAAAATATGAGTAGTGTTTGTTCCGCCGAAACAAATACGAATTTGTCACTAAACGGTTTGCTAATGATAGGTCCAAGCATTCAACAGGTTTTGAGCTCCATCCCATGAACCATGGACCTTGCCGTTGGTGGGGAGGCTTGCGTGCCTCAGCAATACAGATAACCATACCGTAGGTGCAACCACAAGGAGGGGTATCTGTTGAGAGGCCAGACAAACGTGTGGTTCCTGAAGAGGGGCAGCAGCCTTTTCAGTAGTTGCAAGGGCAACAGTCTGGATGATTGACTGATCTGGCCTTCTAACACTAACCAAAACGGCCTTGCTGTGCTGGTATTGCGAACGGCTGAAAGCAAGGGGAAACTACGGCCTTAATTTTTCACGAGGGCGTGCAGCTTTACTGTATGATTAAATGATGGTGGCGTCCTCTTGGGTAAAATATTCCGGAGGTGAAATAGTCCCCCATTCGGATCTCCGGGCGGGGACTACTCAAGAGGATGTCGTAATCAGGAGAAAGAAAACTGGCGTTCTACGGACGGAGCGTGGAATGTCAGATTCCTTAATCGGGCAGGTAGGTTAGAAAATTTAAAAAGGGAAATGGATAGGTTAAAGTTAGATATAGTGGGAAATAGTGAAGTTCAGTGGCAGGAGGAACAAGACTTCTGGTCAGGTGACTACAGGGTTATAAGCACAAAATCAAATAGGGGTAATGCAGGAGTAGGTTTAATAATGAATAGGAAAATAGGAATGCGAGTAAGCTACTACAGACAGCATAGTGAACGCATTATTGTGGCCGAGATAGATACGAAGCCCATGCCTACTACAGTAGTACAAGTTTATATGCCAGCTAGCTCTGCAGATGACGAAGAAATTGAAGAAATGTATGATGGAATAAAAGAAATTATTCAGATAGTGAAGGGTAACGAAAATTTAATAGTCATGGGTGACTGGAATTCGGTAGTAGGAAAAGGGAGAGAAGGAAACGTAGTAGGTGAATATGGATTGGGGCTAAGAAATGATAGAGGAAGCCATCTGGTTGAATTTTGCACAGAGCACAACTTAATCATAGCTAACACTTGGTTCAAGAATCATAAAAGAAGGCTGTATACATGGAAGAAGCCTGGAGATACTAAAAGGTATCAGATATATTATATAATGGTAAGACAGAGATTTAGGAACCAGGTTTTAAATTTTAAGACATTTCCAGGGGCAGATGTGGACCCTGACCACAATCTATTGGTTATGACCTGTAGATTAAAACTGAAGAAACTGCAAGAAGGTGGGAATTTAAGGAGATGGGACCTGGATAAACTGACTAAACCAGAGGTTGTACAGAGTTTCAGGGAAAGCATAAGGGAGCAATTGACAAGAATGGGGGAAAGAAATACAGTAGAAGAAGAATGGGTAGCTTTGAGGGATGAAGTAGTGAAGGCAGCAGAGGATCAAGTAGGTAAAAAGACGAGGGCTAGTAGAAATCCTTGGGTAACAGAAGAAATATTGAATTTAATTGATGAAAGGAGAAAATATAAAAATGCAGTAAATGAAGCAGGCAAAAAGGAATACAAACGTCTCAAAAATGAGATCGACAGGAAGTGCAAAATGAATAAGCAGGGATGGCTAGAGGACAAATGTAAGGATGTAGAGGCTTGTCTCACTAGGGGTAAGATAGATACTGCCTACAGGAAAATTAAAGAGTCATTTGGAGAAAAGCGAACTACTTGTATGAACATCAAGAGCTCAGATGGAAACCAAGTTCTAAGCAAAGAAGGGAAAGCAGAAAGGTGGAAGGAGTATATAGAGGGTCTATACAAGGGCGATGTACTTGAGGACAATATTATGGAAATGGAAGAGGGTGTAGATGAAGATGAATTGAGAGATACGATACTGCGTGAAGAGTTTGACAGAGCACTGAAAGACCTGAGTCGAAACAAGGCCCCCAGAGTAGACAACATTCCACTGAAACTAATGACGGCCTTGGGAGAGCCAGTCCTGACAAAACTCTACCATCTGGTGAGCAAGATGTATGAAACAGGCGAAATACCCTCAGACTTCAAGAAGAATATAATAATTCCAATCCCAAAGAAAGCAGGTGTTGACAGATGTGAAAATTACCGAACTATCAATTTAATAAGTCACAGCTGCAAAATACTAACGCGAATTCTTTACAGACGAATGGAAAAACTAGTAGAAGCCGACCTTGGAGAAGATCAGTTTGAATTCCGTAGAAATGTTGGAACACGTGAGGCAATAATGACCCTACGACTTATCTTAGAAGCTAGATTAAGGAAGGGCAAACCTACGTTTCTATCATTTGTAGACTTAGAGAAAGCTTTTGACAATGTTGACTGGAATACTCTGTTTCAAATTCTGAAGGTGGCAGGGGTAAAATACAGGGAGCAAAAGGCTATTTACAACTTGTACAGAAACCAGATGGCAGTTATAAGAGTCGATGGGCATGAAAGGGAAGCTGTGGTTGGGAAGGGAGTGAGACAGGGTTGTAGCCTCTCCCCGATGTTATTCAATCTGTATATTGAGCAAGCAGTGAAGGAAACAAAAGAAAAATTCGGAGTAGGTATTAAAATCCATGGAGAAGAAATAAAAACTTTGAGGTTCGCCGATGACATTGTAATTCTGTCAGAGACAGCAAAGGACTTGGAAGAGCAGTTGAACGGAATGGATAGTGTCTTGAAAGGAGGATATAAGATGAACATCAACAAAAGCAAAATGAGGACAATGGAATGTAGTCGAATTAAGTCGGGTGATGCTGAGGGAATTAGATTAGGAAATGAGACACTTAAAGTAGTAAAGGAGTTTTGCTATTTGGGGAGCAAAATAACTGATGATGGTCGAAGTAGAGAGGATATACAATGTAGACTGGCAATGGCAAGGAAAACGTTTCTGAAGAAGAGAAATTTGTTAACATCGAGTATAGATTTAAGTGTCAGGAAGTCGTTTCTGAAAGTATTTGTATGGAGTGTAGCCATGTATGGAAGTGAAACATGGATGATAAATAGTTTGGACAAGAAGAGAATAGAAGCTTTCAAAATGTGGTGCTACAGAAGAATGCTGAAGATTAGATGGGTAGATCACATAACTAATGAGGAAGTATTGAATAGGATTGGGGAGAAGAGAAGTTTGTGGCACAACTTGACTAGAAGAAGGGATCGGTTGGTAGGACATGCTCTGAGACATCAAGGGATCACCAATTTAGTATTGGAGGGCAGCGTGGAGGGTAAAAATCGTGGAGGGAGACCAAGAGATGAATACACTAAGCAGATTCAGAAGGCTGTAGGTTGTAGTAGGTACTGGGAGATGAAGAAGCTTGCACAGGATAGAGTAGCATGGAGAGCTGCATCAAACCAGTCTCAGGACTGAAGACCACAACAACAACAACAATATTACGCTTCCTCATGCTTTGCATTGCCTTCACAGCACAAATAGAAAAGATGTATGGACAATTCCTGGTAGCGGATGAAGATCGTGCTTGCCAAACGAATATTGTGGAGGAGTGATATATCTGCGCCACTGCAAGAATACCAATTAAAGACAGTCACGTATGGAATGGCTTGTGCACACAGTCATGTAGTACGGTGTCTGTCAGAATAATCTCGTGGATGAGTAGAGCGAGGCAGCAAACATTCTTGTTAATGATTTCTATCTGGACAATTGTATCTCAGGCTGTGATACGGTATAGACTGCAGTCAAGGTCCAGCAAGATCTCACGAAGCTATTGAAGAAAAGTAGGTTATCCTTACGAAATGGTGCAGCAACAATGTGGAACTACTCGACCGTATTTCCTCAGAGTTGCCAGTAACAATTACCTTTATGGCTTGATACCGACAAGGATGTCAAAACTTTAGGTTTACTTTGGCATCCAGCAGCTGATCAGTTTCAAACTATGGACAATGTCAAACCAGCACATAATGTCTACAGCTTCACAAAATGCACTGTACTGTCTGTTACATCATCCATTTTTGACCTGCTGGGATTAATTAGCCCTACTGTGATCACATTCAAGATATTTTTGCAACATCTAAGGCAGCATACGTTAACGTGGGATGAGCCCTTGCCTCCAGAATTGCAGACACTATTGGCCGCTGGGACCATGTGTTCCACTGTGGCGCCCTCACATTAAAAGCGGGCCAGGAGTCGTGCGCCGCCATAGCTTACAGCGTGATGGTGCAGAGACCTCTATGGGTCTTCGTCGTCCATGACGTCTGGCGCGGATTCTAATTCCGCGGCGCGCAGTACCAGAGTATCTATATGTATGATCAACTAATCAGCATGGAGTCACATGTGTCAAACTATTGAGCTCCAAAACACGAGTGACTTCACCGAAAAGGCTGTTGTTGTCTCACTTGGAGCTCTGTGGGGCTCTCTTCCTTTCACGACTACTGCAGCATGTTACATCTACATCTACATGGTTACTCTGTAATCCACACTTACGGGCCTGGCAGAGGGTTCATCGAACCATTTTCATACTACATGCATACATACATACATACATACGCGAATGGAGCGTGGGAAAAAGGGACACCTAAATCTTTCCATTCGAGCTCAGATTTCTCTTATTTTATTATGATGATCATTTCTCCCTACATACTTGGGTGTCAACAAAATATTTAAGCATTCGGAAGAGAAAGTTGGTGATTGAAATTTCGTAAATAGATCTCATTGCAAGGAAAACCACCTTTGTTTCAGTGACTGCCACCCCAACTCGCATATCATATCAGTGACACTCTCGCCTCTATTGCACGATAACACAAAGCGAGCTCCTGTTATTCGCGCTCTGGGTATAAACATCAAGCGAACTTACCTGTGGATTCATTCATCGCTCGCAGCTCCGCCCACACGGTCAAAGACGTCCGTGGGAAACTGTGTTTATGAGATACAGGTCACCACAGAAGCTGCGGTATGGAGCCATGTATCTGTAATGGAAAACCAAGCTGATCTGACTTTGCGAGGAGTGTCTCCTGCAGACCTGCAAGAAAACAAAAAATGGCTCTGAGCACTATGGGACTTAACTTCTGAGGTCATCAGTTCCCCAGAACTTAGAACTACTTAAACCTAACGAACCTAAGGACATCCCACACATCCATGCCTGAGGCATGATCCGAACCTGCGACTGTAGCGGTCGCGCGGTTCCAGACTGTAGCGCCTAGAATCGTTCGGGCACTCTGGCCTGCTGCAAGAAAACAGCCTATGGTGGGAAGGACAAGTCTGGATTAAGAAAGATGCCACTTCAAGACCATTATTAGATGCCTCTAGCACCTCAGAAGTTGCCAGAAAGAAAAGCCAAAGCCCTCTGTCACATCGACAAAGTAATCCATGGTGATCTCATTTGTCGATTCTCGAACTTGTCACGATTACAGCAGATAATGTCATAGTGTATCAGATTTATTAATTACTGCACAACTACAAGGGAAACAAGAGTAACTGCTGACTTGTTTCGCAATAATTTGCACGATGCCTTGCTATGGGAGTCAGAATAGCACAAAAAGCTACAGATGCAACAGGAATCTACCAATTGGAGATTAATAAGCTAGTAGAACAGAACAGCCAGCTCGAATCATTGCATCCTGTCCTCAATGACGCAAGATTACTACGGGTTTGTGGCAGGCTACGAAATACTGATCTGTCATATGAGGCAAAGAATCAACTTATAGCGCAACCTCATCATCATCTCACAAGACTAATAGTGGAAAGTGAAAATCGTCATCTTTCCCATGCTGGATGTCAACTGTTGCTTACATCTGTCAGGAAGGAATATTGGATACCTAACAGACGAAATGCAATCTGGCGTGTTCTGCATCAGATTTTGACTTGTCAGTGATTGTCTTAAGCTGGGGATGTAGACATCAACAAATTCTTCTATCAAAACTTTATGTTTTTTGCTTCTATCTGATTTTATTTTCTTTGGATTAAAATCAGAATAGGATGCTCCTGAATGGTACAATATATCCACATAAGTCGATAAATCAACAGCATCAAACTTGGAACCCATATCATTCACAGATATCTACATTTTACTTAAAAGATTCATCATCCATTTGTAACTTCATATTCCTTTTTGCCAATTGTTAATTTATCACTATTGAATTAATTGACAAAGAACTAACAAATTTAAATGTACCAACAGGTTTTAATCCAAAAACTTTATCTTTGCTATGGTTAATACACATTAACATTCTTTCACTCTTATTTATTTTTTAACATCACTCTCTCCATACTCTTCATTCTGAATTTTTTTTACTTTTTCTCTTCTCCATAGTTATTCAGTGTAGCCTGTACTTCTAATTCACTTAATGTGATGTAATTATCTGACATCTTAGTAATTTTAACATTTTACACACATCATCATTTACACATAAATACATAAACTTCATACTAACCAGAAGATTTCAGTAATAATCGTTATATAGTTTACATTCTAGAATTAATTACACAGTTTTACACATTTAGTTAATTATAGTTACAGTATTTCATTGTTTATACATTCCTTCCAAATTACTTCCAAGATATTCTCCAATCGAGTAGCAGGATTTATTTTAAGCCATGCGTCTAATACCTCCTTAAATTCAAAGAGGGTGAGCGTTTTGACTGATTGTGGCAGTTCATTATATAACTTTCTACTTACATGTTTGTGACTGTAGTGTGTCACTGATAGCCTAGAGTGCGGTATATCAAGTATGCATTTATTGGTAGTGGTGTGCAAATGTAAATTCATTCTCTGTGTATATTGTTGTATATTGTGCTTATACTAAGCAGTTATACATGTAGAGACTTGTGAGGGTCATTTTGTTTAATAAGCTGAAGTGCTCCTTAGAGGATTCTCATGGACCCAATCCTCGTTTACATATAATTGCTTTTTTTGTCATTTGAATACACAGTTTGTGCCTGTTGAATTGCCCCATAACAGAATCCCATATGTTGCTGTGACTGAAAGAACGCAAAGTAGCAAAGCATCAGTAAACTTTTACTGACAGAATGTCTCACTTTATACAGCAGCAATATCATGCTTCTAAGTTCGCCTGTCGGATAGCTTATATGGTTATCCCATGAGAGCCTTTGGTCTATTTTTAGTCCCAGTAGTATAACACTGTGATTATCTTCTTTCTGTGCCTTCAGATTATAATAAATTTCCATTGTTTTTGTGTTGTTTATACATAACTGGTTAACAATGCACCACAACCTACATTTTTCAAAAAGTTCATTATTTTTGTTTACCATCTCTTGCATACTCTCACTTGTAGAGATCATGATCATTTCATCACCATATATGACATTTTTGCAGGCTATATAGTTTGAGAAGTCATTAAGATAGACAATAAAGAGGAAGGATCCAAGAACAGAGCCCTGTGGAATTTCTCTCTTAATCTTCACTGGTTCTGACTTTTCAATGTTCACATACACTAACTTTTGCCTGGTATTTAGGTATTATTTAATCAATATAAGTGGTTTGTCTACAATACCATAATATTATAATTTTTTAACTGTTATCTCATGCAATACTGAATCAAATGCTTTGCTTCAGTCTATAAGTGTTGCACAGGTGGTCAGTTTCCTTTCAAAAACATTGTGGATTTCAATTATCAGGCTTTCAATAGCTTTTATGGTTGACTGATTAGTTCTAAATCCAAACTGGCTGTCATTAAGTAATTTATTGCTCTCAAAATGCACGTAAATCTATGTGTGAGAACAGCTCTCTATGATTTTGGCCAGTATAGGGACAACTGATATTGGTCTATAGTTATCTGGTATTTTACTGTCGCCCTTTTTGTATATGGAGAATGTATCTGTAATTTTTAGGTAATCAGGCAAAATGCCATCATCAAGGGTTTTATTTGCAAGGTAGATTACAGTAGTTCTAATTTCCTTAATTATAGCCTTTATTACAAAGTTTCTGAATCCATAGTAGTCTTCTGTTCTAGAGTTGTTCAGCTTGTTTGCAAAGTTATTTATATCTGTAGCAGTTTTTCTACTCCAGTTAAATATTTTATCCATTTTATTCTGTGATTACAAAAGAAAAGCTTCTGCATCAGTTAAATCAACACTTTTTGGTGCATAGGCATTTACTGAATTTATGCAGTGTTCGTTGGGAGTGTTACAATTAATTGGGTTTCTGATTTTTCCCTTTCTCATGTTTATCTGTACTTTTAACTATGTTCCAGGCAGCTTTACATTCTTTTTAGAATTTAAAATATATTCTTCATTAGCTTTAATTTTTGCTGTTTAATTTCAGATTTGTATATTTTTCTTAAGTTTATGTATATGTTCTTGTTTTCTTGAGTGTCTTTAATTTTGTTCTTCAGCATGAGTAAAAGAAGTCTAATTTTATTGAGATGTGGGGTGTACTACTTTTTTAATAATAAGTTTATTGCAGCCAAATAGTCAGACAAATTCAATGTACACTGATAATAATAAGATAAATTAGAAATTTCACATATTGTGATTTGCATAGTCACTTATTGTTCGTGTCCTTTTGGTACAGAGCTCTATTTCGTATTGTTTGCAAATTTGGTGACACAGTTTACACTCACACATTTCGTTTGGTTCATGATATGACTTGTTGTTGCAAATAAGGTGGTGGAAACCATGGACTGTCAATCTGGTATGTAGTTAGAATCCTAGTATCATCAAGTGTCAGATTTCCAATTTTGCACATCGAAAACGTATCCAACAATCACACTAATCCATAGAATTCCGTTTCTCATATTTTATTAATCTTTTTACACATTAAACAACTCAAAGTTCTACTATTGTTAGGAGCTGTCTCAACTGTAAACATCCTGCTTGCCACCAAATTACATATTTATCGATACTATCTCATAGCAGTTACTTATTTAACCATACAGAAACTAAATCCCTAATTAGACTGTGCAAATTCTCAAAGCCGTAACATGTAATACGCTTTTGACCTCAAAAAAGACAGTCTGCTTGTAGTTTCTATTCCACGTTTTCAATGAATCTTTGCAGCAAGGTGTTGTCCAAGAGATATTAAAATTTCGTATTGTAAAACAAGGAAAACATTAGAGAAACTGATGTATAAAAGAACTGTAGCCAACCTCAAGATTCACAACATCGTCAACAAAAACCAATTTGGTTTCCAAAATATATCAACAGAGCAGGCTATTTTCTCCTTCACAACTAAGGTTTTTGAATCAATGAATAACATAATGGCACCTATTGGAATTTTTTGTGACTTGTCAGGAGCCTTAGACTGGACAACCCACAAAATTTTTTAAAGAAGGCTGATTTGTATGATTTGAGTGGTAGCACAGGTAGGTAGACTAAATCATATCTACACAATAGAAAGCAAAATATGATACTTAATGGTACTGATGGCTGTTCTGTTTCAACTGACCGGGGCACATTAAAATATGGAGTGCGACAAGTATCCATTTTGAGAACTTTACTGATTCTTATCTTCATCAATGATCTCCCACTTTGTGCAAAAACTGAGAGTAAATTTACAATTTTGCTGATTACACTACTATTCTGTCTGGAGCGAACTAGAAAATAAATTTAATGCTGTGCTTGTAGACATTTTACATTGGTTTCAATCTAATGGATTGACATTAATTATTGAAAAAAACGTGATATATGAAATTTCATGCAGTGCAACAAGAAAATGAAGTAATCTAGTTGAACTGTGATAACCAAAATATATTACATTATGACGTTTCAAAGTTCCTGGGCACTCTAATTGATGGCAAGTCAAATTGGTCTGGGTATAGTCCAGACCTTAAAAAAAGACTCAGTGTGGCAACTTCTTCCCTGGCTGTAATTACCCCTGTTGGCTATATGAATGCTATCAAAGCTGCTTATTTTGGCTATTTTCACTCTATCCTGTGGAATGGTAAAATTTTTGGGGGTAATCAAACCAGCCATTAAAATCTTTGTTGTACAGAAGAGAACAGATAGAATCACCTAGCTCTAAATGTTGAAAAATGTCAGCTAATGGAGATGAGTAGGGAAACATACCCATAACGTTCAAATATGGCACTAGTAGTGTGCTGCTTGACACAGTCATATCCATTAAATACCTGGGCGCAATGCTGAAAAGTGATATGAACTGGACGAGCATGTGAGGTTTGTGGCAGGGAAGGTGAATGGTTGACTCCAGTTTATTGGGAGAATTTCGGAAAAGTGCGGTTCATCTGTAAAGGATACCACATATAGGACGCTAGTACGACGTTTTCTCGAGTACTACTCAAGTGGCTGGTGTCTACACCAGATTAGATTAAAGTAAGACATTGAAGCACTTCACCATGTTAATTTCACTTCAACTTCTAATCTTACTCACCAATTTGCTGCATTTTCGTTATTGTTCATGACCTTTATTGTATCAGCATAATGATGTAAAACTTACTCCTACCACATCCTTGTGATTCATCACAACAAGGATGTGGTATAAATAAATAAATAATGTGGAATAAATAAATAAATAAAAGCAACCAGCCTTATCACATTGACTAGTTGAATAGTGAGTGCCCATGTCTTGATGACAGTTGCTGAGATTCCATCAATGCTAACTGAATAAGAAATTTTTTAGCTCTCTAAAGGCTTTTACTACTCCATGTTTAGTGGCTACAATAATGAATATTGACCCTGTACACATGTGATTTTCCTAATTTAGTGTTAGATATTTTGTAGCTGGTTATTTTTGACCAGATCATTGACTATATTTATAAATAATTTGCTGAAAGTGGTTACAGCAGCTTCTGGATTAATTATCATTTATTGTGTTTCATTTCTATGTTTGTGTACTTTTTATAATATTTGACGTTTCTTTCATCTTTTTTGTTACATTTGTGAATGAACTCATCATTGTGCATCCTTTTATCCTGTCTCATTACTGTTCTTGGGATGAATGTGTAGCGTTTATAGTACTTAAGTAGTTGAGGAGACATTGCTTTGTATACATAACTTATGGAGTATTCTTTCATTTTACAGGATGCGTTTATAGCTGGTGGTAATACAATTTGCATGTCCCTTGGCGTTATTTAGCATTGCTTTTTTGTGGAAATGCCTCTTCAAAATTATGGACCATTTCATCAAGAAAAATGTTAAATTTCTTGTTGACATCACTGACATACTTCTCTGTCCACTTTTCTTTATTTAGGAGGCCATTTAGATTACCTAAGTTAACTTCAGTGTAATCCTTTTATAAAGTTTTAGGTGGGTTAGGTTTCAGCTAACTTTGTTTGCATTGACATTTAGTGTGAGAACTTGGTGGGCACTGAATCCTACATTGTATACTTGCAGTGCTTTGCTTTGATCTAAGGTTGCCTTGGATGTGTGTGTTGTTGTGCAGTACCATTTACAATGCCATGTAGATTATGCAATTTTTCAAGATTGAACATTGTCATCCTGTTTCTATTTTGGGTAGAAAGTCAATCTTAAACGCTCCATATATAATTAAATCATGTTTCCACAGGGTTAATTTGCTTAAAAACAATTCCAATCTGTGCAGGAAACCATTACGGTTACTCGAGGAGGAGGGGAGGGGGGAGATGATAAATTGTATCTACAATGAGATTTAGTTTGTAAATTCTATGTCTGCACTTTATAAGATTTTGTCTCCTCTATTCCTATTAGTGTAGGTAATTGATTAGATTCAACACGTTGCTTGTGAAGGTGGCTACCCACCTGTTTATCTTTGGCCCTTGGAATAGTAATCACAGAACTTGAAATTTACAGTGAAATCAACTTCATTAAAGTGGTGCAGAGCTAGTACTCTGTAAGGCAAACTACTGAAATATCACTACACTTACTGGTTATTAGAATATTTAATTTTTCAGTTTTGTTGGGTAAAAGTTGAACATTGTGATAGTAAATTTTCAAATTTATAATTGAGCTTACGAGAGAGGTGTGAAGTCATATTTACTGTGTCACTCACATTTAATTTAAATTTTGCAGTTTCCATATTCATTGGTTAGTCCTGGAACTGAGGCTAGGTATCAAAAATTCTGTAGAGTTGCACATTTCCTGGTTCTTGTACTTTTTCTGCTTCCCTCTGATCCTGCTGATGGTGGTGGAGGCACATCATGTGATCAGAGGTCTTGATCTGCTGGTGATCGTGGCGGGCTCAGTACTTGGGCTAATGATGAAAGAGCAAAAGTTAATGAATTTAATTTAGTGTTTAAGTTTAATTATACTTTTTTTAGAATATCCCAGAATTCTTTCAGTCATATATTGTTTACAGAAGCTGTTCAGATGAAGTCTATGTGCTGTGTGGAATATCCCCCTAATCTACCTATGTCCACAAATAGTATGTTTGATTCTTATACGTATTAAACATATCTTTGCATTTCTAACTTCTTCTTCTTTGCATTTCTAACGTCTACATTGACACAGAATCATATAGGCGAATTATGTCGGTTTGGAACTGAAAAATCTAAGACATTAGTGTTTCATAAACAGCGCAATATGTCGCTAACAGAGTGCTGAAGTTTTCTCATTTCATTTCTAGCCTTATCGTTTGCGCTGGCCTAGAACATGGTAACACAACCGGGACCCAGATTATCCGCCTTAGGGTTTATTGCTGCCACATCCTGGAAAGAAACATATAGCTTAATTGGAGCTGCTTTTCTCTCGTCACTCATACAATGTTTTTTCTTTGTCTATTCGCATACATGCATATGCACACTGCTTAGGTTTTGCGTGAATCCGGCCTGAATTGGCTGTTAAATAACGGCTCTACGCTATTAGTTTCTGTTCCTTCGTGCAAATCTGACAAAGGTCCAAGAGAATTATTTAGTGTCAGAGTTTCCTTTCTGTTCTTTCAAAAAAACAGTTTTTCTGTCGTTAATTTTTAAAACAGTTCTCCATCCTGACTAGTCTAGTCTGTTTGTACATGGAATAGTCTAAGTCCATCACATGAAATAGTTGAAAAGTCTATATATAGGCAACTGGAGAAATTGAAATTGTCGTTGTACAACATCTACTCACAGTTTCACCATATTTAGCTTCTTCCTTGCTTTATCCCGCAATCGTACAAGTGGCCCTTACGTGATTCTGAAGGTTTCTATCGTGTAAAGATGGTGGTGGAGAGCTAGGCCACGACCGCGAGGTCGTGGTTGGGCTTCTATATATCTTCAAGTTTCCATTGCCTACAGAAACGAGGATTATCGGTACATAACAAAGGCTGTGGGATTGTTGGCATGTTACCTTTGACATAGTGTTGAGTTGTTCGTATTCATGTAGTTCGAATTGCTTTGTGAACATTAATGTGGAGCGTAAACGAAAGTGACTGTGAAGTTTGTGTGTCCGATGTCTAGACTGTCAGTGGTTTCTACTGAGGTGGATCCCCCTGCTAAGAGGCGCAAAATTGACTCTAAATATACAGCTGTTGTGAAAACTGTTTCAAGTGATACGAACATGGCGGTGAACGGAGTTAACGGTGTTGCTGAAATAGATGAGGGGCTATATTCCAGACAGCTCTATGTCTTGGGACACGAAGCAATGCGTCGTATGGCTACATCAGACGTTCTCATTTCAGGACTTGGTGGTTTGGGCGTTGAAATTGCGAAGAATGTAATTTTAGGCGGTGTTAAATCTGTGACGTTGCATGACACTGTTGCTTGTGAAATAGCAGATTTGAATTCACAGTTTTACCTTACTGAAGAAGATATTGGCAAAAATAGGGCTGAAGCGTGTCACAGTCAGCTGGCAGCCCTTAATAACTATGTTCCTACCAGTGTCCACACAGATAGCTTGACAGAGAGTTTCATTAAGCAATTTAAAGTGGTTGTTTTGACAGAAAGCACGCTAGAAGAGCAGCTGCGAGTTTCAGAAGTCACTCACTCCAATGATATTGCTCTAATCGTGGCAGATGTGCGTGGTTTATTTACACAAGTGTTTTGTGATTTTGGTGAAAACTTTACAGTCGTTGACGTGAATGGTGAAAGCCCTGTGTCGGCTATGATTGCGAGTATTTCCAAGGATGCAGAAGGATTGGTGGCTTGCGTGGACGACGCACGTCATGGATTCGAAGACGGCGACTTCGTGAAGTTCTCAGAGATCGAAGGTATGACAGAACTGAATACTTGTGAACCACGAAAAATACGTGTCCTTGGACCATACACTTTCTCAATTGGTGATACAAGTAATTTCAGCGATTATATCCATGGTGGCATTGTTACCCAAGTAAAGATGCCTAAAACTGTGAACTTTAAACCGTTGAATCAGTCTCTGAAGAGTCCAGAATTCGTTGTGACAGACTGGGCAAAATTTGATCGAGCAATGCAGATCCATTTGGCGTTCTTGGCACTCCATGAATTTGTTAAACAACACAAAAAGTTTCCCCGAGCGTGGAACTCGGAGGATTCTGAAGAATTTTTAACGTTGGCAGAGAAAATAAGGGAAGATAATGCAATTGACGCTGAATTGCAAGTTGACATCCTTTCCTTATTTTCAAAAATTTGCAGGGGAGATGTAGCCCCACTTGATGCTGCTATAGGTGGCATTGTTGCACAGGAAGTCATGAAAGCATGCAGTGGAAAATTTAACCCAATTTTTCAGTGGTTATATTTTGATGCTCTGGAATGTTTACCTCTTGATTTGTCTGACATGACTGAAGAATGCTGTGCTCCATTGGGCAGTCGACATGATAGACAGATAGCGGTGTTCGGGAAAGATTTCCAAGATCGTTTAGGTAAATTGAAGTACTTCATAGTCGGTGCCGGAGCGATAGGGTGCGAACTGCTGAAAAACTTCGCGATGATAGGTGTTGGCACCAAGGATGATGGGAAACTTATAGTTACAGATATGGATTTGATTGAAAAGTCCAATCTGAATAGACAATTCTTGTTCAGATCTACAGATGTGCAAAAACCAAAATCGGCGGTAGCCGCACGTGCTGTTAAGATCATGAATCCAGCTTTAAATATAATTGCTTATGAAACAAGGGTTGGTCTTGAAACTGAAAAAATATATGACGACAATTTTTTTGAGGAATTGGACGGTGTTGCAAATGCTCTGGATAATATTGATGCTCGTATTTATGTAGATCGCCGTTGTGTTTACTACAGAAAGCCTCTGCTCGAATCGGGCACATTAGGTACTAAGGGTAATACACAAGTGGTTGTGCCATTTCTGACAGAATCATACAGTTCATCTCAAGATCCGCCAGAAAAGAGCATTCCAATTTGTACGCTAAAAAATTTTCCAAATGCAATTGAGCATACATTACAGTGGGCTCGTGATGTATTTGAAGGTCTCTTTTGCCACAGTGCTCAGAATGCTGCTAAGTATTTGGAAGATCCATCATTTGCTGAAAAGATGCTGAAATTACCAGGTGTTCAGCCAGTAGAGGTATTGGAGTCTGTAAAACAAGCTCTTGTTGATCAGCGCCCTTTTAGTTTTGAAGACTGTGTAAAGTGGGCCAGATGCCATTGGCAGGAGCAGTACAACAATCAAATACGCCAGCTACTCTTCAATTTTCCACCAGATCAGTTGACCTCCACTGGACAACCATTCTGGTCTGGACCTAAACGTCGGCCAGAACCTTTAGAATTTTCTGTTGATGATCCATTACATTTGGATTATATTATTGCTGCCGCTAATCTGAAAGCTGAAGTGTATGGTATACCTCAAAACAGAGATCGTGGAGCTATAGCAAGTATTGTGGAGGCTGTAGAGGTACCTGAATTTGTTCCAAAGTCTGGGGTTAAAATAGCTGTAAATGATTCTCAGGTTCTGTTAGCAGAGGCTTCTGGTAATGGGGCTGTTGATCATGATAGAGTTAACTCTTTGATGAAGGCACTGCCAACTTGGGAGAATCTTGAAGAACTTACTATAAAGCCACTAGAGTTTGAAAAGGATGATGACACCAATTTTCACATGGACTTTATTGTGGCAGCTTCAAATCTTAGGGCTCTAAACTACAGAATTCCGCTTGCCGATCGCCATAAAAGCAAGCTCATAGCAGGCAAAATAATTCCTGCCATTGCCACTACTACTTCAGTTGTGGCTGGTTTTATTTGTCTTGAACTATACAAACTGACCCAGGGTTTCAAAGTATTAAATCGCTACAAAAATGGATTTATTAATTTGGCTTTGCCCCTCTTTGCATTTTCGGAGCCTATTGCTGCGCCAACAATGAAATATTATGATAATGAATGGAGTCTGTGGGATCGTTTTGAAGTTTCCGGTGAACTAACCCTTCAAGAATTTCTTAATTACTTTAAAGAGAACCATAAGTTGGAAATTACAATGCTATCTCAAGGAGTCTGTATGTTGTATTCATTCTTTATGCCAAAAGCAAAAGCTTTAGAGCGAATGTCTCTTCCTATGTCAGAAATTGTTAAAAAGGTGTCGAAGAAGAAGTTGGAACCCCATGTTAGGGCTTTGGTTTTCGAGTTGTGCTGCAATGATGATGAGGGTAATGACATTGAGGTACCATATGTTCGGTACACTCTCCCATGACAGCATTAATTCAGTGTCATGCTTTACAGTATTAAAATTTTAAGCCCTCCTCTAATTTTATGTGCTTATTGTGCTCTGAAGTTCATGCAATTATTGTTCAGGGGTGTTTCCCATAAGGGGAACAGTTTCGTTGTTAATCCTTATGAAATTTTATGTCATCTTTGTGTTTCTTGGCAATGTCTGTAGGTTTTTGTTAATACAGTGTGTGTGTGTGTGTGTGTGTGTGTGTGTGTGTGTGTGTGTGTGTGTGTGTTAGAATTTTTAATTTATTGCCACCATATCTTTTATCAGAACAGTTTCTAGTCTTGATCTCAGTATTGAAATTTTAAGATAAACATCCAGTTTTATAAGTCCAAAGGACAAAAAATTATGGAAGTGAAGTACTTACTTTTTTATGTTTTGTAGTTTCTTGCTATGTTTAATCATGTGGTGATATTTTTAGTGTTTAATTAAATTTCATGCAAAACTTGCTACTTATATCCTGCAAGGTTAAGGGATTAGCCCTTTATTGTATATTGTGCATCAGTATTTAATATTTTGTGATATTGTCTTCCTAGAATAGGCCTATGTAACTGCAATGCTGAAACATTAAATTTGGTTTAACATTTAGATTTGTTTTACCATCTTCAGTGGAAATAATGCTTAGCTTATACATTTTGGTTGTAATTTGTTGGAAGGCTTTTGATCTCTACATGCTTCACTTCAAAATTGTGGTGCTCATGTCTTAAGACATCCTATTCATATTTATTTTTCTGTTAAGATTATCACATATTTTTAAATACTTCAAATTCTGAAGTGTAGTACAAATGTGAAAGTCTGAAACAGTTCTGAAAGATCCATTACCACTTGTATACATTGTTGACCACCCACAACTGCAGTATTATGTGGTATTGTTGCTGGAGCAATTTTATTTATCTAAAGATTTAAATAGCTAGTCAAGTCTTGCAGTGTTTCTCATTCCTAGGATACTGTACTCAGTGCTGTATTTAAAATGCTCATTTTTAACAAAACATTTGATATCTTAGCACTTGTGAAACTACAAAGTTGAATGGCACAATTTTTCACTAATGCATTTTTGAAGCTTGCTAATGTGTGTACATCAACATACTCTTCAGAAGTGATAAGAAAAAATACAAAAGTTCTCATGTAATATAGTTTATTACACTCCACACTGGTGTTTTGTATGTGTGCAGTTGTAAAATACTGCCTCTATTTTGTTAATGATTGAGATACCAAGTGCTTTGTAAATGACGTGTGCAGATATTTTCTGTGTAGAGTCCAGTTGTTTCATGGCCTTCAGTTTATGCCTACATTGGAATGAAAATTCTTGAAAATCTTCAGCACTGTATGTAATGAGAACCTTGGTATATAAGCTTAGATACTGAATAAATAGCTTCATTGGAGCAAGCAAATGATCAGTTCAGTTGAAACCAGATGATTGGTAATATAGGGAAACTTTGAGATAACATTTTACATAATGTGTTGAATATTTAGATGTGGTGATGCATATTATTTTCATACAGAAATGTATAAATTGTGAAATTTCTAAAGGCTATACTTGAATAACTGCTGACCTGTGAAGAGCATCATTTTTGTCAATAACAGAACATATTTTAAATGCAATTTTGCATATTGTGCAGTACTTTCTGGCTGGGATTTTTATTTAGGCACAGTGTTAGGAAAAATATATTTTCATGAAATTCATTTTTTCTTTTTTAATTATAATAGCACTGAAACTTAATGAAGTTTGATTACAGAATGAAACATCCACTCTGGAAGCATCACATAGTGCTAAATTACCTATGTGAGAAAGGGTCAAAAATTAAAATTTTTGGCATATGTGGGAGACTGACGGTTCGCTGGGCTTATTGATAGTGCACATATTCAACTGCCTGTGATGATGCCATTCCTAATATATGTGCATTTTCAAAATGTGCAGCTGTTGCATACAGTTTTTGTATCACTGCAACACTGTTTTAGAAGTTTTAAAGCATCTCTTTCTGTGTGCATTTTGTATTAATATTGTTTTTTATTTTTTATCAGTCTTGTTGAATATCTGTGCTGTGTCCATATTTTTTTTATTTAACATGGTAGTGTGTTCTGTGAGCAAATTATTTAGTGCCCTATGAGAACAGCATAGGAATATTGAATGTAATGTTTATGCTCACATAAATTTTGTTTTTAATGGGGATGCATTTTTGTTGTCAGTCCTGGCTTTGTATATCAAAGAAGTATGTGTAATGTGTCCTTAGAATTGGGTAAAATGGTATCTGTACTACCTTTTTGAACTGTGTGTTTCACATGTAGACAGAATTGTGCATCTGATTGTCCTGCATGATTTACTGTATTGGGTGCACTAAAATAAATCATATTTAATCATTTACTTCATTTTTTTTTAAAGAAAAGAAAACAGAACCTTTGTCCCTTCTTAGTAATAGCTGTAACAGTTGAGTGCAGTGTGCACACATGATTCAGACTTACTGCTAGTGACAAAGACAATGAGACAGAATGAAATGTGACTCTGAAGCAGTGTGTACACTGATTAGAAACATCTTGACGTATTAAAATTGATTGACAGACTGGAACTTGAACTTTCCTCCCAGGAGCATAAGTCCTGCAAAGTATACAGGAGAATTCAGGAGTTTGGAAGGTAGGAAAAGAAGAGGTATTGGTGGAAGTGAAGCTGAGAGAGCAGTTCATGAGTCGTGCTCGAATAACTGTTGGTAGAGCAGTTGGTTGCAAGGGGGCAAAAGTCCCAGGTTGGAGTCTTGGTCCAGCACTGGAAGCTCCACAGTGAGGCAGATTTTACAGCAGTGAAATGACCACTTAGAATTACTTTCTTTCCATCAGTCCAAAGTAGATGAATCAACATAAGTGAAAATTAGGCAGTAAAATGTGACACATGGCAGTAAAGTACATTCATGGGCTGAAGGGTAAGAACAGCAGAACTTGTGGAGTAAACATCAGTTTTAGTTTTCATTGTTCTGTAGGTCGATTTTGAGGCGTAAATGTCATTTGCAGTTTAGTTAATGGAGAGCAGGTGCTGTGTATTTCAGCTGTAACAACACTTTTATTTAATGTTGTATAAACAAGTCAGATATGTTCAGGTATACTTTGTTAGTTCTCTGAATACTGTCTCAGGTTTTCCAAGTGTTGTTGTAGCTTACATGTTCAGTAAGTGGCAGTGACTTGGTGCAATGTGTTTCAGTAGAGCTCCAGTTGAAATGTTAACTTGTTCAGGGGGAATAATTTATATGTGCTGTACTGTAATGGACCTGTACACTATCTTTACATTTTTATATTTTACATGTTCCAAAAGTGACTCAGAAATTTTGAAGATCACTACCATTTTGACAAACACTTGAGAAACAAATCAAAGAGCAACACATGTATCTAGCGCAGATTAACAGATTATGCAACTGTCTTCAGTACTGCTTAGTGTGGCCAAATGGAAGGAGGAAACTGAAGGTTTTTTTGTAAAATTTACAGTTAACAATGTGAGTTCTGAAGTTTAAAAGTCATTGTCTTTCAAGAACACCAGATCTGTAATAGTGGCAAAGTATTCCAGTCCAAATTTTATGTCTTTGAAAGCAGCATATTGATTTGTCAGTGATAACTACTCAAACGTGCTATTCACACCTAGACATATTTCTACCTGTCACACCAACAGCTGTAAATTGCACACCCTGCCTATTCAGAAGACACACATAACCTAAAGAGTAAGTCTTAATATTAAATTTATGCATGTTAAATGGATTTTTGTTACCTCCGTGTTTACTATTGACATTTAGCTTGATGTTGCAGATTATATTAATTAATTCTGAAATGTGTAAGAGGGTTGTGTATATTGAATTTCTTCAGAAGGCTTGCATATAAACTGTATACACACATGTAAATATATTTGTGGCTAATTGGTTTGATTTGATATAAATAAATTCTTGAAATGAGAACTTTATTTTTCCTTTGTTACTGCAGTGGTATGTAATTAATTACAGGTTATGCATTTTACTGTAGGTACCTATTGTTTTATTGATAGTCATTGTTTTTGGACAGATACAAATTTATATAGGCAAGTCAGTTATGAGAAAAAATGAATTCACGTGATTATAAACTTTGCATGGTTACTCTTCGTAAGACCGCAAAAAAGCAGTAGGATGTTCACCATTCATACAGCATCACTTGTTCATAGTTTACATCATATTTCTTGCACAAACGAGACAAAAAAATTTACATGATCATAGTCTGCTTAAGAATTTACTATCAATTTGGTTTAAAACAAAAAAGTTCAATTTTTACAGTATCTTTGTGACCATAGTTTACGTCTGGAGCTTATTTGTATAAGACATAAATTTGAAAACGAAAAGGTGTTTACAATTTATATGATATTATGAAAATGTGCTGTATATTTATACTTAAGAACATTTACTGAGGAGGTACGTGTGCACAGGTGACTTGAATTTTGCAATCTGTTTTACTGCTTCAAACTTAACCAGATGTACACAGATTTTCTCCTATCCCTGTATTAAAATATCCAGCTATGCCATAGTAACACTTAGGCAGTAGGTAGGCATGAACAGCCGTTTTAAATGCTCAAATATCTGTGATCATTTCGACGTTGCAAGGTAGTGTTGTACAGCTCGTTTCCTGCTCGGAGTGGTTCCTTTTGTTTGTGTTGTAATATATTGGACATGTATATCCTGGTTCCATCTTATAATATGTGATTGAATATGCTGGTTCGTAACTACAAGCTTGTATGAGATTCTAAGAACTGCCCTTTCCATGGCTCATACAACTCTCTTGAGCTGTGAAACAACTTTTGCTAGCACTAGTTTCCTCAGAAGACAACGTCATATTGCAGTTTAGATTTTTTTATTGTGGTGAAAACAAGTCTCGGTTGCAAAACTGATTTAGTTGCTTTACTTATTCATGAAGTGGGTTCCACCTGATGCAAGGCATCTGCAGATTGATCTATGTTGGTTACAATTTTATGAGAAAGACTTGATCCTAACTTGTAACTGAAAAAATTACAAATTTAAAAAATATATATTTTTTTACTAGTGGATTTTGGGTGCCGCCATTAGGGCATTGGCAAAAATAGACTGCCCTTTTCAAATATAGTAAAATAAAATTGAACAAGTGCGTGCTCACACCATATGTTAAAGCATAACACTAGATAACCTATGGATGAATTATGTTAGTTAAAAATATGGAAAAAATTATTGGAGTTGGCTATACGATAGCTATGGTCCTTATAGGTAAGAAAACGAAAGAGTGTACCCTGTCATTTGGTGTAAATACACTGTAGGCCGCATTCTTTGCTCTCTGGCCTGATACACTATACTGAGTGCTGCGGACATTGTGCTGCCAACTTAGTGTCCATTTCACATGGTAAGTGGTGTTGGTACACCATTAGTTAAATTGCATACTTTTCCAGTTCTTGTTTTGAAGCTGTTTTAGATAACATTCATTTTGTATGTAGGCAATAGCATAGGAATTCCGCAGCCAAGACTGTTGTATTCACCACATTCTGCTTACTGGTTGCTGTACCAGTGTGTCACATAATGGAAATCCTCCATTTTTTGTTTCCTTTAATTAGTAGCTGGAAAGAATTTTTATACATTAACAGATGTTCAGTTTATTGGTTACATATTTTATATGTTGGCCCGTCTTCAGTCCTCGTGGATCCATACTCAATAAGTTTTGTAGCATTTTTATTTTCCAAGTTTATGATGATTAACTCTACAGGTGGCACTAATGGATGCGCATTTGGGAGGACGACGGTTCAATCCTGCGTCCGGCCATCCTGATTTAGGTTTTCCATGATTTTCCTAAATCCCTCCAGGCAAATGCTGGGATGGTTCCTTTGAAAGGGCATGGCCGACTTCCTTTCTCATCCTTCCCTACTCAGATGAGACCGATGACTTCGCTGTTTGGTCTCCTCCCGCAAACAACCTAACCAACTAATGAATGCTTATTCTGTACTGTGCGTAGTTTCATAATAACTTTTTTAATATATATTATTAGATAGGTGCTTATTTTGATTTAATTCTGCAGCTCTTGTTTCGTCAATCCTTTGACTAACAGATTTATGCCATCAGAAAATTTATTGTATTTGTGATGTGGGCTGATAGGTTCCTGAGCTTTTACATAGAGCAAAAAAGAAACTTGTCCCAGAATGGAGCCATGCGGTACACCATACTTTATATAGTTTTTCTGAGTGACAGGTCTTCTTGGAATACGACTTCAACTGCATGCTACGCGGGGTAACCGCTCAGTCTCAGGCGCCTTGTCACGGTCCTCCCTCGGGCATGGGTGTGTGTTTTGTCATTAGTGTAAGTTAGTTCAAGTTAGATTAAGTAGTGTGTAAGCTTAGGGATCGATGACCTCTGCAATTTGGTCCCATAAGACCTTACCACAAATTTCCAATTTCAACTGCAATGGTGTCCAAAATTAAAGCAACAAACCATTGTTTCCCAATCCTGTGTCTAAGTACTGATATAATCACACAGAATGTCAACAAATGTCCGTACTGTCGTGTTCCACACATAAGATGGCATTCCAGTCAATGAACAACAACACCAGTGGTGACGTCAGGGCACACATCAAACAGGGTAATATTGGTCAGGTACTTCCACATCCACAATCACTGTGTACACAATTGCAGATGGTGCAGTATGGCACAGAGAAGATGTCTACCAGACACTCTGCAGTGGAGAGCCATAAGAAGAACAGAAGCAGGACAGTCAGAAACTAGAGACCGAAACTGTATCCCAAAGACCAGGCCAGGGCCGACCACATGTGACATCAAAAAGAGAAAACCGTTATTTGACTGTGAGGTCACAGCGGAACTGCCTTAGTACTGCACGGCAACTGATATCTAACCTCGCAGCATCCACTGGACATGTTATATCAAGGCAAATGCTGTACAGAAGGGTTCAGCAGAGTGGCCTTTATTGTTTGAGATTTGTTGTATGTGCACCTCTGATGTGGCTTCACAGGAGGGAACGTCTAGAGTGGAGTCACCAATATGCCACCTGGAGGCTCCAACTGTGGGCCAATGTTCTCACAGATGAATCCCGAATTGGTCTGGAAAGTGAGTCTCAATGGATTTGCATCTTGAGCACGGTTTTGGGACACAAACATTGTGGAAAGAGACAGATATCGAGGAGGATCCCTAGTGATGGAGACAGGGATTATGTTGACCATTCAGACAGTTCTTCATGAAACTGTACTGCTGAATCAGCAAGATTTAACTGCTGCCAGGTATCATGATGATATCTTGAGGCCTCATATGTGATTGTGGCAAGGTTCTATGGGCTCGGACTTCGTACTGTAGGACAATAATGCTTGACCTCATAGAGCACAGTTGCTTGATGTTTTCTTGGAAACAGAAGATACTGCATGTGTGATGTGACTTGCTCACCTTTCTGTTTTGAATCCCATAGAGCATGTCTGGTATCACTATGGAGGTGGGTTGCATCACATCAGCATCCTCCAACCATTTCTCAAGCCTGTGAGCAGCTCTGCAGGAAAAATGGGCTTTATTGCCTCAACATTAGATTGATGACATCATTCACAGCATGCTCCATCATTGTCAGGCCTGTATTGCTTCGAGAGGTGGTCACACCCCATGCTGAGCGCAGTAATTAGTTGTTGGAATGTGTGTGTGAATCCGTTAAGTTGGGGAAAAAACAAACAACATTTTTGTCTACTGTTATGCATTTTGCATTTGTTTATGTTCTGTATACTTTATATTGTTTTTACTTTACTATCACCTGTTTGTACTGTTTTGTGGAAAAGTAAATGCAACCTTGCAAAATTTCCATTTGTTGCTTTAATTCGGGACATCTGTGCATTTGCTCTCTGTTTTGTAGTTGAGATTTCAACCATTCTTTAGCTGTCCCCTAATACCTACACACTCAAGTTTCATAAGCAAGATGTAGCTTATGACCTCAAATGCCTTTGGAAGATCTAGAAAAATTGCAGAAATATGCTCTGTATTGTCAACTGCATTTAAAGCTTCATCTGGGAATACAAAGATGGGAGCCTCAATAGATCTGGATTTACAAAAACCATGCTAACAATCTGAGGAGCAGTTATTTTTTTCTATAAAGTTAATTAATCTCTTATAGCTGATTTTTTTCCATTATTTTGAAAAAACCAGATAGGAGTGATGTGGGCCTGTAGTTGAATTCATCTGTTTCATCCCTTTTTTGGCTGTTTTCAACTTTGTTGGGAATTGTGTACACCAAAGGAATATTTTTACTCGAGTTCCATATTTGTGTCTAATCCTTGTTAAGATTCTGGTGTAAGAAGGCTACTGGTGGGTACAGCAGAGGTTCACGCCTAATGCTGTGTGCCCTCTGGTGGTCACAAACTCAACTCTGTGTAGTACATCGTATCTTTCGGTGTTGTGTGATGTTGAAAAAAAACAAAGTTCAAAACACTGAACAAGACCGTTTCACCTACATCTGAACTGATTCATTACTGCACACAGTTTTGCTGTATGTGCATGTGTTGTGGAGTACAAATTAAATTTTATTTGCAGTTATCCTGGGGTCTAATAATACAGCTGACCTTTCTGAGACACTAATATTTTGGAATTGTGGATGTTTTGCTGCTGTTTTCCTTCTTATAATATTTCACATTGCTTTTATTTTGTGTTTGGAGTTTTTTTATGTATCTGTCATTTGCTACTGTTTACACCTGTTTTATTATCCTGCTGAGAATTTTCTTGTGGGATTTGAAATACATATCAAACTCAGCATCATTATGGAAGTATTCATGAAGTGTTTGTGCATTATTAATTAAAATGTTGTTCATTTTACAAATAGATAAACATTGATGGAGATGCATTAATATAGCACAATCTGTTTCATACTTGTTAAAGTAAAGTAAAAATATTAGATAATGAAGTTTATTAGTTAAGTGCTACAATACACTTAGTAAGAAACCTGGGAAAAGGAAAAAGTGAGATCCCATATTTCACCTGCGAAACTGGTTGGGGTTTGGTTCCTATTGAACAGGGCTATTTTTCTGTAATTTTTTGAGGCTTTCTATGTTGCTATTCAGTTACACACAATTTTAGTTAACCTGTTTAAACATTTTGATTGTACAGATTGCTCAGGTATTGGCCTGTTACTGTTATCATGCACAGTATTTGCACAACATACTTTAGTAAGCATTCCTTTACTGAAGTAGTACTTGAATGGATTGATGGGGTTCTCACTTGTCAGTTTTTATGTACTGTTATGTTACATTTTGTTACTACATTGTTCCAAAAAATTAAGTATTTCACAAGGAACCTATATGATGAGAAAAACTGGGTTTTGAGACTTCCTGTTGCATTCCATCATACATTGCAGTCCATCATACAGTGATTTAAATTTTTGTAACCCAGATATTTAAACACTTGTGCATCACCATAAATAATCTTAGAAGTAAAGTGTTACTTTCTTTTTACTCTAGAGCATTATTAAAAATTGCACCAACTACATTATTACAAATTTTTAAGATGCATCATTGTTTTCCCACCTTGTGCTTTCATTGAAGAGACTGAAATAAGCAGGATTCTTCAGATGAACTTTTGCATTGTATATTAAACCTTTCATTAAGCCCAACTCTCTTCAAGTCTGTTTTGTGGACATTGCATATTGCAGCAAAACATATAGAAAAATGAAGGTGCCCACTAAAGGCAAGCTACAGGTAAGTTTCTAACACACTGACTGCTGGGGGCTACCGGTGGACACAGCAGAGTTTCACACCTGATGCCATTTGGCCACCAGCGGCCACACTCACCATTCTGTTTAGTAAAGCATATCTTTTGATGGTGTGCGAAGTTGCAGATAAACAATGTTCAAACTACAGAACAAGATATTTACCCAATTTCCAGTATGCCAATATCAACCCAATCAAGAAGTAAAAGTTAATGCTTTGTACTGTATTATGCACTGTGCTAAGCATAGAGGGGTGTGTGGCCACCAGCGAGCACACGCCATCAGGTGTGAACCTCTGCTGTGTCCTCCGGTGGCAGCATGACAATCCATAGGTTAATCCAGTGGGGGGAGGGGGGGGGGGGGAGAAACATTGTTGTCATGTTTGTCTTTCATGATTTTGAGTTCATCCATTTGTGTTATTCTCATGAGCTTTATAACCACAGCAAAGAAAGAACAGACTGTACCATTTTTGGGTCACTGCTTATACATCAGCAGTTCAATAAACTCAAACGATGAATAAATATTCATTGTTACCACAAAACATTTCACAGCATGTTCCAGTTAATATTAACCGAGCAAAATCAAAAATTTGAATAAACATTGAAATTCTTGGTACTGGTCCGACTGTGAGTAGACTGATGAAAAGACATTTCAGACACTGTTTCTGGAAAGTGATAATCGTGTCTAGTGCCTCTGGTATTGCAGACGTATTGTAGAATGACAGTTTGTCAAATAGAAAAATGGTTAGATGTAACAGAAATTGAGCAAATTTGAATTGCCATATTGATAATATTAGCATATTATTATTTTCGCTACAGAAACAAAATAACAACATTAGATTGCAGTGCAGTTTTTAGATTTCCCATCAAAGAAACCCCATAACATTGGGATGTATGTTAAAAAGTAATGTTTTCTTCATGTATAGGAACTTTCACAGGTACAGAGACATCACTAAGATGGCAGAGATATCTATTACCAGCATGTTATCCACATTGGCACATGGCTTAGTTAAGAAACACTAGGCATTAACATGGTATGGTATCACTGTGCATGAGAGCTGATTATGTTGACTGCCTCTGGTTAACGCATGGTGTTCACAAATTAGAACACGTCATTCGATATAGGGGTCAGCTATTTAATTAAAGTTGCATTTAGAGCACTGAGTTCATGGCTTTGCCGAAAATGACAATTCACCCCTGCCGCCCCCCCCCCCCCCCCAATTTGAATAGTAGTGACAGTCTATTATTTATGCATCGTGAATGGGACCCATGGCAACCAATGTGAAATGTGATTTTAAATGTTGTTAATGTGTCAGCTCCCTCATTGTCCGGTGTAGAGGCTAAAGTATGTGATCTTAGTTTGAAATAGTACCACAAATGGGTCCACGGCCCTTGTGTCTCTTTCATGTTTCTTAACTTCTTTAATTGAGGTTATCTGTGCTGTAAATGTGTGTTAAGCTTACATTGACGTACATACAGGGTGAGTCAAAAAGGACCTTACAAATTTTGAATGATATAGAAATTTACTGAGATAAATTACAGAATCAGTAGAGTGTCATATTGTGGTGTCCAGTCTGTGGGGAGCGAGGTGGCTGTGCAAGTATGCTACACACCAGTGAAAGTAATAATTTTAACTGTGTACTACATTGGCACTCCTGGTGGTGGTGGAATGTGGTACTCATGCACTATGTGAATCAAACTTGAGGTCTGCTACAAAACGACACAGCTACCGATTCTGTAACTTATCTCAATAAATTTCTTTATCATTCCAAAGTTGTAAAGGCTTTTTTTACTTACTCTGTATATTTTCTGACAGAACAGAAAACTGAAATGTCAGTGAATCAGGTCCATAGAGTGCAATGGATAGTGTTGAATTTTTGTTTTTACAGCAAAAAGCTATTTCTTCACTTTTCTTTCACAGAATAACACTTTGTCATTCATGAATGAATGTAGACACTTTTTGGTTGCCCATAAGCTAAAGCATCATACTTACTTTAATTTTTTGCACATTTTGAAATAGATTCCCTTTTTACATTGTCTTTAATTTAGAGAACAGCTACAAATTGAATAGTGTAGACTGTAGAATGATGCTAAACCCTGTTTGGTGTTTTTCCCAAAAAATATGGTGTGTTATGAGCCAGCCAGTGGTCCAATTTCAACAATCAATACAGCACTTTGCCACAGCTGTGGGTATTTTGGCTATTTTCTCCTCATTTTTATCTTAAATTGTCCAACTCCACCCCCCTCCAAATTATTGGTTTTCACAATCCAATAGGGAGTACTTAAAACACTTTCAGTACAGACATGACACACATTGTGCATTGCACTCACTTGAAATTTATATGGGTAGTCTGTGAGCACTGTTAAGGTTACTAATCAGACACAGCAAAGTACTCTGTAAAGAGTCACTGGAGACCAAGCGTTACTTGTGTAAAAATTGACAGACAGCTTCTGAAATCCTGTCAGTGGAGTCCAGACTCACATTGTACATTTCTACTAACTTGTCATAGCAGTGCAGTTTGCCAATGAAATGATGGCACACTCAGAAGTCATGGTGAAGTAAAGAGATTAATTCTCATAATATCACTATATCCTTGATTTTACATGTAGCCTTAGTTCCCTCCACAAACCATGGACCTAGCTGCAATTATGTGGCTTGTGTGCCTCAACTATACAGATAACTTGACTGATCTGACTTTGTAACATTTGCCAACATGACCTAACCATGTAGGTACTGCAGGCGATTGAAATCAAGAGGAAACTTTAGCCATTTTATTTCTCAAGGACATGCAGGTCTACTGTATGGCTTAATGATGGCAACCTATTTGGTAAAATATTCCAGAGGTAGAATAGTCAGCCATTCAGATCTCCAGGTGGGGATTACTCAGAAGGATGTTAAACAAAACCAGCAATATACACAGTTGAGTGTAGAATGTGTTTTAATTAGGTAAAGAGATAGGTTACATAATTTGAAAAGAGGAATGGATGCGATGAATTTTGATATTGTGGGAATTAGTGAAACACAGTGGAAGGAAAAACACGATTTGTGGTCAAATTAGTAGAGAATTACAAACACAGAATGAACTAGGGGCAATATAGGAATCAGTCAAATAATTAATAAGAAAATAATGTGGCAAATTTCTGTGAACAGCATAGTGAATGCATTATTGTAGCCAGGAGTGATATAAAGCAGACACTCACTTCAGTATTTCTACTAGATCTGCAAATGATGAAGATATTGAAAAAAAAAGTGTGTTCATATAAAATAAATCATTCAAGTAATTAAGGAAGATGATAATTTACTTATGATGGGATACTGCAATTGGATAGTAGGGAAAGGAATCAAATGAAAAATTGTAGAACGTGGACTGGGGAGAAGGAATGAAAGGGGAAGCCACCTGGTAGAATTTGTCAAAAAAAAAAAAAAAAAAAAAAATTAATCATTACTAACAATCATGAAAAAGTAGTGTATATGTGGAAGAGACCTGGAGAAACGAGTGGTTTCAGATAGATTATACAGGGTTATTCATACGTATGTCTGTGATTTCAGAAGGCGACTAGATGAAATCTACAGGTAACATTACAAAAAATAATTACACATATCAGTTGATAGAGCATCTCTCTAAGTTGTAATCTGTAATACATAATATAGTGTAGTTGAGCTAGGGGCTGGACGCATCAGAACACGTAGACGAATCATCCACTCCATAGTGTTGAATTGAATTAGTTCACACCTGCAGATATGCAGTGTAATGAACAGCTTTCTGAAGTATACTGCTGTCATGATACCTTTTCAGGGGACTTCAGTATACTGCATTAACTCTTCCACCCTTATTAATGTTTGCCATGTCACAAACTTTGCCCATATTGGACATCTTTATTGTTAGTTATAAAGTGGGAAAGATGCTCTACCCACCAATATGTGACTATTTTCTGTGTCTTGTAGTTTTGCACAGTCATCTTTGCAAACCACAGAGGTACATATGAATAATCCTTTATTACCATAAAATCAAGATTTCAAAACCAGATTTTAAACTACAAAACATTTCCAGGGACTGATGTGGACTCTGGTCATATTTTATTGATTATGAACTGCAGATTAAAATTAGAAATTTCAGGATGGTAGAAATGAAGTGAATGGGACCTGGATAAGTTAAAATGATAGAGATTGTTGATTGTTTTGAAGGAACTATTTGGCAATGATAAATGGAAACAGGTAAAGGAATACAATAGACAGTAAGATATAGTGAAGGCAGCAGAATATCAAATAGGTAAAAGTCAAGGCCAAGTAAAAATCCTTAGATAACACCTGACTTTAACTGATCAAGTGGAAATATAAAAAGTAAGTAGGGAAAGGGGAATACAGACAGCTAATATTTTGGAAGATGAATGGTGACTTGCAAGTACCCATAAAGAGACACCAATTCTAAGTCTGTTAAAACCTGTATAACACTGACCTTTAAATCATTCATTGAAAGAAGAACTCCTGACTGCAGTATATTTTTCCTCCTCCCCCCCCCCCCCTCCTTACCCCTGAGTGTGGGTGCCCTTGGTGCAAAATGGTCAATTAGAAATGGCTACAGCTGAGTCAGCGGAAACTGATGTCTGACAACTGCAGTGGGCTGGGCATGGCAGCTTCGCACATATGCCTCAATCAGTCCTCTATAGATGGCTATTGTTTTTTCCTGCAACTGTTTGCGCTCCACAGTTGAAAACTGGCAACAATGCTGCAAGCTGACAGGTATCACTTTATGCCGTCTCGACTAGAGAAAAGAAATGCAGAGCTCTAGGTGCATGCATGACTAATGGAAAGATAGATGCCACCAATAGGAAAAATAGAGTGACTTATGGAGAAAACAGAAGCAACTGTATAAATATAAAGAGAAAAGATACAGTACTGAACAAAGAAGGGAAAATTCAAAGGTAGCAGGAATATATAGAAGGGCTATCCAATGGAAAGAAACTTGAAGACCATTATGGACAGATAAGAAAAAGTAAATAAAGGTGAGATAGATATGATACTGCAGGAAGAATTTGGCAGAACACTGAAAGGCCTAAGAAGAAACCAGGCCCCTGGAGTAAAAGTCATTCCATCAGTATTAGTCAGGTCCTTGAGAGAGCCATGAGAAAATTAATCTACCTGGTGCACAAGATATATGAGACAGGCAAAACATCCTCAGACTGCAAGATGAATGCATTAATTCCAACTCCAAAGAAGGTAAGTGTTGACAGGTGTGCATATTGCTGAACATCAGTTTAGTAAGTCATGGATACAAAAATTATTTACAGAAAATGGAAAAAATGTCCACGGGGAAATAAGTTTATCTTCCAGATAAACATAGGAGCATGAAAGACAAAACCTACACTATGACTTACCTTAGAATACAGACTGAAGAAAGACAAACCTATGTTTATAGCACTTGTAGGTTTACTGAAAGATTTAAAAAGTGTTGAGTGGGCTGCCCTCTTTGAAATTTTGAAGGTACCAGGGCTATAATACAAGGAACAAAAGGTTACTTACAGAAACCGGATTGAAGTTCTAAGAGTCAAAAGGCAGGAAAGGGAAGTTATAGTTGAGAAGGGACTGAGACAATGTTATGCAGTCCCCAGTGTTGAACAATTTGCACTTTGCAGAAACAGTGAAGCAAACCAAGGAGAAATTTGGAAAGGGAATTAAAGTTCAGAAAGAAGAAATCACAAACTTTGGGTTCGCTGACAACATTGCAAGTCTATCAGAAATAGACTAGAACTTGTAAGATAAGTTGAACGTAATGGACAGTGCTTTGAAAAAGAGGTTATAAGATGAGCATCAACAAAAACAAAACAGTGGTAAGGGAAGGTAGTTGAATCAAATCAGATGATGCTGAAGGAATTAGATTAAGGAATGAGACACTGAAAATAGTTGAAAAGTTTTGCTACTTGGCCTTAAAAGTAAGTGACAATAGCCAAATCAGAGAGGATGTAACATGCAGACTGGCAATAGTAAGAAAAATGTTTCTGAAAATGAAAAAAATGTTAAACAGTGAATGTAAATGTAGACATTAGGAAGTATAGCTTTATAAGTGAAATGTGGGTGTTCAGACTAGAAGAGAATAGAAACTTTTGAAAAGCGGTGCTACAGAAGAATTCTGAAGATTAAAAGGGTAGATCAGATAACTAACTGAAATTGGGGTAAAAATAAATTATGCCACAACTTGACTAAAAGAAGGGATTTGTTAACAAGATGCAGCCTGAGGCCTCAAGGAATATTCAATATAATAGTGGAAAGTGAAAATTGTGAAGGGAGATCAAGAGACAAATACAATACGGTAAGTAGCTTCAAGTGGTTGTAGGTCATAGTAGTTATGCAGAGATGAAGAATTTTCTGCTGAGTTGATGTAGCCTGAAGAGTTGCATCAAATCAGTATTTGGACTGAAGAGTACAACAGTATAAACAGTTTTCCGCTACTTCCTCAATGAACCAGCACTTTCTGAAAAATACAACCTTTATTGGTGTATCACTCTTCTCCATGTATAACTTTATTTTACTTTTCCCCATATCTGAGCTCTATTTTGCTGAAGACCTGCAGAAGAAACAGTTTTTCCTGTAACTGAGCACTGTTTCACTTAAGACCTGCGGAAGAAACAGTAGCGTATACTCTCTTTTATAACTAAGTATCTTCATTTTTCTGACTTTTTACGTGTACTTCAGGATCGCTTCACTGTGGATCCACAGTAACTATAGTATAGTTAATCGAATTGTGGTTGAAAGCTGAGGTTTTCACTGTAAAGGCTAAGCGGTCAGCAGCAAAGGGAATATCAACATGGACACTTAGTGGGCTTTACCCTAAAATCCAAGGAATAGGTGCCAGCAGTTCACCTGTTCTGAAGTGAGTGAATCTGGACATTGGCAAGAATTTAATCTTATAGATGATGGAATCATTAAATAAATTTATGAACTGCAGTGATTCAAGAAAAAATGGTAGAGCAATTCCAAGCATTCCGATGTAATCACCACAGTGCAATGTGTCTAATAAAATGTCAACCACAGTTTCATCAATAAAAACATAGAAGGTAGAAATTACAGCAAAACTAATAACATTTCTACAAACATTAAAAATATTAAATAGTAAATGACGTAGTGAAGCACGATCAACCAGGCATTGGATAATAACATACCACCATAGCTATTATCACAACAAGCAGAATAACAAAACATTTTTCAGCTCCTGCATATTTAGTAGCCTGAAGTATTTTATTATGTAAATGTGTCTAACCAGAAGAGTCCTCCACATTCACTCAACAAAATAGAGCAGCATAGCATTATTTATGTTAATTATTTCATTCATTCTAACATAACTGTTGTTTTATTAGAAGTGCGTGTGCTCTAGATTCATATACAGTTATTTAAATCAAAGTATTGATTTGAAGAAAATTACGTTTAGTATCATTGGAAATGTTCTATTTCAAGACGTTATTGGTGGGAGCAGTAGCTCACTGAAGAATATTGGAGAGTAAGGGTGTTCTTGGGCACAAGGGAAAAGCAAGGAGGACACTTTTGTATGGACCATTGGAGGAGGTGGTAGCAAAGTGATGTCATGTTATAGGACTTAGTAATGTGTTGAGTGTCCATAATTAAAATTCCAGTTTCAAAACACTGTAGAAAGAGAACCCCTGCTCAGAGTGATGTCAAATTTGAACAGCATGTTAATGACATGGGAGGAAACTGTTGTGTCCAACTTCTTGAACTCTTACATGGCTAGTAATAATACAGCTAACAGGAACACTCTGAATAAATAATACTCTATTAATTACAGCAAAACTTATCTTTGCTCATCAGGCTCAGCTGTAGCAATGAAATTGGGCTTGCTTTTCAGAACACACTAAATGAGTCACGATTACTGAGTAGCAAACTGATACAAGTTCAGAATGGCAGTACTGTGGCTTCACTACAGTCAATTAAAAACACACGTTCATAGACATTTGTTGACACAGCATTGGTGCTTTGGCACAGTTCACCCGAGAGGGAAGTCTCTTCACTCCACAATGGTTGACATGGTCTGTGGCATGCAAGTGGGCAGCACAATGATGTTACTCTGATAGGAACTTCCTGGAAGTGATCAGGATCCGACCTCAAACAAAACTGCCCTCCATGCCTCTGGTGATGCCATTTCAGGACAGAGGCACAGTTCAGAACCTCAGAACAACAGGAGGCCCAGCTTCTTCCTCGCATCTCACTGGTGCATCATGATATCACTTTGCTGTGCTGTGTCTCTGTGATGGTCCTTCTTGCACTGCTCTCAATACTCGATGACACCACATGCCTCCCTTCCCCCCCCCCCCTCCCCCCCCCCCCCCAGACATCCACCCTACACCCTAGCATTGGATATGGAGATGGGGAGGATGGAGCAGTAACGCAATGGCAGAAGTAGATGCCAAAACTTGAGGTGGCGTCGAACACCCACTGGCACCCCGGTATCCACTATGCATGGATAGGCCATCCTTGAAACCCAACCACAGGGTGTGCCTTGGCAGCCATATGCACAGAGGCAGACAACGCGACAGGCGGGCCACTGGCGACAATGTCTGAGCCATCCAGGTCCAAAAATGGCTCTGAGCAATTTGGGACTTAACATCTCAGGTCATCAGTGCCCTAGACCTTAGAACTACTTAAATCTAACTAACCTAAGGACATCACACACATCCATGCTCGAGGCAGGGTTCGAACCTGTGACCGTAGCGGTCGTGCGGTTCCAGACTGTAGCGCCTAGAACCGCTCGGCCACTCCAGCTGGTGAGAGCCATCCAGGGCGTCCAGCTGGGTGACTGGACATGACTCTGTTGCTTGCTGCATCACAGCCACTAGCATGAATGTGATGCTGCTGGCAGTGCCAGGTCAATGTCCATGAGCATCTCCCTCTGTGGAGATGACTGTGCTGCCAGGGGCAGTGTCTGCGACTCTGACGGTGGCTGCTGCATACCCTTGCTGTTTGTTAGATCTGTGAACAAAAACAGGGTTGCAGAGTCGCAGCCTGTGCAGTCCCATTGGACCGTGGATGATGTAGGTGGAACAGGGCAACACATCAGACACTACACCCTGTTTCTGTCTGCAACCCCTACCAAACACACAAAAGGACACTGGTTGTTGAGGCTGAGACTGCGACTCAGGAGCGACATAAGGTGTCTGGGGTGGATGTAGCAGATTTCTGTGACAACAACCATGCAGGTGCTCTGCTGGTGACATTTTACATCTATGGGCAGGGAGCGATACAATGACAGAAAAACTTTCAAAGTCTGGTCCCATGTGTGTGTGAATCACAACTTGCCCACTTGTGCCTTGAAGGTCCTTATGAAGTGTTTGGCTTCATCATTCAGCTGTGGGTGAAAGGGTGCTGTAAGGACATGTTGAATACCACTGTCTGCACAAAACTGTTCAAACTCCCAAGATGTGAACTGCAGCCCATTGTCCAACACTACCGCCTCAGTTAAGTACTAAATGCAGAAGATCAACATAACAGCTGGTACTGTGCTGAGTGATATGGTAGACTTCATTAGAACGATGAAGGGAAACTTGTTGTGCCCAGCAAAATCTTTGTGCAGGCATTGCCAAGGTTGGACAGGATGTGGCCGCTCAAAGTATGGGGGTGGGGATTGACACACTGCACACATTGCATACTGTGAAATCACAGCATCTATTTGTTCATCCATTCCTGGCCATGTACAATGGCGACAGGAAAATCTTCAAATGCTGGATTTATTTTGAATCAGTGTGATGACAGGAGCCGTTGAAGGAATAAATCATAGCATTGGAGCCAATAGGGAGTCTCAACAGGAATTCAGCATTGGAGTGTTTGGTAGTGGGCTCATAAGCCAACTTGTAATGGTAATTGGACAAGAGAAGGGCCCACCATTGTAACTTCAACACTGTGTGTGCTGGGACAGACTGTGAGGACTCAAACAGAGCCATCAATGGTTTTTGATCAAAAACTGGAGAAATGTGGCAGCTGTACAGGTATTGATGGAAGTGCGTGACCCCATAAACAATTGCCTACACCTCTTTTTCAAGTTGGCTGTAGCTGCATTGGACCTTGGTCAGTGATTTTGATGCAAATGCAGTCGGCCTGTCATTGGAGCCCATTCGGTGTGACAACACTGCACCAGTGCCATAAGATGAGGAATCTACTGCAAGGATGACAGGCTTGCTGTGCTTGAAATGGACCAAACACCCATTACTTAGTAGTGTGTATTTCAGCTGCTGGATAGCAGTCTGACATTTGGCCATACAAATGGGATGCCCTTGCAATACAATCAATTCAGAGGCACCATAATTTGAGTGGCATTCAGTATAAAACAGATTTAATAGCTCAACTTCCCCATTTCAGCTTGCAATTTTGATACACTGGTTGGTGCAGTCAAGTCACCAATGGCCATTAAGTGCAAAACATTGTTAATATTGTATGTAACTGATAAAGGATATACTGTAAGATTTACGTCTTTCTAATTTATGTCTTATGTCTAATTTAATATGTCTTTATTAATTTATTATGTTCTATGTATAATTTATGTCTTATATCTAATTTATGTCTCTAATATTTATGTCTTTCTAATTTAAAACTGTTGTTTCAATATAATTAATCCTCAACCATATTTCACAGCAAAAATAAAGAAGGCTAGGTTTTATGCTGGCAGGAAGCTTGACTGGAGAGGATTACCTCTCACATAAATTCATATAAATGATTGATTTTTATTTTGTCCAGTTTGATTACATTACATCCAGTATGTGTACTTGTAATATAGGACAGGTCAACTGAACCTAATATCTTAAAATATGTAACCTACATATTGCACTATAAAACAACGTACTACAAGTTATGTACATATACCATACAATATTTTCAGTTTATTACAGTACATATACTCCTGACACTATAAAATTCTTTATTCAAGAAGTAATCCTTTAGAAGTTTCTGGAATGTTCCTTCACTCATACTGTCCTTAGACTCTTAGGAAGAGCCTCATACCTCAGTTGGCCTTTATTTTTTGTGTCTTACAAATGAACATGTGCATTTTTTCTAGTAATGTATTGCCTTTAATTAAGGAAATTATTGTTCAGTACATTTACATGAATGGAGACGTCAATATTTTTAGATTACAGAAGGCAGCTCTGTATGTGTCTGTTTCCTTTTTTTTTTTTAATTTATTAAAAATGGTCCTAATGGCCCTTTTTGCAATACAAAAATTATTTTTGTATTACTGGTCTGTAATTTCCCCAAACAGTAATTCCATACTGTAAGTATGGTCCAAATAGAATGGTACACTGTACATAGAAGTTTTTTGCTAGCACAGTGTGCAAGCTGTTTCCCAATAATTGTTACAGTGCTTAATTTAAAACAGATATTGTCTATATGTTGTGTTCATTGGAGCTCATTGCCAGCTGTAACTCCCAAAAAATTCATATAAGGTAACTCCTTCCAATCCTGGTTTATCTATGTCTTTTTTAGATTTATAATTAAGTCATTCTGTAACAGCCAGTGTATTGGGTTATTTCTTGACATAAATGCACTTCTTTCTAGTGTTTCCAGATTTTCTTGTACATTCACTAATGTCATGTCACCATCATACTGTATTTTTTGGTCCTTATTTGTGGTTTGTGCTGGCCTTGGTTCAGTCCAGTCTTCTTTCCTCAGCCTTATTTTAAAAATGTGAATGTTTTGTAGATTTATAATCCTTACTTCTCTCCTGGCTTGCTTTATTTCTGTTTTTGAACTCCTGTTTTCGTAGGTACAAAACATTCATTCACCCATGATGATCAGAGATTGTTGTTCGCAGAACTTTTTCTTCATATTCACAATTTTCAATATTTGTGGTTATGTTACCAGTGACTGACTGACTCTAATCAGTCATGTGTATTGTTATTACACTGTAATAATGTTTCTTTTAATTCTTGTTTTGCTTTTGATTATTTACCCATATCTATGTTTTAGTGTCCACATATTATAACATACTTCATTTAAAACTCCAGTAATAATTTTGCTAGGTTTTTTTTCCAGAAATGTTGCAATACTACCACCTGGAGACCTGTGTACAAAGAAAATTCTTAGTTCTTCACTCATTATGCCAACAATTTCAAAATTTTTTCAATGCATGATGGAGGACTTATACAATTTACAGTATTCAATATCTTGTAGACTTTCAATTTTTTTGTTGTCTATAGCAACACCTCCACCTTTATGTTTTGATCTACATAAATAATTCATCAGATCATAGTCTCTTATTATTAGATTGCCAAGTTGTGCCTGATTTAGCCCATGCTCATTAAGTCATAATACAGGGTATCCAGTGAAGGAGTCCATGATTTCAAAATTAAATATGTTGAAAAACTAAGACTGATAGACAAGTACAACAAACAGTATGTTTATTGTGAAAACTGTAAGAATTTTATACAGAAGTTTCAAAATAGTTTGAAAAGCTGCTAACATGTGGTGCTGCAATTGCAATAATTAGTGCCTATAAATAGTGCACCACAGCTCAGACTGATCAATTGAACGCTAAAATGTGAAAGGAGGTTAGCATAGGTTGAAATCTTGTACTCCATTGAACAACATGGTTTTTTTCTGGTATTGGAATACCAGAGGTTACAACAGTCCTACAGCAACAAAGTGTAGTTTTTAAGCATGATTTAATGTTCCAAAAGAACCTGATGTTAAAATGATTTGCAAGCTCTTCACCAAATTCCAATGGACAGGTAGTGTGACTGATGATCTAGTGGGGAAAGTTTGCCCCCAGGCAAACTGTACTTACCCCTAAAAATGTTACCATGGTTTCTGGAATTATTAAGCAAAATCCAAGGAGATCTGTTCAAAGAATTGTGGCAGAGACTGGTTTGAAGCATTCCAGTACACAGAAAATACTGAGACAGAACCTACTCATGTTTCCATTCAAAATCCAAAGTCAGCAGGCCATATCTATATGAGCTGTGTGACAGAGGGTTGATTTTACAAGCCAGATTGTCACAATGATTGATGATGAAGAATTTGATTTTTAGTGCATCTACTTCATAAATGAAACTCACTTCCACCTCAATGGTGTCTTGAAAGCCAAAAATTGCCGGTTTTGTATATTCATAAGTCCCCATTTGTGTGAAGCAAAACCACTGTATTCTTCCAAAGTTACTGTTTGGTCTGCAATATGCAGCAGATGCATTACTAGCCTTTTTTGTGTGAGAAAAAATCAATAGTGAATGTTATATTGCAGTTTTGGAACAATTTGTTGCCATACAGCTAGTATTGGAGGATTGATCAGCCACCAAGTGGTTCATGCAGGATGGGGCCGGACTGCATTGCACCAAACTGGTTTTTTGCTTTCTTGATGAATACTTCAGGAATAGAGTATTTGTGTTGGATTATTGCAAATTTACTGGTGCTTGATTAGATTGGTCTCCATAGTCACTCGCTCAGACTCCTTGTGACTGCTTTTTGTAGGATACATTGAAAGTCACTGTCTACTGGAACGATCCCACAATGCTGGATAAGCTTGAATTGGCAGCCTGTGTGGCATCTGGATCCATTTTCATTGAGACACAAAAGGATGTGATGGCAGTTTTCATTATTTGTTTGTGCCACCTCCATACTGCAAGTGGTGGTCATTTCGAAAATATTGTAATCTGATTGCAAAGACTAGTTACAGAGGATGGGTTTAATTACACATGCTGGTATCGTACAAGCTACTCAGTGTACAGCGCCACCTTCTAGCAGCTTTTTGAATGATTGGAAGCAGATTTTGGAAATATTTTGAAACTTCTGTATAAGATTCTTACTGCTTTCACAATAAACAAACCTTTTGTTGCACTCATCTGTCGATATTAGTTTTCAAGATATTTAGTTTTGAAATTAGGGTCTCCTTCGCTGGACATCCTGTACATCTGGTTGTGTTTTACTCAGGAGCACTCCTCCTCCCAAGTTTTCGTTGCCTAGATATTGAATGTTTTGGTGCAAGACTTAATGCTGCATCTGCTTGTGAGTGTCCAGATATCACATCATGGTTCTTTTTATTTTGTAGGAAAATTTTCTGTTTCTGTCATAATGGTTTTTCCAGTGTTATTCTGCATTAGTGTGGTCGTCATTTTGGTTATTATTGTACAGTGAAATTCTCTGCATAATTTTTTTCCCATTTGTTGGTCTCCAATCCTTGCCATGTGGAATCCTATCTTCTTAGGAATGGATTATTGGTGTATACAGTTATTTCACTCATTTGGCTTCATAGACCTTACTGATCCTGCAGCCTGGACTGCTGACAGGGCTCATGACAATTGGCAAGGTGCCCAGACAACATGTAGTGAACCCTTTTTTAAAATGTGGATATAAGAAAGGTGAGTTTAATTAATAGAAGTTTCTGTTTAGGGGAAGAAGAATACAACTTAAGAAATTTATGATAAAGGATAACACCAGACACAAGACTATAAAGTATTGGTTCCCCGTGTTTGTGATGCCTTCTCCTTTTCACATTACTGAGCTCACTAGAATGCAGAAAAAGCACCCCTTTGTGTTGTGCCAATTTTCTTTATTGTCTTCTTCTACATATAGTTGTCAAGTTTTTTACAAAATGTATCCCCACTGCTGAACTGAGCAAAAGCCCTATCTTAATCTTATTACAACTGAGCTGGCTGTCACTGTAACTTATGTGTCATCATGATGAGCTTGTTTTTGTGTCTTAAACATCCAAAGAACCAAAGCTGTTTTCTGAGCTTAACAATCTATTATTTATTTAGATGCATTATATTCCTTCAAAATGTCAAAATACTGCACACTGTACAGTAGCATCTTACATGTTACAATGTCTGAAGAATTGTGCATCACTAAACTGTATTATGAAATGTAGCTACATTCTACATGCTTTTCTAATGTGTCAATTGTTTCTTGTGCTCTTATGATAAAAAATAACTGTTTCATAGCCCACATCAAACAGTAAAGCTGTTGTCAATCTGATGGTTGTTTTTAATATCACAGTGCTTTAATAGGCAGTGTCCTATTGCAGGTGGTACATACTTGTTGTCTTCTCTGACTGTTGAACTGAGTTACCCAGCCAGTTGTACGGGACCTACATTTTAACCTGGAGCCTGAACTACAGTGAAAGTTGGCATAACAGATCAAGTCCAGGTGTGAAAAAAAGACAAGAGATAGAAAAAATTCTTGGAATTATTAGGTTTCAAAAACTAACAAAAAACAAAACAAAAAGTAATAAAGACGGAGAGTATTTTCTGCAGTGAAGTCAGAGGGTCCAATGAGGCCTACCCCAAATCTCTTTCTGGCTATCTACAGGCCTGTTTAGGACCACTGTCAATGGATTCTGAGGCTTGATGCATGGGGTCTAATATTTTATATGTAGTTTGTGGCTCAAGTGGAAGCAGAGCCATTAACTCTTGATGTTGTCTCATAAACATGTTAGTTTATAAGTCAAATTATGTTTGGTGAGAAATAATGGTAATGTCATGGTCTTGATGTAGCCTCGTTCTAAGGATCCAAGGGGGAGGGGGAGGAGGAGGGGGGAGGGAGGAGAGAGAGAGAGAGAGAGAGAGAGAGAGAGAGAGAGAGAGAGGGGGGGGGGGGGGGAGAGAGAGAGAGAGAGTGTGTGTGTGTGTGACTTACACAGGTGTCCTGGTAGGACAGATGCATGGGTTCTAGGGCAGCACACACACACACACACACACACACACAATGAAAACAGTGCAGAACAGTGAATAGTAAAATACATTACTCAAATTTGGTGATGCTGGTTACAGAAACTGTAGAAAGCAGATTTAGCTTATCTGTCCTGCATTGACTACAATTCCATGAACACAAACTAAATAATGTTCTCCAAACTAAAGTCAGAAGAAAACTAATCTTCTGTCTTAAAGTACTATTTGAAGAACAGTTCCAAACTAACAGTACTCAGTCAAATCTCAAGGCAGGTGGTCTCTGTCCTTACATGATAATTCTATTCACTGTTCGTTTTCCATTGAAGACTAAACATTGTCTATCTATTACCCACTGTTTGAAGACATGATGAACATTCTGCAGGAACTCCCTAGTAAGACTCAGACTGAGTTACAACTTGAAACTGACAATTTCTGTTCATGCACAGTTACTTCAGTGTGCACCTCTCTTCCTGGTGGTGCTGCTGGTCCAGGCACATGATTCTCATGGGCGGTTTGATTGGTTTGCATGCAGTGATGTTCCTGCTGTGGATGGATGTCCACAGTACTTCTTGTACCAGCTGTCACAAACTGTCCTTGTGTGGTATCTCAGTACCCCACATTAAGCAGTATAGTGAAGTTAAATGTCAACCCTAGTCAGTGAGAACATCCCAATATGGTGTGAGCAAAAATGTGCAGTCATTGGATGAGCACTTCTTCCACCTGTTAGGAAGAGTGAGAGCTAGCAGGTGCAGTGTTGATCATAGAACATAGCTATGACAGTAGTTAGTGAAACAAAGAGCATAAAAGCTAAATCAACTCCTTTTTTCAGCTGAAGTAAAGGCTGAGAAGGTGCAGTTCACAATTTCCACCTTATTTGTGTCAGTACTGTAACCAACCTTACAGTCAGAAATAACGTAAACATTCTTATGTTTAGAACCTCCCATTTTCAATACACCAACAAACTTAAATACAGTTACAAGCATAAGGTGCTAAACTGCTTCCTAGTCCAACTCAAAGGATAATGCCATAGAGCCATCAGATAATGCTATTGCATGGCAACTGTAGATAGCACTTTCAGTACTGTGTTGATTGCACCTGACTTGATGATCACACAGAAAGACCATAAGGCCACCACAATGAGATAAAGGAGCAACCAACCACATTTGTGTAAAGCCATTGTAACATATATTGTTGAACAATCTGTAACACCTATGCGTACATTGTGCCAAATATGGCTTTAACATACAATGAGCATTACCCTCTGGGAGGAATTTTGAGGTTTGACCGTGTGTTTACCTAATGGACAGAGGGTATCAAACATGAATTTCGTACAAATGGAAATTAGTAGAAAGACTTTAATTTTGGAAATAAATACTTTGAAACATTAAGTTTAAAGAAAAATGAACATGGATTACTGAAGAGACTTCCATTAATGCTCCTTTTAAACAGTGCAATGGATTCACACAACTAACAAACGAACTACATGGTGGTTAGCAGTAGATAGCTTTTTACATAAACCAGCAAACATAGAGAACTAAATAATACTTGACTCATAGCAATAAAAGTTACTATTGCAATCATTAATTAATTCAGTACTAATTTAACATCAAGATGTCATTAAAGGCATACTGGACTGAAATTGGGCTTGGAAACAGTTCTGATTTCAGCTAACACATACATATCACTAATGAAATTAAAGAATCCTACACCTATACTTATTACACCTTCATTATTAGAAATGTCACAGACTTCTTTTAATAGCAACAAAAGAAGAAAAAAACAACTTTTAGTTTGACTTTCTCATAGTGGAAAAGAATATAGTGGGGGCCCATAAACTGTCATTTATGCTATAGGTAAATTCTGTAACTATTTCAGAGACAATTGCATTACACTAATGTGGATTTCTAACCATACTTGAATTTGTTTATATTTCAACACTATATAGCAATTTACTCAATTAATGTTTTCAAATAACACTTCAGAAATTAGTTCCTAGTAATAGTCACAACAAAGTTAAGTTTTATGAAAGTTCAAATTGTGTGCCTCTTTCATTACCTGTGAAGCATGTGGTTTAACAAGCATCATTTATACACTTTATCACTGCAACTTTGGCACATTCAAAGTAGAAACAAGTCACTGATTATTCAGAAACAGGATACTTGGTCTTTAGCACGTTTAGGATAGGACCCTGCCTAGGTTTCATGATCGGGGCAATTTCAAAGTTCAAACACATATTTTTTATCACTGAAATTATTATCGAAAAAATGGACACACAAACATACTGGTCCATACTAAAATACATATCTGATTTCCTGGGTGCAATCGTGGTGGCAAGCACATGGTGGCTATCTGGTCTAACTTCTTTCAGATCAAGTCTCTTTTCAAATTTCTTCTTAGAGACATTCCATAATACAAGAGCACCATATTACAGCCGAAACCACATCCGAGGCAATTTCAACATAAATCAGCAACACCTAAGTGATGTTGAGCAGTAAAAAAAAAATTAACCCATCAAACCAGAGTTGGGTATAAAAAAAAAGTCAAAGAATACACTAAAGCACACTAAATTTTTTACACATCAACATCAAACAAGGCATAAGAATCCATATACAATCCCATATATCTATGATAATCCACTCTCATTTTATGAAACAATAAGTCAAACAGTATGCCAGATTTCCTGCGTCAATAAGAAAATTGTATAGCATTAGGCAAGCATTCAAGAAAACGTAGGTATACATATACAAGTATATGCATAAAAATGGCACAAGGCATTTTACACTGTACACTTCATACATTCTATAGTATAGTTCTGAAATTATTTATCAAGAAAATTTTCAATACTGCTTCTAATAATAGCAGTGCATTGTTGATTAATTACACAGACATATAAACACATTTACATTGGGTCTAGCCTTATTTTCTCACTGCCCTTATTTTGAAACAGACAGTCTATTTTAGAAAACCATAATAAAACATACACAACATTAAATTAAGGCAATAATCAAATTATTTAGCTGCCTGCAATAGTATCTGGCAGTTCATTTTATGCAAACACTTCAATTTTATCATACACTAAGCAACTGGCTGCCCACTTTGAACTTTACAGCAGTCTATTTTAGCCACAAATTTATGTAGAAACACTTACAAGGAATTTTAATTTCACACGTTGCCCACCACTGATGTATGGCAGTTCATGACTAACACGTACATTCTTCCTTATTGCTGCCTGCTTTATATCCAAGGCAGTCCTTTTTCATTTTCTTTGTTGTTGCTTGTTTGTCCAGTAATATATTTGGCAGTCCATTTTGAAATGCCCTGCTTAACTAGCAGGACAGGACAGATAGAATAAATTGTGGAAAGAGGCCAAAATATGGGGCTGTCAGTTACACTCAGACATACAACTTTATTATTTGATCAAACATTACAAGAGCCCAAAAAAAATTTTTTGAAGAGATATCTTTAATATTTGGGACTTAATTACCAGCTGAAAGTCACTTTAATTTAAGAACAGCTGAAAGCCAATAACTTAAAATGCAAGCACAATCAGAAATTTAAAAGGCAACCCTTATCTTAAAACAGTTATTTAGTTAGGCTGAACTAAACAAGTTAAATTCAAATTGACTGAAGGCTGAAGAGTTAAAAATTCAAAAATTTTTCAAAATGCCAAAGGGCTTATGTGAAACAGTATTTTAAACTAGGCTGAACGCCTTAAGAGTAACACAACTCTAATTTGAAACACAAAACTGGCTAGAAGCCATACAAGTACCAACAACAAGAACAAATTTTAAAAAATAAGGCAGTTCACACAAGGGCACCCAGATGTTCGAGGGTCAGCCTGCAGTTCAAACACTAACGCTCACTTATGTGAGACAGGCAGTCGGGCCAACCATTCATGATCCGACGACAACCCAGCCGATCGACAGTCAACTGATCCACCGACAAGATAACTTCCACTTCACCCGACCAAGGCACAACAGGGTGTTCAACGGAACAACGTAGAAGATATTGGTGCCCACAACCAATCATACACGGAGCTGTCAAACTGCACACCATGCTGAACAGCGCCAACACGTTGAGGAAACTACACTGCCTGAAATTATGTCAACGCCCAGGGCAGGTAGCCAGAATGCTAACGGCCACAAGGCAGAAGATTCCGCTGGTGCACTTCAATTCAATAACCAAATACAGTGAAACTCCACTGGAGGATGGGTAGAATTTTCCAACTTGAAAACCACGTTGTTGCTCGCGGGAATATCCCAACAGCCGACAACGAACTCCAATCAACACAATGTGAACAGTCTTGACTTGCTGGTAGGTTAAATCAAAACTCAACTTTCGGGTCCAGGGTCGGTGAGCCACGGACATCGTAACAATGGGAACAGTGCCACACTCTCCAACACCATGTAGAGACCACCAGCGGGCCCCGGCAAACTATGCCCCACCGAGAATTCCTCACTGCTCCACGTCAATTGCCCGACTCCTTAGGGCCTGTATGCCGACAACATTTAAAATAACTTGTCCATCAAAATCACACAAACTACACACAGTTTCATGAACACTGCACGAAGAACTAAACAACGCTAATGGCATTGACTGTACAATAACAGGGACGAATCACGAGTTGGCACATACAGCCAACCCATAAGCGATTGCCGGCCAAAAACACATTGTCCGGCAAGACGACCGACCGACGAGCAACCAAAGTCCTCGCCACTGCAAACGTGTGTTGGCAACCATCAGGCAAGTCATGGCGGTCCAGGCCTCACTGCTGCTATGCACTGACTGAACTTGTGCCGCGTGCCAACTCAAACACTGCCAGACCTGAACTAACTGCTGGCACATTCCAATTGGCTGGTCGACACGTGAGCACTGGGAAGTAATAGCAGTCCAACAAAGATAATACAGCAGGGCTTATATCGATAAGTGCTGCTGCTGCCGCTCACGGGCAGGAAAAGCAGCAACCCAGTGACACAAGTAATTGAAACTAACATAATGAGGTGGCAGTATGGCAAAAACCGGATGTTAAATAAGAGAGGGCATGAACACAAGCCACGCACAGCTCGCATTTAGTCATACTGCAACATTTCCTTATTGCAGTTGTTATACATGTCATAGCAAGGAACTTACATATATAGTACATCTCATTTTGTTATATAGAATCTGAAACTTACAGACAGGTATTAGATATCTGGTAACAGAAAAGTTCTCTCCAACATGATAACATTTGATAACACAACATCATGAATAAGAACGTATATATTAAAGTACATAGACACTTTCTCATTTTTACCCATTATTATTCACATCTGTGGATATCCAGTTTTAGATCTACAGTATTGCATACCCCCCAATGGTTTCTTAGCCTGTGGGTACACTAGATAATAAGCACTTCTGTGTGAAGTTCCTTGCACTTCGAAAGGGCCATTATAAATATTCATTCATTTTCTGACCAATTATTTTTTTTTCTTTCTTTTCTTTTCTTTTCTTTTTTTTCTTTTCTTTTAGATCAAGTTTTACAATGGGTGGAAATTGTAAAGTCTCTTCAATTACACTTTTACTTTTACAATTTAGCAGGATTTCTTCAGGTGTGAAACCTATAGTCTTGTGACACAGGGTATTCGTTATATTTTCAAAACGCGTAACAAACCTGTCCCATGCCTGGTGGTGGCAGTAAGTTGTTGTTTACTGACCAGTCACCTATATCTAGTGGCTTCTTTGGTCTCCTACTTTCTACTTCTTTCACTATCCTATTCAGTTCTTGCCACTATGTCGTATCGTCAGGCGGCTCTTTCAGTTTTGAAAGTTCAAAATCTTTCACTACTGTAATCAATTCTTGCCCCAGCATCATCTTATCTGGAGGCTCTTACTTCTTTGGTTCAGTATCTACTGTCGGGTTTTACTTAGATAAAACTTCATTTAGCCTTTCATATTAATTTTCGGTAAAGTTTTGTTCCCTCTCCTCTATTTCTATGTATTCTTCCCCTGAACTATCACTGAGTTCTCCTTCACTATCTGATTCAAGCATGAATGCAACCTTTAGACAACAAGCTAATTCATGATTTGATCTTTCGTTATTTTTGGTATTCTGATCATCTCGTAAATTCTGCACTTGATTTATGGTTACTGGGACTTCTTCAACATTACTTCGGATGATGTCAACTTTCACTTCATATTTGGTATAATCATATTTGGACTTTAGTGGTTCGCATGTAATTGTTGGAATCGACATCTTCATCACTATTGGTTGGTTTGGGGAAGGAGACCAGACAGCGATGTCATCGGTCTCATCGGATTAGGGAAGGATGGGGAAGGAAGTCGGCCGTGCCCTTTGAAAGGAACCGTCCCGGCATTTGCCTGGAGCGATTTAGGGAAATCACGGAAAACCTAAATCAGGATGGCCGGACGCGGGATTGAACCGTCGTCCTCCCGAATGCGAGTCCAGTGTCTAACCACTGTGCCACTTCGCTCGGTCTTCATCACCATCACCAATAATTGTTTGTGCGAGGTGTTTGTAAGTCAGGATCGCATCTACACTGTTGACGATTTCATCCTCCTCCCAATTTTTACGTATACTGGCCAGTTTACTATTTCCTAGACCACTTTCCATAATAATGGCAGCTCGTGTACTTTGCGCAGCACCCCTTTTCCTCTCAGTAACTCCTTCTAAAGTTGCTGCACACTCACCTTGTGTGGTGCTTCCTATTTCCACCTCATTTCTACCTACGGATAATGTCTTTAATTCAACGTTTCTTTCTTTTATCACATTTTTGGCCGTATAACTTTTTTCAGCATTTCCCTGCTCAAATTGCTTTACATGGTTAATTACATCATCCCACTCTTTTTCAATGCCTGAGAACTCCTTTCCTCACAACATGTCCCCATTTTCACTCCTACTAATTAACATGTCTGACTTTTTGTATGTTTCGGTGATATTCTTCAATGAAACAGTTCCACTGACCTCTTTCACGACATCATCTCTTTTTATTATAGCTATTTCAGTCTTACAGCAGCCAGCTAATTGCTCCGTAAGGTTCAAAGCACACTAAGGCCTAGTCCGCTTGCTACTGCCTGTCGCTTTAAAGCCCGTGCGTGACTCATATACGTCAGCACCCGTCATTCCGCGTACACCGACTTGTGATGCGTTTCTCCCGCTAGCTCATGTCTTGCATTCATTTTTCTTAACCTGGTATGGTTTCTCCATTTTGGACCCAAAATTGTTTTCCATGCGAATCTGGCCCGTAATACACGCAGGTCTGTTTTCCGTACCGTCTCTATTTTGAAAGTTTCATGGTACAAATCCCCTTCCGCGACATGATACGTTACCGTGTCCTCTGCCTCTACCTCTTTGTATTGTATTTATTCGGTAACGTTCGTTTTCCATTTGTTCACTCTAGTCATGATTTTTCCTTCTTCTGTTGTTATTATTTCGAGGATAGTCTCGATTTCCTCTCCAGTGATCTTCATCTTCTACTCTGTCCAAAAATAATGGGAAGCTTTTGTGGTTGCTTCCCACATATCATTTCGAATCCTCTGGGAGTTTTTTTCCATAGCTCCCACACTATCTCGGATTCTGTTTGCCTGGTTCTTAAATGGTTCAACTTCCAGTACCACATTTCACAGAATTCTTTAATAGAGTTCCTGCCTCTATTATCGTATAGTCTGACCATAATAAATTCTTGCATATATAGTCCTGCTTTTGTTCTGACCAGTATTCCCCAATAAACTTTTGCTTAAACACTTCAAATGACATCTGGTCTGTTTCTGGATTTAGTCCCCATATTTTCACGTGATCCACTAAAGCACTGATAACCACATTAATTTTCTCTTGATCTGTCAAATGATCAGGAAAACTTCTTTCACGATTTTTCAAAAACTCTAAAGGATGCCACCCATTATGTCTTTTTGTTGGGTCAAAACGTTCTTTGCCCTCTAGTAATTTGCTACAACTTTTTCTTTCAGTAGTATAATTAGGTTTTTCCCTCATCTTTAAATCTGCTCAATTCTCTTTTGGACTCAGTCACTGTTTGTCTCAGTTGAGGAATTTCGGTGTTGCATTTAGTTATTACTTCAGTTTTGAGACCGAACACTCTTTTTGTTAACTTTAGTTATTACCAAAGGTTCTACTTTATCTTGAATTTTCATTATTTAAATGTCAAATCTATTGTTAATTTCATCAATTTGTCCTCGCATAGTGGCAACATTGCTATTAATAATATTCATCTCACTTTTTAAATCTAATTGTATTGCTCACTACACCTACTCTTGAACTTACTTCATCAATTTGTTTACTGATCTGAATACCTTTCATTTCAGTTTTCTGACCCTGTGTTGCAATTTCTGTGTTAATGTCACTACTCTTAGCTGCCATTTGTTTGTTAATACTGCTACTGTGTGCAGCGAGGTGATTGTTAATGTTCTGACCTTGTTCTGAAATCTGTGCAGCCAGCGTTTTTAACCGTTCGGTCATATCTAGTGGTTTTTCACTTTCCTTTCTAATGCATCCTGCATCCTCATATTCAAATTCTGTTCCTCGTGACTCATTTGTTTCACTTTTGACCTTTGGTGAATAAAACATATCCATCGATTTGTTGATATAACCACTGTCTGCGATCATGTCCTCTTTCCTGCCTTTTTTCATTTGCAACAAGTTCATTATCTCAATCTGATCATTTACATGTGTATGATACTCCACGTAAGCTTGCTACAGTCTCGTGGCATCATCAATGTTTGCATCTAGCGAACTACCGCCACCTAATGCACTCTGCACTTTCCCTTGCCACTCGTCCTGGTCTACTTTCAGTTTGTATCCATTTTTACTTTGTTACTATTTTATATCTTTAACTTCCAGATCTGGGAACTTTCTACTAACTATTTCACCTAATATATTACAAGTTCATGCCGCTGGACATCCAGTACCTGTCTTACTATTGTTTTTTGTTCAATATTTCTGTCTGAACTATTTTTGTAATTAAAACTGAAAATAAATATCCTGTCACATGGCGCCAAGTATAACACCTATGCATAGATTGTGCCAAATATGACTTTAACATACAATAAGCATTACCCTCTGGGAGGAATTTTGAGGTTTGACGGTGTGTTCACCTAATGGACAGAGGGTATCGAACATGAATTTCTTATAAATGGAAATTAGTAGAAAGACTTTAATTTTGGAAATAATGGAAGTAATGAAAGTTTTTGTGAATGGAATAATAAAAGGCGGCCAGCCTAATTGGGCATAATACTTTGAAACATTAAGTTTAAAGAAAAATGAACATGGATTGCTGAAGAGACTTCCATTAATGCTCCTTTTAAACAGTGAAATGGATACACACAACTAACGAATGAAATACACACAACCCGGTAAACATAGAGAACTAAATAATACTTCACTCATAGCAATAAAAGTTAACTATCGCAATCATTAATTAATTCAGTTCTAATTTAACATCGAGATGTTACTAAAGACACACTGGACTGAAATTGGGCATGGAAACAGTTCTGATTTCAGCTAACACATACATATCACTAATGAAATTAAAGAATCCTATACCTATACTTATTATGCCTTCATTATTAGCAATGTCACAGATTTCTTTTAATAGCAACAAAAGAAGGAAAAAACAATCTTTAGTTTGACTTTCTCATAGTGGAAAAGAATATAGTGGAGGCCCATAAATTGTCATTTATGCTATAGGTAAATTCTGTAACTATTTCAGAGACAATTGCATTACACTAATGTGGATTTCTAACCATACTTGAATTTGTTTACATTTAAACACTATATAGCAATTTACTCAGTTCATATTTTCAAATAAAACTTCAGAAATTAGTTCCTAGTAATAGTTACAACAAAGTTAAGTTTTATGAAAGTTCAAATTATGTGCTTCTTTCATTACCTGTGAAGCAGGTGGTTTAACTAGCATCATTTATACACTCTAGCACTGCAACTTTGGCACATTCAAAGTAGAAACAAATCACTGAGTATTCAGAAACAGGATACTTGGTCTTTAGCACGTTTAGGATACGACCCTGCCTAGGTTTCATGATCAGGGCAATTTCAAAGTTCAAACACATTTTTTTGTCACTGAAATCATTATTGAAAAAACTCACACACAAACATACTGGTCCATACTAAAATACATATCCGATTTCCTGAAGTTAGCTGAGCAGCGGCGGCAATAGTGGTGGCAAGCACATGGCGGCTATCTGGCCTCACTTCTTTCAGTTCTAGGCTCTTTTCAAATTTCTTCTTGGCCACGTATTAATCATTTTAGAGCCATTCCATAATACAAGAGCATCATATTACAGCCAAAAACACATCCAAGGCAATTTCAACATAAATCGGCTTCCAAATGCCTCACTTGGCACCTACGCTGTTGGCTGTAAAACTGCTGGCCACTGACTGCGTGATGTGCTCTCTCTCTCCGCCCATACTGACTGCCAAATCCACCTTTTCTCATGCGCCCAGCCCCTTCCGCAGCGATGGAGGCTCTCTATACCTTTTCCTTTATGTAATACAACTTCCCTAAGTATGAACCAGTATTCAAAGTACAATTTCTGTTTTATCAGCATACATATTTTATAAAGTTTCATTATTTTTAAACATCTGTACAATATATATACATCATAAATTTCCACTTTCCAAGATCTTAACTAATACAGAGCAGTCACTCCATAGTTACATACACATAATAACACTGTATAAACTACTTAAATCGATAACGGTGTTACAAACTGTTCCTGTTATTATTCAGTTGCCTTTAAATTTGAGTTTGAATGTGGTGTAATAGTTGGTGCACAACCGATGAAACACAGTATCTCCAAGGTAGCGACGAAGTGGGGATTTTCCCATACGACAATTTCAAAGTGTACCATCAATAGCTGGAATCTGGTAAAACATTCAATCTCCAACATTACTGCAGCTGCAAAAAAGATCCTGCAAGAATGAGACCAATGATAACTGAAGAGAATAGTTCAACATGACAGAAGTGCAACCCTTCCACAAATTGCTGCAAATTTCAATGGTGTGCCATCGACAAGCACCAGCGTGTGAAGCATTCAACAAAACGTCATTGATATGAGCTTTTGGAGCCAAAGGCCCACTCGCTTACCCTTGATGACTGCATGGCACAAAGCTTTACACCTCGCCAGGGCCCGTCAACACCAACACTGGACTGTTGATGACTGGAAACATGCTGCCTGGTCGGACGAGTCTCGTTTCGAATTGTATCGAGCAGATGGATGTGTATGGGTATGGAGACAAGCTCATGAATCCATGAACCCTGCATGTCAGCAAGGGACTGTTCAAGCTGGTGGAGACTCTGTAATGGTGTGGGGCATGTGCAGTTGGAGTGATATGGGACCCCTGCTATGTCTAGATACAACTCTGACAGGTGACACATAACTAAGAATTCTGTCTGATCACCTGCATCCATTCATGTCCATTGTGCTTTGCGATGGACTTGGGCAATTCCAGCAGAACAATGCGACACTCCACACATCCAGAATTGCTACAGAATGGCTCCATGAACGTTCTTCTGAGTTTAAAAGCTTCCACTTGCCACCAAACCCCCCAGATATGAACATTATTGAGTGTATCTGGAATATCTTCCGGTAAACCTTCCGGGATGTAAGGTCGTGGTCCATGAAACTCTTCAGCTCCTAACGTTTCGTCCAGAGCTGCGCTGGACATCTTCAGAGGGGTGTTTCTCCTCCGGTGAGTCTTGCCGACTGACGGGTCAGACGTCTGAGAGCGACTTATGTATCGTAGAAAGTGGGCGTGACCAGAGTTACACGTGATATGCAGAGATAACCTTTGTCAGAGATAAAACTTAACTATCGATCGTAATCTCGTCACGGATAAAACTGTCTAGCAATTCTGTAGTGATACTGTCCAAATATCACAAAGTTTCATGGTCTCTTCTTTCCGATTAAAATTATCCCTATGTTTATATATTTCAATAGATCATGCCCACTTTCTACGATACATAAGTCGCTCTCAGACGTCCGACCCGTCAGTCGGCAAGACTCACCGGAGGAGAAACACCCCTCTGAAGATGTCCAGCGCAGCTCTGGACGAAACGTTAGGAGCTGAAGAGTTTCATGGATCACGACCTTACATCCCGGAAGGTTTACCAGAAGATATGTCATCCGGTCATGAAATCCTTCATACTATGTATCTGGAATGCCTTGCAACGTGCTTTTCAGAAGTGATCTCTACCCCCTCGTACTCTTACTGATTTATGGTCAGCCCTGCAGGATTCATGGTGTTAATTCCCTCCAGCACTACTTCAGACATCAGCTGAGTCCATGCCACGTCATGTTGCAGCACTTCTGCGTGCTCACGAGGGGTCAACATGATATAAGGCAGGTGTACCAGTTTTTTTGGCTTTTTAGTGTGTCTGTCAGCAGTACTGAAATACCTCCTCCTGAAGGTAACTGATGGTTAGCAATTCTGACTCATAATTTAATAGTTTTCTTCATCTTATGTTCATTTCATAAATTTAATCCTCTGGTAGAGTCTAGTTTACTTGCCTTTTAGATATCTGAAACATTCTTTATGCCTATTATGAAATTGAAACAAATGTACTGGAAAATTTCTTTGAACAGCAAGAAACAGTGGACACTGGTTGCTTACAGGGAGGGTATAGTTCACAACATCCAGGCCTACTGCCTGGATTATGCTAAATGGTGGTTATGGGTAGGGTGAACCTAGTGTTCACAATTTGGTAACTGCTGAGCACTACCAGTTCTCTATAAACTTTAAGCATTCTTCACTGACCACTATGCAGTGTTGCAGTGGGACATTTTGTGTCATAGGAAATGGAGATATGTTTAACTGCTCAGACTGCAGGGATGGTACAAAGCCTATTTAAAAAGAAAACTATTTCATGGTTTGCTATGTGTTGATTGGGCAGATGGCTGTTGAGACAAAATAGTCATTAGCAATCAACCCCTGGAGTACTTGCTACACCTCAGTTGTATTAGGCTTGTCTCAGTCTGAGATAGCCTTTATTTCATAGGAACTATGGTTTCCACTTCTTCAAATAAAAACACTCTTAAATGGAATGGATGTATTGTGTGTGAGCAATAACACCAACTCAACTAAGAGTGCTTTGGGTAGCCCATCAAATAATTTAAAAAAAGGAGATTAAGTAACTAGCTGGAAAATATGCTGCATTTATATTGACATTTGAGCCGCATAATCCACCCCTCATATAACAGTAAGTTTCTTTAGCCTCAGTATGAGGTCATACTGTCATAATCACTTGCATTGTTTTCAGTGTAAGTGCTATGGCTCCACCATCATTGCATCAGATGGATTGACTATATGTGGAAAATGCAATTGAGCTACACAGGAGAATGCTTGTACAGCATCAAGCAAGTGTGTAGACTGTTGTGATCATCCATTGTGGAGTTGATAATGTAAGACATTCATCAAGGAAAATGTGGGACATACAAAGGTCATGAAGCGAATTTTGTGTTCTGAAATGAAGCAAATTTATCTCCATCAGAAACCACCTGTGTTTGCTTTATCTTTCACTTTTGTTATCATAAAATCATGTGAGAAGTAATGTTCATTGACCCAAGCCTTGTCATCAGAAGCTTAAATGAACATACAAGTGTAGTTACAAGTATTCATGCAAAGGTTGAACTAAGCTAAAATTTACAATCACCTCTCACCACCAAGAAGATGACAGAAATGGATTTAAGAATGCCTTCTATCTCAGCGGGAAAGTGATGATGTCAAAATGAACCTAGTTCTAGAGGAAGCCTACAAAATAACTGAGGGGAATTCTGATACATGTTTATGGGTGGAGTGCTACACATGGAGATGGTTCCAGAATAAGCCAACCACCACCACTACAACAACAGCAACAATAACAACAACAGTGCCTCCAGCTTAATGTGTGAACCTGCAGTATGTAGACACAGCTTAGAAGGCATAAAAGAGTTTCACATGGTCCCCAAGTGTGACCTAGGCAACACTACTTGTCTGCAGTTGAAAGCAGCTATGAGCACTTTCTTGGCTAATCCTCACCACAACTTATCTGGTTGAAGTATTATATATACACTGTCATTGATATTGATGTGACCTAGAATTGCATTCAGATCTGAACTCTGCTGATGATCATACCATGACAGGCTGTGTTGTGATGTTGGTCTTTAGACTTGCCTCCCTTCTGACTGTACCTACATCAGCAGTAATGATAGCCATGCTTGTATTTGCATGTAGGTACAGTTAGCATCACCTGTACTGCCTTCAGAGTGCTTCAATAAATACACTAGCTGTGGCTATAAAACAGTGCTAAATATTCTGCAATTCACAAGGCAGATTAGCAAGTTACTTCCAACTACAAAAACAGAATCATATCCAAATGAAAAGAAATTTAATGGCAAGCTATGTCTCATAAAAATCCAGTTTCAAAGACCTCATACTTAACGCCACTGGTGTGAATTGAGTCAGAAGCAGAATAGCTGGCTGATGACATGGATTTTGCAGTCTGCTGAAGGGATCAAAGTGTTCATATACCAGACCCCTAAGTGTCTCAATATTCCATTCACACAGAAAGATAATACATGTAAGAATAACTTGAAATCTCAGAGGTAAGGTGGCATCCACCCTGCTGTGGAATGGAGATGGGTCTTGGATAAATGTGGGGTAGTGAAACTTCTGATGTTTGGTAGGCTCCTGTGCTTGTGTCATAAGTGTGAAGTGAGAGGAGGTGTTGTGTACTGACTGTACACCCTACAGACCAGAAGTCCTCACAGCATTGATTTACCAGTGGCTTAACCACAAAGTGGTTACATCAACAGATGACAGAGTTTCAGTCATACATACTATCTAGACCAGCAGCTGGCTTACAAAGTGCTGCCAAAGGTCTCTGGTCCCACAGACCTGTTTGCCTCCATAGGTCACATGATCACAAATAATTCATCTAATATCTCTACATAGCCTGAGTATTTAAGGCAGTGCAAAGACACTCCGAGACACCTTCTGTCGAGGTCTGGGTAAGGTGCCGAGTGCACCTGGAGTTCTTCAGTCAGAGCCTCACTGAGAACCTTCACTATGTACAATGCCTTGCTGCACTAGCCACTACCGACTGAGGGAGCTGCCATTGTCTGCTTTCACCATCGCCAGGACTTGGCCCCTTCGTCAGAGACAACCAGGAACTTGGTATCTGTCGACCTTCTCTGCATTATTTTGTTCTACTTCCGAGTGAATATTAAAGTTTGACTGTTTCATCATTACAGACCTGTGTAAATTCAGTGCTAGTCACAAACTTTCTCAAACTATTGTAATGATTAACTTTCCTCAGAAGAAGGAGTATTGTTTATGTACTCTCCAATAAAATTGTTCGATACTGTTTTCCTGAGCGTTGTTCTCATTGTGTCTCAACTAGCACAAGACTTAGCTAGTGGTGACGAGAAAATTCTCTGAGAACCAATTTTTCACGCATGTTTTACATCCAAGTGGACAGTGTCAGCGTGTGTGTGTGAACCTTATGTTATGAACACGTTGATAGTGAATTTTTGCCCCATGTCTTAACTTTTGGATGTTACCAGCAAAGTGTTACTGCTTCTCCAAAACATGCAACAGTCAATACAGATAATGGCAGACAAGATGGCACTCATCACCACATCAGGCCCATAGCTGTCCACCCACTGTTCTGCATCGATTCACTGGTGAAAGGATTCAGACACTCGTTCCAGGTGTTTGACCAGAAGATCAATCCCTGGGCAAACTATGTGCGAGAATGGAGCAACAGTTCCTGTCCCAAGATATCACAGGTGACACCCAGCAGTGCACATTCTTCTTGGCTTGTGCAGGCTTGGATGTTTATCACTTAATGCAGCAACTCAACGCCATAGTGGAGTCCATGCCCTGCCGTATGATCTCTTGAAGACTTATTTACTAGAATATTTAAACTCTCAAGTACATATTGCTGCTGCCCACCATAAGCATACTGGACAATCTTACTCAGAGTGGAAGGTCAAATCACAGGTTTTGTCCTATGACTGTTCGTTTAGGTGTACTAATTCTCAATGTTAACATTCAAACACAATCTCTTACCAGAGACATGATTCTTGTGCACTTTACCTCCCCATCAATAGGTCTTCTGAACAGTCTTTATGGTCATCGGTGACATTACACGACCCTTCGGTTTCCAACTGTCCAACTCGCCCACCTCAACTCCAGCTGCAGTCTTGACAGCATTCTGATTTGCTTGCAGCTAGCAAGCCTTTGACCAGTGAATGTCACCTGCAATGATTACCCTCAAGCAGCAATTGTTTTATCACTCACCCACAGCAACAGTCTTACTATCGCCAGGCCAAATTTTCTTCCTGGAGCAAGACAGAACACAAGGAAGAAGTATGCCAATCTTCCATCAATTTGAATGTAAATTACACCCAAATGAACCCCCTTCACCTAGAGTTGAGGAGGCTCCGACACCTATGTTCCAGATGTTTAATATGTCCATATTGTGCTTCCTATGTAACAGACTCTTAACACTCATGGTGGGAAGCTACAGGAATTCTCCATACACCTGTGCAGCTACAGCAATGATACTATTGAAGTGAAAGGACAATTCACGACCCATATTCAGTATCGTTCTACTATTTTCATGGCACAAATCTTGGAGTAAACATTGAAGGAGCACAAACATCCTTGATTTGGAGATTTTTAATGCTTTGGGCTTGGAAGTGCGTGACTCCAACAACAGCATTCAGCCGACAGGGGCTAGCTCCGACTTAAAGCCGGCACTACACTATCCTATTTCTTTGTCAAAGTAGATATCTCAGATATTTAGGTCAAAAAATTTGATAGTGTAATAGGGAACTTTGTCAAATCTCGCCTGTCGTCAAATAAATATTATCAAATCTAGGGCCTCGCCTTAAAGTCGTTCGTCTTCTATTCACTGCAATGTGAAATGTAAGCGCTTGGAGCACTGGCGTCACTACAGCTATTTGACATCTCTACAACTACATCTACATCATACTCCGCAAGCCACCTTTTGGTGTGTGGAGGAGGGTACTTTCAGTACCACTACCTGATCCCTCCAAGCCTGTTCCACTCGCGAATAGTGCGTGGGAAGAACGATTGTCGGTAAGCCTCTGTACTGGTTCTAATTTGTCGAATTTTCTCCACATGATCAATACACGAGATGGATGTGGGGGATTAATATGTTGTCTGACTCCTCCTAAAAAGTGCTGTCCCGAAATTTCAGTAGTAAATCTCTCCATGATGCACAACGTCTCTCTTGTAACGTCTGCGCCGGCCGATGTGGCCGAGCGGTTCTAGGCGCTTCAGTCTGGAACCACGCGGCTGCTACAGTCGCAGGTTCGAATCCTGCCTCGGGCGTGGATGTGTGAGACGTCCTTACGTTAGTTAGGTTTAAGTAGTTCGAAGTCTAGGGGACTGATGACCTCAGATGTTAAGTGCCATAGTGCTTAGAGCCATTTGAATCATTTGTAACGTCTGCCAGTGGAGTTTGTGTAGCATATCCGTAACGCTCTCGTGCCAGCTAAACGATCCCGTGACGAAACGCGCCACTCTTCGTTGGATCTCCTCTATCAGTCCTACCTGATAGGGATCCCAGATAGATGTACAATACTCAAGAATCAGGCGAAAAAGCGCCTTATAAGCTACTTCTTTCGTTGAAGAGTTACATTTCCTTAAGATTCCTCTGATGAATCTGATTCTTGTGTCTGCTTTTCCCACTATCTTTTTTATATGGTCACTCCACTTAAGGTCGTTTTGGATAGTTACGCCTAGATATTTTATGGCAGATGATATCTCCAGCTTCATCAATAGTGTAGCTGTACAGTAGTGGATTTCTTTTTCTATGTAATGTGTTTGTGAACATGGCTTCAAATTTCGTGTGTTCCTTCGACTTTTTTCTTTTTTAATAAACTTTCTTCGACTAGGGTGTGGGGTGAGCAAGGGGCACAGTGCATGCTATTAATTTGTGTTATTGGGCAAGTGGAATATGCTGCAGGCGACTTCATGTCCAAAACTACAGCTACAGCAATCAACCTCTACATCTGTAAACATCCAGGCAGCTTTTCAGCAAGCCGGAATATAGAATGTGATCACACTCTAAAATAAAAAGTTCTTTCTTAGCTTTCCATTCTACTTTGTTTGTTTTTGAAATCTGGATGTCACAAATTAAAAAGCGCTTCATCTGTTTCGTACTTTTTACTAATTTTGTAGTTGTTGCAACACTAATTCAATTAATTAAATTATTCAAAGATAAAAATAGTTCTTATTGCCCATATTGTGTCTACACATTTATTTACCTTCGCTTATCCCCCCTTCAGCGCTTTATAAATCGCTTCACACGTTTCTGGAATTATTTTGGTTAATGTGCAATGTTATATTCCAGCGTTGTGTTGTAAACTGGAGCTCTCTCCTGTATCAAGAAATCTCAGTGTCTGCAGTGTGCCTGTCTTCTGCACATATAGCATTTCTCAAGAGAGTATTCTGTTTTGTAATATGAGAAGCTAATTTACATAGCAAATACTGAAATACACTCTCGTCCATTCGTAACTAATTTATACATAAGACTTGATCAAGGCCGGCGCAAGCCCAAATACCGCCCCGTGCGAGCTGCTAAATTGCCCCCCCCCCCTCCTTTTTTTTTCAAAACGTTTGTGGGATTTTATTCAAACAAATCTGTAGGTTACGTCAGCAATCAATCGCAATTTATTTTTTTACTTTTCAGCTCTACCTATGTTTTGGCCATTGCATGGCCAGTCTCAGAGCTTTTAATATGTGCTTACATCTAAACCGTCATGTTGACAGTTACGTTCAGCAGGACGGTACAGATGTAAACATAGCTCAAACCATTGAGAATAGCCACACTGTGCCCGAAATCTATGTAGATCTGGAAAATAAAAACAAAAATTGCGACTGAATGGTGACATTCTCTATTGATTTGTACAAAACAGTCGCTGGGCACCAGCTCAAAAATGGAGTCAAACCTGATTGAAGAAATCTAGCTAATTTTAATAAGCCTTGTCAATTTACAAAAACGTTCAAATGTGTGTGAAATCTTATGGGACTTAACTGTTAAGATCATCAAGCTTACACACTACTTAACCTAAATTGAATGGGTGAGTTGAAAAAGGTACACATTCCACAAATTTCACAAATTAAACTGAGATAGCCATTTTCTTCTTTTGATGTATCGACATCCATTGAACATAAAAAAGAACATCTTCCTCTACTTCAAATGCGCTTGCCAACAATAGTTAGATACGAGTGAGTTGAAGAAGGGACATATTCCTGGAATATGTTCCTCCTCCAACTCAAAGCCATGCTAGTGTCGGCGACACCCTCCACAGCACTAGTGCTTGCTGCTCAGTCATGCGTTTAGCGTGTAATGTAGCAGATGAGCGAGCTGTTTAAGGTTATGTTGGTTATGTTTACAATGTAAAGTGATAAGATCAGTGCCAAAATTAGTTTAGTGAAGTTTATTAGTTTTTGGTTTACTTTAACCAAGTAACAATGTCAGCAACAGACGGTGACAGCGGTGAACCAAGACGTAAAAAGGGAAGACATCACAAAGAAAAACATGTACGGGAGATGGAAAAGTTAGCAAGGAGTCGTGGTGAGGAGTTTGTAACTTCAGCAGGCATTCATGTTCCAGCCAAAACAACTGGCCCTAACTGTAAGTGTAGGTAGAACTGCATGGATAGTTTCTGTATTGAGGAAAAGGAGAACATTATTAAAACCCTATATAGTGCAGACCTAAGAACGAGCAGGAATCATTGTTAATGAGCGTAATTGAGAGGTATGAGGTTACAAGGCACAGGCCATCAAATGAAAACTCCAAACCACATGAGGCCCCTTTCAAGTACTTTGCCATGAAAGGGACAAGCAGAGTTGAAGTATGTCATAATGCTTACATAAGCCTACATGTGGTGTCACACAAAGTTGCCATTAGGTTAACACATATTTTGGCCTTTGGGAAATCCCCTATTGACATGAAAGGTAGACATGAAAACCGGCCGGCCGTGGTGGTCTAGTGGTTCAAGGCGCGCAGTCCGGAACCGCGGGACTGCTACGGTCGCAGGTTCGAATCCTGCCTCGGGCATGGATGTGTGTGATGTTCTTAGGTTAGTTAGGTTTAAGTAGTTCTAAGTTCTAGGGGACTGATGACCACAGAAGTTAAGTCCCATAGTGCTCAGAGCCATGAAAACCGTTATGATGCTGTTCCAGCCTCACATGTAGTTAAAGTACATGAACATATTGATTCATTTCTAAAATATGTTGCTCACTATACGTCTACACCAGTCACATATCTCGATGCTCAACTTAATGTGGCAAAAATGCATGAACCTTTCACATAAAAATTTCGTGACATGAAGAATGTAATTAAGTATGAGTTTTACTTGGATTATTTCAAGGAAAACTTTAGTTACCGATTTGGGAGACCTCAGGTCGATGTCTGCAGTACTTGTGAAGACCTGAAGATCAAAATTAAATCAAATACGCTTAATGACAATGCAAAACGTGTAGCATGTGCTGAATTAATGGTGCATAACAGACGTGCTAAGCGTTTTTATAACAAGATGCAGGAAATAAAAGACCTATCAAAATCCAGGCCTTATGTCATGGGAATTGCTTTCGATTATATGCAAAACCTGCCACGACCACTGCTGCCTGTACAAGAAGTATTTTACCTTAGAAAACTATGGTTCTATGTCTTCAATGTTTATGACATACAAAATGACAAGGCCTATATTTATACCTACCCAGAAGGTGAGGGAAACAAAGGGCCAAATGATGTATGTTCAATTGTTTTGGATTTTATCACACATCACATTCCCGAAGAAGTGCAGTACCTCCACGTATTTAGCGATGCATGTTGGGGCCAAAATAGAAATCATGCTCTGTGCAGACTTTTGTGCTCCTTGACCATGAACAGTAGATCAAGGTTATACATCAGTATTACCCCATTAGAGGGCATAGCTTTATGCCATGTGATCGTATGTTTGGCACAGTGAAGTGTGAAGTCCGGCGACATGATCGTGTGTACTCACTTGAACAGTACAACTCAATGATTGGTGGTAGTGCAAAGAAAACACAGCCTACTTTCGAAGTGACTACTATGCAATGTGATTTATTTTTGGAATTCAAGAACTGGTGACCACAGTACTTTGTGAAACAGCCTAGAAGTGTAGAAAGCAGAGCAGTTACTTTCAGAATAAGCACATACAGACACTTCGTCTTCAAAAGTGATGCAAAAGGGTTTGTTGAAACATCCGCCTATATGGACAACCCCGTAAAATGGACCTTCAAGCTGAAGAAAACAAACACTGTTGAAATTCCGGACGCCAAGGCATATCCAACAGGAAAGGTTCCCATAAAGAAAGAGAAACTGCAGGATCTCCAGAAAGTTAAACACTACATCCCAGATGAGCAATGACCTTTTTTTGATGAAAGACTCTCTTGGCCAACCAGAGATACAAGAGACGTTAATGAAGATGATGTTGATGACTAACTGTTCCACCTACAAGGTAAGAGGAATAAAAACATATTTTAAAGTAACATTTATAGGCTATGTATCGTATACTACTAAATAAAACTAAAAATAATAATGATAGTAAAAGTAAAAAAGAATATTTTTTTGTAATGTTTTTCAAACAAGGCTTTTTTCAGCTGCTGATCGACTAGAATAAGAAGACTGACGACTGTCTACTATGAAAAGTCCAACAATGAAAAATGTTTAATCGGAAAACATTATTTATTTGTAAATATATGTAGCCAACAGTTTTTAAATATATTTTTTTGCCTTTTTACAAAGATTGAATAATTTTACATGCTTATTTCTGAAACCTTTTTAGCATAATCCACAAATTCGGATAAAGTTTCTGCATTTAAAAACTTTGAGCTGAAAAAGGTACATATTCCTGAACATATTTATGCAGTTACATGGTATATAATAAATATTTATACACAGGCACCATGTGCAATGTTTTTGCTACACTTAATTGTACACATTCACAATAGTAAATTTTTCTTCATAACAACCAGTTTTCTCACAAAACAGTTTTTTTTATTTGCCGAAAGTTTATGTTTTTGGAATGTGTACTTTTTTCAACTCACCCATTCAATTATCCTAAGGACAAACACACACACCTATGCCCGAGGGAGGACTCGAACCTCCACAGCGACCAGCTGCACAGTCCATGACTGCAGCACCTCAGACCGCTCGGCTAATCCCACGCAGCATGAGCTTACATGTAACGTAAATAAACATTTTTCATTGGTTGTGAACAGATAATGTGTTGAACGGAAAGCAAAATATATTTACAATTTAACGATAATTTGACTTGAATAATAATATTTACAATAACTATTTAATGTTGAACAAAATAAGAAACAACACAGTAAATAACCAAGACACTGATCATAACATAAAAATTTAAAAAAATACCAGACAAATCGAAGCTTCCTGGCTTTTGCCTGTGCAAACTCTTTCACATGATCTGAGTAATTTAAGTCCTCTGCAAGCTCGTGCTCAATCGATATTGTTGCAAGATATTCAAACGAGTTTCGCTCATCGTTGATAAGAGGTATGTCTATATCGATTTCAGTTTTGAGAAACTCCTCTCTCCACTCGCAACTGTCACTGGGAGTGTTAGGAGAATTCTCAGAGCAATGTTAACATTAGGGCAAAAGTTGTCTTCCTATAAACTTCAGAGTCTCTTTGACCTATTCCAGGTTTCAACAACGTTGAAAGCACTTTTAGTTCTTCCCTCAACTCCAGTGCATCAATGTCGCTTGACTCATGATCTTGCAAATTCGCGGCGAGGTTTCTACACTTTGTGTCCAGGCTGTCAGGATGTGCATTCTTCAGCTCGTCGATGTAGAGAAAATCAAAATAATCACAATGAGATTTCAGTTGATTGAATCTCTTATCCAAAGATGTGGTTACTATATCTAAAAGATAATAGTAGATTTCAATCTTGTAACGTTTTGTTGGGTCATCTATTGTCTCATTCCTTCCTTGATAGGTAAAGTGTATTGGCTTCTTACTTCGTCGCCGGGAAACACTTATCCGTGGTAATGTTAGATCTTCTAGCTCTAATTCTGCAGCCAATTCTTTGGAATCCGTCAAGAAAGACACAAAGTTTTCTTCTGTTCTGCAGGTTTCAAAATATGCTTTCGTTTTTTCAAGCATTTCCACGGCCTCAGAAACATTTATGTCAATGGTCTGGAGGGTCTTACTGACTACACTGATGTGAAGCAGAACGTCGTACCAGATTACCAGAGAAGTGAGAAAGGTGTAATTTTTTATTTGATTCGCAAGTGATTTGCTTCGTGAGCGGTCATGCCATCGAATTCTTCTGATATCTGAACCACTGCATCATAAACGCCTCCAATGTGAAACCTCAGGGGTTTAAGTGCATCGATGCGACTTTCCCACCCAGTATCGCTCAGTGGCTTCTGCGACGGGTTAGGCAGATACTTCTTCAAGACATCCCAACGTCGAAAGGAGAACGAGAAGAAGTCATACACGCTTTTCACTGTCGAAAACATGGAAACAGCATATTTTGAATACATAGCGGCATCCTTTATAACAAGTTTCAATGCTCTCTTGTTCATATCTGAAATTCATTTCTGGAGACCAGACTTCTTTCCTTTTATGTTTGCACCATTGTCGCATCCTTGCCCTCTCATATTACACAATAGGATTTTTTTTATCTTCCAAGAGCTTGAGTACGACCTGCGTCAAAGTGGAGCTTGAAGAATCGGGCACTGGACGAAATCCCAGGAAATGCTCCTGAATTCGGACATCGTACCCCGTCGAGTCTTCGTCTCCTGGACGAAACGTACCACAACTGTCATGTGCACATCTTTTGAAATATCTGGTGTGCAGTCCAGAATTATACTGTAATACTTAGCAGATTTCATCATTAATAGAATTCTGTTGGTTGTAGATGATCCAATAAGATGAATTATTTCATTCTGTGTTTCATTTTCAAGATAATGATGACCCTTGTTCTCACCTTGCTTTGTTCTGTGCAGGTGCTCCATCATCACAGTGTCGAGCTTTCCGAATAATTCAACGAGTTTCAAGAAGTTTCCGTTGTCAGGTTGAAAGAGTGTATCTGTACTTCCACTCAAAGGCAGACATTGCTGACCGAGGAAATGAATTACTGCTATTAAGCGCTTAAGAACATTTTTCCAATGTTCGCTTTCAGTATTCAGAAGCCTTTGAATGATAGGCGTCGACAGTTCGTGACTTTTTCAGTCCCTCGTAAAACGCGATCCACTTTTTATGTGAATTTAAATGCTCGGTAGACTTCCCGTGACTTTCGAGATACGAAGCAAGGTGCCGCCAGTCGCTTATACCGTTCTTTGCAATTTTTACTATAGATGACGAAAAAATATTGCAGCAAAATCAGAACACAGCGTCCTTGCTCTTTGAGTACACCAACCAATGTCTATCCACTTCTTCTAAATTCTTCAAAGAATAGCTGTAGTGCACAGGACTGAAACGCCGGTTGTCCGCGTTTTTAGGACGTTCTTCTGCTTCCTTAATGCGCTCGGGAGGACCTCGCATGACCAAAGTCGTTCGAATGCAGTCGGTAATAATTTCCGGCCATCTTCTGGGATCTGAGTCAATTGTGTCTTCCAGTTTAGGCTCGCCTTCAATCCCTACTTCGGTGGTGAGTACCTCGGCTGATGTTTCTCCGGTATTTTCCGAATCGGGTCGCCTAATTTCTGTTCTGCCTTATGTTTCAATCTCGGAGCTTTCGTCACAAAGCAGGTCTTGAGTCCAGACGAGGTCTGTTGAACATGTTGTGGATGGCCCACCGTCAGCATTGCTACTGTATGCGGTGGGCCCAGTACTGTGTTCGTCAACTTTCTGGTCATGTCCTGAAGATAAAGATGTAGCTGCAGTAGCTCCACTAGTTTCTGTACTTTCAAGATCTAGTTTCCCCCCCCCCCCCCCCCCTCCTGCTGCTAAGTCGTTCTCTCTTTGGCTTGAAATATCGTTGTGGTGCATCCTTTTGCTTCCTATCGTCATCTTCCATCAGCGCCCGTCTTTTCCTATATTTACTGCAACACAGTCTTTTGCTACCGTCGGACATGTTTCGACCCAGCCTGTAAAGAACGATTACCTGAAACTAACTGTTGATGTCAGTAGACTGACTTTATTTGCAACACTTCACAGAAAATTTCCTGATATTCCAATTCACGTAAACGGAAAATTATATTACTGTAGGATACACTGTTCAGGAGATGAAGTCATAAGAACTGAGCCGCCTGAAATTGAATTTTGGGCCGAATTTCACTACAGACGCAGGTGAAACGGTCAGAGTGGGACGGAAGACGATGGAGAGAGGAAGATCACTGCACTGCGGTTATTCATTTCAAAGAACTGACACTCGACATCTGTCGTAGTTTCCATGTGTCACTTCTTTCGTGTCTGATTATGGAATAAGGGGTAACAAATTAGTCATCGCCATATCACTTCACTTTTCTTCGCTTTATTTTCATTCTAGCTATTGGGACGACGCGTGCTTATTTGCCAACTTGTCAATTTTTGAAGTAACAGATCATAAGAAAAATAAATTTTCCTATTCTGCGATCTTGAAGGAGAAAAATTCTAACTTATGAGTAACGTGCATGTGCAATACTAATTGTACGTTATATGAAAAGCACTTACCTATTACATCCCAAGTTGCGAGAAATTCGGACGCACCAATTCTTCTGTTCTTACGAAACGCAATGAAAGTGCTTCTGACCTATCTTGACTCCCTCGGCCAACTACCGAAACGAATTCTGTAGTTTTCGTTGTAGAGAACGTAACAATACCTATTGTGTAGAAAGGCGAAGTGGTGACGCGGCAGGAACTAGGTCACGTGACGAGGTACAGCGAGGCTACGGCTAACTAGCGCCCGAGAAGAAGCAAGAAGCTCACAGTAAGTATGTGACCGATGATATGGATAAATGTATTATCAGGCAGCAATTTCTATGGCATTACGAACAATAGAAAGAAATACGAACTTTGCGAAAACTGCACAACTTTCGTCGAACAGAAATGAGCTTCAAAGCTAGCAAGGAAACCCTTAGAAGCAATGTTCTGTCAATGGATTTTCGTTTTAGAATGTGTCAAAATTAACGTTTTGTTTTGTGCAGACGAGAGGGCATTGTTACTAAAAGACTATACTTTCTCAGGTTTTCATCGGAATCAAAGCGACCAGTAGTTTACTAAGATGAAACATGGATTCACACCCATTATACAGTAAATAAATGTTGGCAAAGTGATAGTGTGCGAGCAGTATTGTCAAACAAAAGTGCCGGTCAGAGTTTAATTATTGTTCATGCAGGCGGAGACAGGTGTTTCATGGTTCAAAAATCCAAACGTCCGACTATCACTCAGAAACGAATAGCAAAAATTTTCAAAAATACGTCGAAAACCAACTTATGCCAGGATTATTAGCAATGTCTTTATCCCTTGTAATTACTTGCAGCGTATTTGCCCATTTGGAATACTTCTAGCCATTGTAGGTGTTGGACATGTTTGACTGTAGTAATGTTCAACCATTTTTTTCCATAATGTGGGAAGAATAAAACACTCGGAAACTGCCATTGAAGGGCTTAGCAAAATTGCTTCATGCTTAACATGTAACAGCAGTATCGAACATTGCATTCGAATTTCCAAATTAGATTTCGTCTTCTGCAAAATTAGTTGTGAGTTAACGCATGGCGCGCTCCACTCATAAGAATAAAGGCGTGTAAGTCGGACTGCTTCTCCCTCTCTGTTCCTCCAGCGTAAACACGACGGTGTTGCCACAGTGGCGAAGGAGAAATCAGTCCTCCTTCCCCTTGTTCAATAGGGGCGGCCAGCAGGTAGTAGAGGCGCCATGCCACAGTTCCCGAAGCCGCTCCCTCCGAGGTTTGGTTTCGAATCCCCTTTTGTGCATGAATGTTGAGATTTTCCTAAAAAAAAAAAGGGGGGGGAGGGGGCGGCAGATTTGCCGCCCCTCGGAAAGTGCCGCCCCGTGCGGCCGCACGTTTCGCACGTGCCTTGCGCCGGCGCTGGACTTGATGTCCTTCACTCGCAGCTCTTGTAACAAATCTTGCTGAATGCTTTTATTATCTCGACGTAATGCCTAAAGCTTCATCCAAGTATGTTTCCTTTTTTTCTGTCGCTTTTCTTCCAAATACACACACAGTGCAATTGCGGTACTAGCAACTGCACTGCAATATAAGTTGTTGTCCACCATCTTGAAATTCGATGAAAAATATGACGGCAGTGTAATATCCATTTTTAGCGTCATGTCAAAGATCTTTGTCAAAGAAATTTGACGAATATTTTACCATATTTCTTTTTCAAAGAAATATGGTAGTGTAATACAGGCCTAAGCGACCTATGCTGTCAGTACAAGTCAGTTTTTTCTCATCCTACCTCTGGCATCACTGATTTTGAGGCTCATGTCACCTTCCTTCCAACAGCCATTCCCCAATTTTTCAAAGCAAGGAATAGTCCACTCAGTCTCAGGATTAACCTACAGTCAGACCTCAAGGCTACCCAATTCCAAAAGCGGACGACATCATGTCATGACTTGCAAGAGGCAAGAATTTTGTCAAGATTGATTTGCAGGTTGCTTACCTTCAGCTTCCTTTGGACAAGGCATCTTAGAGCATTCTGTTTGGACTATTCCACCATAACAGGCTTCCATTCTGCTTTGCTAGTGTCCTGGCCATTTTTCAGTGGTACTTGGAACTGCTGACATGGTATGTACCCGGCACAGCGAACTATTTGGATGACATTCTAGTCACTGGTATAAACGCAGTGGAATTGGTGGCTGCCTTTGATACCCTTTTCGCTGTTCTTCAATACGCAAATCTCAAGTGTAACATAGACAAATGCCATTTTTTTACCTTCTTATGTCTGTACCTGACAGAACAAAATCAGTTTTGTTTCCTATTGATAATAAAGCTATATACAAACTTTTTTACCAATATACTTAATAAATTAGATCACTTCCACTAGACATTTTTTGTTATTGTTGTAACTATGATGTGGGAAGACTACTTTACCATATATCATATAAGAATAATGCTTTCATATTACACATATGACTGAACAATACTGGAAGTTCTATCCTCAGGGCTTCAGGCCAAAGTACACATACTAATCCCAGTATTTACCACAGTTAAGGTTCTACTTTCATGAGTCTTTGCCACAACATTTCTAATCTATCCAGTTCTCTGAGAATGCTAATATTTAGCCTTTAGTTCATGTGAACAAATTACCTACTTCTACATATGACAGTATTTGTTTTATCATTTACATATTTCACAAAAAATCTTATACATCTGTTTACTCATCCAACATTTTCCTGATGGATGATCGATTCATTCGTTCCTTCCTAGATTCCATCATTCCAACCTAAGTGCATTTAACTATCTATTAGAGCCATGTCATTATACAGCGATTCCGCTTAGTGAACCTAACGCAGTATTACAGTGGTCTAGCATATACAGAAGTAGGATGTTACGTATGAAAGCAGATTACATACTTCATTGTAGTTAATTTATGGTCTGAAAGTACTGAGTGGTACAAGTAATAATTATGACATTACATAAAGAATTACGATTCCTCAGCCTTGCATGGATCTTTCACATCCATTAACTGCTTCCGAGCAGTAGGAAAAGGCGTTTTTTTTTTTCCTTGTCCCTGTGGGAATACAACCCTTTAATTTTCTTGCTAGATGGTTATGCTAAAAGATTACTTCTCTCGTATTAGTTGTTGGACCTAAACTGGGCTGACTCTTCAGCCAGTTCACGCTAGAAGTACTACATCATACTGAAATTCCGAATACTGTGTATAATTTACATTTTGGTCTGTGTTATTGTGTCATGATCAGAGCATTGTCCTAAATCGGGATGACAGTAACCCACTGTAGTTCCGTCACATCATATCTTAAGGCGGGCTGCGTTCTGTGCGTCAGGTGTAACACAACGGCGGCGTCATCACATGGGTCCCCAGATTGACGTTTTTCTCTTGTGACGAACCGCGATACTAAAACTTTCATTGCAACGACGAGAAGGACCCGTGCCGCAAGTGGTGTAGTTTTTGTCAGTATTATTATTTATCATAGCTGTGAATATCTGAAACTCCCTGCGTTTTGTACATTTTCGTCTAAAAAGAACTGAAGAAGTAGTGGGTTCTGCCCCCATATTCCTAGCTGCAAGGTTTCGTGATAATCGATTACTACCATATACTTCCGTCAATATACATGTTTTCAGGAGTCTGCGACAGACATCACTAGTCCCAATCACATGTGGTGTATCATTCCTTACTTGTTCCTTAACAGCATTGTATTCCTTTTCTATACTATCTATTTGAGCACTAATCTGAGGTTGACGTTGTCTTGCCACTGAGACAAATCTTGGGTCAAAGTCTTCCGTATGTGATCTAACTTATTTTTAGCCGTCCGCACTGAAGTGTTTTGCTCTGCATAGACTTCAGAAATAATTTGTTGTATCGCCGTTTTTAACGTTGAATCTAACTTTTCTGTGATATGGCCATCTTTCTCTCTTAAAAACCCACCTACCTCCGTGTTTGGTAGATACATCTTCCACTTGTTTACTACTTGCAGAAGTGTTGATTTTAAAGTGTTTTGCCGGCCGCGGTGGTCTAGCGGTTCTAGGCGCGCAGTCCGGAACCGCGCGACTGCTACCGTCGCAGGTTCGAATCCTGCCTCGGGCATGGATGTGTGTGATGTCATTAGGTTAGTTAGGTTTAAGTAGTTCTAAGTTCTAGGAGACTGATGATCACAGATGTTAAGTCCCATAGTGCTCAGAGCCATTTGAACCATTTTTTTAAAGTGTTTTATTCTAATTGTAGAGTATTAAAGTTCTCAGTTAATTCTTTTACCGATTCGGGGATACACTTAATAGCTTTTTATTTTTTCGGTTTTCATATTTTCAAGATCTCCTCGTAACAACCTGGTTACGTGATTAGCAACTTCGGTTTTCAACTGCTCGGTTTGATTTTTAACCTGTTCAGTGATTTGTACACATTCACTAGCCAGACCATCTTCCTTGCTAGCCATACTATCTATCTGTTTTTATTTATTTTTGCCATAACATCTATCATAGTTTCTACTCGTTGTAACATTTGCATAATAGGATCTGGTGTCGTAGCAATAGATTCGGCAATAGCTTCGTTCATAATGACTGTTGTTACCTCACTTGCTGAAACGGGAGGATATGTACATTTTCAGTGACGAATTCGCCTTGTGGTACTTGATCTGATAGTCTCTCTATCTGACGATTCCGCCGTAGTAACCTGGGGTCTAGTTTTAACGATACAAAAACCACAAGACTAACTGGACAAAGCTACAGCTGAATATATTGCGATTAACACATAAACAAATCACAGATACTGATCGCGTGCAGCATGAAGTTATTGATGAAAAATATTTCTTTGAAAACAACAGTACAATCGCTACTACAAACTACACACGCCTTATCGTGGACATCCGCTATCTTGTGGCTTTCTTACGAAGTATAAAAAAAAGGAAATAATAATTACAAGTCAACGATAAATTTTGAAGTAACAAAATCTCTAGCTAGGATAGGACTCAATTAAACAGATTGTACCACTACAGAATGCTACACTACCATTTACGATTGTATGAGTGTAACAGTGCCTTACCTTGTGCTATTGTACTGTAGATGAGGATACCGTATTTGCAAAATTTTCTTTAGTCCTTACGTTACTAGTTTTTATCGCAGTATTGTGTTTCGTTGCTTTTCAAAGCATATGTATTCTTCATTCATCTAACAGTTATTTTTAACTACATGCGTGTTGTATGATTACATGAAAAACAGTCATGAAATACACATTGGTCCCGGCGGAGGTTCGAGTCCTCCCCCGGGCATGGGTGTGTGTGTTTGTTCTTAGGATAGTTTAGGTTATGTAGTGTGTAAGCTTAGGGACTGATGACCTTAGCAGTTAAGTCCCATAGGATTTCACACACATTTGAACATTCTTTTGAAATATACATATTTTTGAACAAAACTGCATATTCAGTAGAATAATATTTCTACAGTTGCAGCCCCTTTTAGGGTAGCTAATGTAGCGCGTTTTTTATGACATATGTTAAACTGTCTGTTCTGACCAAATACTGAGAACACGAAATATTACGATTTAGAAGTGGCTGGCTTGGTTAATTATTCTCCGACCGTGAGTTTTAAATATTTCAAGTGCACCAGTCTCACTCGCGTTGGCGAATCGGGCTTCGCATGTAACAGAGCAAGCAGGCTCTATACAGGGTGTTTTTGTAGGTGCGTGCAAAAATTTAAGAGGACATAGACGATGCTCCACTGAACAATTTGAGATAGGGAAGCCGGCCGCGGTGGCCGAGCGGTTCTAGGCACTTCAGTCCGGAATCGTGCGACTGCTACGGTCGCAGGTTCGAATCCTGCCTCGGGCATGGATGTGTGTGATGTCCTTAGGTTAGTTAGGTTTAAGTAGTTCCAAATTCTAGGGGACTGATGACCTAAGATGTTAAGTCCCATAGTGCTCAGAGCCATTTGAACCATTTTTTTGAGATAGGAAATCTGGGTTCGGAGAAGACAGATTAAGGAAATAATAGGAATAAAATCACATCACTGTGTACCTTTTTATTTACATTAGTTACAGTTAACTGCAAATTCCATCATTGACACAATGAACGTACCATCTGTACTGTATCTTACAAAATGTGCTGAAACTGACGGTCATCAGCCTCAATGCAAGCATGACATCGGCGAACAAGATTCTGACACACCCTGACAAATATCCCTGGTGTGTTTCGAATCACATCACAGGCAGCTACAATTCTGGCAACTAATTCCATCCCCATAATCACTGGGGTCTCTAATCAACGGGATTCGGGTCAGGTGAACTCACAGGGCCGGGCGGTGTGGCCGAGCGGTTCTAGGCGCTTCAGTCTGGAACCGCGCGACCGCTACGGTTGCAGGTTCGAATCCTGCTTCGGGAATGGATGTGCGTGATGTCCTTAGGTTAGTTAGGTTCAAGTAGTTCTAAGTTCTAGGGGACCCTGATGACCTCAGATGTTAAGTCCCATGGTGCTCAGAGCCATTTGAACTCTCAGGCCACGGAATAGGACCTCCCCTTCCAATCCAGGTCAGTAGTGAGATGGTTGTGGACATCCACACTGAAGTGAGGCGATTCGCCATCATATTGTATCCACCTCATCTCACGAAGAGTCGAGGGTACGTTCTCCAGCAACTCAGGTAAAGCTCTTTGTACGAACCTCAAGTACTGTTGCCCATTCGGACAAAAATGGTTCAAATGGCTCTGAGCACTATGGGACTTAACATCTATGGTCATTAGTCCCCTAGAACTTAGAACTACTTAAACCTAACTAACCTAAGGACATCACACAACATCCAGTCATCACGAGGCAGAGAAAATCCCTGACCCCGCCGGGAATCGAACCCGGGAACCCGGGCATAGGAAGCGAGAACGCTACCGCACGACCACGAGCTGCGGACTCCATTCGGACAGCTAGGCAGAAGATATGGTCCAATGACATTGTCGTCTACAATCCCGGTCCAGATATTAATAGCAAATCGTAATAGATGATGTGACTTTACTACTGCATGAGGATTTTCCTCATCCCACACATGGCTATTTCTGCTGTTCGAAATACCATCACGATCAAATAACCATGATTTGGAGAAAATCTAGTCGATCAATCCATTCTTGGTGCAACCACTGACACACTGCGACCCTTGGTGCAAAGTCAGTCAAAAGCAGTGCATGGACTCGTTGTGGGTGATATGGGTGTACTTGTCATTCGTAGAGTACTCGCCACGCGCTAGTGTGTGCAGCGCCCATTTCACATGCAACACGACGAGTACTTGTAGTAGGGTCCGCTGAGACACGTTCCAGCATCTCCTCTTCAAAATCGGGTGTGCGAGTGTTCCTGATGTTGCCAGATCCCTTGTTTCTTCTTTCCAATGAACTAGTCTCCCGCATTCGTCGATCGAGAGAAATAAACACTTGTCGTGACGGATGATACCTATTAGGAAATCGTTTCCAGTACAGCCTTTCAGCAGCGAGAACATTGCAACGTACTTCTCCAAACACAAGGTGCATGTCACAGTTCTGCGAAACCGTACCGGTGTTGCTCCATTGTATTGCACTGTATGTCTCTGAATATACTGAGTAATGAATGGGTCTGTCATTGATTCATAGCACGTTGTGTCATGTGACAATGTGCGAGGGTTGACTGAAATGTAATGCCTCCACCTTCGTAACTCTTCAACAGTTGGCAGCATTGGTATGTGGCAGGTAGTGGCTTGTTCCGTAGCCTCGTCTCTACAGCTCCATCTGCCGGGAAGCCTTAGCATTGAACGGTTGTATTGTTACAGTGTAAAGTATGGAATCCTGCGCAAACCCGGTCAATGCGATTTAAGCAACGTGCAGTCATTGAATTCTTGACAGCAGAAGGTGTCACCCCAAAGGAGATTCATCAGATAATGAAAGCAGTTTATGGTGTTTGTGTTGATGTAAGTACTGTGCGTCGTTGGGTGAGCATGTTTAAAGATGTTGAGGCGGGAACATCTGACCTGCGTGACAAACAAAGAGTTGGACGTCCTGTGACAGCAACCACCAAGTTTCTCAAGCAAAATGTTGACAGATAAATTCAGGACGATTGTCGTATGATTCAGAGGGAAATTGCAAGCACATTCGGCATTTTACAAGAACGTGTGGGTCACATTATTGCTTTGCTTGTCAAACCACACACTTCACATGCCACCACAGCAGAACTTCAGAGACTGAATCTCACCACCGTACGGCATCTTCCATACAGTCTAGATTTAGCACCGTCTGACTTCTATCTGTTCCCGATAATAAAAGACGATCTGCGGGGACATCGTTATGCTTCTGATGAAGATGTTGAGAGAACTGTAAGACTGTGGTTGCGGAACCAGAGTGTCGACTTCTTCTGTGATGGCTTCAGAAAACTTGTTCATCGTTGCCAGAAATGTATCCAATTGGCTGGTGATTATGTGGAAAAGTGAATATTGATAATTAAAGATCACATTCTAAGGAATATTTCTGTGTTTTATTTATTACAATATTCCCATCCAAACCCAATTAACTAAGGTGGAGGCTTTACTTTTCATTCAACCCTCGTAAATACAACAGCGCCACCTTACGGGCAAGCAAAGTAAACAAAGCCTGCATCATGACCGATGAGTGATCAGGCTCGTCCTCCTTGTTTCCTTGCAGGAAATAAAGAATGTACATATAAATAAACAGTACAGTACGAGTAAACTTGTACGCATGGTAACTGTAAATAAGCAGGAAAACAGCAATGTTAGACAAAGCGGCAGACAAGTTTACTTCCATATCTCCTTAAGCTGGCACCTCCGACCCAAGGTTCCCTGCCTCAAAATCTTCAGTGGAGCACATTCTATGTCCTGTTACATTTTTGCACGCTCCTACGGAAAACCCCTGTATAATTACTGCAATTAGTAGCTATCTCAATTAGACAGCCATAATGGCAGCTAAACATATCTCATCCAACCCGGATAATTCTGATCACGAAATAAAACTCACCAACACTTCCAAAGGATGAGCTGTTAAAAACACATACATGGCATTCGCGCCAGAATAAAATGAAAAGTGCAATGCTATATGTCCATTTGATAGTATTTATCATCGTAAATAACTTACACAGTCGCATACGTCAGTACAGACAGACGCTACGGGGAGAACAGATAAAGAAGTAACAAGAGAAGGAAGAAAGACAGAAGCAAAATATTTGACAGTGATATTTTCTTTGCACATCAGTATTTCAAATTCATATATTATGTGAGCCTCCCCCTTATCACAAACTAAAATGTGATGTTCGAGCAAACCATTGCAAATGTCCACGTAAAATAGCTTACAAAAAATATATTGTGTCTCTTCAGTCCGGACATCCAATCTAGCAGGAGACACTTTGCATTCCAAATTTGAGACATTTGGTGTGGCCAGCCTGTCTATAAACAGCAGAAAAGCGAATAATACACCCAACCGGTGGTATTCCCATTTCTGTGACTCTGATCATGGGTAGTGATTGGCTAGCGATAATGTTTATGTGTACCGCCAAAACAATTTACACAACTAAATTACTGACAAATACTTTCAGTAAAGGCTTCATGACTCTCAAATTTATGTTTGATGTTAGCACGTTTATCTTTGGGGAAAAGCAGTTCTTCCTGTTGCCAGTCTGCTGTTTGTGTCTGTTTTACTTCTGCTGCCGTCAGGCATTTTGCTACCTACACATCAAAACTCCCTCTGAATCGCCTGACTTAATTCGACTACAGTTTATTGTCCTTCTGTTTATGTCTATGCATCAAAAGAACGAAAAGGATCAGCTGCGTGTAATGTTTACTATGTGGTCACCCAGGAAGTTTTGCCAATAGATGCGAACAGCGTCTGGTGAACAAGATTTTCAGTTTGCGGTACACTAGAGACAAAATAATAATAATAAGAAGAAGAAGAAGGAGAAGAGCATATTTACCAACTTGAGCGTGGGCAAGGTTGACGCAGTGCCCTGAAGTTGGTAAAATGTCCTCCCAATTTACTAACTGATACCTCCTAAAGGGCTGTTATTATAAAGATATCGCATATTCGTAAGGAAGTTAGAATGGCCGTGTAATCGGTAGAACACCTTGATACGTTAGACAGCATTTAAGTTCCGTCTAAACTTAGATTCAGGCCTTCTCTTGATGGCGTACTGACTGGAATCCGAACTCTTCTTACAGTTGCCTGTCTCGTTGATTTCGTAAAGCATAACGTCGGCTGGCAGTCAGAACGTAATACAATCAAGCAGAAACCTCTTTATTGCTGCATAGTATCACATCGTTTTAGCTAGAAGTTGTTCCGTACGTCGATTCTAAAATAAAAAATAGCTGAAATCTGGAGAGCACAGTGCCTCGTGCTAGACTGGATGTCCAGACTGAAGAGACACAATAATTTTTTGTGAGCTATTTTACGTGGACAGTTGTAATGGTTTTCTCTAACATCAAAATGGTTCAAATGGCTCTGAGCACTATGGGACTTAACATCTATGGTCATCAGTCCCCTAGAACTTAGAACTACTTAAACCTAACTAACCTAAGGACATCACACAACACCCAGTCATCACGAGGCTCTCTAACATCACGTTTTATTTTGTGATAAGTGGGAGACTCACATAACGCATGAACTAGACATACTGATGATTCAGAGTTGAAAGTTGTACAAAGGAAATATCACTTTCAAATATTTTTATGACCGGATCTGATCATTCCAGCTACGAAAACTATTCCCCTTTTTCATTAATACAGTCAAGACTTGGCAACGTTGTAGGCATTGTTTGACAACTCTGTTGACGTAATGTGCGGCTGGTCCCGGCAGAGGTTCGAGTTCTCCCTCGGGCATGGGTGTGTGTGTTTGTCCTTAGGATAATTTAGGTTAAGTAGTGTGTAAGCTTAGGGACTGATGACCTTAGCAGTTAAGTACCATAAGATTTCACACACATTTGAACATTTTTTTGTTGACGTAATAGTGATATGTGGGTGTGGGACTGGTTTATCCTGCTACATTCGCTTCACTATTTTTGCCATCTCGATGAAATATTCTGAATAATTCCCTCTTAAGATATCACATTTCATGCATAAGCTACCCAGGCCCAGATCTGGGGCGGGGTGGGAGGACATTTCTGCCCCGGGCGGCAGTCTCAGGGGGCGCCAAATTCATATTCTTGAAGAGAAAAAACCTTGTTTGAAAAAGCGCCTAGCATCCAGCGCACGGTGGTGTATCGATTTTACATACGAATTTGAAGAGCATCCCTATTGGTTTTTGAACATATTCTATCTTGATTTGTGAACGAATGATAAGCTGATTTTTGACTGTGTGCATAATGTAAGCAATGTCTCTGCCATTGCATCTGCCGTCGCATCTAGAAATAAAAAATACTTTCCCCCAGATAAAAGGGATGGGGCTACGCGAGCTGAGCCGAATAAACCTGAACGCGTGAATGCCAATCGCTGTTTGTTTATGTGGTTGATTGCATGTGCGAATGGTCAGTGTTGTCCTAATTATTAGTGAAATCCATAGAGTCACACTACCAGAGTGGAAATCAACGGCTTATAGGAATAAGAGGTAAGAAAGATTACGTATTATCTTCTCGGTGTATCCAGAAAATGATATTTTGACAAAAAAATTTTGCCAGCTCGCAACACTACTAAGGGCCAGTTGTACAGTCCCGGTTAGCAGACACTTAAGTTCAGTTCTCGGAATAGCGCGGAAAACGCGTTGTACGAATACATAATAATGCCTTACCAGAGAATGAACGCCGGATAGCTAAACCCTTGATTCTGGCAGGGTTAGTGAAGTTAACCGGAGATTAAGTTTTGACAATGGTAGTAATAGTTACAAGATTAGTGACGGCAAGATTGTTTCTTAGAACGAGAAAGCAGAAGAAATGGGGACATCACACAAATTATATGTAAGAATATGACGATTCCAAATTTGTATAAAAATTTCGTACTACTTCTTTTTGATCCCACGATTGAGGAACTGGAGCGAATGTATGAAATGTGACACTATTTTCTAACATGAAACCTTTTGTAAACGTAGGCGTCCGTGGCTGTTGTCACAGTCAATAGAATTCTTCTGGGTTTGGGACCGCACTGCCAGCTATAAAATTCCGAAGTTTCGGCGCCTGTTGAAAGACGCCTTCGTCAGGGTTTATTTCCAATGGCTGAATGGGTGTTCCTTTTTTTTCCTTTATTGTATTTTCAATTCCCCTTCTGAGGCGGGCTGGCAGCAGCACAGGCGCTGCTCTTCAGCCTACAGACGTTACAAGTGTACAGGGGGACATTTAATCAAAAAAAGGAGAAACATGATGGAGCATAGTTATAAACAATGGGGAACATAATTGAAGAAAGCATACAAAAAAGGGGTGACTGTAAAAAGGAGATAAACAAAAAAGTATTTTACACAAAAAACCACACACTGTAAAAATTTAAAGACCCAAGTCCAAGTATGGTCAGAGCATAAAAAGTCACAGAACGATTAAAATGGCCACGTGATGCACGGTGTAGCACGACACAACCACGTACAGCAAAACTATATACAAGTCGAGCACATGTTTAAAAACCACACCACTTGTCGACACTGTAGAACTGCACTGCACACAACACTGACACAGCACGCTCGATGATGCATAAAAAACTGGCGGGATCTGCCAGGGGTGGGGATATGAGGAAGAAGGGAAGGTAGGGGACAAGGAGTGGTGCTAGAGGAGAGGGAGAAGGGGGAAGGGAGGATGGGGAATGGGGTGGGAGGCGCGCCGAAGGGGGCCAGGGAGGGAAGGATGGGAGAGGAAAACAGCCGAGGAGGGAGTGCAGAGACTCAGAGGGGGAAGGAGGAAAAACTGCTCAGAGGGAACTAGGGGATGGGAAAGGAGGGGGGCCTGGGAAGGGGGGGGAAACAGGGCCAGGCTACAGTTGGTAAGAAGGGTAGACATCACAGCAAAGTTCATCGTCCGGGAGGGAGAGGTGCTGGAAGTTGCCTTGATGAAGGAGATGGAGGGTGTGGGGGTGGAGAGAGGGTGGGATACAGTGAAAGAGGCACACAGTTGATGGGTGACTGGAGAGGAAGGAGGACACCAGGGGGTGGAGGGGATCAAGCCTGTGGACAGTGTAAAGGATACGGATATTTTGGAGGAAAAGTAGGAGATGGAGGAAGGGAATGAGTTTGCACAGGAGCTGTGCGGGGAATAGAAGGTGGATACCAAAGGCAAGGTGGAGTGCGTGGCGTTCAAGGACTTGGATGACCTTATAAAAGCAGGGAGGGGGGCAGAGATCCAGGCAACGCTGGCATAACAGTGGATGAAACAGATTAGGGATTTGTAAGTGTGGAGGATGGTGGAAGGATGCAATTCCCATGTCTGGCTGTACAGGAGTTTCAGGAGACAGAATGGGTATGGGTTTGGGTATGGGCTTCCTGCTGGATGGTCAGGAGATGAGGGGTCCACGTGAGGTGACAGTCGAGGGTAAGGCCAAGAGTAAGGGTGAGCTGGATAAGATGACCATAAATGGTGAGGTAGAAATCATAGAGATTGAAGGAGCAGGAGGTGCGGCCTATGATGGTTGCCTGCATCTTGGAGGGGTTGATACTGAGGAACCACTGGTTGTATCAAGTGGTGAACTGGTCAAGGTGGGTTTGGAAGGTTCGTTGGGATCGTTTAAGTGTAGGATAGAGAGCCAGGAAGGTGGTGTAATCAGTATACTGGAGGAGGTGTTCAGGTAGGGGTGGCTTGGGCATATCAGCAGTGTACAGGAGATAGAGGAGAGGGGAGAGGATGGAGACTTGGGGGGCGCCAGCAGCTGTGGGGTAAAAGATACAGGAGTTGGTATTGTGGAGGGTGACATATGAAGGACGGCGTGAGGGGAAGAAAGCGACCAGACAGACAAAATTGATAGGTAGGGCGTAGGTTTGGAGTTTAAAGAGGAGACCAGGATGCCATACATGGTTGTACGCATTTTGGAGGTCGAGGGAAACAGAAATGGTGGAGCGACAGGATTTTAGTTGGAGGGAGAGAAGGTGGATGAGATTAAGGAGTTGGTCTTCAGTGAAGGAGGAGCGTCAGAAGCCACACTGGGTAAGGGGTAGGAGGTGGTGTTGATTAAGAGGTGATGGATACGATGGGAGCGGATGGATTCGAAGACCTTACTGAAGACAGAGGTGAGGCATATGGGAAGATAGGAAGAGACGGCGAAAGGGGGTTTTTTGGGTTTGAGGAACTGGAGGATGTGGGAAGTCTTCCACAGGTTGGGGTGAAAGCCAGCAGAGATGATGATGTTGTATAAAGTGACGAGGACAGTCAGGAAGCAGAAGGGGCATTCTTTGAGGTGGCGGTAGGTGATACAGTCGTGACCAAGGGCCGTGTTGCGTTTTGAGCAGAGAATAAGTTTAATGTCTTGTGCTGTGATGGGAGTGTTGATGTCAGAGGAGGGGGGCGGGGTAACTGCTCTAAGTACTGGAGACTGGGAGCGAGTGGAGCAACAGTGGTTTCGGCGCATTATATGACAGTGGGGAAAAGGCAATAATGAAAGTGGGGATCAAAAATGGTTCAAAATGGTTCAAATGGCTCTGAGCACTATGGGACTTAACATCTGTGATCATCAGACCCCTAGAACTTAGAACTACTTAAACCTAACTAACCTAAGGACATCACACACATCCATGCCCGAGGCAGAATTCGAACCTGCGACCGTAGCAGTCGCGCAGTTCCGGACTGCGCGCCTAGAACCGCTAGACCACCGCGGCCGGCAAAGTGGGGATCATTACTGATGGAGAAGACCTCGGAAAGGTGGGAAGCGAAGTGGTTGGCCTTACTAAGGTTGTCGGGAAGAGGCAGTCGTTATGGAGAAGGGGGTAATTGGGTGTGAAATGGGAACCAGTAAGGCGATGGAATGCAGTCCAGTACTTGGAAAAGTTTATAGGGAGAGTGGTGTTGTGTCGTGTACAGGTCTGTCGCCAGTCCCAGCGTTTCTTTGCTGTAATGAGGTTCCGAACATCTCACTGTTGCCTGGGGTGCTGGAGTGTATCTCTATCACGAGTGTGCAGGAAGGAGCGACAGAGGCGGCGGGATTCACGGAGGAGGAGGAGGACAGCCGGAGGAGGGAAATTGGGACGGTGAGGGTGGGTGGTTTTAGTAGGGACATGGGCCTCTACAGCGTCAGTAATGGTCCTCTGGAGGAAGGACAAGGCATAGGTGATGTCGTTGGGATGGTGATAGGTAAGAGGGTGGCTTTCGACATGGGTGGCGATAGTTTGATAACTTAAATACTATGGAGGAGTGCTGTCATTGCTTATGAGGGTGAGGAGGAATGGTATTAGGTGTTCTTTTATTGGTCTTTGCATTTCGTGTTGTCATTGGTGGAAATAAACGTTTTCCACTGTAGTTTCCTTTATTGCTTACCACTGGTGGAAATAGGCGAATAGGAAATTGAGCGGCGACTGCCTAGTATCGACTAGGGCGCGTCAGCACTCTGTGTACCCTCCACCGCTGTGACCTGCCGCGTGCCTGTTGCTTTGCAAGAGCTGTCCTTCCGCAAAGCTGTCACTGCTGGCAGCCAAGACGCTGGAAGTCGGTACCCCTCTTCTGTATTCATGTTGTCGTGTCGCTTGGCTATTTCTCTAGCCTCTCTGATCTTCCTCCTCAAGCTAAATGGCTGTTTCGCCAGTACGCGGGGCTCTCGAAATTCAATCTTCATCCTGCACTGTTCCTGGTGTTCTGCCACGGCTGATTTGTTGTATTGTTTGAGACAGATATATCTCTCGTGTTCAGATAACCTTGTGCTTATTTGACGCCCAGTCTCGCCTACATACATCAGTCCACATTCGCACGCGATCTCATAAACTCTGGCGGCCTGAAACTTGTCAGTTGTATCTTTCGTCGAGCCCAGAACGTCTTTTATTTCGTTGTTGCTACGAAAAATCGGCTTAATACCTGTCCGACGAAGAATTTTGCCCAGATGTTCACCGACACCTTGTATGTATGGTAGCACGACGGTGTTCCGTGTTTTGTTTTGCATTTCCGTATTTCCCCCCTCCTTTGCGCCATAGTTTTATGTATCATCCTCATGTCGTAGCAATTAACTCTAAAAATGGACCTCAGGTTCTGTAGTTCAGCTTTGAGATTGTGTTCATTGCTGATCCTGTAGTCTCTCCTAGTTAAAGTTTCCAGGGACAATTTATTTTGCGTACGATGGTGGTGGGAGGATGCATGCAAGTACCTCTCCGTGTTGGTGCGCTTTCTATAAACTCTGTGTCCAAGCTTCCCATCAGGCTTACGGTAAACTTCCATGACGAGAAAAGGCAATGGTCCGTTTTTTTCTGTCTCCATGTGAAATGAATTTTACTGTGCTGCGGCGGAGGGTACACAGAGTGCTCACGCGCCCTAGTCGGTACTAGGCAGTTAGTAAACAGCCCTACGCTGCAGTCGTCGCTCGATTTCCCATTCGTCGATTTCAACCAATGGCAAGCAATAAGGGAAACTCCGATGGAAAATGTCTATTTCCGCCAATGATAACACGCAGTACAAAGACTAATAAAATATATCCAATGACAGCACTCCTCCATAGCGCATAAGTAATCAAACCAGCGCCCGTTCATCTGTTAGTAATACATCCTGAGGAAGGCGTCTTGCAATAGTCGCCGACAATGAGGTCCCAAACTCAGAAGAATTTTATTGACTATAAAACTTTTTGCTTGTAGTAGGTCTAATAGGCATTTGATATTGATGCTTCGTGAATTATATTCTGACGTGTTATTTATGCAAATGAGGTACATAAAATGACTATCTGCTGCATATTAGAAAGGCCTATTTCGTTTTATCTAACAGTCAGTGACAAAATAGACGAAATCAGATCGAGAAACCACACCAATCGTGAGTACTATTCATATTGACAGCTTTTTCATTATTAGACAACGACATTTTGATTTTTAATGTAGCGAAACGTTTGACGGACTTCGATGAGGTAACTAATTCTTTTGCAGAAAGGAGAGCACGCCGTGTAAAGCTGTAGCAAGATTAGAGAGGATAAAATGTGGGACCTAAGGACTGAAGAAAGTGTACTGTCTTGCTTGTCTCTTGTCTTTACTGGTATTATGTTTCCTGTATTTAATACTGTGTCACACGAAAGAGAAAGTTATTAGTTAATAGGCTATTTTTTTTTTTTTTTTTAGGGAGGTAGGATGTCAAACCAGCCGACTGGGAGCACGAGAAGCACCACAGAACATTTTAATTTACACTGTCCTGAATATAGGTTTGATGGCTTCCACTACAATATACACGTTTGAATTCCACAGAGCGAAATAGTGATTTGCGATAGAAGAATGCTGTGTGAAGAGGCATGGCACTGCACTTTGGCACATTTAAGACATTTCCTTGAACATGTTCTGGCGTAATCACAAACGCTGGATCGAAGAGGCTGAACGCAAGAGCAGAGAAGGCGGTGAGGAAACGGCGGCCAATGGTGAGCGGAGTTGGACTACGCCACGCCAGGCACGCCCCCTGCAAGACGTGAATAAAAGCGATGCTCCTGCCAGCCTCAGCCGCTCATATCGGCCCTAGTCTGCAACGTGATTAGTGCTATACTGTCAGACTGTCGTGATTTGTATCAAGTGTTTCCTTGGACTCTGTGTATAGCAAGAACTGTACTATTTTCATGTCGCCTCACGCTAGCAGCATTTGCTCTAGTAAAGTTATGTATTGTCAATTGCTTCCTAGAAATAAAACTGCTAATGTTATTTGTTTGAGTTGTTGCATAGCATTCTGAGAACGCTGCATCCTGTAGGGATCCTATTAGCGACGAGTGGGCAAAACCCCACAGAAAATATAGATTTTATACATTAGACTCTTCAGAAAGATGTGGGCTACAAAACGAACATATTTTTGAAAAGTCGATTCTCTTAAAATTTTTGACGTCCTATCTAAAACGCTTGAAAGGGGGGAGAGGGCGCCACTATCAAAGTTTTGCCCCAGTTCGGCAATATCGTAGATCCAGTGCTGAAGCTACCCCTACTCTTATCTTCCACATTGTGAGCTATGTGCCTCAGCTATGATTATGGCAGCGAGAGACAACAGTGTCTTGTACACATAGTTGTAAACTGCTCACTTTCCAAAACGGTGACTAGTTTAGGAATCAGTTCCAGTTTTGCTGCAAAAACTGTATCTAATCACATTGTTTCACTACTGCTTTAACTGAGTTACTAATTGTCACAAGTAAGAGACGAATCTTAACCCTCCCTGTCATATCTGCCCTGGCAACTGTGCTGGAATAGCCATAGTCGTCGAGAAAGTCTCTGAACAGATTCCAAGAAACTGTCAGTGACGCGAATCTTTATTTTGTGCATCATCTTAGTACCACACAACACGGGGAAAAGTACAGAAGCCGTGAACAAGCTTGTTAATATACAGAAGCCGTGAACAAGCTTGTTAATATGCATACCTATGGTGGATCTGGAAGTGAAAAACGTATGAAAGTGCTCAGCTGCACATTTACCTATTTCTTCTGTTTTGTTTCTGCTTCAGATGTCATACATAAATTTTTTACTTGTGAATAATTTCATTTATTATTTCGTCGCATCAATGTACTCCTCTATTATCCACAATATCACCACATTTTGATGGTATTCCTGATATTCTAGTTGTGTATAACACGAGACCGGACATAGATGCAGACCATTTGAAGTCATCACTGTGTAGTATTTTACTGCTCCTTGACATTATGGAGAAGATCGTTTGGCACACGTTTTCATTTTTGTTAAAATAAGCTTTCGCCTCTAGCCGAACGGGATAGGTCTGCAACTTATGTATATTTTTCAGTGTTGCAACTTGTTGTCAGTTTGAAGCCATCTATTAGACCGGCTTCTGTTATTGCAGCTCCACAGAGGGCTGGCTGGCGCAAATTGTGGATAGCAGTGAGGACGTTGTGAGCTGTCCATAAATTCTTCTAGTGCATTTGAGACTTGGTAATATTGGTCGAACACTTACTTTCGGTATTGGTGCTGAGTGATCCTGATAAATTGTCGTAATATTCTACTGATGAAGTAATCTAAATAGTCATTGCATTCATATGACATCGAGATCGTAAATTTAATTTTTCGACCGTAGGAAGTCATTCCATGCTTAAATTTGAGCTGGTTTTGTATTTCATGTAGTGAACTGTTTGCATTAACTACCACCAGAGCTACTGCAAGAGCTAAAGGAAGCAGTCTCATGTTTGCTCCGTGGCACCATACTCGTCTTGTGATCTTTAAAGCAAGGACAGTTGCTGGATCAGATCTCGTTGGACTACACTGTGTATAGATTCCGTTCTTTTTCTTTGCAAATAGCCAGAACGGAATTTAGTAATAAAATTTTAAGAAAACTGTTGCATTGCACCAACTGAACGATCAGTCCGTTTTTATTTCTAATCGTCAACCATCTTCTGTAAGGCAATATAAGTCATTCATCATTAGTTTGTTATTGTTAGAACTACTACTGTTATTCGCTCACTCATAAGAGCTTTCCTGTCCATTGTAGGTACCGATGCACATGACCAGTGAATCTGGAAGAATGGAATGTTGCATGTTTCACGACGTAGAATATGCACATTTACATCGGCGTCCCATTTCCAAGGCAGCAGCAAAAGCCCAGTTAGAAAACTTGGCAAACGGAGGCCGGTGACACAGGCAGAACTCTGCAAAAATTTCTGTTGATTTCACAGCGTGGCGATAGATTCGTCTCGCTGTAGACTAATATACTCAACAATTGAATATGTAGTGTGGACTCTGCCACTGCTATAGGTAGCTATGAATTTGTGACCACGAGCATGGTTTACCATTGGCTCAGCTGCTGGTTCTAGTGTTACGACAGTAAATAGAAGACTGTGTCTAGTAATGTACCTGCTGTTGGAATGAGTTTTACTAGTGAATAAATTAGGGTTTTGTTGTATACATAGTTCCGCATAGTCAGCGCATACACATCTTTCCCACTAGAGCGCGCCTCGCTAAGCACAACAGCGCAGGCGCAGCGCTCGTCTGTCTCCGCACTACGAGATGGCGCTACCATAGAGACGGACCAAATTCTGCTTCCGCCGATCCGCGTATTAATATGTAACGCAGCCAATGAGATTGCTGCTTACGTAGAACCTTTTCTCCTCGCGGATCACACTCGCGAAGTGATATATGAACGTGTGAGGTATTATAACGAATATACAGACCTCCGATTAGTCAGTCTGCATCAGTCTGTACCAGTCTGCATCAGTCTGTACCAGTCTACATTTGTCTGTACCAGTCTATAGTCAAGTTTCAGTCTGCGCCTCATTGCGCCTAATAAGATTACCATATTCCTGTACATAGCCATGAAGATAAATGTATAGACACTTTTGTCAAGTATCAAAGATAGATGTGAGAATAAGATTAACATACCAATACCAAAGGAACTTCAGATTGTCAATTGTAAATAGCATCCAGAACCAAGTTAAGTAATTTTTATGCTTGTTATTATTTTAATAAATGGGTGTGAAAATTAATCAAGTTCTGTTTAAAGTTGGTCACCGTCAATCTGCTACTCTAAGTGTGCAAGTGGCATTTCTATCGTCTGACCTAATGGCAGAAGATAAACACGCCATGATAAGACCACGAGACATATTGCTGACACTCGCCTACTTCGTTAGAGTGACAAGTCAATTAATCTGATGGTGTGTGTACTGAAGGTCTTACAGTACGCACACCACAGGTTTCTTCTTGGTTTTATTTACACAGCTGCATAAACTAACTTCTGGGTAATAAAGTGCATGTTTAACTTGTGACATTCAATTTCGAATAAAATTTGTAAGCCTTGTGGCAGGAGGTGTATTGGTCTGCTTTCCTAACACCAAGCAACACCACACAAAAAAGTCGCTGGCAAGAGTCGAAGTGTTCCGGTGTAACGACAAGGGCCAGAATGAAGATGAAGAATGCAAGAGCAGAGAAGGCTGTGAGGCGACGTCAGCTAATAGCCCACTGAGAAGGACTGCACCACGACAGGAGCGGCCTCTATCCGAAGAGAATATAAGCGCTGCTCCTGCCTGCCTTGGTGCAAAATAGAAGACGGACACTAGCAGAGAGGGCTAGATGAGCAGTGATATTAACGATAGCAGTGAGTTATGAGCGATTGTGAATGTTTACATGGTCATCGCATATAGTGAAGGACACTGACTGTTTGCTTGTCGACCATCACTTGCGACAACTCGTTGTAAATCCAAAGTTAAGTATTGTCAATCTTCTTTTTGTAATAAATACCATTAATGTGATTTGCTTGAATTGTTATATAGTTATCCGAGAAAGCAGCATCCTAATGTCGAGCACTGATACTTTGCCTGTCAGCATAGACTCAATGTACAGAGAGGTGTGATTCTTGTTCAAAATGACAGTGTGTTGATCCCTAAAGCTTTGCAAAAAGAAGCGTTGCAGTTAATTCAGCAAGGATACTGGGGGATTGTTCATATGAAACAGTTACCACATTGACACTGTACTTGGTAGGGTATGGACACCCAAATAGAACAGATGACGTCACAGTGTCACACATGTGCGGAAAATCAGTCCGCTCTGCCACAAAAATTCTCTGCTTGGCCTAAGTCGTAATTATTATGGCAACATGTGCACATTGACTTTGCGGGACCTTTTTGGAACACTCGCTGGTTGATTGCGGTTGGCCAGCCGGTGTGGCCGTGCGGTTCTAGGCGCTTCAGTCCGGAACTGCGTGACCGCTACGGTCACAGGTTCGAATCCTGCCTTGGGCGTGGATGTGTGTGATGTTCTTAGGTTAGTTAGGTTTAAGTAGTTCTAAGTTCTAGGGGACTGATGACCATAGTGTTAAGTCCCATGGTGCTCAGAGCCATTTGAACCATTTTGAACCATTTTTGATTGTGGTTGACTGATATAGCAAGTTTACTTCAGCTGTCCCAATGAACTCGACAATGTCACGTAGCACAATTCAGGTGTTGTCTTCTATTTTTTGCCTCGAAGGTTTACCTTAAGTCATAGTGTCAGACAATGGCCCTCAGTTCACGTCCAATGAATCTGAAACATTCTGTGAACGCAATGGCATACAGCATCTAACCAGTTCACCGTTCCATCCACAGTCAGACTGCGAAGTGGAACGTTTTGTCAGAACCTTCAAGCAGCAGATGGCCAAACGTTGCCCCGCAAACACCAGGGATCAAGTATTGCAACTGTTTCTCGCCTCCTATCGTTCGCACCCACGAGAAGGACCATCGCCGGTGGTATTGCTTCACGGCCGTCGCCATTGGACACTGCTCCACCCGCTCCACCCTCGTCAGCATCCGGCGCCGAAGGAAGGCCGCAAGTATCGCTTCGCGCCTTAGGATATTGTCTTATACACGGTTTTTGGCGGCAGCAGATGGTGGGCGCAGGGTGAGATCGTCCGTCGACTTGGCTCTTGCTTGTATATTATTTTAGGTCCAGATGGCTTGCAGTACCGACATCAAAATCAACTTCATATCTGCCATGTGCACGACGATCTTTCAGTGTCTCTTCCCCCAGATTCACGGATCCAGAGGACAGCGCGGACACAGCAGCCGCCAGAGGGTGTCATCACGACATTGCAGGACGACTCCATGGAGACAGAGCCTTCGCCTCCCCCGCCTCCTCTCATCCTACCGATGGAGCTTTACCCGCCCACACTGCAGCAATCGCCACCTTCTTCGTCTGGTTAATGGCAGTAGGATGTGGACGCGTACCCTTCTAGTCGTTTTCTGGGGGACGTTTCCGCCGGAGTGAAGGCTGGACGGCACAGTACGACTGGAAGCGTGACGCCCCCAGCAGCCACAGCTTCCAGTCCCGCGATGCGCGCACTCTCCTGCCTTCCTCGCCGTGGTTGCACTCCCTAGACGACGACGGTCCGTCGCTTTGGATGGGAGGAATGTTGCGGCGTGATGAAAGGGCCAGAATGAAGATGAAGAACGCAAGAAAAGAGAAGGCTGTGAGACGACGTCAGCCAATAGCCCGCTGACCAGGACCGCACCGCGGCAGGAGTGGCCTCTATCCGAAGAGAATATAAGCGCTGCTCCTGCCAGCCTTGGGGCAGAGTAGAAGACGGACACTACCAGAGAGGCCTAGATGAGAAGTGATATTAACGATATCAGTGACTTATGAGCGAGTGTGTATGCTTATTGTATACAGTGAAGGACACTGACTGTTTGCATGTCGCCCATCACTTCGACAACTCGTTGTAAATTCAAAGTTAGGTATTGTCAATCTTCTTTATTGTAATAAAAACCATTGATGTGATTTGTTTGAATTGTTGTATAGCTATTTGAGAAAGCAACATTCTTTAGGCACCCTATAAGAGACGAGTGGGCAGGACCTCACACGAAGCGACCATCAATGACATTGACTTGGATTTTTCCCATCAGTTAGGGATCAAACATGAGGGGAACATTACGAAAGCAATGAACACGCTACTTAGTATGCATTGTATGTATAGATCTCGAGGTGAAAACTATGTGAAGGCGCGGAGTTGCACATTGCCTACATTTACGTTTTAGTTTCTGTGCAAATGAACATATTTTTCAGTTTCTTCTCATCTGAATCCTCAAATGAATTGATTATTGTATTGCATCGAATAATCATTTAAGGGCGTTTCTTCTTGCTTTTATCCTCTCCACCATACTTCGGCATTCTCGTGGTAATCGTGAAATTCTATTCGTATGTGGCACAAGACTGCACGTAGACACAGTAGATCTCAAGGTGCAAAGTGTTTGATATCTTACTGTTCGTGACGTGTGGGGCAAGGTTCATTTCCAATTACTTTTTATTCCACTGAAGTAAGTTTTCGTTGCAAAGTATCAAAGTAAGTGTCTTATTTGTTTGTATTTTGGAGAAATTGTAGTCGTGATGGAAAATTATATATCTCAATATTTCACTTGTCGTATGCTGCATAAGCGGAAATTAATGTCACTAGCTTTGCCATTCCTGCGCAGAAATTATATAGAACCGGCATGTACAGCTCCCTCCCACGCCGGAAAGATTAAAAAATGAGGAATTTTTGATTAAACTAATTGAAGGCCTTAAATATAGGCAGCTTAAGGGACAACGTTAGAAAGTATCAGAAGATAAATCTGCTTACAAACCAAACGTGTTCGCACCTCCCCTCTGAGAACCCGTATAAGACGAGCATGGCTACATAGCTGCTCCTGGCACAGGTAAGAACTGCAAATATTTGACAGTTATATGATAGTGTACTTTCTTTCGCATGTGGTGCTGAATTGTTCGGCTAAATTCACTTGGCATTCCCTTTCCACTTCGATGACTTACGCTACGTACGCCTCATGTGAGATGAAACACTGACACAGAGATTTTAAATGTTAAAAAGTATGTTGTGAGTTGTCAGCTGTAATCATGCTGCAGACCCGGACGCACTAGGTTTCCATTGTACGTTTTATTTAATGTCCGAAAGATCAGACACAGCGCATTCACATACATGTTAACTGTCCCGTGTCGCTATCAGCGCGGACTTATGCTCTGCGGCGGTCACGCTAATTCACGGTATAGTGTGGATTTTGTGCTTCTGTGTCATGTAAGTCTTAGTTTTATTATTTGCTTTGTTTTCATGACATATTGTGAATATTCTGAGACGATTTGAATATGTTTCCTTGGAGTATTCTTCAGCTAAAGAGGCCAGGTATGTGAAAGCTAAAACTGATTTAGATTTTTATAATTTCTGGACGAAGAGAAAGCCTGCACTGCACACGAATTGATGAAACAATTTTCATTAAATAATTTTTTTAAACACTGGAAAAATCTGCTGTATTGAAGAAGAAAAATAAAAAATGGTTCAAATGGCTCTGAGCACTATGGGACTTAACTTCTCAGGTCATCAATCCCCTAGAACTTAGAACTAATTAAACCTAACTAACCTAAAGACATCACACACATCCATGCCCGAGGCAGGATTCGAACCTGCGACCGCAGCGGTCGCGCGGATCCAGACTGTAGCGCCTCGAACCGCTCAGCCACCCCGGCCGTCCGTAACAGCTAAAGTAAAATGGTTTATTTATTGCCTTGTAAATACTGTTTTATGTATTTTTAAACATAAATTTTCTCTATAAAATAAATGTTGATGTAAATACCTTTTTTCTTTTGAGTAATTGTTGATTGAAGTAATAGCTGTCGAGAAACACTATTAAAAATGTTAGTTATTGGGTTGGTGCATAAGTTCGTAGCGTTTTTCCATATGTTTGATAAACACAACAGATACACATGGTAGAACCCACCTCCGTGGCAAAGGTCGCTAACGCACTATTGTGAGGTGGCGCTCGATCCAAAGGTAGAACGGTTCGTATCCTGGTGGTTGAAAAAATTTTCACCACATGTATTTGTCCAGCAAAGGAGAAGTGGTGGGGTAAAGTTCCTTATCACCAGACTTTGCGTCAGTGTCCTGCTTTAAATACAAAACCTCTCCGCAGCGTCTCACGAAGTGAGGGCATGTGACACTGGATGGTGATGTTAGCCACCTTGGTGCTATTTGCGAGGAGTAGTCTATGTGCCTGCACCGGGTTTCACCCCCTCCCTTCTCTCATCATGCAATACAAACATTACACTCACTCCACGCACAAGACATATATGTAGTATTACAAAAACTTGCAATGGAGCATTCTGCAAATAAAGAAACACATAACAGAGACTTTAATCGCCAATAATAGTTTCTCCTTCACTACCTACAACAATTTGCCAACACTGGGATAGCTTTTCGATTCTGCGACTGTAGAAATCACATGGGTTTGAGGCGAAGAACTCGTCCAGCTTGTTCGGAGCGCGTTTTCATCCGGAAAGGAAATTCCTTGAAGGTTGTTCGATAGAGAACGGAAAGGGTGAAAATCTGAGGGCACGAGATCAGATGAATAAGACGGGATCGGAATGTCTTCCTAACCCAATCCCTTGTATAGTGTTATCTATCAGTCTAGCACCCACTATCGTGGACAGCATTACTGCACGCAGTATTTCTGGTCGTTCTTGGACTGCGTCTGCAAGATGTCTCAGTTGTTGACAAAAAACGTCAGCAGTGATGGTTACACCCTGGGGAAGTAATTCGTAGTTCACTGCACCGTCGCTGTTCCACCAGATGCATAACATTATCTTTTGCAGAAGCGTGCAGGTCTTTTGTATGGGGAGTTGCTGCTTTGTTTGGGCTCAGCCATTCCTTTCTTTTCCTTACATTAGCGTAAAGACACCATTCCTCATCACCAGTAATGATACAGGATAGGAATGGTCGGTGTTATTCACAAGCCAATTGATGACGTTGAAGCAGAGGTAGCCATATGGTCACCCGCTACTTTTTGGGATTTTTGGCTTAGACCATGCGGTATCCATACACGCGATTTTTTAACCTTTCGCATTGCACGTAAATGTTGCACGATGGTGGGATGATCAATGTTCATCATATGTGCCAGTTCTCGAGTACACTGACGTGCATCATTGCGGCGTATGACCTTTAAAGATCTCCATCAAACCCAGAATATCTTCTTGAACGTGGAGAGTCACTAATTCAAAATGATTCTCCTTAAAACGAGAAAACCATTTCCTTGCAGTGCTGTGTGTGTGAATTCCTAAGGGACCAAACTGCTGAGGTCATCGGTCCCTAGACTTACACACTACTTAAACTAACTTACGCTAAGAACAACACACACACACTCATGCCCGAGGGAGGACTCGAACCTCCAGTGGGAGGGGTTGCGGAATCCGTGACATGGCGCCTTAAACCGCGTGGCCACTCCACGCAGCCCTAGCCGTGCTCTGTCCAGTGGCATTAACCTATTACACGGTGTAAATGTTTCTCAAACAGAAGAATATGTGAAAAGTCCCGATTTCTCCTCTTGGCACTCCATTTACTAGCATGCACATCTGGGCTCAATGTCTCAAATGGTTCAAATGGCTCTAAGCACTATGGGACTTAAGGGGAGCCGGAAGTGCCTATGCTGCCCATGTTAAAATCACTAAGTTTGAGGAACATTTATGAATAAACTACCAAATAGAAAAATTTGAATTTTTTTTACATATAGAGTGGCTTAGTATTGCAGTTATGACAGAGGGATTTTGGAGTATCTTTTCTAGTTTCCTTCCAATTATTTTTTTTTAATGACCCAAATTTTTTTTACAAATAATTGCTTTATAATTAAACTGAAATGAAACTACTTAACATATTGCCAAATGGCTGTGTTACAATGTAAGTTTGACCACTAGGAGTGCTGTATAAAAATTTCACCTCTCTAGCTTGAGTGGATTTTGAGAAAATGTTCCTTATATTCGAAAAATTCTAATTTATGGGAAATGGCTATCAAAGTTTCTCAATACATCCCTGCGCTATGGGATGGATTATCAGGATCTTCTTCTTCATCCTCCAAAAGCTTCCTCTTCTGCCTTCTTTTCTGGCCTGTCGATCCATCATACTTCATATGCTTTTCTCTTCTTTCTGCTCCTCTTATCCTTTCTCTGTCAATATTTCTTAGTGCTCGTACAGTGTTCACCCCAGCTGTAAATCATAATGCCTTCAGAACTTCACACTTCACACTGTTCCCTTGGTTGTAGGTTGCTATTGCATCATAAATGCCAAAGTGCAGTGTTTTTATGCTTACAAACACCCTTTTAGGAATCACTTTCCAAACCAAATTGTTTACGCTCTCATTAGGATTCTGCATCTTTCTGTGTAGACATTTGTGTAACAATTCTGGCTGTGCTAAGTCGTGAAAAATAGGTTTTATTGCATTTATCATAGCTGCTAGCAAACCATGTTTGTGATCATAGTCCTTTTTTGCATTATATTTGCACCAGGAATCTTTTGGGCACAGGCTGTGTTGAGGGTATTCATTGGAAGAGGCAGTATGAAGGAACAATGCCCACACTGCTTTTCGCATGTCACTAACATTACTAGTATTTTTCCTTATAGCATACCCATTGTATCTCTGTAGACGTCCAATCACCTCATCAGTAAGCCTGCCTCTCCCTCCTATTGTCTATGCATCAGTGAGCTTACTTGAACCCAAAGTTTGTTTGAGCCTTCGAAGCCGTGCACCCATACGCTTTTGCACATGCCCAATGCATTCCAACTTTTCAACTACAAATTCATTTCCATATGGTTTCAGTTCCTCTATAGTCTTGAAACCTTTGGAGTCACCATCCCCAAGGTAGTATTTGTACCTAACGTTGTATCTGGGAACTGAACGTTCAAAAATTTGTTTCACTCCATCCACTTCCATTGCTCCACTTGATCCACTAAAATTTGCCTCACAGGTTCCACTGTGCTCTCCTTTGATTTTATTTTTGCACCTACAATGTTTTGATAATATTGCAACTTCTATCACTTTTGCACTATCACCACAAGTAGCAGTTACAACCCCATTCAGGGATTTATGACCCCTCTTTTTCCAGGAACCATCTAATGCCACTACCAAATCCCTGGAACCACCGTTCATTTCTACAGATTCCTCCACTGCTTCCTTCATGGTTTTCAAAGCTACATCTTCAACAGAGGATCCTACCAGTTCACAGTAGTACCCAAATTTGCTTGGAGGCGATGGCAAGTTCATAATACCACAAAACAGTTTACCAGCAGCAGACCCTTTTCCAATGGATCGAAGACCATACACAAGTCGAACATTCACATCAAACACTCTAGATCGTCCATTTTCACCAAAGAGACTGGCATGTGAATTGTAGAAAGTCACTTGATACTTGCAACATGCACAGATTATCTTCATCTCACAAGCTAAACCAAAGTGCTTTGTTATCTCTAGTCCCACTCCTACACTTGAACACATTTTGCACAGAACACTCTCTTTCAGCACAGAAGATAATAATCTAATATTCAGTACTTCGTTAATATCATCACTGTCACTAACATATTCACGAAATCTGTCACTTCCACCAGTCAGCTTCTTGCTAGAAGATGTCACAGGGCTATGGCCAGCCATGTGTTGCTTAGCAGAAGAACACACTTTTTCAGTAATTGTAGTATCGCAACTTGGTATTAGTGTTAATTTTCTTTTCCCTACATTCTTCCTCTTCTTATATACACGGTTACTAAAACGTGGCATCGTAACCAGAACAACGCTTTACACAAGAAGTATAATACTACCAACAACAGGCGCAACACTGAACTAATTCGAAACGGTAAACAGCAAAGAGACGATGTTCCGCGCTTTTAGCGCTTCATTTGTCACAGAAAACAATGTAGCCAACCCTTGCACACTCGCTGTATGCGTAACATAAGGCGCTGTATGCGCAAAGGCGAGAAAATCCCAAGCAGTTCGCCAGGAAGTCACAAGAGGGTGTTAGATGCATTCAGCGGCCGCCCATTTCCACTGCAGGCGTGGGGGAAAATGGTAATAACTCCACTTCTAGGGCGAGTAGAACAATAATTTAAAGTTTACATTAAAGAGGAATGTTCCAATTAATTTTCGGTAGCAAAAAAAAAAAATCGTAATTTTTTGGATTTGACCACCTCCAGCTCCCCTTAACATCTGAGGTCATCAGTCCCCTAGACTTAGAACTACTTAAACCTAACTAATCTAAGGACACCACACACATCCATGCCCGAGGAAGGATTTGAAAGACCGTAGCAGCAGCGCGATTCCGGACTGAAGCTCCTGGAACAGCTCGGCCACAGCGGCCGGCGGCGCTCAATGTCTCCAAATGACAAAATGATAATATACAGACTCAAATGGCAACAGTGAACTACAAATAAAAATGACAGTTGATAAATAAACCCATAGTAACCGGAATACCAACATGCAAAACTAGAATGCTACGAACTTATGCACCAACCTAATAGAAAACATACTTGAACGCTAAAATAACGTATTTTCATTTTAAAAGCTGACCGATTTCGATCTGTATGAGATCATCTTCAGACTAGTTACTCCATGATGACTGTTGGAAACGGTGGTATGGAGCAGAAATCACTCCGGGAACTGCAAGGGCAGCTGATCTCCGTGCCTTCCCAGAGCGGTTCCTGCCCCATGCCACCGGCTCCAACGCTCATTATGGAGTAACTGCTCTGACGATGAGCTCACACAGATCGAAACCAGTCACCTTTCAAAATAAAAATAAATTATTTTAGCGGTCAAGGCTGTTTTTTAATTAAAATTTTTAAATGTCGATGTTTTGAAATATTTAGTTGAGACTTTTCCTATCGTCCGTCTCTAATGACTCCGCTGTCGACAGGACGTTATACTCTAATTTTCCTTCCTTTCTTTTTCTCTCGTTTCATTTCTCAGGAATTAGCCATACAAAATTTGTCAAGGGCAACTATTATTACTTCTTATTTGTCTATTAATAAACTTTATCTTTGCTAGTTCTTTAATTATGATATTCCGCCTTTTTCTGTCGCAGTTCGTTGAGTTTTTCTAGGGCGCTCGCTGGAAGATGGAGTACAAAGTCCCAAATAACTAACACAAAAAGGCTAAACAAATAACAAAATAAATTATTACAATAAATGTTTGTATGAAAAATCCATTCTTCACTCCTTGAGAGCAGAGAAACTGTCAATGACGCATTCATTGAAACCTGTGTACCAAGTCTTTCTCGATGCACAGTACTGCTAGTGCTATTATCCACTCTTGACTTAGCATTTCTCAGAAAACATTTTACTCTCTACAGCGCAGAGAATGATCGCTCAGCCTCAGACGTTGTCATCGGTATGGTAACAATCAGTTTCAGGAATTTCATCGATTCACTAAAAGGCTCCTGTAAAATTTTTTCGAACAGGAGATGCAGAGTTGGAACAGCACCTGTAAGAGTTCTAAATTCCTTCCTCGTGTGTAGAATATGTTATCGCGTTCAAGGAAAGCATACCGTATATTTTGGAAGGCCATTGCACCAACGTGTGCAGAAATTGACTTGCATATGAAATAAGTTTTTCAGAATTAAATAAATTTGCAGTGACAAGATGCCATGTGAAGTAGAAGTATTCAGTTACTTAAACGATAATTATATCAGATAGTTCTTTTACAGCAACAGTTTTGGGGATTTCGTTTCCTCTCCTCTGGCTCTCTGTAGGATGCAGCAGTTCTCAGCGCGGGGATGTCATGTCAATGTGCTACCTTGGATATCCTTTATGGCATTTTTGTTCTACAGTCAGTGGGTCAACTACTCGTTTGGGTTATTGACTCTACAATATATCAACGTGTGGCCTAATGTCAGTAAATACAGGCAACAAAATCTGAAATGTTAGGTGCTCTGATTTCAGATGGAGTCCTCGTACTTCAGTAATTGTAATAGTATGCCATGAGATAAGTTCAGTTTGCTCCAGGCATTATACTACTAGGGAGCAGAGAATGCGAAGGTAGCGGAGTGGAACAGTTTTCCTACCCCTCGTCTGCCCTCCATTTCTGAGTGCCAATGAGAAACTTTCGGCCGAGGCCACCATATTCCTAATTTGAACTCATACTGTTGCCACTGCATCATTTCCGTCACAGGTGCCGTCCAGGTACCATCGTAAGAAGCAACGACAACCAAACGAACAGTTATCGTTAAGAGGTTGAATGTGGAAAAACAGCGCCTCATTTATGCTGCCGCCGGAACGACTTTACAAATTAGTTGCCATCCAGTATCCATCATTTTCTTGTGTGATCTCTGTATCGCACGTTTGTGATAAGAGAAGTGATTTCCATCACATGGTATTGCTATTTTTGTTTGCGAGTGAAGATGAGTGAGTTTCGAGACACTGAGAGCCAAACAAGGTATACGAATTTCTTCACGACCTTAAAGACAATGCCATAAGAAACGATATATTATCGGAAATACGGTCGGGAACAGCAAAACGTACAGGGTATATTTACAAGAAGCACAGGCAATGGAATGAAATTTTAATTTCCGGGCCGGCCGCTGTGACCGAATGGTTCTAGGCGCTTCAGTCCGGAACCGCGCTGCTGCTACGGTCGCAGGTTCAAATCCTGCCTCGTTCATGGATATGTGTGATGTCATTAGGTTAGTTAGGTTTAAGTAGTTCTAAGTCTAGGGGACTGATGGCCGCAGATTTTAAGACCCATAGTGATTACAGTCATTTGAACCATTTTTAATTTTCGGGGAAAGCTGTTAGCGGAAGAAGAACTGTCACTGATTTGTTTGATTCCCAGAAAGGCGTTGTTCATCGCACTACATTAGAATTTGTAACCGTGGCGCGTATTATACAAGGCGAAAGGTAGCAGATGTTTTTACACGATAAAATGTCTTTCACAGAGGGCAAACGTTCTAGTGAAAGAATTCAAAAATATTTGGGATTAAGGTACAGAAAATGCAACAATGGGGGACGTATTTTGATGAAGAGATCCGGTATGGCAACTTTTCTGGGAAAAAGGCACAATATTAGAAAAGAAAATCATCGATACCCTATTAGTCATCTCGATCTGGCTCAATTAAAATCGTGCCAGAAAGCACATCTGACAGGATTCGAAGGGTAATGTCGGTTTGAAAGTACCGACTTCCTTAGGAAACGGACTTATTGTCTGTCACAGAGGATCATCTGAATACGTCTTTATGAAAACAGCAAAGCTAATATTTACATCCTGGCATTTGGAGCGACCAAGTACAATCTCGACGCCGCAAGTACTCTTGTCTCGTCAGGATGGTGCGTGAGTTCTGTGAAAGTAATGAAAAGAATAAGCGAACACAATCACTGATATAAATATTGTAATATACTTAAAATGGCTCTGAGCACTATGGGACTTAACATCTTAGGTCATCAGTCCCCTAGAACTTAGAACTACTTAAACCTAACTAACCTAAGGACATCACACACATCCATGCCCGAGGCAGGATTCGAACCTGCGACTGTAGCAGTCCCGCGGTTCCGGACTGCAGCGCCTAGAACCGCACGGCCACCACGGCGGGCTAATATACTCGACTTTGGTACAAAATCCATATACAAGTCCTTGTCTAAATCCGTATAGAAGTCCTCGGCGTAGCCGGAATACGTTAAACACTTCAATTGTTCACAATACAGACATAAACATAAATCTTGAGGCCAATTCTGATGAACTACTCCCGTGGAGAAAGTTATGGCTGCACTATGACGATCCTCGACTGCTGATAACTGGAGCAGCTCGACAACTGGACGAGATTCTGCCGTCGGGCGGTTTGTTATTCATGTAATCTTTGGCGCTGGTGGCGCCTCAGCTCAGGGGGCGCGGCACTCGTGCGGCGCCGACCGCGGCACCTCTAGCGCCAACGTCTGTACACGGTGTGGTATCGACTGGCTACGATGCCACACAAATGCTGTGATTATCATGTATTTGAACATAGGTTTTTATATTTATTACGTGATTTAGAAGAGGGTTGTGTTGTCACCATGGGTAACGCCGGTTATCACTCAAGGGGAAAAAAAGAGACTTACTTAGTCAGATTCAAAGGAGGAAGAAATTGCACAGTGACTAGAAGAGATAACTATTTCAATTTTGGGATGCTATGCTAAAGCGGATGTGTTGGAGGAAGTCAGGCGCCACAAACACTTTTGCAGTCATTTTGGAGTTGACTCCTTAGCAGTAGGAAAGGGTCACGACGTCGTGTTGCTGTCCCCTTGTCTGCCAGCACAGTCCGATAGAAATTTATGGGCCCTAGTGAAGGAATAGGTCGCTCTAGAAATTTCACATTGAAGATGTGCAGAGCGGTGTTGTCATGGTGGAAGATTCGATTAAGTGCATAAGTAACATTGAAAATCTGCAAGTAAACAACTTTCTAAACGAAAACATCCGGAAAAAGTTTGATGAAAGTATTGCTATTGCTTCGAATGACTCCTCGGGTAGTAATTCTTCATAACGATACAATTAAAAAGCAATAAATTGTGATGAATATTATGTTACTCGTTCCTTCCCCTCCTCACAGCTGTAAACGCTGTTCCCTCTCTTCGCTCCCTTTCTTGTCGCCTTCCCTTTCGCCTCTCCCACACAAAAATTAATCAGTGCGACGCAGAACAGCCGTCGGGCATACACTGTCGGTGCTGGCAAATTTGTTGGTGTTACTTGTGGGAGACGGAAGACCCATGCTTACTGCTTTGCACCTGGGTGTAGACTAACGTTCTGAGCTAAGTATTGGTTAAATATTCACATAATCAAAGCTGACACGGCTTTATAATTTAATAGATGAGCATTAATAGTGTATTTAGCTGTAATATACTTCTAAATTCCGCGAGAATACATTAATATGGAGAGGCTGCTATTTCACTACAGTATTTGCTGAACGTTTCCTTGGCGTAGTGTTTCGAAGCCATAAAAAATTGTTTAAAATATGTCATTATCAGCTTCTGGCTGCGAAATCTTTATCGCAGTGTGCTGTCGGCCTATTCCGAATATCATATCTTTTCCAAATGAGCGCCTTGTAATGTACTATGCATACGTATGCCAGACAGCATTGCTCGAAAACTTACAACTGCTAAGGAACAGAGACATTCTTGTACGGGTGTAATCACAAGCAACGATAGACGACATGAAACACAGTACATAGACAAGAGGTGGAGTGGTATATTTATAATGAAAAATGGTACAGATTTCAACACATGGGAAAGCATGATAACAGGCATAAATAACGTTCATGTTTGACACAGGTCAGGCTACCAATATAAAGGTCGATACCGGATTGTCAGTAAGGAATATGCACTTTTCGAACATCAATGCACATTTTTCACCTGCTATTAATGCTGGCTGCCAAACTGTTGAAGAATCCTTGAGGAATATTGTTCAAATCCTCTCTCAAGGTGGTTTGCACTTCTTGCACGGTTCTGGGAGGGGGTGCTCGTTGAAAAACACCCCTGCCAAGGGTTTCCCAGGCATTCCCTGTAGGGTTTATGTCCGGATAGTAAGCAGGCCATTCCATGTGTTCAATATCTTGATTTACCAGTGGGTCCGACACCTTAGCGGTCCTGGGTGGGCGGGCATTGTCGTCCACAAACAGAAATCAGGACCTAGCGCACTGCTAAACAGATGGACATAATCCAGCATAATCTTCCTCCACTACCGCTGTGCTGTAACGGTTTCTCGTGCAAAGATATGCAGCGGTGTTCGGCCATTGCGCATAATGCGTGCCTGAACCATAACACCTAGGCCATACTGATGACGTTCATGAACAATCTGTGGTATTTAACGTGTTTCCCTCTCTCTCCACACTAACTAGTGGTCAGAATTACTTGCCACGGTGAAGCGGGATTCGTCTGAGAACATCACTCTAGATAGCTGTTGCTGACACCAAACAACGTGCTTCCTACACCAACGAATTACCTCTCAGCGATGGCGTGATTGAAGTTGGATGTATTCAACAGGCTTCCGAGCATACAGACCAGCCCGATTTAATCGCCACGAATTGGTTCTGGCGGAGACGTGTACGGGTAGTAACTGCAAGGTCTGCAGCGATCTGCCTAGGAAAGGGATGTCTGTTCTTTTTCGCCAATAGGGCTACACATCGATCCTCTTGCGGTGTGGCGGTCCGTCTATGACCATTGGCATGCTTTTGCATAGCATTTCTACTTTCAGTGGCCTTTTTAAATCTCGAGATGACACTTTTGAACACATCCATAACTGTGGCCACAGTAGTGAGACTTTCACCGGCGTCAGGCTGTCCAACTGCTCGTCCGCGATCGTAAGCATTCAAGTGATGTATTGCAGACATGTTGCCGTAACACAGGAGTTTGTACTAACACCATACTGCATTAACTGTCGAATGCACAAAGAGCGTTCGTGCACAGGCTTCGCTGCAGTTAACACGTTCCTCCCTCTACATTTCGTAGCAATTGTCGGCTGTTCCGTAGAAGCAGACAGTTGTTCCTTAGCAAGTGTCAGCTGTTCCTCAGAAATTCTCTAGTAATGTAGTTTGCAGCGATCGACTCGGCCGAAGGCTTCGGCGCTGGGACAGAGGTGTGCGGCTAGGCCACTAGTGTGGGGGAAAAGATGGAGGGAGTACTTTCTACACTTGTCCCCTCCCCCCCCCTCCCACCCTAGCCACTACTAACGCCAGGTATTTTCAGATGCTACTCCTGTTAGAAACAAGAGGCACTTTTATGTTCGCTATTTCAGTTACCGTCAATATTCCTTATGAAGAACTGCAAGAAAACTAGGAATCTCACTAAGATCTGCAATAAATTCTAACGTCCATATTCTGACTCTTTGCTTGGCCTAAAATCAGATAACCACAACAAATTGTGAAACCGTTGAAATATCAGTTGTCTCATCTGCGATAACTGATACAAAATCGGTGACACCAATTTCCTTTCTTACTCAGTTGTCACAAGCCTCCAGCATACAGGAAAGTAAATCATCTCGAATATGTTTAGAGGCGCTTTTGTAAGCAGTAACCTTAGAAAGATGATCGCTAAGCACAGCATCAATTTCGGCTGTGAGATTTATAAGACGACAGAAAATTCCTGAATCTGATGAGCCACAGCGCCCGTCATGTCTATGAATTGCTAGTTCAAAAGCATCATTCTAGTTAATACAATCCACAGTTTTAGAAAGTAAATAAAGATTTTTGTAAATCCGATTATTGTATTTTTCAGTTGACTGTCTATAAGCGCTGTCCAGTTTTTGACGACTATCGCGTTTCCATAAAAGATTACGCTCTAGCCGTACAGCCGTATATGATTTGGACTCCTCATGTTTCTTTATCTTTAGTGATAAATTTCTGAAGTCGTCAACGCCTCTTAGTGCCCAAGTCGTTTCTCGACCAACATCTTCTCTTGCAAACAACGAACACGAGAAACAGTACAATTTGTCTGTGATATCAAAATCATATACCCAACCTACTTTCTACCTGCAGATGTCTGGTCTGGAAATTCTTACAATTTCCTTATTTCTATTTTTAGTTTTCTTAAATATCTTGATTTCTACGTCGATCTCTATAGGTTCCCGATACGGGGCTTGTCTTTAAGTGGCATGGATAATAGTTTAGTCTTCTTTAACCTCTGGGCTGCATTTTCACACATACTGACTTCACACTATAGACAGTGCACACGTGAAACCTCACATCTTCAAACCCACAAAGGCATATCGAATACTGCGATGTGACAATCAGTAAGAGCTGGTCTTATTATTGAGAACCTAACGGCAACAAATAAGAGAAAATCCCTGCCTATCGTTACTGACTACAATCTTGTTATTTCAGTTTCAGAAATGTAACTGTGCATAGTGATAGTAGTTTATGAATGGGAATTCTGGGTGAAATAACGATCTTATCACATCTAATATCATGTTACACATCTGTTGTAAGGTTACCTACTTGGTCTCCTTGGTGCCCTCCACTCCTCCCTCTCCCCCGAGGAAACACCAGGAATTGATGGTAACCTGACATAAAATGGCGGGAAACCCCTCTCAGCCAACGGCAGCACAACAAAAATTGCGACAGACGCAATGGACCGATAGGAAGCGAGCTCGCTCCTTATCAACTTTTATAACTAGCTCAACTGGGTCTAGGCCCCTTCGTTTGAGGTACGAGCATCGTGTGAAAGAGGTTCAGGTTGTTATAAACAACAGCAACGTAAGTTATCAACAACAATTTTCTCTCATGTGTATTGTTCATTTGCATGTCTTTAGTCAGTTGTACTCTTTAGTGAATGTGTTTGTAAATAATAACACATATATAAAAAATAACTTAAGTTTTATTGAATTCTTTTTTCTTTTAACAATTCTTTCTTTTTTTACAATAATATTTTCTAGCTTATTTACAAGGTCATTGTACAATAAATGTTGTCTTGTAATTTGCTTATATGCATTTCTCTTTAAAACTGATAATCTCAGGTACTATTTGCACTAAAACTAACATAACTTAGATACTATGTTTCTCATATAAGTATTTTCTGATTTGTTTCCATATTTACATTTCTTTCACTCTATTTATATTTTATTAATCACTTATTTTCTCTTTACAATATTTATATTTTCTTTCACTTCTTTAAAAGAAATAATCTACATATACTTTTATACAGTATCTACATTTTCTTTTGATTGCTTTCATAATCTTAATTTCATCAAATTATTCAGTAAACACTCAATATACGCACTAACTATTTGCAAATAACTACACAGCAACACACTGTCACTCCAGTGAATAGTGTGAGCACGGGAGGATGCTGATCCCATTCCCACAGATGAACTGATTGTCATCATGATGGGACAGCCGTACATTGAGCTGCAGTGCGCTATATACCTTACGACCTCTCAATCCAAAGATTACCTGGTGCACCATTGTGGAGCAGCGCCAACGCCCTAAACGAGCCTTTGAGGCCGCACCCTTAGCCTACATTTGGGTGGAACCTGCATCTACACAGTATTCCTACAATTTAGATCTGAGGCCCACACATTCCAGAATATGTGACCCATTCGCCTCGTCTTTCATCAGGCTGATAACGTTATTGTTTTAAGGTGTTATTCCTAAAGAATTATTGGCTGCCTATCCAGATATGGCGAGTTCTTCGTGATTGTACCTAATTACGCAGCCTTTCACCCAGTAGATGAAACTATTTGTGTCCATGTAAAGTAACTTGGGATCTGCGAATTTTGGCTTAGCAAAGTCATAGTGAAAGAGGTACATTTGGAGTTTGGAGAGGTCCAGAACTCACATATCTATACAGACAGGCCTTGGTGAACTGCACTGAAATCTTGGACATCTGCACAGCGACTAGTCCTTCATTGAAGATATTGGCCACCTGGTGATGTACTCTCTTGCGCCATAACTCACACTGAACTGGTAAACTAACTGAATTTCACAATATTCTCTAACATTCTCCATGGTTTTCCGAAAATTTAATTATTCATTAATTTGTAAAAGTCTTTTCGAAGTCATACATCGCAAGAACCCTCTGTTCGTCACCGAAGTAAATATTTTGTGAAATACGTATTCCAACAAGTGATTCGTTCATCATATTGAACTGGCAGTGTTTCTCTGAGTGACGTCATTGCGAGTTTTCTATCAAGTCGATTTGAGGACCTCATAATTCTGATGTGTTATTGCCTTGTGCTTCTGCTGCGTAGTGGTATACTGTCTGGTATATGGGTTGTTTTTGTACCTTAATCCCATCATGTACTAGGGTTTCCTCTTCTCGAAAATCCACCAGTTCTCCATGCTGGTCAACGATGCTGGACTCGAGATGGTCTAATGTCTGAACAGTCACTTAGAGATACAGTATATTGGAGTACTGGGAACCTCTATGAATTTGTATCCTGTTCCTACTGTGCGAAGGGTTCCGTAGATTGTGTGTATTAATCGGTCGTTGATGTTCGAATTCGTAGCGATACTACGCTCGCCATGGATCATACTAACATAAAGTATATCCACTGGTTGATCTGAGCCGTAAATTTTCTCAGTGTTATTAATCAAAACTTGACTCCTACAGAAACTGAGTACTGATCCTATTGAACCTTTCTGGCTTATTATATCTCATTTTTTATTTATATTTTTGTTTTAAACGTCTTAACGTTTGTACGTAAGGCAAATCCTTTCACAGACAGTTTTATAATTACATTCAGATCATCAGTGTCGTACAGCCCAGGAGGAATCTTGAGAACATTGCTGCCTTCAAGGGGAAGATTATTGTTCGCATCAGTGATGTTTGGAATGCTGTTAAAAGTTTCCAGACGGAGGAAGTAATTCGCGCTTAATAGAGACAAGCAATCTGTTAACGCCACGGTGTACGATATGACATCTCAGGCTCAACTGACTTGGTGATGTGCGTGCTGCTTCTTTTTATAAATTCGTCAGGAGAAACATTAGACAGAAATGTCCACAGAGATATGAATTAAAGTCTTGGTAGCGTCGAAAATTATAGAACACACAGCTCTTAGCGAAGTATTGGCACAATTCTGGTGGGCATAAATCCCTGATGGAGTGAAAGTACGGCATGTTATTTGCATTGCAGATCCTCCTGTGACGTTTAAGTTTACAATACCACATCCCTTGAATTTTCAAATCTCCTTCAGAAAACTATTCCACACAAGCACACCACAAAATCTTGGGCTTTTCAGTTTCTTGACGAATTTAAGCAGAGCAGTACTGGTAAGAGTTCTGTTAGGTAGTATAGTTAGGGGGAGCTGTAGCCAACCGCTGTGGCCGAGCGGTTCTAGGCGCTTCAGTCCGGAACCGCGCTGCTGCTACGGTCGCAGGTTCGAATCCTGCATCGGGCATGGATGTGTGTGATGTCGTTAGATTAGTTAGGTTTAAGTAGTTCTAAGTCTAGGGGACTGATGACCTCAGATGTTGAGTCCCATAGTGCGTAGAGCCATCTGAACCATTTAGGGGGAGCTTTTTTTAATAGACAGCCTAAGCCCTTTCTTGTATGGTTTAAATACAGTTCTTTACCGATAGCTACGTCCTTCATCATCCTATTATGCCTTTCAGATTACTGTAGTTGCTCCTGAGCGTTTTGCACATTCCTCAATGCTCAGGCTATGTTGGCAGCGCCACCTGCCAGTGACTCAACTTCAGATAGCCCTGTTAACGCTGGAATTACCAACAGGATAATGCCACCAGTTGGATTAGGTATTGGCAGGGCCTTGGGCATTTTAACTCGACTTCTTCTCACTCCTTTCTGCTTCTTCTTCATAACGCTTGAAAGCAATTTTTTAAACACCTGGTAGGTTTCTCCCTCTTCAGTGTGTGACAAGCCGCATTCATTATTTGTTTGAAATCTATTCCAGTACCCAATTTAAGTTTCGTACATGTTGTTTTATCAACAATGAATGCCACAATATGTTATCTTAAGGCTATATCCTCCTGCGACGTATTTGATTCACCTTATTGGCTAAAATTCAATCTGCAGCGCGACTTTGTGCCAGATCTTGACTTATGGCATATACTACATCATGCACCCCGTCTTCAAGTAGATTAATCCCCTTATCTCTACAAACCAGACACACTGAGAGAGGACAAGTCATACTCTCACTATTCTCCATATTCAGCGATACAATTTAATGTTGATTTTTACGCCCAAGACATCATGTTTGTGAGACGACAGGAAGTTATCAGCATGAGCAGGCGTTGATGGAAGCGTGTACGTTCTTAATGCGTGCGAGGTCTTTATAGTGGCTCTCCTTCAAATAGTATTTTTATGAAGTTGAGAACAAGCGGGCAGTTTTGTTATTTAACAGTAAATCTTGCAGTGGATGTTTGGGGCTTGAAAGCCACGTCCAGCTATTAGGATAAGGAACATCTCAAAGCACTTACTGGGGACAGAATGCTGGACCCAAGAACTTCTCCCGCGGTGCGCAGACGATGCGTTCGATCGATGTGGTGGAAAAACAGTCTACCTGGACCTACCTGTTAGGCACCTCTTGACACACCAGAGGCCGGGGGCGCGAAAGAAATCGGGTTAAAATGCCACCCTTAATTGTGAGAGGAGGGAAGAATTTTAATTACCACTGACGCTGAGTGAGAAAAATATGCGGTATCTCAAGTTCTGACTCTAGTTGGACAGTCGTAATAGTGTATTCTCAATTATACCATCGAAGCACCTTTATAGTTTGGGCCTCCACCATTCTCAAGTGCAAAGACGAGTGAAAAATAGAACATTTCAATCATAGTTAATGAAAGTCCACGTAATAACTTAGCTGCTCTATGTGAGGAGATACTCAACTTTGATATACTCAGGGGTTGTTGCTCCAGAAAGTCCTCGATCCTTGCGTCGCTGTAGTGCTAATTTTGAAATAAAACACAGAGTATAACACCTTTTTTGTCATATATTGTGGCTGATTACCACATACATAGGTGAAATATACATTGGCCGTCAGACAGCCTCTGAAAGACTCTCACACAAACAACTTCCAAAAGACATGAATGCAGACTCACCTTGTGGCTCATGCGCCACTTCTTTTTATATAAAACAAAACACTCGAATACATTATTGAACCTAAGATTTACAAAACAACAATTAAAAGTCATGAGATGATTTTAGTTCCTTGCATCAAAAAATGGGCCACATATCCTACACATTCTGATAATCAATTTGGAAAAGTTTACTTAATTTCATATATAATTTCAAGGAATTTACGGTACAACAGTTAAAGTTACATTTTACATAATTATAAACAAATTACTTTGAATAGAATAATACTAACAGTATTTCGGTTTGCTATCAAGTAGAGCTATCACTTTAAATAATCATAATGAATAAACTTTCTAGCTTTTCAGAAATAAGAGACAGGTAAATTTTTCAAGAATATGTGGTGCAACATGACTGCACAGTTCATATCACGAAATTTTAAAGCTGGATTATGAACAAACGGCTTATTCCCCTTAGTTGCTAATATAAATTGGGCAGTATTATTGAAGTGAAATTTAATATGAAATAGTAAACTCATTTGTACTATTTTTTAAAGGGTAGTTTACTACTGGAACTGGATATAGATGTAACAGTATAAAGTCCAAAAAGTTGAAAATTCATGCTAAAATGACATCTTCAGAGGATGTTGACATGAGGCAAGAATTACAGATAGGGTTGGGACGGTAGTCCCATTTCAGTACCGCCCTAAGCAGTTTTGCTAACCAAGGGTTAGTGAAATGCTCTTCTACAATCCTGAATGTGGAACGCAGACAATTTGGAAAATAATTACAAGCCAGTACCCAGAGATATACTATCAAATATCGGTGTGAATACCAAAAACAGGTGGTGAAAAACACCAAAAACATTTAATCATTAAATTACATAAGAAAAATCATGGGTAATTCGTGTAACACTCAGAACATATGAGATTATAACACTTTAGAAACAAAAATTTTAAATATAAAAACTTACAGTGGTATGAGGTATCAGTTACAACAAAACGTCCTAAAAGCATATATGACATACTCTCAAGATGTGAAACAAAACAAAGTTCAGAAACATGTAAAGTAGAATTCCTATCTAAATAATACAAGATACATTTTTGCACTCATTTTGAAATTTCATTTTCCTATGCAAGTTATTTCTTCTGGTGGGATCTCCACTCTCTACAGTCCAATGTGGTATTTCAGGCAACACTGTCTTTTCAGTATCTGAAGCCACACATGGCATAAGTTACCATCCTAATGGATGACATCACATACAATAAATAAAAGTTTCTGTCATCTATATACATTTATGATAACGATTTTCTATTTAATACATTTTTCCCTTCAGAATGTAGTTCGAAAAAATAGGTCATGTCACCACAAAAGTAGACAAAACATATAGTAGAAATAACACATAAGTAATAGTATCAAGATAGTGACTTAGATGAGCATAATCACCATATTATACATCACATTAATATCCTAACATTAGATAGTTTTCCTCCTCCTGTACATACAGAATTTCAAAGGCAACACACAAGTCTAGTAAGAAAGGAAACCGGTAGAGCAGCATCGACCACACAATGGTGAGAGGGGAAACAAGGAGTTCGTGGAATCTTGTGATTGCCGCGAAACCCTTTTGGGGGTGGTTGTGGGAGTGCTTTTGTGGAGTTTACAGAGGTTTGATGGAAAGTAACGACAGGAGATACTTGGTCTTGTGATACAGACTCCTGTCTTGTGTCGGTCTCCTGATTCAGATTCTGGTCTGGAGAGGATACTGGTCTTGACTTTTGTTATGGATAGGGTGCACTTAGGGACACTTGTCCTCAGCACGATTCCACACTAGCACTGGTCTTGACTGGGGAACCTAGCTGTACCGACAGTTTAGACCTCAGTCTTCTCGGACAACTCGCTGTGCCAAGGGTAATCTTATTCGTGACTGCTCTACCTCTTTGATGTTTGATCTCCTTGTGCGCACTGCTGTATAAGTGAGTCACATTGGTCCATGACATGACAGACGAACTGGATTGTCACATGGTGGAATCTACCGAAATTACAGGGCTCATGGGAAGGGTTTAATAGCGAAAATGGTTGCTGTAAATGTGGTAACTCAGAGTCACCTGTAGCCTTCCAAATCATACTGCAAGTCCAGTGTAGTCCTGTAAGTTTTTCAGTTTCATTCCAGGTCCACAGAAATTGTACCTGGAAAGATGAAGTTCAAGTGGCAGTTTATCAAGAATGCTACCACCACCTCTGCTGATTCGCTTTCTATTACCCATGATATTCTACGCAGTTTCTGCTGTTTGCGCACCATGCTACATTGCAAATTGCGATCGTTCACCCAATTGTTTTGTGGTTCTGGGAAGGCAACCTATTTCACTAACGCTCCGTTTCCATGACGTCTTATGACACTCTCTTGTGGTGGTGGTGGCATGTATAAGACGCTCAACACTGAGGTCATCAGTACCTATACTCAGCTAAAAGAGTACAAGTGTGGTTTTGAGTTGTTAGAAGCATGCAAGAAGAAAATGTATAAGGCAGTCATCTTGGAACTCTCTCACTCACCCTGTCACACGGATACCTCAAGGCAGAGTGTGAGTACAAAACTTAGCCCATAACCACACAACATCTAAAATAGTTGAAGACAGAACTATGACTATGTGGAGAAACCACCGTAGAAACACATTAAAATCTTCTGCTTAAGGAACTGTTGAGAAGACCAGACACCACACAGAATCCCAAAACACATGACATATTCTACGAGAAACACTATAAGTTCAGAGCATTTCTATATTTCCCCTGTGAAAAAACTCCCTGCAATTTCGTCACCATCACTGTCCTTTAAGATTTAAGTTCTCGGGTTTGTCCTCTGTACTTTGGACGCTGTAAATATCTCTGTTGACCAGTTAGGGAGTGAAGACTTCTCAAACGCTGTTTTGTATTTCGAAATATGCACCCAGTCACCTGTTTTGAACTTCTTCTTTCAGGAACCCACCCTCTTAATATGACTGTATTCTGTATTCAGAGGTGCATTGTCATGTGCATCCATAGGGTTGTTCCTCATTGTGCAATGTTCAGTTCAATTACACTCCCCAATAATTTGAGGGAGAATGTCTAGCCATGCGTATGAGACATGAAGATTATACTTTATCCACATTCGGTTATTAATGGTTCTATTCAGACGTTCCACAATACGAGCTTTCATTTGGGAGAATGTTGAATAGTGGTGTATCCTGTTTCACTCCATTACCGACTTGAAATACTTATTGTAAAATTCACCTCTGTGATCAGTCTGTAGGTTGTCAGGACAATGATCTGTACCAATCTGCATCAATTGTTCAAACATCTGTGCGACTTTTCTTCCAGTCTTCGCTTTTACAGGAAGGGCCCAGGCGAATTTGGAATACATATCTATGATCATTAAGATGTATTTGAATCCTTTATTCGATGGTGAGTATTGTCTCATATTCATGAGTTTGGCCTGCCATAAATCATCCAAATCACATATTATGAACTGTCTGCACTGGAAAATCTCGCAAGCAGGTCTTTGAAGTTCACAGACCACAGACTCCATTATTATTCAGTAACGAATCTTTCTCAAAGATGATTGATACTATTTAGTCCATATGAGTGTTATGCAGTATCTCCTACAATAGTTGATATTTTTGCTGAAACAGGGTTTATATATATATATATATAAACCCTGTTTCAGCAAAAATATCAACTATTGTAGGAGATACTGCATAACACTCATATGGACTAAATAGTATCAATCATCTTTGAGAAAGATTCGTTACTGAATAATAATGGAGTCTGTGGTCTGTGAACTTCAAAGACCTGCTTGCGAGATTTTCCAGTGCAGACAGTTCATAATATGTGATTTGGATGATTTATGGCAGGCCAAACTCATGAATATATATATATATATATATATATATATATATATATATATATATATGCGCGAAGCGGACTCCCTCATGATGTGTTAATAATGTTAGAGCTAGATTAGTCCGAAGGCCCTAAAATTAAAGCATGTATGTTATTGGGAATGCACATTATCTGGCTTCCAGCATCTGTATTGCAGGATCTGTCGGCTGTCACAAGACTCTTGTGAAGAAGTTGTTTCTGTCCACTCCGCCATGACGACAACTATACGGCCACATTGGCATACAAGGTATTTTATAGAGAACATACATGCAGCTCCTGAACTTTTATAAGCACTTACATATTGTAGAGTATATGAACAGACTTAAATAGGAGCACAGTTTTGCGTCTATACCTGTCGCAATTGGTCTATGCACTTCCACCTTCAGTCTGAGACAATATGAATCATATAAGTAAGCAACAGTTTCTTCCGATGGACGCAGAGTTCGGCCAGAAGACTCCTAAAACTTACTCAACAATGTTTAAATTGGTGGGCATACGATTGCCGCCTTAGTCGGAAATCTATAGCATATGTTATAAAATGACATGTGTACATTACATTCTTAAGCGTCTGTTCCTACAGATGTATGCACTCTCTGCTCTTAAATATTTTAATTGTTCCAGAGAAGTCTCCTACTGTGACAATATGATCTCCTAGCGTTATTGATGGCGAGCGAACATGGCTGCGGAGGAATGAAGAAATATGCTCTGACATATTACATAACAGATACAATTCATCAGCAGATAATATCACTTTAGTGTCACAAAAAGGTGGATTTTCAAATATGACTACCAGATGGAACTCCCGGTTGGATATCACACCTACACTGACGCATTTACAACCTGTGTAGTTAGTTGATTGGTTTAGGGGATGGGACCAAACAGCGAGGTCATCGGTCCCATTGGATTAGGGAAGGATAGGGAAGGACGTCCGCCATGCCCTTTCAAAGGAATCATCCCGGCATTTGCCTGAAGCGACCTAGTGTAATCATGGAAAACCTAAATCAGGATGGTCGGATGCGGCTTTGAACCGTCGTCCTTCCGAATGCGAACCTGTGTGGTTTAAACTGTAGTTAACATCAGACAACATAACTACCATGTCATGTGGCTTCCTCACATTACCTGCTACTACGCACCTCAATATATTAGCCCTTTGATGGTTCTCTCACGGCTGGATGAACTATTCATTGATCAATGTTTATATACATTTTTTTCACAACAGTGTGAGCAACTTAAAAAAATCATAGTATAAAAGATGGATACGCCTGCTTTTACTGCCAGTTTATCGCCAGAATGAACAAGGTAATGATCATTTGTGGAGCGACTGTGCTCGTCGTCAACTTAGTGAGGTCAGTCAGAGTATGCTACAAATCAGACCTACAGATCTGTCGACTATTACATCGCTATTTAGCGATAACAGCGACTGCAAAACTTTGATGTGTTCAAGAAGACGTCTTAACCTTGAGGTTCTGGATATTCCAAAACATATTACGACGGTTCAGCTGGAACATTATCGATTCCAAGACGACGACGAGTCACTTACAACTGCCTGTTCCATTTTCGAGGGACTGAAATCACGAAATATTTGTAAAGTGCTTTTGGACATTTATCGGAAACTCATTGAAAGACGTAACAGTTTCAGTATAGTAGACTATCACCTGTTTCCTACACAGCTTAGGCCTCAGTTATGTGATATTTCACACAGATTTAAATTACTGCCTCAGATGTTTAAAAATGATGTAATTCTATGTGTGTGCCCTGCTTTAGCATTATGATATGAATACTCATTGCCAGTCTGATGGGCCTCCAGCCATTAAAATGCACTATGTTGGTTGTAAAATGGAAAACAATAAATTATTTTTGTACCCACTTCAGGCATTTTTTCTGGTGTCAGAGGTCTACCAAGTCACAACTCTTATTTCAATAAGAGACAGGAGGACCTCATTAACTCTGCCTGTTGCTGTCACGTAAGCCACAGATCGTGGACATGTGTTTTTCATGTACTCGATAAACCACTTGCCTATGGCTGTCTCAACAGGCACTTCATATCTGATATTCATTTAGTAGTAATCGACTCTGTGACTGGACAGATTGGAGGTGGCAGCATCCTGGCAGCCGGCAATGGCACCGCCGATGGCTGCAGACAGTGGTGACGTCCAGCGGAGCGTAGGGCAGCACTGGCACTGCCAGGGGCACTAGGCAGTGGTGCCTTCCAGGGGGGCAGCGGGTGGCACTGGCACCGCTGGGGGCAGTGGTGGCGTCCAGGGGGGCAGAGGGCAGCACTGGCACTGCCAGGGGCACTAGGCAGTGGTGCCTTCCAGGGGGCAGCGGGTAGCACTGGAACCGCTGGGGGCAGTGGTGGCATCCAGGGGGGCGGAGGGCAGCACTGGCACTGCCAGGGGCACTAGGCAGTGGTGCCTTCCAGGGGGGCAGCGGGTGGCACTGGCACCGCTGGGGGCAGTGGTGGCGTCCAGGGGGGCGAAGGGCAGCCTTGGCACCACCAGGGGCACTAGGGAGTGGTGCCTTCCAGGGGGGCAGTGGGTGGCACTGGCACTGCTGGGGTCAGTGGTGGCGTCCAGGGGGGCGGAGGGCAGCACTGGCACTGCCAGAGGCAATAGGTAGTGGTGCTTTCCAGGGGGGCAGCGGGTAGCACTGGCAGCGCTGTGGCGTCCAGGGGGGCTGAGGGCAGCACTGGCACTGCCTGGGGCACTAGGCAGTGGTGCCTTCCAGGGGGGCAGCGGGTGGCACTGGCACTGCTGGGGTCAGTGGTGGCGCCCAGGGGGGTGGAGGGCAGCACTAGCACTGCCAGGGGCACTAGGCAGTGGTGCCTTCCAGGGGGGTAGCGGGTGGCACTGGCACCACTGGTGGCAGTGGTGGTGTCAAGGGGGGCGGAGGGCAGCACTGGCACAACCAGGGGCACTAGGCAGTGGTGCCTTCCATGGGGGCAGCAGGTGGCACTGGCACTGCTGGGGGCAGTGGTGGTGTCTAGGGGGGTGGAGGGCAGCACTGGCACTGCCAGGGGCACTAGGCAGTGGTGCCTTCCAGGGGGGCAGCGGGTGGCACTGGCACCACTGGGGGCAGTGGTGGCGTCCAGGGCGGTGGAGGGCAGCACTGGCACTGCCGGGGATGGCGGGCAGTGGTGGCATCCACTGGGGCGGCGAGAGGCACTGGCATCTCCAGGGGTGGTGGGCAGTGGTGGCATACATGGGGGCGGCGGGTGGCACTGGCACCACCAGGGGCAGTGGCCAGTGGTGGTGCCCAGGAGGGCGGCGGGTGGCAGGTGTCACTAGCATCTCCACGGGCTGCGGACACTGGTGGCATCCAGGAGGACGGCAGGCAACACTGGCACCACTGGGGCAGTGGTGGCGTCCAGAGGGGCGGAGGGCATCACTGGCACCACCAAGGGCACTAGGTAGTGGTGCCCTCCAATGGGGCGGCGGGCTGCACTGGCACCGCTGGGGGTAGTGGACAGTGGTGGTGTCCAGGCGCTGGTGGGCAGCAGGCGATACTGGCATCTCCAGGGGTGGTGGGCAGTCACAGGGGCTGCAGCAGTGCACGAGTGTTCTGACCTTAGTAAGGATAAGCTATATATTCTTTTAATAGGTTGTTGAATAGGTAGAGGGTCTGTGACTGAATCAACAAGTCTTTAGGAAAAAACACACTGTGCTTTATTCATTTTAGGTACATTGTATAGTGGTACCACAGAACTCGGAAAATATCTGCTGTTTGCAAGCCATACACTCGGCCTCTATGGTGTTAAAGCTAGTAGTCAGTATTGACCACATCGGAATTCCTCTCTACAGGTGTACAGCTTTTAGGAATGGTTCAAATGGCTCTGAGAACCATGGGGCTTAACATCTGAGGTCATCAGTCCCCTGGAACGTAGAACTACTTCAGCGTAACTAACCTAAGGACATCACACGCATCCATACCCAAGACAGGATTTGAACCTGCGACCGTAGCAGTCACGCAGTTCCAGACTGAAGTGCCTAGAACCGCTCAGCCACACCAGCTGGTCAGCTTTTAGAGTTACACTCTTTGGTACAGGGGATACACAGGAAATCATACACTGTTCAACCTGGTCCACTGTAACACTATTTTTGTTCAAATAGTCTACAAACTCATAGTAGGTAGCTCTTGCATATACCTGCCAATGACATAATCTTTCTGTAGTGATCGATGTTGTATAATACATATCATTTAATTTCACAACACACCATGAAGTTAATTCTAACGTAGCTTTGCCATACATTTCAACTATAGTAACATAATGGCCTAACATTTGAGTGTCAACCAGTGTAAGGGAAGGATCATAGTTGTCTGTCATGTTATTCTTCATATAATGCATCATACTGCTCATATATTCCCTCTAGTACTATGAAAAATGAACAATTAACACATTGCGCGTTTTCAAGTACAATAACTACAGCAAAGTCATTATCTGGATCCAGGGCAACATTTACTGGTTTAGATCCATATGCAGTAACGTTATATGTGCTTGCCAACAGTAGTACTCGTGATGGATCACTTACCTTTGGTTCTGCGGGCTGTGGCAGCTGCTGTGGTGCTGGTATGATATAGTTTAATGATGGTGGTGCAGCATAGCTGAAAGACACCAAGTACGACAAATTGGGAAGCTCATCTGTGGACTGCTGCGACAGTGTAGCCAGTAGTATGTAGGAGTCCTCATCTAACAGTTTCACTACCACCAGTTCAGGGGTGTGTAGTGTTGCTGGAAGAATAACAAACCACAGATATGTATTTCAATAAGTATTTGTTAATAACAATAGTAATGATTACATTATTATTAGAGACTTAGTTTCGTATCTAACATCTTATTCCTCTTGTCCTGGCGGGCGCTGGTTGATCCCAGCTGATGCTGCTGGCACTTCATCATCATCTCACTATGAAGTTCAGACCTTGAATGAGGGGAGGGTGAGCCTCGGGCTGCTGGATTCATAATACAAAAAAGAGAGGGACAGGGAGAGCTCGATTCCCACTGGTCACTGGGTTTCCCGCCATTCTACTGTGCTCCCATCGGCTGAGACGTGTTTCCCGCCATTTTATGTCACATGACCACTATTGCACAATTGGCTAAGATGTGGGGATTTCCCTGGATCACTTTGATCAATTCCCAGTGGAGAAGAGGAAGTAAAGGGCTGGGGGGCAGCATTGCTCCAGTGTGCGGAATGGGAGAAACCTGCCCCAATTCCCTTCTCCACCCTAGACTTTTGAACTCAGCAGCTGGAATACAGTCTTGGGGGGGGAGCAGAACCAGATTATGCACATGGCTCGAGTCGAGTATGTTACAGCTGACTTTCACTTTCAAACAAAGCTATATACGTTAGTTGCGTGGTTCAAATACTGGGTGATCAAAAAGTCAGTATAAAATTGAAAACTGAATAAATCATGGAATAATGTACATAAAGAGGTACAAATTGACACACATGCTTGGAATGACATGGGGTTTTATTAGAATCAAAAAAATACAAAAGTTCAAAAAATGTCCAACAGATGGTGCTTCATATGATCAGGATAGCAATAATTAGCATGACAAAGTAAGACAAATCAAAGATGAAATGCTCAATATGTCCACCATCATTCCTCAACAATGGCTGTAGTCGAAGAACAATGTTGTGAACAGCACTGTAAAGCATGTCCGGAGTTATGGTGAGGCATTGGCGTCGGATGTTGTCTTTCAGCATCCCTAGAGATGTCGGTCGATCACGATACGCTTGCGACTTCAGGTAAAAGCCAATAATCGCACGGACTGAGGTCTGGGGACCTGGGAGGCCAAGCATGACGAAAGTGGCGGCTGAGCACACGATCATCACCAAACGACGCTCGCAAGAGATCTTTCAAGCATCTAGCAATACGGGGTGGAGCGCCATCCTGCATAAACATCGTAAGTTCCAGCAGGTGTTTATCAGTCAGGCTGGGGATGATGCGATTCTGTAACATATCGGCGTACCTCTCACCCGTCACGGTAGCAGTTACAAAACCAGAATCACGCATTTCCTCGAAGAAAAAAGGCCCGATAACGGTAGATGTGGTAAATCCAACCCATACCGTGACTTTCTCGTTGTGCAATAGAGTTTCCACGACAGTTCTAGGATTTTTGGTAGCCCAAATTCTGCAGTTGTGGACGCTGACACACCCTCAGAGCGTGAAATGAGCTTCGTCGGTCCATAACACGTTACTCAACCAATCGTCATCTTCCGCCATCTTTTGAAACGCCCACACCGCAAATGCCCTCCGCTTCACTAAATCGCCAGGTAACAGTTCATGATGCCGGTGGATTTTGTACGGATAGCATCGGAGGGTACGCCTAAGTGCCAACCAAACAGCAGTGTATGGAATGCCGGTGCGACGTGCGACTGCACGAACGCTGACTTCCCCGTGCACAGACGAACCCGCTACAGTCTCCATTTCTTCCTGAAGTGCAGGCAGGCCAGCAGCAGCATACTACGCCTCTCTTTGGCCTCAGAGAAACACAAAAGATACAAATGAAGACAATTAGAGAAAAAAAAATATGGTGGACATATAATCGGAGACAAACACTTTTTAAAATACATGGAGCCGTTCATGGGTGTAGAGTCCAAAATAAAATTTGTTCAGACACTTGGACACATACATAGACGAAAATTGTCACACATGAACGTAAGTGCACAAAACGAATAACACTGAACCACTTAAGCACAAAACGACGGCACACACAGAAACACGAGGCGTTGATCTCCAGCGCGCGAATGTTCACTAACCGTGTACGAGTCCGGGGACCTGCCAAGAGAGGAGGAGGGGGGTGGGAGGGGGAGAGGGGAGAGGGGAGAGCAGATGCCATGGGCAGGGGAAATAGTGGGAAGGGAGGATGGCAGAGGGGAAACCCGGGGGAAGAGGGGCGGAGGAAGGGGATGGGGGAAAAGGAAAGAGAAGGGAGGGAGGGTGCCTAAAGGAAAGGACACAGGAAGTGGGGGGAGGATCAAAGTTGATAGGAGGGGTAGATGGAGGGGAGGAGGACATCATCAGGGAGGGGGAGCTGGCGGAAGCCACCTTGGGAGAGGGTAAGGAGGGTGGAGAGATGGAGACCGGGTGGGATGTGGGAATACAGGCGCGGCAGTGGGCGGGGGTGGGAGAGGATGGGCGAGACAAGTGGGTGAGGAGGATCGAGTTTGCGGGAGGTGTACAGGATCTGTATCCTTTCTGATTCTCTCTCTCATTACAGCTCCTTTTATACACGATTGTCATGCACAGTCAACGACGTTTTGCTGTCCAGCGCCATCTGTCGGACATTTTGTGAACTTTGTTTGTTTTTGGTTCTAATAAAACCCATGTCATTCCAAGCATGTGTGTCAATTTTTACCTCTCTGTCTACATTATTCTGTGGTTTATTAAGTTGTCAAATTTGTACTGACTTTTTGATCACCTGGTATATTACTAAACATCCGTCACAGAGACAGGAGAATGGGTGAGTTTAAGTTTAAAATCCTTATGCAATGTAAAATTTTACTGGTGCGAATATTTTTATGGGTGTTTATTGCTCTGGTCTGTAACAGGGTGAACTGCCACCGGTATCTCATATCACAACTTCACTTTCTCCTTTCGACACTGGCCTAATTGAAGTGATGTGTTGACATTCAATCTAGTGTGAACACTCAAGCATTTGATAGTGACGTCTTCTGTTCAATTCCAACGATATCCAGCGCGGAGGAGAAAGGGGAGGAGGAGGACAATTGTTGGATTTTAGGTGTTTTGCATAACTGGCGGACCTTACATCCAACAATTTTAACTGCAAACACGGTAAACACAAGGAGCTGCAAATCCAAAAGGAGGAGGGGGAGTTTAGTGCTTAATGTCCCGTCGACAACGAGGTCATCAGAGACAGAGCACAAGCTCAGATTACGAAACAATGGAAGAAGAAAGTGGCTGTGCCCTTTCGAAGGAACCATCTTGGCGTTTGCCTTAGGCGGTATAGGGAAATCACGGCAAACTTAAATCAAGAGACTGGATGCCAGTTTGAAATGTCATCCTCCCGAATGCGAATCCGATGTGCCAACCTCTGCTCCACTCTACTCGGTACATCCAGTGTGAATCGATCTTAAGTCTGCTCTTCCATCTGATCCGTATACATATTTAACTAATATAGTTTAAAAGTTGGAGCTTCTTTAGTGAAAAAAGTCCATCTAATTAGGACACTGGTGACCTCTGTGTTTCTCGCTATTTAGTACCCTAAACCACTAATCATCATCATCATCACTATATATCTAGAGAGGATAGCAACTGCTTCCTCCAACTTCTTTTCTCTTAACACAGTTTAATTATTTCTTAAAATTATGTACAAAAAGGATCTGAATAACGTAAACTGACTTTCTTTCAGAGTGCAGTTAACTGTTCCCTCTATATTAATGTAAATCAACAAGTCTCAAAACGACTTTTAAAAAAATTTTAAAATTATTTGTTCCATAATTCGACAAGGCTTTTACAAAAAAACTGAAATCCTATTAATAACCATGAAAACTAGGCACATCTCCTGTTTTTACCTAATTAACAATCAAAATTAACATATTTATACTATTTTGCATCAGGAAGAACAGTTTTACAAGGAAATAATTGAAACCTTTAATGTCTGAAAGGCTCCAATCAAAATAATGCATTGCACAAATGAACAGTCTACATCTACATGCCTACTCTGCAATTCACACTTTGGTGCCTGATAGAGGATTCATCGACCCACTTTCAAACCACTTCTCTACTGTGCCACTCTCGAACAGAGCGAGGGAAAAACGAACACTTAAATCTTTCTGTGCGAGCTCTGATTTCTCTTATTTTATGACAATGATCATTTCTCCCTATGTAGGAGGGTGTCAACAATATGTTTTCACATTCGAAGGAGAATGTTGCAGATTGAAATTTCGTGAAATGATCTCCCCTCAAGGAAAAACGCCTTTGTTTTTATTATTGCTACCAAAACTAGTATATCATATTCGTGACAAGTCTCTCCCCTACTTCGTGATAATACAAAACTAGCTGCCCTCCTTTGGACGTTTTCGATTTCCTCCATCAGATCAGTCTGGTAAGAACCCCCTTACTACACAGCAATACTCTAGCAGAGGTCGAACGAGCATAGTGTAGACAGTCTTTTTCGCAAACCTGTAGCATCTTCTAAATATTCTGCCAGTAAAAAGCAGTCTTTGATTTGCCTTTCCCACAACATTATCTATTGATCGTTTCAATTTAAATTATTCATGAATGTAATTCGTAGGTACTTAGTGAAATTGACAGTCTTTAGATGTGTGTGATCTATCGCAGCCGGCCGCGGTGGTCTCGCGGTTAAGGCGCTCAGTCCGGAACCGCGCGACTGCTACGGTCGCAGGTTCGAATCCTGCCTCGGACATGGATGTGTGTGATGTCCTTGGGTTAGTTAGGTTTAAGTAGTTCTAAGTTCTAGGGGACTGATGACCACAGATGTTAAGTCCCATAGTGCTCAGAGCCATCTGTCGCATGACTGTAGTTTGACAGATTCCTTTTAAATCATGTGAATGACCTCACGCTTTTCATTATTTAGCGTCAAATGTCAATTTTGCACAATACAGATATCTTGTCTAAATGAGTTAGCAATTGGTTTTAATCTTCCGATTACTTCGTTTAACTATTCGTTAAACGAAAGCATCGTCTGCAAATCGTATATGTAGAATAGGAACAGCAAATAACCTATAACATTTCCTTGTGGAACGCCAGATATCACTTCTGTTTTACTTGGTGATCCATCAGTTACTACGAATTGTGATCTTTTCGACAGGAAATCACGCATCCAGTGGCACCATAATGTTCGAACACAGTATATGTTCCAAAATCTTACTGCAAATCGACGTCAGTGGTATGTGACTATAATTCATCGGATTACTCCTGCTTCCTTTCTTCAGTATTGTTGTGACCTGTGCAGCTTTCCAGGCTTTAGGCACAGATCTTTCGTCGATCGAGCGATTGTGTGCGACTGTTACGTATGGAGATTGTATATCAGCATAATGTGAAAGGAATTTAGTTAGTGTACACTCAGGACGGAGGATTTGCCTGTATTAAGTGATTTAACCTGCTTTACTACACTGAGGATAATTAAGTTACCCATGTTGGCAGCAGTTCCTGATTCGAGTTCTGGAATGCTTACTTCGTCTTCTTTGGAGAAGGAATTTCGGAAAACTGTTGTTAGTGACTCCGCTTTAGTGGCATTGTCATCGGCAACATTACCTTCGCTGTCGCGCAAAATGATTCAAATGGCTCTGAGCTCTATGGGACTTAACATGTGAGGTCAACAGTCCCCTAGAACTTAGGACTACTTAAACCTAACTAACCTAAGGACATCACACACATCACACATCAATGCCCGAGGCAGGATTCGAACTTGCGACCGTAGCAGTCGCGCGGTTCCGCACTGAAGAGCCTAGAACCGCTTTTTTTTATCTCATTTTGTTCTATATTGTTCGTTGAATTTTTTCGGCGAGGACGTCTGATGACACCCGTTTAGGTTCATCTTTAAATCCGTTCACTCAGTTTTTTATTACAGAGAGTAGCTAACCCTCTGACCGAACACGCTGAGCTACCGTGCAGGCGACCTCGGCCACCGCGACCGGCTGTTGTCGCGCAGTGGAGGTATTGATGGTGTCTTGCCGCTGATGTACTTCACATACGACCAGACTCTTTCTGGACTTCCTGCCAGATTTAGAGACATAGTTTCATTGTGGGAACTATTAAAAGCGTCTTGCATTGAACTTCACTCTAAATTTCGAGCTTCTGTAAAACTTAGCCAATCTTGGGGATTTTGCTTTCCTTTAAATTTGGCATGCTTTATTCGTTGCTTTTGCAACACGTGATATAAATCTCTCCGTTGCTGTTGATACTAATTCATTGGATTTAAGCTACAGCTGGTTTTCTTTCATCGTTAGTTCAGAAGGAATGGAGTCCGTCTCTTAGGAACGCGAGAATCGAATTTTTATCTGCTTCTTTAATTGATATATTTGCATTTATTGTTAGTGGGTTTGGCTGTCACGGTATTCATTCTCGTTACAACGACCTTGCGATCACTAATCCCTGTATCAGTCATAATTGTCACTATTTCCCTCGGGTTATTTGTGACTATGAGTTCGGTTATGTTTTCATAACCAATCACAGATCGAATGTGGTCCTGACCTAATTGTTCAAAATAATTTTCAGAGAAGCATTTAGCACGATTTCGGACGATATTTTGTGCCTGCCATCGTCTTTAAACATGTAATTTCGCCAACATATCGAGGGTAGATTGAAGTCACCGCCATGTATAATTATATGAGTGGTGTACCTATTTGAAATGAGACTCTAGTCTGCATCTACATCTACATCTACATAGATATTCCGCAAGCTACTGTACTGCGCGTGGCGGAGGGTAACCGGTACCACTACTAGTCATTTCGTTTCCTGTTCCAATCGCAAATAGAGCGAGGGAAAAACGAATATCTATATGCCTCCGTCTGAGACCTAATTTTTCGTAACTTATCCTCGTGGTCTGTTGCGGCAGTAGAATCGTTCGGTAGTCAGCTTCAAATACCGGTTCTCTAAATTTTCTCAACAGTGTTTCTTGAAAACGACGTCGTCTTCCCTCCAGGGATTCCCATTTGAGTTCCCGAAGCATCTCCGTAACACTTACGTGCTGTTCAAAACTACCGGTAAAAAATCTAGCAGCCCGCCTCTGAATTACTTCGATGTTTTCCTTCAATCCGACCTGGTACAAATCCCAAACACTCGAGCAGTACTCAAGAATAGGTCGCACAACGTTACGCCCAGATATTTCAACGACTTGACTATCTCAAATGGGACACTAGCAATACTGTATCCGAACATTACAGGTTTGATCTTCCTAGTCATTTGCATTAAGTTACATTTGACCACATTTAGGGCTAGCTGCCATCCATCACACCAACTGGAAAGTTTGTCTAAGTCTTCTTTGAACTGTTCAGCACTTGTATCATCTGAGTCGGGAGGGCGGTAAAAGGCTCCAGTTATTAATTTATTCCGGTTGTCAAGTATAGCGTCAATCCATACTAACTTTCTAGGAACTATCTACTTCAATTTCGCTACAAGGTAGACTACTTCTTACAGCAACAAATACACCACCGTCAACTGTATTTAATGTATCCTTTACGAACGCCTTCCGATCCTTTCTAAAAATTTCTGCTGAAGTTATTTCTAGTTTTAGCTAACTCAAAAAATGGCTCTAAGCACTATGGGACTTGACATCTGAGGTCATCAGTCCCCTAGAGTTAGAACTACTTAAACCTAACAAACCTAAGGACATCACACACATCTATGCCCGAGGCAGGATTCGAACCAGCGACCGTAGCAGCAGCGAGGTTCCGGACTGAAGCGCCTAGAACCGCTTGGTCACAGCGGCCGGCTTTTAGCTAACTTTCGGTTCCTATAACGGTTTGGGATTCAGGGCTTTCTATTCAATCATATACATGTAACAGAGGTAAGTTTATACAGAAAACCATACCACATTTAGTGACTTGCACAAAACTGTTTTATGGAAACCAACGGTATTTTAAACTTCAGTTGAACCCCAGAATACTATTACAAGCCGGCCGCTGTGGACGAGCGGTTCTAGGCGCTTCAGTCTGGAACCGCGCGATCGCTACGGTCGCAGGTTCGAATCCTGCCTCGGGCATGGATGTGTGTGATGTCCTTAGGTTAGTTAGGTTTAAGTAGTTCTAAGTTCTAGGGGACTGATGACCTCAGAAGTTAAGTCCCATAGTGCTCAGAGCCATTTGAACCATTTCTAGGATGAACCTCAACAAAAGCAAAACAAGGACAATGTAGTGCATTAGAACAAAATCAGGCGGTGTTGAAGAAATTAGATTAGGAAATGAGACACTAAAAGTTGTAGATAAGTTTTGCTATTTGGGCAGTAAAATAGCTAATGATGGCTGAAGTAGAGAGGGCAAGAAAAGTGTTTTGAAGGAGAGAATTTTGTTAATTTCGAATATAGATTTGAATGCTAGGAAGTCTTTTCTGGAGGTATTTGTTTCGAGTGTAGCCTTGTATGTAAGTGAAACGTGAGCAATAAACACTTCAGGTACGAAGAGAATTGAAGCTTTTAAACTGTGATGTTACAGAAGAATGCTGAAGATTAGATAGGTAGATAATGTAACTGATGAGAAGATACTGAACAGAGTTGAGGAGAAAAGAAATTCGATACACAACTTGACTAAAAGAAGGGATCGGTTGATAGAACACATTCTGAGACATCAAGGTATCACCGATTTAGTGTTGTAGGGAAGTTTGGGGAGTAAAAACTATTCAGGAAAACACAGGAAACAGATTCAAAAGGAAGTAGGCTGCAGTAGCTATTAAGAGATGAAGAGGCTTACACAGGATAACGTAGCATGGAAAGCTGCATCAAACCAGTCTTCAGACTGAAGACTACAACCCTCAATGAATCTCTGGGAATAATGTTTTCCTGGCACTTTCGAGTGTAAACATATCCTCCTCAACGCATCCTTGCTCAACACGATTCTGACGGCTGTAGGGGTCTTGAACCGAACCCCTGTATCTGGTGTCAGCAAGCGGCTGTTACCGGTAGAGACATCTACGCCTGATGCCCCACCCTCAGCAGCAGCAGCAGCCGACATCGGCTGCACAGATCCGCTCTAAGGTCAACGGCTACGGACTTCAGTTCACAATGATGTGGTGCAGTGATTGACTAATATTTTTTGGTCTTGTGCTTGTGTCTTTGGTAGTGACCTAAGCTGCATGCTAAAAGTGTCGTTTGATAGACCGAAAGAACCTGCGCATTTGTCTTTGTTCCGTGGGAATACAAGGGAGTTTTATCTGCAGCCAGTAAGATGTTCACTTTGCAGTTTGTCCCGGCATGATTTTTCATGTGTTAAACCTGTGTCAGCTACGTGCAGTATGCGTATGGGGTTTAGTCAAGAAGCGCAGTATTGTGCAGAGGCCCATTGGACCATGGTACAGCACAAATATTAAGCGCAGTTTGTTCTTATTTTGTATTAGGCGTATTGTTTCTGTATTTTTCTCGTATAACAGTAGATGGAGGTTAAAAAAAATGGTTCAAATGGCTCTGAGCACTATGGGACTCAACATCTTAGGTCATAAGTCCCCTAGAACTTAGAACTACTTAAACCTAATTAACCTAAGGACATCACACACACCCATGCCCGAGGCAGGATTCGAACCTGTGACCGTAGCAGTCCCGCGGTTCCGGACTGCAGCGCCAGAACCGCTATTCCACCGCGGCCAGCTAGATGGAGGTTACACGAATGCCACACACATGGTAGCGACTTTGAATGAAACGGGAAAGCCCAGGGGCAAACAGCAGGGTTGCTGGAGATTACAACTTTACATAAGCAGGACAACGAGGCACTGCATAGGAGGGTAGAAAAATGGGAAGCCGCTGATGGGCAAGTACCTTCTGAGTCAGTGGAGGCCAAAATTGTGTTAGGTGTACCCGTCCCTTCCCTCGATCCTGCAGTGGCTATCCTTATAGCACCCTTTTCGGAAAAAGCGACCGAGGATGTACGTGTTTTTATTGCTGATGCGAAGTACACTACTGGCCATTAAAGTTGCTGCACCACGAGGATGACGTGCTACAGACGCCAAATTTAGCCAACAGGAAGAAGATGCTGTGATATGCAAATGATTAGCTTTTCAGAGCATTCACACAAGGTTGGCGCCGGTGGCGACACCTGCAACGTGCTGACACGAGGAAAGTTTCCAACCGATTCCTCATACACAAACAGCAGTTGACCGACGATGCCCGGTGAAATGTTGTTGTGATGCCTCGTGTAAGGAGGAGAAATGCGTACCATCACGTTTCCGACTTTGATAAAGGTCGAATTGCAGCCTATCGCGATTGCAGTTTATCGTATCGCGACATTGCTGCTCGCGTTGGTCGAGTCCAATGACTGTTAGCAGAATATGGAATCGGTGGGTTCAGGAGGGTAATACGGAACGCCGTGTTGGATCCCAATCCCCCTCTCTCCTTTGCCCATGGCATCTCAGCTCTCCCCTCTCCCATTCCCCTTCCCTTTCCTCCTCCTCCACCTCCTCTCTTGGCAGGTCCCCGGACTCGTACACGCTCAGTGAACATTCGCGCGCCGGAGATCATCGCCGTCAGTGTTTCGTGTGTGTGTAGTGTTGTTCGCCGTCACGCCACCACCGTTCACGTGCCGTCGCCATCATCCATGTTATGTGCACCGTGTCGCCCAGTGTTAGTGATGTTTCTCGTCCAGCGTGAACAGCTCCATGTTTTTCGATTTTTAGTGTCTACATTTTTTGCCCACCGTTTTTACTGTCTACTTTGTGCCACCTTTATGTACTACTTGTTGTCAAACTCAAGGCTGAAGAGCGGCGTATTGTGCTACTGACAGCCCGCCTTTGTCTAAGGTGTTTAAAATCACAATAAAGAGAAAAAAAGAAAAAGTTGGATCCCAACGGCCTCGTATCACTAGCAGTCACATGACAGGCATCTTATCCGCATGGCTGTAACGGATCGTGCAGCCACGTCTCGATCCCTGAGTCAACAGATGGCGACGTTTGCAAGACAACAACCATCTGCACGAACAGTTCGACGACGTTTGCAGCAGCATGGACTGTCAGCTCAGAGACCATGGCTGCGGTTACCCTTGACGCTGCATCACAGACAGGAGCGCATGCGATGGTGTACTCAACGACGAACCTGTGTGCACGAATGCCAAAACTTCATTTTTTCGGATGAATCCAGGTTCTGTTTACAGCATCATGATGGTCGCATCCGTGTCTGGCGACATCGCGGTGAAAGCACATTGGAAGCATGTATTCGTCATCGCCATACTGGCGTATCACCCGGCGTGATGGCATGGGATGCCATTGGTTACATGTCTCGGTCACCTCTTGTTCGCACTGACGGTACTTTGAACAGTAGACGTTACATTTCAGATGTGTTACGATCCGTGGCTCTACCCTTCATTCGATCCCTACGAAACCCTACATTTCAGCAGGATAATGCACAACTGAATGTTGCAGGTCCTGTACGGGCCTTTCTGGATACAGAAAATGTTCGACTGCTGCCCTGGCCAGCACATTCTCGAGATCTCTCACCAATTGAAAACGTCTGGTCTATGGTGGCCGAGCAACTGGCTCGTCACAATACGCCAGTCTCAACTCTTGATGAACTGTGGTATCGTGTTGAAGCTGCCTGGGCAGCTGTACCTGTACACGCCATCCAAGCTCTGTTTGACTCAATGCCCAGACGTATCAAGGCCGTTATTACGGCCAGAGATGGAGGTGGTTGTTCTGGGTACTGATTTCTCAGGAGCTATGCACCCAAATTGCGTGAAAATGTAATCACATGTCAGGTCTAGTATAATATATATGTCCAATGAATACCCGTTTATCATCTGCATTTCTTCTTGGTGTAGCAGTTTTAATGGCCAGTAGTGCATGTAGTCGAGTTAGGAAAATGGTCGGAGGAACCGGCCTTGAAAATGGATAAACTGAGGTTAGAAGGCGACGAAGAAACTTACGTTATGTACCACCAGATCCTTAGTAAGATCTCGACGTTTGAACTGGCTACTAATCTCGTCCAGCGCTATCGTAAGCGAAACTGTGCAAGGCTGACCAGAGAGAAACTCAGTGGACTGTCGCAGAAACACGGTGAATCGGTAGAGTGTTTTCCTGAGAGAACTAAAAAACTGGATACACATACGTACTATTTGACGCACAGTGAGAAGGTTGATAGATTCATGCTCCGTGAGGCAGAGAACAGGACTTTGGATGTGTTCGAAATATACATCTGCATACTGTACATACTCCGCAAGCCACTGCACGCTGCGTGACGGAGGTTACGCTGTACCACTACTAGTCATTTCATTTCCTGTTCCACTCGCAAATACAGCGAGGGAAAAACATCGATGTATATGCCCCCGTATGAGCCTTAATTTCTCGTATCTTATTTTCGTGCTCCTTACGCGAAATGCATTTTGGTGGCAGTAGAATCGTTCTGCAGTCTGCTTCAGATACCGGTTCTCTAAACTTTCTCAATACTGTTTCTCGAAAGAACGTCGCCTCTCCTACAGGGATTCCCATTTGAGTTTCCGGATGACCTCCGTAATACTTGCAAGTTGTCTGAACCTACCGTACCAGTAACAAATCTAGAAACCCGCCTCTTAACTGCTTGTGTTTTCCTTTAATCTGACCTGGTGCGCATCCCAAACACTTGGTCGCACTAAAGTCATATATGCGGTCTCGTTTACAGATAAACCACACGTTACCAAAATTCTCCAAATAAACTGACGCAACCATTCGCCTACCACAATCCTCGCATGCTCGTTCCATTTCATGTCGCTTTGCAACTTTACCCCCAGGTATTTAAACGACATGACTGTGTCAAACAGAACACTACTAATGCTCTATTCAAACGTTATGGGTTTGTTCCTCCAAATCATCTGCATTAACTTACATTTTTCTACATTTAGAGCTAGCTGCCATGCATCACACCAACTAGAAATCTTGTCTAAGTCATCCAGTAACCGCCTACAGTTAATCAACGACTACACTTTCCCATACACGAGAGCATCAGCAGCAAACAACCACGCGTTGCTGCCACTCTACCTACCAGATCACTTATGTATAGAGAAAATAATAGCGGTCCAGTCGCAGTTCCGTGGGATACTCCTAACGATACCCTTGTCTCTGATGAACAGTCACCATCGAGGTCAAAGTACTGAGCTCCATTTCTTAAGAATTCACTCACGTATCTATGGACCTATTCCACATGCTCGTACCTTCTTTAACAGCCTGCAATGGGGCACCGTGTCAAACGCTCTCCAAAAATCTAGAAATATGGAATCTGCCTGTTGCCCTTCATCCATAGTTCGCAGTAGCCACGTGAGAAAAAGGCAAGCCGAGTTTTGTACGAGCGATGCTTTCTAAAACCGCGTTGATTTGTGAACAGAAGCTTTGAAGCTTTTCGGTCTCAAAGACATTTAATATACTCGGACTCAGAATACGTTCAAGAATTGCACAGCAAACCCAATTAAGGGTATTGGCCTGTAATTTTGCGCCTCTAATTTTGTGAAATGTAAAACTTCAGCTTTCCTTTGGCTATCTTCTACTGCTATACCAAACTGTTCAACGAGTGGCTGGATGGAAGCCTTAGATCCGCTTTGCGATTTTATACAACACCGGAATTTTCTCGGGTTCTTGCTCCGATATTTTGCTAAGCTACAACGGTGGTATAAATTGTAGGCTTCGCAAGTAGATCTTTTTAGAGATGCGCGAATCTCTACTGCTATTGTAAGATATGTGAGCTACACTACTGGCCATTAAAATTGCCACACCAAGAATAATGCAGATGATAAACGGATATTCATTGGAGACATAGTATATTACTAGAACTGACATCTGATTACATTTTCACGCAATTTGGGTGCATAGATCCTGAGAAATCAGTACCCAGAACAACCACCTCCACCTCTGGCCGTAATAACGGCCTTGATACGTCTGGGCATTGAGTCAAACAGAGCTTGGATGGCGTGTACAGGTACAGCTGCCCAGGCAGCTTCAACACGATACCACAGTTCATCAAGAGTTGAGACTGGCGTATTGTGACGAGCCAGTTGCTCGGCCACCATAGACCAGACGTTTTCAATTGGTGAGAGATCTCGAGAATGTGCTGGCCAGGGCAGCAGTCGAACATTTTCTGTATCCAGAAAGGCCCGTACAGGACCTGCAACATTCAGTTGTGCATTATCCTGCTGAAATGTAGGGTTTCGTAGGGATCGAATGAAGGGTAGAGCCACGGATCGTAACACATCTGAAATGTAACGTCCACTGTTCAAAGTACCGTCAGTGCGAACAAGAGGTGACCGAGACATGTAACCAATGGCATCCCATGCCATCACGCCGGGTGATACGCCAGTATGGCGATGACGAATACATGCTTCCAATGTGCTTTCACCGCGATGTCGCCAGACACGGATGCGACCATCATGATGCTGTAAACAGAACCTGGATTCATCCGAAAAAATGACGTTTTACCATTCGTGCACCCAGGTTCGTTGTTGAGTACACTATCGCATGCGCTCCTGTCTGTGATGCAGCGTCAAGGGTAACCGCAGCCATTGTCTCCGAGCTGACAGTCCATGCTGCTGCAAACGTCGTCGAACTGTTCGTGCAGATGGTTGTTGTCTTGCAAACGTCGCCATCTGTTGACTCAGGGATCGAGACGTGGCTGCACGATCCGTTACAGCCATGCAGATAAGATGGCTGTCATGTCGACTGCTAGTGATACGAGGCCGTTGGGATCCAACACGGCGTTCCGTATTACCCTCCTGAACCCACCGATTCCATATTCTGCTAACAGTCATTGGATCTCGACCAACGCGAGCAGCAATGTCGCGATACGATAAACGACAATCGCGATAGGCTACAATCTGACCTTTATCAAAGTCGGAAACGTGATAGTACGCATTTCTCCTCCTTACACGAGGCATCAAAACAATGTTTCACCATGCAGTGCCGGTCAACTGCTGTTTGTGTATGAGAAATCGGTTGGAAACTTTCCTCATGTCAGCACGTTGTAGGTGTCACCACCGGCGCCAACCTCGTGTGAATGCTCTGAAAAGTTAATCGTTTTCATATCACAGCATCTTCTTCCTGTCGGTTCAATTTCGCGTCTGTAACACGTCATGTTCGTGGTGTAGCAATTTTAATGGCGTGCAGTGTATGTTTCTGCTGACATGTCAAGGAGGGTCAGACTAGAGAACCCAAGTGATTTGCCCAGCGCCTTTAGCGTTGCCACACGAATAGAGGAAATCGACATTGCTACATGGAGGCAGAGTGACTGCGGTTTTTTCTCCTCTGATCTGAAGTGTTACAGGTGTGGGCACAAGGGCCACGTTGGGAAGCAGTGTCCGTCACCTGGGATACTATAAACGTGGGGAGGTGAGTCACAAGACGCGTGATTGCCGGAAGAAAACCCATGACAAGTAACGTCCATATATTCACTCGTTGAGTGGGACTGGGGGCCTCATTCATCATATGGCTGCATGTGTTGGGTGTCAGTCTGGATCTCTTGGGCAGAAAGAGATTGAGGTCTCCATGGTATAGGTTGCATCGAGTGGTTGATAATGACATGAGGTGATTGAGAACTACAGTGCTCAGTTTTAGCCTGGGAACTAAGCATTTACTGTGTGTTGGGGAAGGGCATTGTGTGATCCTGGTACTCGACTTTTTTTGTTAAAAATCACGCAAAAATTGACCTCTCGCAGTGTACACCCGTACTGACATTGTTTCCTCTAGGGACAACAGCTGCAAGTAATATGATGTCACAAGATTCATCAGTCATGAAAATGTAACCAGACAAACAGTAGACACAAGCACTGAAGTCTAATTTGCATGACACAATACCGCGAGGTACAGGAAAGTTCATCTCAGTTGGTATAGGTATGAACCTACCCAATGGTTCATTATATGTTGTAGAGCCATTTGTAACTAGCAACAAATTGTATAAGTCACACTGTCACTGAAGTATAGTATACATCAGTGATGTGGATGGAGATTTTATGGATCCAATCAGTCTCGATAATTTTGGCATGGACGAAATAAGTCTGCCAGAGGGTTTTTTGATTGCAGTTTGCACATTTTAGAGGAAGACGACACGGGTAGGTCAAGTGGGGACCGCTGATGCAATAAAACTGTCGTTAAGTGAAAATGGTTGTGTTTCATACATTGGACGACATTTCACATGAAAAGTAAAACATTTACAAGGGAATGATGGGAAAGTGATGGGAATTTTGTTACTGCAGTTCACGGATCTGTTTAATCTAATTGGCCTGTTAACATCAGTCACACAGCGCAGAATACTGACAGGGATTAACGCTCCACTGTGTAGAAACCATACATAATTCCAAATTGTATGCAACCAATAATGGAAGAATTTATCGACCAACAGCTAGCAGATGGTATTATTGAATACAGTGAAAGCACATGTGGAACAGCAGAAGCCACCAGAAAAATTTTCCTATGACTACCGATACCTTAATGCACGAACCGTCACTGATGCATATCCCATACCGAACATAACAAAGACTCTGGACAACTAGCGCTGAAGGCAGCGCTGGAAGACGGCTTTCACCATACTGTGGGGCCATTTTCAGTAGCGTTAAGTGCCATTCAGACTCAAGAATACACCCATCACTTTTCAAAGATAATTGGATGTGGTATGTAGAGGACCTAATGCAAGACAATTTATGGTTTATCTTGATGACATCATAGCGTTTTCAAAGGGCATGGGATGCTATGTACAATAGCAAGAGGAAGTGTTCAAAAAACTGAAGACAGCATGACTACTGCTAAGCATTGGCACATGTCATTTTGCACCAACAGAGGTAATTATCTTAGGCACATGATCAGTCAGGGAGGTGTGAGAACAGAGCAATGATTATTATCAGCAGTTTGGAACTTCTCGTCACCACAGACAGCTAAATAATTGCAATCTTTTTTGGGTCTCTGTAATTATAATCGTAATTTTGTGATGAACTTTGCTGAAAGTGCTGAATCTTTGAAACATTTATTACATAAAGGAGCAAAACTTGAATGGTCTACCTAATATTAAACAGTGGTTGATACTTTGAAACAAGTGTTGACATCATGTTTAGTTTTGACACTTCTAAGCTTTGAAAAAGAATTCATTCTCTCTTGTGAAGTGAGCAATATAACGGTTGGTTGTGTCATTATTCGGAATGTAAATAACAGAGAACATCATGTAGCATACCTGTTCCAACAGCTGAAAAAAGCAGAAATAAATTGTTCCACAACTGAGAAGAAAATATTGGCAGTTATGTATGCTATTTCTTACATGTCCTGTTATTCGTGTGGCTTAAAAGTTCAAACTAGTGACAGGTTACGCTTCATTAAAATGATTATGAGGATTAAAGGACTCTTTCAGCAGACTGACAAAGTGAGCCCTATGACTGAGTGAATTTGATTACAAAGTGGTGCACAAGCTGGGGAAGAAGCATCCAAACGTTGACTGAGTACGAAGGTTGCAGTTCTGCAAGCATTGCACAGAAGCATTGCTGAGTGATAAAAGGCCCAGTCAGATATTTAAGTCGTAACCACAGTTTGTTATGCACAACAGCTTTCCCAGGAGAAAATTCTGAAAGAAGCTCAATACCATCTGTTGGCAGCTAATAGTCAGCAGAAATCAACTGATAGATGGATTGCTGAGAAATTTCGTTGGAGGAACAGGAAACGAGATGTCAAACAATTTGTCAGGAACTATGGGCAATGGGCTGATCTCAGCCAGTGACTGATTGCTTTATAAAGATTACTGGAAGCGTCTCGAAACAGATTCATAATGGCTGTGATGGGGCATTTCTCACAATATATCATGATGACTGCAATCCCTGGCCGACAAGTGAGTAACGCTGTCCAAGCAATGGTGAACAATTGGTGGCTCACATTTGGTGTTCTGGATACTATAAGCACAGATCAGGGAACTAATTTTGTGTCAGATCTGATGATGCAGTTATGCCATATATTTCATCTTACTTTGTTCTTTCCAAAGTAACTTAAAATTTAACTTGACTGTTGAAAAGGATCTTTTTGATAACATGGGCACACAATGAAAAAGTGTTTTTAATGAAAGTGATTTATTCTTGTGGTTTTTGTATGCTGAATTAGTAACAACTACTCGATTAATTGCAAACAATTAATATTCATTATTTAAAAATACCTTTTAGTAACTATCTTAATAATACATATTTTCATTGTTTTTTGTTACATTTGTGGTGAGTCGGTGGTTAGGAAACACACACAGGAACATGAAGCCCAATTCACACTAGAACGTCATCTCATGTCAACCTCAGAGACCATTTACCCTGCATGTCACATCTTGTTGATTCAATTAAACCAGTACCAACCTGTGAGCAGAAGTTTATCAGTTAGCATCTGTGATACAAAAGAGCAGAATATCAGACAATGATAAAGTTTGTTAATAGCCCAAGCAAATTTCATAACTGATATTCATGACCAATTTTGTACGATAAGTTGCTGAGATCGACATTTATTTGCTAGCGAAAATATATACATACAACAACATCACATAATATTTATAGGGGAATATATAGAGCCTGTTACCTTATCCATTACTTATTTTCCCACGTAGCGTCATATACAGCTCTATCTTTCTCCTTCAAAAAAAGAAGACGTTTTCTGTTACTAAGAGATTATGTGATGAAAACTGATTCATCAGTTTATGTTCTTATTTATACACAGTTAACTCTATTCTCTTACTGAAAAACCCAAATCATTTTTCATATTCTGGCCTCGCTTACAGCTGTGGCGTAGGGGAAATAGGCTAACTTCTAATGTTTGCTGACTACAATGTAGTTCCTCTCACCAACATTACCATCAGAACTTTGTTCCCGAGAAACCTTGACATGACACAACATTGATGGTCTATGTGAATGCCTCCATTTGTAATGCATTGTGGAATGTTTTGAATTGACATGACGTGACAGCAATATCAATTGCCCTTTATGGATTTCAAAAAGAACATTTACTTCTCCTACTTTTGTAATAAACTTGTGTCAGAATATAGGCAAAAAGCGAAAACCAAGCATGTTGAATTGCTGTTCCAATGATTTTAGCAGTGTTTATAATATCTCTGAGAAAAGTTTCCTCATTATCAGACGCGAAATTAACCAGTGTCACCTAAGAACAAAGTGGTGTTGAATTAGCTGTTGTTGGTGTTCGAAAACGGATGGTCAACCTCAACTTTAAATCAAAAGTACTTTACGTGAGAGACTTAACAATATTGTGAAAGCCGGCCGGTGTGGCCGAGCGGTTCTAGGCGCATCAGTCTGGAACCGCGCGACCACTACCGTCGCTAGTTCGAATCCTGCCTCGGGCATGGATGTGTGTGATGTCCTTAGGTTAGTTAGGTTTAAGTAGTTCTAAGTTATAGGGGACTGATGACCTCAGATGTTAAGTCCCATAGTGCTCAGAGCCATTTAAGCCAATATTATGAAAAGGATAGTTGCTACTCACCACGTAGCGCAGATGCTGAGTCGCAAATGGGAACAACCAAAAAACTCTGTCAGTAAGTGAGCTTTCGCTCAACAAGGCCTTCGCCGAAAACAGGTAACATACTGTTTGGCCACGATAACTTGACGATTGTGCTAGCCCTGCAGCCAGGCGATAAGCGCGAGTTTTGGTGTTCTTGTAAAGATAACTCATTTTAGATTATAATAACGTTTAGTTTAGTACTGGTTACGTGGTAAATAGGTGTATTACTGTGCTCTTTAAGCTTACCATTAAAGGTTTCACTTTCTTTGCGTAGCAGAAAACGCGAAAAGATCGTACAGTCGGGCTATAGTCGTATTTTCTCTTTACGTCTTGCCGCAGTAAATCTATAGAATTTCGCTTAATTGTTCTTTGCCCTCTCCAGCAATTTAACTGTAGTGTACCTCTTCATTATTTAACTCACATTTCCGGAAAGTAGTGTAAAGTTTTAGTTGTCATCTCAGAAACTATGCACTGTTGTTTTTGATTACATACAATTGCGTGTAGGCCAAATTTATGAAATCATATTTTTGTATTAATCTTATAAGGTGTCAGGCAAATCCAACACCTTCCATGAAAACCCCGTCATGATAAGCAAATCCAGCAGTATGTCACATAGCTCCGAATAAATCGTGACATTAAATTAACCAAAGTAATACGAGTAACGAGTGAGCAAACGGAATACCACAGACTAACACAAGAATGCCTAAATGCATGTCATACCTCCCCACCGTGAGACAGACGCAGTTCCGAGGGGAGAAACGAGAACAGAAGCCGAGAGCAGAACCGTTTTAAGCTAGAAGGCCCTACGATAAGGGACGGACATCCACGTCGCCTGCTAGCCACCAGGACCACCCCCAGCCTATGTTAAAAGCTAGAGCCCTCCAGAAGAACAGTATAGATCTTACGATATCACTGAAAGTGCCACACCAGCCGCAAGTTTTACTGTGAGACTTTTTCGCGTCTCTGTTACGTTGCAAACGTTAAAAACATTTGCCCCACCACGAAAAGTAACCGTCAGGACCACCTCCAGCCTATGTTAAAAGATAGAGCCCTCCAGAAGAACAGTATAGATCTTACGATAACACTAAAAGGGCCACACCAGCTGCAAGTTTTAGCGTGAGACTTTTTCGCGTCTCTGTTACGTTGCAAACTTTAAAAACATTGCCCCACCACGAAAAGTATAACGTTTCTCATTGGATAGACAGAATTTTTGTAGGCAGAGCTTAAGGTTAACATTAAGACCCTGATTGGTCAGATGAAAACACAGCCAGATAGTTTTTTTTTAAACCAACTTCGGTAAATTGTAGTAAGGAGAAGTTAGGAGAGAGTAACTTCCAAGACAGCGAGCGTATGGAGCTGCGCCGGCCGCCGCCCCCTGACGAACACCGAAAAGGTAATGAACGCACGCGATGCCACATTTTTGAGTGCATGAGGCTTCACTCAAAACTGCAGAAGTCTCATCTGTTACATCCCCTTTTTACGTAATACTAGTGTCGATCATCAATTGAAGCTCATGGTATTCACATTTGCTACATAAGTTAAAATCTGAAACACAATGATTTTTCTGTTACATAATTATTGAGAAGCCACATCAGCCACTGTAATTTACGACAAGTTAGATAAGTAGTTAAAGATAATTGAGGGTCACTGTAGACCATTTTGATAGTTTTCTCTTTTGTGAAAATTAATTTAAACCTAGATTATAGATGTGATATGGCATAGGTCATCCTTCGATCCATTGTAGAACTTGGAAACCCATTCAGGGAATATTCGTTCACATTTTTATTGAACGCAGTTGATTTTTATCATCCTGTATTAAAACATTTCCTTTTATCAATAGTGCAATTTATAAACAATGTTTTGTGAGTAGAATAAAATTTCCAATGGTAAACTTAACTGCTTTTTCGACGTTATTTTACCAGCTAACTAAAAATAGGAAAGCCTTGAACCCATTCCACTAAATTTAGTTAGTATTAAGATTCTTTTACAGAGAGTGCAGTGGAGCTGACGCTGAAATCATTAAGTATTTGGTTATATCATCGCTAGTCTCACTGAACTCTTCTGAGCTCTACATGTCATGTGTGGTCTGGCGTCTCCTTGCCAGCAATAGGTCCCAGTTTCAAACTAGTCAATCCCCTAAAAAACACACTCAGAGCGTCGTTGTGCGAAAGTGGTAGGGAGACACGACTTAGAACAACAGACACCACGCAGAATGTTAGAGAATGGCGACCCTGCCAGGATGGTAAAATATCATGATTGAAGGGCGACCACATGCCTAACTAGGTCAGAAAAATATCCTGTTGAAAAATTTCCGTAGTAAAAAATTTTTTCCTGAAGTTATAAATAGTCGAAAACAGTAGCTGCAGCGATAGATAGTAATAAAATATTCAATAGAAAGTGAGACATTCTAGCAGAGACAATAGCATAATTAAGTTATGAATTTTAATATTGTTAGAATTAAGTTTTCTCTCCAATGCAAGCGCACAGGTGGCGTATACATCGTTGACAAGTTGGTTCTGATCCAACAAGTAAGTGAATGGATTGTCAAGTCGTGTGTGCAAAAAGTTTATGAAACGCGTGAGATCGTATGAGCGCATGTTGACGCGCAGTAGGGCGCGTGAATTGCTTTTAAAACATAAAATAAGGGATTCGGGAAGATTAGCAATGGCAGATCGAGACATTGACCGAATTGAGGTAGAGACCCAGCATGAAGACGGACGGAGAATAGAGGACAGTACAGCAGACGATGCAGTATCGCGAGAAATAGGACAGATAACGCACCATAACGAGGATAATGTACGTCAAGGCATAGAAAACGTAAGTCAGCATACGACAGAGGAGCAGGAAAGTAGAGAGACAGCCGATGAGGATTCTAACTTGCGTCTTGAATACGTAGAACCCATAGTACAAGTAATCAGAGCTCCCTCACCACAGAGTACAAGGAATTCGAGCAGAAACGTGTCACCGCACAGTTCAATGCAATCGGTCGCGAACCAACTCTTGGGCGAAAACACAGAGCGTAGGACGTCGGAAGAAAACGCAATAGGACCCACCAATCTGACAGAATTATTACAATTAATGACGGAAACCATGACAAGACAAAATAAAGAAATTGCGAACCAAATTAAAATTCAGAATGCAGAAACGACGAAACAAATTGCAGAAACCACGAGACAAATGCGTGAGATTAAAGAACAAAACAAAAAAATTCAGTTACACCTAAGTCATATTGAAGACGAGGCAAAAGAATCTCGAGAAGAGATAGGAAACTTAATAACAGGTCACAATCAATTGAGAACAGACATTGACAAGGTACAAGCGGACGTACAAACATTGCGTAATGACACTCAGGACGAGATCAAAACATTACGTAACAACACCCAGGGAGAAGTCAAGAAACTAGAGAAACAGATAAACGTAATTATTAGACAAGCAGCAGGTACAGCGCGTGAAATTGTTGAAAACAGTGTGCTACGCAAACGTATCACGAAAGCAGCGCTGAAAATATATGGTAACCACATAGTCAAAATAGAAGCGCAAACGAAGCAACAATTTCAGAAATTGCGAACAGAGTTGTTGCAAACTACTGAAGAGCGTAGTGAACAGGATCGAACAAACACTGAGTCTGCAACCACATCCGTATCTGAAAAACAAGCAATTAACGAAGATATCATGCATTTTCGAATCCAATCACAGGCGGAAAATAACATACGTGAAATCAGACAGACTGCACCGCAACAAACACGTTTCGAAATTCTTGATGAACAAACGGCACCACAAAGAGATGCAGAACCACAAATGTATGTGTCAAGACAGTTTGGATCGTGCAATGAAGCGGCAAGGTTAGCCAGACAAGATACCGAACCAATGCATGACAATGGAAAGCCAGGTCGCGAAGAGTACAGTGCAATGCATTCAGCTACACGTCCACAACCGATGGAAGAAAATTATTGCGTACCACTCCAACGATACTACGCAAGGGTACGCGAAAGTTGCAGTGGACAATATCCAATGGATCTACCACAACCGGAAAGAACGACGGGAGAAATGATCAGAAACAAAAGTGGCGAAGAATCGCGAATTTCATATGGAACTATGACGAAGTACGACAACGATCATTTCCTCACAGTCAGAAAGTTTCAACACTTTCGAGAAGGAAACTCATTACACCCACGAACTTTTATTGATCAATTCCGAGTAGGATTACCAGAACACTGGACGCTAGCACACAAATTAGACTTTATATGTGCACACATGTCAGGAACAGTCGCAGAAACCATGCAGAATGTTGCAGCGACATGCCGATCCTGCGAAGATTTCAGAGAGAAGCTTCTCTCACGATATTGGTCCAGCGAAGCACAGAACAGAGTGAAGTACGAATTATTACAGAACCCATATTTTGAAAATTCAGGAGAGAAGAGTCCCGTGAAATTTTTCGAATTAATGGCAAAGAAAAATCAATGCTTAGATGTACCATACAGTGACGGAGAGTTGATTAAATTATGCGCGATGAAGTTACCATTGAAATACCAGCAATCATTAGTAGGTCGCGGAGGCAATGACGTCGAAGCATTTAAATGTATTCTAAGGGAGCTAGAGTTCATATTTTCGGAAGATGACGCAAGAAAAAGACGAAGCGCACGTGAAAGCGAAAGAAAAAAGCAGTGGAATCCACAAGACACAGTACGAAGAAACAATTATTACGAACCACCTGATAACTTCGCACCAAGAAACGACAATATATTTCAACAAAGAACCGGTTATGGATTTAGAAGAGAATATAGCAATAACTATAATTCACCCAGGAACGGCAACAACTATTACAGAGGGAATAACGACAACCGGAACGGGTATTGGAGCACCAATAGACCCACAAATTATCAACAAAGAAACCAATATCAACAAGCGGAGCAAGAAAAGAGAATACAGATAGAAGAGGTGGAGGTAAGACCACCAAACCCCGAAAAACGTTCGAATTGACAGCTGAGCGTCCATGCCAAAGAGAATGACGCACCGACCGAGGATAATTGCAGCACCTTGAACAGAGAAGTAAATACCTTATCACGAGAAGAGAAGAAGGAAGAAACAAAACCGCAGGGACGAGATGAAAACGAAGACAGGAAAATAACAATATTGTGTTGGGACGAAATTAATTGGGAGAATACTGACGAGGAAGATGAATTACCAGAGGCATGCACAACGAATGTAGGAGGAAAGGACGAAGTAATGAGTATTGCAGAGCTATTTGAGATGGAAACCAGGGAAAGCGAATTCAATGAGGATAATGCGCAGTCGACAGAAGTTGAAAATAAGTTACTAGTGGGCACACAACCCAACGTATATAATGAAGGAAGTTATGAAGCGATAATTAGAGCATTTAGATGCGATTATGTGGAAGTAGCGACGAAGAAGGAGAAGATAGACGAGGATGAGGAAAAAGTAGAGGATGTTGAAGAAAGCGTAAATGAAGGAAGAAATGGAGAAGAGGAAATAAAAGAGAGAGAAGTAGCAGTCGAAGCTTATCCTACAGAAAGTTCGAATTCACAAGGGAAATTCCTGAAAAGACTCATGTATGATTCAGTGGAGGATTCGTTGATGCAAGAAGAAGAAGAACAGAACCAACCCTTTCAAATTCAACCAATTGTGAAGGCCATGGAAAAGCATATCCCAGTCAATATTGTAATTGATAGCGGAAGTGAACTGACTGCGATCTCAGAAAATGTATTCATGCAGTGTAATGCCAATGAGGAATTGCCAGTTCTGAAAACACGTAAGATTAAAGTAAGAGGTCCTATTAGAAACAATGCTGCGGAAGTTACGAGACAAACAAGGTTAACTCTTTCGTGTCAAGGTCAAAAGATCGAAGCCAACTTCGTGATTATACCTAAACTAACTGTAGATTTGATTATAGGTGCAGATTTTTTAAATGAGAGACGAGCGATAATAGATATGGGTAAAGGTAGGGTAACATTCGAGAATGTCACACTTCTCTTTGAGCAAAAGCTAAAATTAGAAGAAATACCAGTTATAAACAAACAATTAAGAATGACGCGAGATAAAGAGGATGAAGAATTAGAATGGTATGCACAAAAGGGGGAATCGCCTCAACTCATGTTAGAAGTCCATAAAGAAATAGACGAAAAGTTGCAAGTAGTTCAAGGTATTTTGGAACACAGTAAAAGAGAATTAGAGGGTATTTTACGAGATAAAGCAGAGGTATTTTTACCTAAGACTGGCAGTATTAAACACTTTCAGTACAAGTTTGAAGTAAAACAGCATAAACCGAATGTATTAGCAGATGCTTTATCACGATGTCCACAGGGTGCATCCAGTAACATAGGTTTGGAAGCAGCAGAAGACCAGTTTACAATGTACTATATGAAACAAGTACCTTTCGAAAACTAAATTACGACAGCATTGAAAAACATAGGCAAAGAACAGGACAAGGATCCCGAAATACTAGGAATTAAACACAAGCGTAGAAGTAAGGATTTTCCAGACATTCAACAGCACTATCTCGTAAAAAAAATGTTTTATTCTTTAGACGAAATGTTGCAACGAATGAATGATTAATTTATATCCCAGATGAACTAATTAATAAGTACATATGGTATACACATTTAAGTAATGGCCACTTTGGACCAAAGAAATGCTTTTTAAAAATAAAACAAACAAGCCATTTTCCTAATATGAAAAGACGAATTAGAACAGTATTAGTCAAATGCGAAAAATGTATGAGGGCTAAACACTTCACTTTCCAAACCAAACCACCTATGTTTCCAATAATCCCTAAAAAATTAAAACAAATAGCTCCAACAGATATGATGGGGCCACTCCCACGCACAAAAAATGGATATATTTTCATATTTGTCGTTTTGGAACTTACTTCTAAATATGTTACCTTGACACCATTAAAACGGGCAACAGGTCTTACTATAAGTAAAGCATTTAGACAAGATTTTCTCAGACAAGTAGGTCGAGTGGAACGAATAATTTCGGATAATGGCCCACAATATAAATCAGTGCAATGGCAGAACACGTTAAAACAACACAAAATAAAACCCATCTACATATCTAAGTACAAACCTAGCGTAAATCCAGCAGAACGATCTATGAAGGACATAGGCACTTTATGCCGATTATATGCAAGCAAAAGACAACACTTGGGATATATACCTTAAAGATTTTCAAGAAGTAATAAATGAAATGCCACTTAGCACTACACTACTACCTCCAGTTACTGTACTTAACAATATTGAACCCCCAAACATAGCCAGAGAAAATGTTAGATTTCCTATTGTACCACGTAGACAGCACAAACAAGTCATAGCAACAGCACTCTCCAACATCAGAAAGGCAGCCATTAAAAGAAAAGAAAGAGGAGATAGAACAGCAATTAAAAGAACATTCTCAGTAGGCCAGAAAGTATTTGTAAAAACACACCATCTCTCCAGCAAACAGAAACACAAAATACATAAGTTTTGCGCTGCATACAAAGGACCTGTCATAATTAGCCGAATTGCTCATGGTAATGCTGTGGAACTAATGAACCCAAAAACAGGCAAAACCTTAGGACTTCACCATGTGAGCCATATCAAAAAGTTTGAAGATTAATGTTATTACTGGTAAATAATCAGCATAATATTTCAAGATTATGTTGCAGATAAGATCGTCAGGAGAAAGAAGAATGAAGAGAGAGGAAGGTGGGAAAAAGAAAGTAGTTTCAATAAAAACAAAAACAAAAATAACACCAATAGTACCATAGATTAAGGTGAAGGGATAAAATGTAGATAGTCTAACAGCATGAAATACTAAAATGCTATACACCACGGCACTACACAAAAATAAAAAAACGAATTTGAGGATTCTTGTAGAAGTTAAGACTCAAAATATCTTAGACTTGTAACATGGAAAGGGCGCCGAAATTTGTAAAGCTTTTTAAGAAGGCGTAAAACAATGTAGTTACTAGACATACGTTAGATGATTATAAGTAAAACTTTTTGTAAGAACCATTGTAAAAACTCCAGCAAAGACCAGATGCAACGACCCACAAGTTGCAACACGAGAAGTATCAAGAAAGAAAAGGACGTAACTAGCAAGACACGATTTCTACAAGGCAGAAGCGTCGAGAGAAGGGAAACGACAGCGAGACCAACAGAGGGCACTTGTAGCCGAAATGGACAGTAAATCTGCTGAACCACAGAGTGGCGGAACCCTGCTGGGACATAAAATGGAACCACAGAGTGGCAGAACATGGAAGGCCAAGAGGGTCTTGGAACGCCCAGGCTCAGTGGAGCGAGCAGAAAACGGCCCGACGAGAAGACCACTTGGGCAAGCCACCACTGAAAAAAAAATATGTGTAAAAGTCACACTACTGCTATTACACAGCATGCTGATGCGCGAAACTGAAGAAAACTTCCACAAAATAAAAATGACACACCCAAACAATTTATCAAACTGTTACTAAGAGGAGAACTCCAAAGCGACTAGTTATCAATAAATATTTCCATATCCTGCCCAGAGAAGAACCAAGAAGCAAGTAAGAAGCAGAGAAAAAGCAGGAAGAACAGAAGTTGAAGATTCGCAAGATTGAGACCAAGAAAGAAGATAGGTGAAGAATAGACGACATACCTTCCCAAATCCCTATCCTATTGTAAACTAGTCGTCTGTGAAGTATTACAACGAAAAACGACCGCTTTCAGCGACACATGACGATGACTTTCACGCATACAAAGCCAGTAAACCACGCGATTCTGCACTCACAGCTCCATTCCATTATGGGACCTCCACAACAGCAACACACACTTGCAAAGCCAACAAGGAACGACGAACGAAGCTGTACATCAAATACTTGCCCACATCCATCTCGCTCAAGTCCATCACCTTCGTGCAAAAACATTCGCCAACCTCATGCTCAAACATTCATAGGATTGTGTGAATGTGTGAAATCTAATTATGTGATGTAGGAATTGTGCAAAAGAAATGTGTGAAAAACTAAATAAGTTAAGCACACCAGACAGCTAATAAACTACAAAATAACAGTCATTGACTATGGACTTAAGTAAAATATAGACTATCGTTAAAAATAAGTCATTAGTTCTGAAATGGACAGTATATAAAGAATAAAAGTAAGGCATAATAAACACTAAAACTATATGCCACTTATTTTCTCCTCATAAAAATAAAAGAATAACTATATTTTACTTATTTTCTCCTTATAAAAACAAAGAATAAAAAATTATCTTGTTGGATGTTTTCCCTTTTTTCAACATTTGTACCATTTGTTAGGATAATATCTCAATACTTGTGTATGTATATTTCTTTGTCAAAGCAGTTCTTGGAAATAATTCTTATTTGTTAGTGTAATAATGTTGAAATGAGTGTCTAGAAACAAAAACATTTTACTTGTACATGATATTTAGAAAATCTGTTAGGAATAGATTTTACTTAATTACTACATTTATAAAAAAAATATTTCTAAGAAAATCGATGTGAAAGACTCCTCACTTTCGATAACAAACTTCTTAAAAAACAAACTTCACACTTAAATAAAGAAAGAAAATAATTAAAAATTAATAATAATAATAACAATAGCATAAAAATATTCTTCTCTTGTCAATATAAACATATTTTTGAGAATAATGTGGAAGAATATAAAAATATAAATTAGTAATACAAACTAGCATAGAACCAGAATAACATGGCTAAACAGAAGGCAACAAACTTTAGATAAAGGAATAATTTTTGACTGACTTAGACAACGATTCAATCATTGCCTAACTTCAGTGCAAAAATTACGTTCAAAGGGTGGTGATATGTAAGGTGGTAGGCAAATCCAACACCTTCCATGAAAACCCTGACATGATCAGCAAATCCAGTAGTATGTCACATAGCTCCGAATAAATCGTGACATTAAATTAACCAAAGTAATACGAGTAACGAGTGAGCAAATGGAATACCACAGACTAACACAAGAATGCCTAAATGCATGTCATACCTTCCCACCATGAGACAGACGCAGTTCCAAGGGGAGAAACGAGAACAGAAGCCGAGAGCAGAACCGTGTTAAGCTAGAAGGTCCTACGATAAGGGACGGACACCCACGTCGCCTGCTAGCCACCAGGACCACCCCCAGCCCATGTTAAAAGCTAGAGCCCTCCAGAAGAACAGTATAGATCTTACGATATCACTAAAAGTGCCACACCAGCCGCAAGTTTTAGCGTGAGACTATTTTGCGTCTCTGTTACGTTGCAAACGTTAAAAACATTGCCCCACCACGAAAAGTAACCGTCAGGACCACCCCCAGCCTATGTTAAAAGATAGAGCCCTCCAGAAGAACAGTATAGATCTTACAATAACACTAAAAGGGCCACACCAGCTGCAAGTTTTAGCGTGAGACTTTTTCGCGTCTCTGTTACGTTGCAAACTTTAAAAACATTGCCCCACCACGAAAAGTATAACGTTTCTCATTGGATAGACAGAATTTTTGTAGGTGGAGCTTAAGGTTAACATTAAGACCCTGATTGGTCAGATGAAAACACAGCCAGATAGTTTTTTTCAAACCAACTTCGGTAAATTGTAGTAAGGAGAAGTTAGGAGAGAGTTACTTCCAAGACAGCGAGCTGTATGGAGCTGCGCCGGCCGCCGCCCCCTGACGAACACCGAAAAGGTAATGAACGCACGCGATGCCACATTTTTGAGCTCATAAGGCTTCACTCAAAACTGCAGAAGTCTCATCTGTTACATCCCCTTTTTACGTAATACTAGTGTCGATCATCAATTGAAGCTCATGGTATTCACATTTGCTACATAAGTTAAAATCTGAAACACGATGATTTTTCTGTTACATAATTATTGAGAAGCCACATCAGCCACTGTAATTTATGACAAGTTAGATAAGTAATTAAAGATAATTGAGGGTCACTGTAGACCATTTTGATAGTTTTCTCTTTTGTGAAAATTAATTTAAACCTAGATTATAGATGTGATATGGCATAGGTCATCCTTCGATCCATTGTAGAACTTGGAAACCCATTCAGGGAATATTCGTTCACATTTTTATTGAACGCAGTTGATTTTTATCATCCTGCATTAAAACATTTCCTTTTATCAATAGTGCAATTTATAAACAATGTTTTGTGAGTAGAATAAAAATTCCAATGGTAAACTTAACTGCTTTTTCGACGTTATTTTACCAGCTAACTAAAAATAGGAAAGCCTTGAACCCCTTCCACTAAATTTAGTTAGTATTAAGATTCTTTTACAGGGAGTGCAGTGGAGCTGACGCTGAAATCATTAAGTATTTGGTTATATCATCGCTAGTCTCCCTGAATTCTTCTGAACTCTACATGTCGTGTGTGGTCTGGCGTCTCCTTACCAGCAACAGGTCCCAGGTTGAATCTAGTCAATTCCCTAAAAAACAAGCTCAGAGCGTCGTTGCACGAAAGTGGTAGGGAGACACGACTTAGAACAACAGACACCACGCAGAATGTTAGAATCTGTAATTTAACTGACTTATTTTTAATAAACTATTACATTTACCATGAGTGAAAAGTGCTTGACTTGCCGTATAATTGTTAGGTCAGTGCTTTGGTGAGTTTTTCCCATGTGTGTGACTATAGTGGCGTGGGAGTAGTGGAAGTAAATGAGACTCATTAGTGGTTTTGTAGGATACGTAGTAGAGACAGGAAGATACTAAAACAGGAGGGGAAAACTGATGCCTTTCAGGCTGAGTTAGAAAAGGCCAGGGGAGATCTTGGCAGGTTATGGAGGGAGAGGGGTAAAGAGAGGTGGGAAGTGGCAACAGGCAACAGGAGGAACAGGCCTAGAGCTTTGACAGCTTCATGGTGAATGTGGAAAATAGATTTGACATGTTGCGTCAGTTAGAAGCTGGTGAGCCTCAAGCAATTGCAGATGTACACAGGGCACATCAAACTTTCACCAGCAAATTGAAATGTAGGAATGCAGGGAAATCAGTAAAGAGAAAGAAAGTGTTGTTGTTAGGTAGTTCCCAGGGAAGAGGTGTTGGCCAACTTTTGCAGGATGATCTAGGCTCAGAATACCAGGTCACCAATTTTTTTAAACCTAGTGCTGGTCTGGAACGGGTGACAGAGGATTTAGGATCACTTTGCAAAGATTTCACTATAGACGACACTGTGGTTATAGAGGGTGGGCCAGGTATTGGTGAAATTCTGGGTAAAGTATAGAGTGTGACCTGGCAAAGATTGCATCAGCATCAAAGCACACTGGTGTTAAGTTTGAATCTCTTCGTGGGAGCCATGACCGATCTCATTTGAACTCTTCTGTCAGGAGAGCTAATTTTGAGTTGGAATGTCTGCTTATGTCTGGTGCAGGGTCACACATTGGTGTGGTTACAGTTGATTCTCCCAATAGCTGGGATTATACTAGACATGGCCTTCATCTCAACTGGAATGGGAAGGATAAACTGGCTGGGGAAATAGCAGGAAAGTTAAAGGTGGGAAGCACTGTCATGACTGATAAAATACCAGTGGTTATAGGGTTCAGAAAAGACCCTGTTTTAGGGTAGGGAGAACAGAAAGAAACCAAGTTTTAAGATAGGTTAGGATTAAAACAAACCTTCAGTTCGAAAAAGAAACCAAAAAAACATAATTCTAGCTTGTTACATCAGCATAAACAGCTGTTGGTTAAGAATTTTCAACAAACAGCAGAAATTTCAAATCTACCCAATTTTAACTCAGTCAGCATGAAATGTCAGCTGTTTTTATTACATCAAAATGCTCGAGGACTGAGAAATAAAATTAATGACTTAATTATCTTCATAGGTGAACTGGAGTCCTCAAATCCAGCTGATATAATCTGCCTCTCTGAACATCATGTGACCACTGGTATAGAACTTTTAAGTGTTACAGGATTTAGGTTAGCATCTCTCTTTTGTAGAGCAGAAATGGAGAAAGGAGGAGTTGCCTCATTCATCAGGAACTGTCATAAATTTAAGAACATAGACATTCATAAATTTTGCCTAGAACAGCATATGGCAGCATGTGCAACAGAAGTATAATTTCATAAAAACTCCGTAAGTGTACATCGAGCACCTGCAGGTGATTTCAATCTGTTCATAAACCACCTTGAAGCTGTACTGGCCCATTTAACAACCAAACACAAAGAAATAGTGGTTGTTGGTGACTTAAATGTAGATTTCCTTAAAGACTCTCCCAATAAGAACTTATTTGAGTTAGTAACACTATCATTCAACTTAATTCCCACTGTAAAGTTCCCGACAAGTGTAGCCAATTGCTGACAAACAGCCATTGATAATATCTTTGTAGAAAAGTCCAATGAACAAAATTATATTACAAAACTCAGACCATGGCAGCCAGTTCCTTCTGTTAAATGTTAATACTGAACAGGATATAAAATCTGTTAAATCTGAACTCAAAGGGATAATCAATAAGCCAAAAATTGATTATTTTAGGACACTCCTCAGAGACATTCACTGGACTGATGTTTATGCACTCATGCCATAAATGAAAAACATAACACTTTTGCTAATAAAGTGGTTATCTTATTCGAATACTATTTTCCCCTAAAACTAACCAAGGTTAGAGCATAGTCTGCTTAGAAGCCATGGATTTTTCAAGGAATAAAGGTATCTTGTAAAACAAAAAGAAAACTGTATCTGTCAATCCAAAACAGTTCTGATGTTGATGCAATAGCACATTACAAGAAATACTGCAAAATGTTAAAGACTGTAATATGGACATCAAAGTAAATATATTACAAGGAAAAGATTGTCATATCAGATAATAAAATAAAGACAGTATGGGATATAGTGAAGGAGGAGACTGGTAGAACCAGACATGAAGAGAGGCAAATAGCATTAAGAGTAAATGATACATTGGTGACAGATGTGTATAGCATTGCAGAACTTTTTAGCAAACATATTAAAACTATTACTGAAAAGATGACATTGTCAGATTCTGTAGATGCTGCCATGGGATACCTCAGACCAGACATTTCAAGTAACTTCCATAATATGAGTTTGACCCTCATAACCCCAGCATAAATAATGTCCATCATAAAATCTTTAAAATCAAAAACATCTAGTGGGTATGAAGAAATATCAACAAAATTAATTACAGAATGTGATTCTGAGTTAAGTAACATATTAAGCTATCTGTGTAACCAGTCGTTTATCAGTGGAATATTTCCTGAATGGTTGAAATATGCTGAAGTTAAGCCACTGTTTAAGAAGGGAGAGAAAGAAATAGCGTCAAATTTCGGCTAATTTCACTTTTGCAAACATTCTCAAAAATTTTAGAAAAGGTAGTGTACAATTGGCCTTATAACCATCTTATCACAAACAACATACTGTCAAAGTCGCATTTCGGATTTCCAAAGGGTTCTGATATTGAGAAGACTATTTACACTTACAGTGAAAATGTACTCAATTCATTAGACAAAAAATTGCAGGCAACTGGTATATTTTGTGATCTGTCAAATGCATTTGGCTGAGTAATTCACAATATCCTTTTAAGTAAATTAGAATATTATGGTGTAACAGGAAATGCTGCAAAATGTTTCAAATATATCTCTGGCTGGAAACAAAGGGTGTTATTAGGAAAGAGACATGTATTAAGCTATCAGGCAACATCCAACTGGGAACTAATTACATGTGGGGTCCCACAAGGTTTCATCTTAGGGCCCTTACTTTTCCTTGTATATATCAATGACCTTTCAACACTAACATTACCAGATGCCAAGTTTGTTTTTGTTTGCCAGTGACACAAACATTGGAATAAATAGCAAGTGTAGTCTTAGAAAGATTAGCTAATAAAATATTTGTGGACATTAATCACTGTTTACTAGCCAATTCTTTGTCACTAAACTACATGCAGTTCAGAACTTGTAAGGTGTGTCCTATGAGTATACACTACATGCAGTTCAGAACATGTAAGGGGTGTCCTACGAGTATATGCCTAAGATTTGATGACAAGCAGATAGAAGAAGTGGACAGTGTTAAATTATTGGGATTACAGCGTGATAATAAATTCAACTGGGACAAGCATGCCACAGAACTCCTGAAGCGTCTAAACAAATCTCTATTTGCTATGCGAATTCTGTCAGATATAGGGGATATGAAAATGAAAAAGCTGGCATACTGTGCTTACTTTTACTCCATAATATCATATGGGATTAGTTTTTGGGGTAATTCAGCAAGCCAAATTAAACTTTTCCAGGCACAATACCATGCAATAAGAGTGTGGTGTGAACTCAAGAACATCGTGCAGAGGCCTGTTTAGGAAACTAGGGATACTAACTACTGCTTCCCAATATGATAATTCCTTAATGAAATGTGTCTTTAAAAATGTATCACTTTTGCAAACCAGCCACTCAGATCAATATAATCAGTACTAGAAATAAGAATAATCTTCACAAGGATTTAAAGTCACTCTTGTACAAAATGGTGTGAATTATTCAGGAACACACATTTTCAATAACTTACCAGCATCCATAAAAGCTTAACAACCAATGAAATTCAGTTTAAGAGAATCCTAAAGGATTCATTGGTGGCCAACTCCTACTCTGTTTATGAATTTCTCAGTTCTATTATATGTTTATTACCTTATAAATAAAAAATTTTTTTTTAAATTTTAAATTCAGTGCATTAATGCGATCTTAGTAAATGAGTGTTGTAAAATGATTCTTTCAGATAGTATTCATTAAAAAAAATAGATGAACGTTCCACTTGGGAACTATGAAAGGTACAATAGTTTATTCGTTTTAGTTGTAGATATCTGTCATATTGTTTTTCTGACATGTTCTACATTGTGGAGGATCTCATCACTATGGATCAGTTGGAATGAAAGTAAATCTAATCTAGTATTGCCAGAAGCAAAGAAAATCGGCACCACTTGAAATATATTCAATTGTCTCAAAGCACTGCCAACATTAAGCTGCCTCTAGACGTGAAGTATTACGAGATGCTTGTGTTTACTAGCAAGTAACTTCTGTAAGCACTTATTGAGGTGTTTACATTAGAACAAAATCTTACTGAAGTTTACTTGTTCAAGTCACTGAGCCAAGTTTATTTCAGGAACATTCTGCAAGTACTTGTTACTGAAGTGCAGTTATTCTTAAAAATCAAAGCAGTCTTCACTGTTGTTGCATGATTACCAATGAATATAAATTGTGACGAAACATAAAAGTAAAAAAATAGAAAAAATATTAGAGTATTACAAATAGATGATACCAAGAAACACTATTCAGCAACTAAAATCAGAACATTTCACTTAGATTATAAACTATGAGAATGCCATATGTAAATTTCGAACATCTCTTGTCTATTGTATAATCCAATATTCGATAACAGGAAACAAAAATGCGGCATGGTATCTCATCAACAGGCTGTCTTTTAATTACTCGTCGATTTTTGCAAACAGTATTTATTACTTTTATCATAAATGTAATGCATTTATGTTTACAGCAACATAAAAAATTCAGCTTGCATTTGAAGACGTCTATAATTCCGTTCTGCTTCCCCTTCTGGTGAAAAAAATTAATTGGTAAACTCATTTCGCACTTACTTGACTGGTGGTGCCAATTATATTTTTTTAAGGGTTCCAATGATACATTTGTTTCGGCCCATCTGTCTTCGTTCATTCTCATTTTCGACACTGACATTTTCGCATCGGTACTGAACACACAAAACTATTGTAAGTTTGAGAAAAACTTCCACAAAATGCCAAATTCGACAAGTACTTACGGCAAGATGAAAGAAATCAGAACGAACTTTCATCTTACAGCGGAGTGTGCGCTGATTTGAAACTTCCTAACATATAAAACTGTGTGCCAGACCGGGAGTCGATCTTGGAAACATGGTCTGGTACACAGTTTTAGATTGTCAGGAAGTTTAATGCAAGAAACTGTTTTCACTAATTTGCGAATTTCTTGAAATTGACGAAACAACCAGATGTTGATGGGGAAAGGGGGGAGGGTTGTTTGCAGATATGGTTGTTCCTATATTCCACTTAATTCTGTGATCGTATGGATAATGCGCCATACCACAGCAGGATGTTCGACAAAATGCCTAACAAATATGATTTGAGGATTACGATGTTAGAGAGTGGTTGCGAGACAGGCAAATACTGCAACGACTCAATGAGGAAGACTGAACTGTCTGAAAAAGAAAACAAACCAGCCGTGAAAGTGTACATTGTGGATAAAGTCGATGAGAGCAAATGCCATAAAATAGTCCGTTTACCGCCATACAACTGCGATCTATGTCCGACAGAAATGGCATGCGCTAAAATAAACTACAATTTCAGGAAGAACAGTGTCACTGGCGTAATGTCGAAGGAAAGATTGCAGAATCTTGTTAGTGCTGCTTTCTTTCAGTTACTGCACAGGAGAGGCAAAGTTACTGCAGGTAAGTGCAGCAACTGGAGCAAGAGTACGAGACACCAGGTGGGGTAATGGAAATGGTCATCGATCAAGTTATTATCAATATCACGCCCTCAAGCCGTGATGCACGCACTCAAACTGACGATAAATCAACACAAATGACAGAGATCTTTAGTGAACATAATTTTGACAGTTCTTACAGGCACAGTTAATAACACTTCGTCAATATTACTGCTGTGCTGTGTGTAGTAAATGAATGTGCATACAAATTCGAAAAATCAGTTTTTGAATTTCGACTCATCGCGTCGTAAGTTGTACAATCATCTACTTTCATTTTTCATTGTTTACGATAGATAAATAATATGTAAGTTGTACATAAGACTCTAGAGCGTGCATATGTCAACAAATTAGGTGATTTCTGACCCGACGGAAGTGTCACTTAAGCAGGCAATATTTCCGCGAGTACCGCCTCCGATTTTGTATTAAGCACAAAATGTGGGCAGTGGTTCCAGCACTGCTGCATGCGGTCGACTCTGCCTTCCCTTAACCGCTCCTCACCCCTCGCGAATCAAAATATGGGTGCACGGCTGTTCCCAACAGCCACCACGCCACTCGTCAACTTCTGGTAGACAAATAGTACACACACACACACACACATTCCATTCTGGATTTTCCATTCTTTCAGTGAGAGACATGCATTTGTATCGTTCAGTGAGGTTGACTTAATTAAGTTCGTAGATAGTTAAAAGGACCCACGTCATCTTTATGTTGTAGTCAATAGGGTGTTTGATGAGCCTCAAGATTCACTTATTACCGAAAACTTCAAGGCACCAAAGTCATGTAAATATTATATCAGTATCAGAGACGCTGAAAATCCAATGTTTCGGGAAACTATCACTGCACTTCATCAAGACGTACAGAAGGCACTTCGTTGGAGAAAAAGCTGCATTAGATGCATTCAGAAAAAGAGAAAATGAAAATAAGCCAATGGACATATAATTTATATTTAGTAAATAGTTATTTACGAGTTTATATTTCATAAAACCTTTGCTCAGATCGAAACTTACTTTTCATTGCCAGAAACATATGCATGTTTTGTTAATTTTCTAGTTTATAACAAAGCCAAATTGTCACAATACTGTACGCGATTGAATAAAATGACGTTAGGCAATAACCAACGCACACATTCTGTTGCGAGACGCTTTTGTGTAGCCAAGTACACTACAACCTTTGCTTCGTGTCATTAACCTCACATCTATCATCGATGTTAGGAGGGTGTGTGTTTGAGGTTAAAGTGTTGACAGTATAGAAGGTTGCAGACAGAAGAATTTAATACATAAGCCAAAACTACCCTGAGCACTGATGTCTAGTGTATTCGATATTAATGCTGCAAGTGACAGACTTGTACCTGCCAGTACAATGGAAACAAAATTTGTTTTCACATATCCTTCCTGGACGATTAAGTTCGATTACAAGCTTGAAGTGCCAATTTATGTCCCATTTTCGGGGACTGCTGAAGAACTCGGCGAACGATTAATGGCATTCTTCAACTTGCCAAGTAATGCTGAGGAAGGTACACCAAATTTTCCACAGTCTAATTTTTATTTGTAACACTGACATAGCAGTTGGTTTAGCAGGTGCTTATATCCCTCCAGGACTGTTTCACAAAATTGTTACATGAACTTAAATGCTGTTGTAATATTGTTATTTGTCGTATAGTCATCCAAGATCGAATCACCAAATGAGCCTCAGTATTGTCATTTATTACCAGTGCTACAACATTTACCAGTTAGGACTGAGTGCATTGCCTCAGGTTTACTTTAATCTACAATAATAACAATAGAATGAAATGAACATTATAACAACATTTAGGGTGCAATATCAGTAAGTCTGGTTGTCATTGCTCTATCCTTAGAAGAGAATTCACCCACAGAGTGTAATGCGTGTTTAGACACCCAACATATTCTCATTGAACACATCCACTGGTAAAGGCTGAACGCACTTTGGTAGTGCACTAAACATTTTTATTGCGACCATTGGAGAACTACCTTGTGTGATGGTCAGTCCCCGTCTTGGCCTGTCCAGACTGTCCATATACTGGATGTTGTAATGGTGAATTTGAGGCAACTTGCTGGATGTTTTGTGATTTAGCTTCATGTTAGTGAGGCTGTGGAACACATTAGTTGTAAACAATAATAGCTATTAATTTAGCAAAGGTGGTTTTACAACGATCCATTATTTTTTTCTTTTTTGTGCTAGATGTAATGCTTTCTTCCAGAGCAGTAGCACATTCTTGTATCCTGCAGAATGGTGCCATAGCAACAGTGCACTGCTGAAGTGGCTGTGATATAAGGCGTAGACTGTTAATAGGTACTTCCTGTTATAATGCTTTATCTCACGGAAGGTAGAGGAGTTTTGAAAGTTTGATGCACACATGTATAGTGTGTACTTCCCAAATTAATTTACTGCTGATGATGAAACCTGGAAGTATAACAGCTCCAGTGTTACCCAGTACTCCACAGTCACTAAGGCTACATGTTACCCTCTGTTTATTGTTTTCATATATTTCTATCTTATTTGTATGACCCATTCCTTCGCTTCACTGAACAGAATATCTGCTTGTTGTACACCTTGCACATTGTTAATCTCATTAACAAACAATGTTGTGTCTGAAAACTGTGTAAACTATGGAATAAAAAAGAACAGAGTTCATAGTAAGGATCCTTATGGCCAGTGGTGGTGTAACTTTTCTTCACATGAGGTTGCTCCTTTTATTGATGCAACTTGATGTCTGTTAGATGTGATTCCATAAGATTTTAATTTAGTAAGCAGAGCCTTATATCACAGCCACTTCAGCAGTGCACTGTTGCTATGGCACCATTCTGCAGGATACAAGAATGTGCTACTGCTCTGGAAGAAAGCATTACATCTAGCACAAAAAAGAAAAAAATAATGGATCGTTGTAAAACCACCTTTGCTAAATTAATAGCTATTATTGTTTACAACAACCGAAGAAGGGATCGGTTGGTAGGACATGTTCTGAGGCATCAAGGGATCACCAATTTAGTATTGGAGGGCAGCGTGGAGGGTAAAAATCGTAGAGGGAGACCAAGAGATGAATACACTAAGCAGATTCAGAGGGATGTAGGTTGCAGTAGGTACTGGGAGATGAAAAAGCTTGCACAGGATAGAGTAGCATGGAGAGCTGCATCAAACCAGTCTCAGGACTGAAGACCACAACAACAACAACAACAAAGCAGAGCTTTGAGGGATACAATTAAGTGCCTTACTGAGACCACAGTGTATCAGTGCTATAAACTATCTTTCTTAAAAAGCATGATTTACCTTTTTAATTGTGTCCCGGGCAACTGGACACAGTTTCTTCGTGTGTTCGTTGACTAAGTCTGATACTGTCTTGCAAGGATACTATCTTGTAGGGATTGTGAGCTTATTCACTTACTCTAATATTGTTTTCCTCCTGTGTTCTACTTCCATTCTGTAGATCCTTTAGGCAGATAACTGCAGTGAAGTTTATTTGTATAGTCAGTACTGGATTAACTGAAGTGTTCAGTACTATGTTGCCAACACTCAACTAAACTGTCACCTACCAACCTAACCTAACCTAGAGTTCAGTCTACGCTAGAGATCGGAGTGCCATACAACCTCCAATCCAAAAGCTAATATATATGCAAAATGAATATTCTCGATGTTCTGTTCTCTTTCTGTATTGTGCACATGTGACTTAGTATGCTACATCATCCTTATATTCTGGGACAAAGCTGGGCATCCAGTATTTCTAGGTTCAGTTGACCCCCCCCCCCCCCCCTTTTCAAATATCTTTAGCTGCCTTTACCTGGTTATTCAGTATATGAAGAATACATGTTTGCCAGGCTAAATGTGTACCATAACTGTTGCCTGACAATTGTTTGCACCTCATTTTATTTATGAATAGGATTTTTCTTATGTTTCATTTACATCATTTCAGTGGCAACAACTCACCAACTTTTTCTTTAGGACTCTGGGACATTCAGATAAAGGCATCACTTTTTTGCCATGTCTTCAAATTTTTTTATTCAGTAGAAAATAGTGCAATTTTCAAAGCATCTAATCTTTCATTTATGATTATCAAACTACTGAACACACAAGTTATATGCTGGGACATTAGAATAATAATTTTTCCCTCTGAGTGTAATTATTGAGAAAATTAATTTTATTCACTTGCAACCTACTGAGTCCTGATTATGACTTGTGAACTTAAGATACCTGAAAAAGTGTCGATGAAAGCGTCCAATTCCACCCGTCTGCTGTGACCCGTGACATAATGGTGGTGGTGTGAGTGATGTCACTAGAGTGCAGAGTTTTTGAGTTGGTTGTGTTTGTAGATGTTGTGTTGTATTTGACAGTGCTGTCTGGTGGTGGATGTGGACATGCTGAGTTTAATGTGTGGTGTTGGGTTCATTTGAGTTTTGGTTGTCATCATGCTAATGTGGTTTTGTGTTTAGGTAGTGGTGTGGTAACATGGGTTGTGGAGTGTTTTTAAAGAGTTATTAAGAGGTTTTGTTAGGTCTGATTAGTTAGATGTTTGTTGGTGGAAAGAAGTCTAATATTTTTATTTTATTTTATTGCTTATTTGTTAGATATGGATATGACAGTGAAGTTCACAAGTGTATCATTATGTTCCGAGATGGGTGATTATATGACCGCCAATTTTCCATGCTTGTTCCGTTAGTTTCATTTTATTTTTTGAGTGAGACATTATTGTTGGTAAGTAATTTTTGTTTTGGATATTTGGGTTTTTGAGCTGTTGGGATTTTTGGTCCCACTTTTTGGAGTTGTATGTGTTGACTTTTTGGTATTGATAGCTGTGGTTGAGCTATATAGGTCAAGGGAAATGTCTGATTCCTGTGGTTTTGTTGGTGTAGCGGAATGTTGCAGTTAAATATTTTTTTTTTATATATATTATTTGTTTTAGAATGATGCAGTGTTTTTTTTTTATTATTATTATATATTTGTCTTGTTTTCACCCTAAACCTCCAATTTTCCGTGATTGTACCATTAGTTTCACTTTATTTTGGGAGTGAGACATTATTGTGTCATTTTTATTTTTGTTTGCGTTTGTTGGCATGTGTAGTGACATCATAGTCACCATATTGTCTATTTTGGAACTAGCTGTTTCCACCATATTGATGTCGTCATGGGTCATAGTAGGAGGGTGAAATTATATATATATATATATATATATATATATATATATATATATATATATATATATATTTGTCTTATGGCAATGTGGTAGAAGTTCAGAGATATAATCAGCACCAACAAAAAACTATTGTAGTGGCATATTCTCGCCTTCCTGTGTCGTGAACTAGGTCACTCGGCCAATTACACAAAATTGAATGTGATATTTGAGACAACATTAAACTAGACTTTGTGTACAAAATGTTGGTGCAACTGAAAATAAGTGCCAGAAAAAAAATCTGAGGTCCTTAGATTTTTAATCAGGCATCTATGATGCCACAAAATCGTTCTTGGATAAATACATACTTTTCCAACATTGGTGTCATGTCATGTCTAATAAGTGCACTTAAAAAAAAAAAGAAAGAAATAAAGAAAAATCCAAAGACGACTTGTTTTAATGACTCTGCACCATAAAAGCTTCCACCAGTCTAATAAGTGATTTTAGATTTGACAACTTATAAATCATTAATGTAGCATGTGTGGTGTGTGGTTGTTTGGTTGGCCTTTTTGTGAAAAACTTTGTGTTAGACGTGATACATAAATGAAACGTGTGTATTATTATTATTATTATTGTTATGTTTAATATCTGGTGTAAACACTGTTTCCTTTTTTGTAATGACCATGAAAGTGCTCTGTGATGTAATATTTGCTAACAACCATAGTCCCTTATTGATATCTTAATGCTTTACTGAGGGTAGACTGCTTACAGGAATTGATTAAATTTTTAATAGAACTATTCCACTGTTTTACGGATTTTTAAGTTTGGACATATGTCACATGAAACTAATCCAGAGCTTTCATCTCTAATGACATATAACTGAAGAAAGGATGATGTATAAAGAAACAAATAAGAAACAGAAAATCAGATGTCTCTCCATGTGTTTGAGTGCATAACTGGGCTATAAGAATGATATGTAAGAAAGGAATCAGTTAAGAGAAAAATCTTATAGGGAAAGCTTGTCACTTTGTGTGAAGTGCAGTCCACATTTATGGTGCAGCAATAATTACATATTGGTGCACCCAGTGTTACAACTGAGCAATAATTTTAGAGAAATCCTTTCTTTTTTTGTATAAAAAATACTCTGTTGAAATATTGCATGTTGAAACCTATATACAAAAAAATTATTCACTGTTGAGTTATCTCATCAACAGAGCCTGCTAGTTCAACATGCACCAAATGCCCTGCTCAAAGTCATAATTTATCCAGTCTGCCTTTTTGGTCAAAACAGTGGAGAGCGTGACTGAGTTTAGTTGATTGTAGCTTGCTGGCATCTCTCTTAACTACTTATTCTTCTACAGGCATGATCACTGGGTTAAATAGAGGAACTGTCCTTGGAAGCTATTTTGCATGTTGTATCATTTAACTAACATATTTTTACCTTGTACACACGGGCACAAGTGTATGACAGTTGACCTTCATAGGTAGTGTGGGAAATCATTTCTGTTCTGCATTGATTTGTTGTTGTTCTGGATTCTTGATAGTCTGAAGCATGCTGAATCTTGGATCAGATTATCTGATTGTAAATTGATAAAGCTTCATCAATAGTTTCTTCCTGAAATTTAATTCTGTGTATATGGTCTACAGCTTGTTGAAGGCTTACAGTCGACCATCTGTAGAGAAGTAAATCTGCATAGTGATGGCTGTCCCCTTGTTACCTGAGTGTGTAGCCACGTGTGTTAAAGTGACACTTCTGGGACAGGGAGGTGTGCTGGCCCCAGATTGAACATGCCCTGTGGATTAACGGTGAGGTTCAGTGTGCCAGCCAGCCTGGCTGTGGTTTTTAGGTGGTTTCTCACATCCTAGTAGGTGATTACCAGGCTAGATCTTAGGTCCCACCTTAGTTACATGGTTCACCAACATTTAGAAAACTTCTGTTCACTTTCACATGACTAACGCTACACACAGACATTTGGAGTATGTATATTCCATCCCGGGGGGTAATGGGATGGTGAAAGGAAGGGCATCCGGCCACCCCATAACAAATAACCATGCAAAATCCATTCCTAACAATGTCAACCCTGCACTGATGCGGAGCAAAGGCACAAGAAGAAGATGGCTGTCCTCTTGTTAGACCTGCCAGCAAACAGCTGTTTTTAAGTTCTTTAAATTGGAAAAAAAATCTGGAAACTAAAGTGTTGAGAAATGACAATTAGTGTACTAGCTTTTCTGCCATGTGTTAAATCCAAAATTACCTTGGGATGTTTGAAATATAGTGAACTGTTTTGAATGTCATTTCCTGCTCCTTGAAAGTGTGAAGTGGTATATCGCCAAATGAGTCAATCATCTATTGGCAACTGGCCATTGAATAGTATGTTGTAGAATAATATTAGTCTGAGATTAACAAATTTTATGGGTGCACCTCAGTGAAAAGTGGCTGTCAATTGGAAAATTGTGTACAGTCCACTTCTCGAGTCAAGCTGTGGTTCCCCACTGCTGTATCTTTAGAATGACAGGAAGGTTCCTTAATGAAATGAAAGCAATCAGTTCCCGTTTCTTACTATAGGTTTCCAAGCTGAGTTTACATTCTGTGTTGAATGACTTTAATGGGATGTTTAATGTTACCTGTCATGTGTATTGGCTGCCCCCTTGCAGACAATTAAAAGAAAATTGTCAAAAATGGATGCTTAATGGAGCAAACTGGACACCACTGTTGCTTGGCTGTGTGTGTACACTCAGCCAGTGTTCGAATTAGGCTGAATCTTCTTGCTAATGAAATAGGGCAATAAAGAATTATTGCGTTAGTTTCTGTAGTGCTGCAACCATTAAGAGATGTTACAGACTGGTAGCAGGCTCAGGAAGACCTCTGGAAAATTATGTTGGTTAATTGAGTCCTCCGGAAGCACACTAGAGGAGGTAGCCCAAAACATGACATGTTCTTTGTGTAACACATCACACTCTGTGAACTCAGTTCCAGATTTACAGCCTTGTGAAGGAGAAGAGGAGAGCAGATTACACCCACCATATTTCTTTCTGTTCAATGATAACATGATTGTCATCTCCTTGGCTCGGGCTAATAATAATCTTGTCAGGTAGTATTGACAGCTGCACCTAATATACACTCTTAACTTTCTCTGTTGATACATCATGGTCAGTGAATGCAGTTAGAGAGAATGGAGACATTGTAAGGTTGCAGGCATTCAAAATTAAGTAATGCAAAAAGATCTGTCATCTGTATATGGCCAGTTTGACTGATAACAAATTTACAGAACAAATCATTTGCATTGGAAGATGTGAAACCTTTATGTTATGTATGTTAAGAGCTAGGCATTAAACACTTAGTTAGAAAGGTTTCTAGCAATTGATGACTAGTGCCTTTTAACAGCATTACTCTGTCAGCTCTAATCTGTGGGCTAGCAGACTGAAAATGCCTCATCAAATTTCAAACTGTTTTGCATTTACTGTGACATATGTAACTTCTACCACTGTTACTATCCTTGAGTAAAATAAATATAAAATATTTTCTTTGAATAATTACACAGTTCCTCAAACATGTAGATCTTCTTACAGCCATTTTCTTTGTAAGTTGTCAGCCAGCCAGCTCAGCAATATGTTGCGTAATGATTTTGTCTTACTTATGTGCAACTGTTTTAGTGGCAGCAATAGTTGTCGTAGTAGTAGTAATAGTAGTAGTAGTAGTAGTAGTAGTAGTAGTAATTTCGGCAAACTTAGTCTGGATATTGTACGTTGTTGTTGTTCCAGATATTTGTGATTTCAGCCACCCTTTACTATTTGCTTATGACTATGAAAAGTTAAATCATTTTTCTTATCAATATCTGAATTAGAAATTGGGCTGTATATTACTGATTGATTGTTTACTTCTCTATTATTGTTGTAACCCTGTTCACTTTGTATGTTCAATTATCATTTCTGATCCTCTACTCAAAACGATCACTTTTTGTGGTTTTTTCCCGTAAATGTCACATTATTAAATGAAAAGTAGTGTATTACAAATGGTTCCATGATTTCTGTTTAAATGGAAGACCTGGTTGCTTCTCAAGTGATGTGGTACACTTTGACAATACAAAATGTTATGCATGTGGTATTACTGTGTTAGCAGTAGAGTAGAACTTCTGATTTGTATGTATTTGTGAGTGCCATCTTCGCAAGCATTTGCTGGTTATAGGCCTACTCTGTGATGTCCTAATTTGAAGGTGCTAAAATTTTGTTTTTGTTTTTTGCAAAGTACTGAACTGGTCGTAGTGTTTTGAGTGTTTAAACAATGGAAACTCCAGGTAGGAATATCAACATATGTAGTAAAAGGCAGATTGTTTCTTACTGTAAAGAAGACAAGTCAGGTTGCAGACAGGCACAATTAAGACATATAGCTTTCGGCTACAGCCTTCATCAGTAAAAAACACACACACACACACACACACACACACACACACACACACACACACACACACGACCGCCAACTCCAGCATCTTGGGCTGGGACGCAACTATCATGTGGGATGCAAGCAGCAGTGATGGTGGGGAAGGGGAAGGGATAGTAGTGTAAGAGTGGGGAGTGAAAGACCAACACTGTCTGAGGGAGTGTGTAGGGACTAGACTGCCGACAGGCATAGCGTCAGGAAGTTGTGGAGCAGGGTAGTGAGGAAAAAAGGAGAGGAGTGGGGAAAGATGGACAGATGCATTGGCAGAGGACTGCAAATAAACAGGGTGGGAGATGAGAATGGGGAGGAGTGGTAGGACAGAGGGGGTGGAAACTGTTGTGTGAAGAGTGTGGGGACAGTATGTTACCATTACGGGAGCGGAGAGTGTGTTTAAAGATAATTCCCATCTGCGCAGTTCAGGTAGTGAAGTAGCCATTGAAATAATGCGTGTTATGTTCAACTGCATGTGCTGCCACTCTGAGATGCTGGAGTTGGTAGTCATGTACATGAGGTGGGCTTGTGTGTGTGTGTGTGTGTGTGTGTGTGTGTGTGTGTGTGTGTGTTTTACTGATGGAGGCTGTGGCCAAAGCCTTTTTGTGTCTTTTAATTGTGCCTGTCTGCAACTTGATGTGTCTTCTTTACGGTAAGTAGCAATCTCATTTCCCTACATTGTTGATATCGTTTCCATATTGTTGTTTCAAGTGTATCATAGATCCCTAAAGTGCTGGTTCAGACAGTGGTGGTGATACATTTTAGAATGCTGCACCTCATTTTCTAACTTAATTAGGTAATATCTGTATGATATTTCAGTAAGTAAATTTGTGGTACAATTTGATATTGTAAAGGGCTAAATTTGTCGAATAATCTTTTCTTCTGAATATGATAATTGTAATGTTCCAGATCTGACTGCAGCCCTCAAAATGTTTCTGGAAGAGAAAACACAGATGTTTTTTGATAAAATGGGAGATAAAGTTGTTACAGTGGCGAAAGAAGGTGACACAGATGTTGAAGATGTAATTAAGACATGGGAGAAATCTTTCAAAACAGTTAGTATTTAATTTTTTCAAGTGACTTATAATTACAATACATCATCTGTAACATTTAGTACATAAAAATTCGCAGTCTCGTATATCACTTTTAGGAGACTGTGGAATATTCAGAGCCTGAAGGAGCAACAGATGAAGAACTGTTTTCTGCTGTCTATCACAAATTAGTTCATTCTCCAGCATTGGAGCCGATTTTGCAAGTAGAACATTCCTATGCACTTGCTGTTCATGAACTTACTCTTCAGAGGGAAGAACAAGTTGAAGGTCTAACAACAATGTATGTCTATCTTAATGTAAAACAAGATGTGGATTTAAATTTTTTACATTTATGAGATAACTTTTGAGAGTATACGTAGGTCGTACAGAAAATAGAAACAATGTATGGATAAATTGTTTGTATATACTAGAAGTGTTGCTTTATCTGTCTGTTTAGTTTTGCAATAGGTGTAAAAGAATGATTAATTTTTGTCTGACTTGTGTATTTATTTGCAACATTGGTTAATTATTTTAAAACTTCAATTTTCTGTGAATGATGTCCTGTGTGTCTGAAGTGGGTGATGGATAATAACTCAGGAGTCATATGAGCTTGGGCTGTTTAAGTATAAATGTTTATTTTTGTTCATTTGGTATAAGGATGAAGTAATGAGATAGTGGACCTCACTGATGCTAACATTGTAATCAACTTTCTCCAGTATGTACAAGTATGTTATGTAGTAAAAAAAAAAAAAAAATTGGTGATATTATGAATAACGGTTCGTGAAGATGTGATTTTTACTAGAAATATCAAAAGTATTTTGTCTGACATGTGAAGGCGTTTACTTTTTTTCTACATTTTGGGCTTCTACAATCAGATCTATTACTTTCCATTGTCAGAAAACTAAAGAAAGGCGAAAGGGAGAAAAAGAAATTGCATTGAAATGTAAAAGACAGAGCAGTTAATGTTCAAATTAACAAATTCTAAGCTGTCTGTGGCGCAGTTAGCAGAACATGGAGCCATAAAATACAAAGATAGATGACAGTGATATTCTATCAAGTGAATGTGGCTGCTGGCTTATCCTGTGGGAATGAGAACTGGCTGGACACAAAAATCAAACAACTGTGATGAGGTTCTTGAGGAGGAGGAGGAAGGGCTGCTCAAGAAGACACAGGATTAGCAACAAAGATAATTTACGCAAACACAACTCGCACACGTGACCACTGTTCTCTCTGTACACCAAGGGAGGTGGCCAGAGAGAGAGAGAGAGAGAGAGAGAGAGAGAGAGAGAGAGAGAGAGAGTGTGTGTGTGTGTGTGTGTGTGTGTGTGTGTGTGTGTGTGATGCCTGAGCTGTGCAAACTTCTCATGTTTGCTGAGATGTAGATGCCTGTCCCAAGGACAGTAAAGCAATGATACACCAGAAGCATAACGTGGAGCAGTGTGGCCTTTACTGTGGCAGGGTGTTGCCCATATAGTGAACCTCTGATGAGAAAGTAGCATCAGGGTGGACACTCTGCAATGAAACAGTTCAAGCTCTCATATAATATTGACCATACAAATATGGCAGTCTCTTCAGAAAGAAATGCAGGTGCTTACTCTCTCATGGCATTCCACTCTTTGGCCATGCAGTGGCCTGAGAGGTATCCAAGAGGTAATTAGGGTGGACAATTTACTCAGTTCTTGGTATGCTACAACACAGCCTCTGTTTTGCATCAAAAATATTGTGGATAAACAAGGAATAGTTTCTGCATTAGATAAATGAGAAACGGATCGCTGTTGATCCAAAATGTATGTACAAGGTGTGTTCAAAAGGTATCAGTAATTTTTAATTTCTCGGGTTGTATTATCCGATTTGCATGATTTTTCATTGTTGTGTTGGTAAACATGTCGGAAACGTATCTGTACACAGGTAGCCTTATGTTTAGTCTGTCATCAGTTGTCAAGAAGGTTACGCATGGTTGCTTATGCATGGTAATTATTAATTTTTTTTGAAATGGACCAGAGAATTTGCATTACATTTTGCTATAACAATGGAATAAAATGTAATAAAGTTTTAGAAATGTTAAATATTGGTTATGGTGAGTCTGCTATTAGTAAAACAAAGGTTTATTAGTGGTATAAGCATTTCCAAGATGGCCATGGAGAAGTTGAAGACAACGAATGTTCTGCATGCCCCAGCACATCAACAGCTGATGAAAATGTGGAAAAAAGAAAGATATGATTATGAATGATCACCGAACAACAATCAGAGAAGTTGTTGTTGATGTTGGCATATCATTTGATGCAGACCATGAAATCTACTTGGATGTTTTGGCGAGACAGCAAAATTTGTACCAAAGGTGTTGAATTTGAACAAAAATGGTGGTGAATGAAAGCTGCATCAACTGATGGCTGTCTACTCCATTATCCTTCACAGCATTACAAGAGAGACAATTTTCGAAATCCACCTCACTAATGTTTAAAATAGTAACACTTACTGTGGAAATCAGGCTTATACTGAGAAGGCATGTGAAGGTGTCCACATTGCCATGTAGTGCCTCTAAACATTGCATTAAAAGTTGTGGAGACTATGTGCACCTGCCCATTACAGTAATGATATGTAATATCTACCGCCACCCATACAGACACACGTATCATCACAAGCTGGTTAACCTAATGGAACAACTGCCTCCTTCCTACTGGGGGACCTAAATCGCCACAGTCAGTAAGGGCCAAATGCTAGAGCAATTAATTAATTTCTTGAGCTGAAAGTCTGCATACTTTTCAGTGGAGCTCCAATGAACTTTAGTATGGCCCACAGAATGTACTCTGCCATAGATATTACTGTCTGCAGCCTGAACATCTCCTCTTTGATCTGGTAGAACATCCATGGTGACCTCTGTGACAGCAACCACTTCCCTGACACACTCTTTTCAAAACTATCGATCAGTTTAATACATACCATTCACCTAAAAAAGACAACTGACAGGTTTTCACATCAGAAGCAACTTTTGAACCCAGTGAACAGAAGGGAACGTAAAAAGTCATACAAGATGTGATGTTGTTGACAGGGTAATAATGCTGTGGAAGCATTTTTTCCTCCCCAGAACCTCTCCCCCCACCCCCCTCCCCACCTTGCAGGAATTCTGTGCCATGGTGGTCTAAAGAAATAACTGCAGCTATCAGAGAACATCGCTTGCTTACAGCATTTTCAAAAATCATCAGAAAGTACTCAAGAGTGGTCAGCCATCTCAACAGTAGTGGGATACTTAGTAAATCATAGTTCGGATTTCAAAAATGCTGTACCACTGAGACATCAATATACAATTTCACTGTCCACATAAATCTTTAGATGGTAAAACGTCACCAATAGGAATTATTTTCTGTTACTTATCCTAAGCATTTAATTGTGTGAACCATGACATTATGCTACAGAAATTACAAGTCTATGGTATAAATGAAACAGCATAGGAGTGGTTTAAGTCATATCTACAAAACAGGAAGCAAAAAGTTTCTCTGTATGGTTTAAGTTATTTAAGGAAATTTCGCACTTCATCTAACTGGGGTGAAATTACATTAGGTACCCCACAGGGTTGGATCATGGGTCCCCTTCTGTTATTGATATATGTAAGCGAGTGTGCTTCTTATCTGTAACGAGAAGCTAAACTGACTCTGTTTCCTGATGATACAAGCATCATTATTAATCCAGTAAAAGAAACTCCAATAGAAAATGATACAAATGATTTCTTTGGAAAAGTTATTGATTGGTTTTCTGTGAATGGGCTTGCTATGAACGTTGAAAAAACACAGTACATTCAGTTTTCTACTGTTAGGAGTACAATTCCTTCAGTAAATATAACAGATCAACAGAAGTCAGTAGCCAGGGTAGAGCATACTAAGTTTTTGGGTGTACATATAGATGAGAATCTTAATTGGAAAATTCATATTTTGGATCTTCTAAAGTGACTAGGTTCAACATATTTTGCAATAAAAATAATTGCCAATTTAGAGGATATAGAAATTAGTAAGCTAACATACTTCACACACTTCCACTCTCTGATGTCATACCGAATAATAGTTTGGGGTAACCCAACACTAAGGCAAAAACAATTCACTGCTGGAAAGAAACTGGTTAGTTTGGTTGGTTGGTTTTGGGGGATTAAAGGGACCAGGCTGCTACGGTCATCGGTCCCGAAACTGGTTAGAATAATGTCACACATCTTGTAGGCATCTGTGTAAAAGATTAGGAATTCTCACAACAGCTTCACAGTACATTTATTCAGTAATGAAATTTGTTCTCAATGACATGGACCAGTTTAAAAACAACAGTGACATTCATGATTATAATACCAGAAGAAAGAAAGACTTACACTATCCTCTACTTAACCTGTCTTTGGTACAGAAAGGGGTAAAAAATGCTGCTTTAAAACTTTTCGATAAATTACCAGATAAATAAAATGTCTGACAGCAGTGATAGTTTCAAAAATAAACAGGAATCATATCTTCTTGACAACTCCTTCTATACCGTAGATGAATTCATGAATAGAAATAAATAAATTTATAGGTATAATATTTGGATTTTGTGCCATTTAAGGGAATGGGGTAGGTAATAAAAAATTTTAAGCCTAAAAAGTAAAAAAGAACCTTGATTCATGTGTGCATTTCCTATGCACTTGACGCATTCCACATCATAATGGTCACCATGAGATTGATCAATGGAACAACTAACTAGAAAGGTGCTCCATCCTTTTATAGAAAATTTAGTCGCATTCAAGACATCTTGAGCATATACACAGTTTTTAGTAAAGAAGAAGAAGAAGAAGAAGAAGTAGTAGTAGTGTATTGAGAACAGTAGATATCATGTGAAGGGCCGACACCCCATTCGTTCAAGTATTGGACTAAACTCTGCCACATTTATGGTCATCAGCCGTCCACAGCAGTTCCTGCGATCTCTATCGACAGTGAAATTGCTGAACTTTTCATGGGACACTAAGCCAAATGTGTTCACTTGCAGTAACTACCATCCTAATTTCTTGACCAATAAATGCCTGGCTTTCCATACATGCTTTCTAGAACCATACAGTATTCCATTTAGTGAATGGGAGCTCAACAGTGCTTTAGCAGAGTCCCCTGGATACAATATAATTCACAACCACGTGGTCACAACTTTCTAACAAAAGCTGGGATTTGTAGTTGTATTTGGTAAGAAGGGAAATTTCAGTTGCAGTGGTGAGAGGGAATTACTATTCCTATCCTGAAACCATGAAATGACCCGCAAATTTTGACTAATCACTGATGAATCTCTGGAGCCAGTACGGAAGTAATGACACACCAGTTGTCCAAATGTGTGATTCTTTTAATTTGAAAACAAAATCTTGTTTTGGTACGACATGAGCCCATTATCAAGTTTAATAAACAAGAATAACTTGAACCATTATTCAGTGTTATTTCACATACTAACACACATACAATGGATAGCTGTTCGTTTTACACACTGTTTGTAGAAACTGGTGTGTTGTACCACTTTCTTAATTTTAATTTACAGCACTCTATACTTAGTTATGTATTTCATTGTCCTTCAGATCTTGGAGTCACTCCGCTCTTAACTTGTTTTTAAGTTACAAAAATCACATGTATTGACAACAAGTAGATCATAATCTCTGTACTGATATTGTGATCCAGGTGTGCTATAGCTTCACAAAATATACCTTTCCTAGCTGGCTACACAATATGCATACAAGTAAACAAGGAAGCTTAAGAACAAAATGACCACAAGGTATGAAAATTACTGATTCCAACAAAAAATATGTGGAGACATAAACGGTTCACTTTGGGTTAAAATTATTAGTTTCTGCAAACAGTTTGCATAATATAAAAAGATATCTATTACATGTATGTTAATATATAAAGTAATGCAAAATAATTCTTTCTTTATAGAACTTGATAATGGGCTAATGTCTTGGACAACTAGTGTGTCATAATCTCCTTACTGATATTATAATACAGGTACACTGTGACTTCACAACAAATAACCTCTAATGAGTTCTGCATAAGCCCTATAGACAACCTCATGGTAAAAGTGTGTGTCTCACCACTGAGGGTCAAATACCTGTAATTCTTAGCAAGCTATGTGGTCACACTTTGACAAATGCTTTTGCATCTGTGTTATTCAACTCTGTTTCACAACAACCACATTAAACTATTTATGAATTGCCCTAGAACTGGCAAACCAATTGGTATATGACTGGAGGCTCTATGCAAAGGCCTCAGAGCCTGCTCTTAACTGTGTACAGAGCGTTCCTTCTCTACGTCCCCCCTCATTTGTACCCAGTCTAGTGATGCAGATGGAGTTGTTCTGTGGCCCTAAGGAAAATACAGGCCCTGTCATTCTGAAATGCCTATCACTCTGTTCTCCACGACTACCTTAATTTTGGATCCATCTACATATACTGATCCAGAGTCAGTGTTTTTCTATACAAAGGGGGGGGGGGGGGGGAGGCAGTAGCCTGTTAGTCGATGTTCTGTACTGAGTGCATGTAGCATATATACTATATAGTTGGTAGCCATATCTCAATCCCTGTAATACCTCACAACAAAAACCCTTCTGGTTTATAGCAGCTCTGTCATCTACGTACAAGGAATTAACCAGTGCTACCATTGAAATGTTTTAGTCTCTAACACCCAAGACTTCTTAGTTGACACTGAAAACACCATATGTAGCAAGGTGCCATGGTGATTAGTACATTCCCCATGCTTTCATAATTCAAGCTCCATCGCTAATGACATTCCTGTCAACAGGGTATTAAACTCTAATCTTCCTTCCTTCTTCCTGGAACCACCATAACATTCATTTGGACACCATGCCACTTTGGGTATACCAGAAAATGAACTTGCTGGCAGATTAGCCAAAGAAGCAACCACAGGAGAACAACTTGAATGTGGATTGCTGAGCATGGACCTGAGGCACCAAATTTTGGAAACCTGTGATATGGAATGGCAGGATGTCACAACCCCCTACATACTGAGAGTGATCAAGGTGATCGCTAAGGCACAGCTGACTTCTGACCAGACCTTTCAGAAATGTCATGCTCTGCTGACTACATATCGGCCATATCAGACTCTCAAGAGTTTCTCATATGACAAGAGATCCACTCCAGTGCAGCTGTGGCAGCCCTTAACAGTAGCTCATATACTCACTGAGTGTGCTGCTGTGGCTAATCTAAGAAAAACTATAAACCTAAATACTTTCCTATTCCTGATGCTTGAAGATGTGGGGTAGCCTCTAAACAAGTCTGTATTTCATGAATGAAAATGTATGTTAGCCCAAAATTCAGTGCACTTCAGAGTCTATCATTTGTGGTGGTGGGGGAGGGGGGTGGGAGGGTGGTGGGGGGACATGAACAGAGTGCATATTACTGTCATATGCCCCGAGAGTTCTCAAAGTGTGTTGCACCCTCACATCATCATATACTAAAACCTTTTTAAATTTTGTCTTTTAACTGTTTAGGCTAATATCCCCTCTAGTCTCTACAAGTCTCCATTTTCTTGTATCTATTTTTCTTCCATAACATATATTAAACATGTTTTAATTAACTGTTTATGCAACACAGTGAAGTTTTTTTAGCTGTCAGTATATTAAACATCTTCACTGGGTGGCAGTAGTCCCTTTCTCTTTCAAGTACATCTAAAAATATCAGTAAGCAAATGTTTGTGCTCTCATTATTATTATTATTATTATTATTATTATTATTGACATATGAACATTCAATGATTAGTTGATGATAATACTTTTATAGAAAGGGTTAATGAAGTAAATTATATTGCAACAACAGTAGACAGTGCCCTCTCAGATCATGACATGCATGTCCTTTATGTTAATATCGAACAGGATATAAAATCTGCTAAATCAAAGTTCAAGACAGTCATCAGTGAGACAAAAATTGATTCTTTTAGGGAACTCCTCAGTCATGAACTGGAGAGGTGTATATAGAGCTCATGGCATAAATGAAAAATACAACACTTTTATTAATAAATAGCTGAGAAACACGACATTGGCTGGGTATTAATGTATAGCTTTGCCTGAGATTTCATATGTGTGGAATTTATTTTGGCTTCTAAACCTCCTTTTTATACAATGTTTAAAGTAATATGATTGGAGACATGAACAAAGAGATTGTTTGCTTCACCAACAGGGTAGAGAGCCATGTATAGCTGGCCTTGCAAAAAGCAACTGATACTAAGGTGCACACCCACAACATGCAGTGTCTGGCCTTGTGCTTTGTTTATGGTCATGGCATAATATAAGCTCACCTGGAATTGTACACTTCTAAAGCATAATCATACATTGTTAGGAATAAGTGAGATTTGGGGTATGGAAACTCACTCCAGTACCAATCAAAATTTCTACTTTTATGATGTCACATTGGGGGGAAGTAACTTTAAGCCCCTGTGAGTGAAGGATTCTGAGCGGCGAGATAATGCATGATGCTCTCAAGGAGAGTTACTTTACACTTCACTTTCAGGAGGTGTTTCCAAAGCAAGAGCGAGTTAAAGCCTAATGTTCTCGAGCTGCAGCAAGTCTTGCCTAATGATCATCAATGAATTCTTGAGACTGAATAGCCCTCAGGCTTTTAGCTGTTCTAGTGTATTCAGAAATACTCTTCCATTTTCTAGGCATTTTTATTCTTAAATAAAATGAAATCAAAATGTAATGAATGGGTGCACAAATCACAAAGCAAAACCAATAAATTTTTTTCTTAGCCAAGAATATAAATAAAACCTGTCAGAGAAGCAAAGCAGTTTTGTTAAGTTTTTAATATACAAAGCACAATCCGTATATATTAGCTAAGTAAATTTGCTTTTAGTTTGTATTCATAAAGGTAAGATTGCAGTGTTTAATTCTGTCACTGACACAAACTTCCAAAAATTCATCTGTTAATGAGTTAAAAAAATTAACAGCACTATTTATTGATTCTTTGGTGTGATACAAAATGAACAGTGTTGTCTATTGCTCCTTTGGTATACTACACCTTGATGATTAAACATCTCAACTACTAATCTGAGCAGACAGTTTTAGATAAATATTTAAATCATGATATCTTTTTTTCTGTGACAAGATTTTTACCAAATAAAGCCCATATGCTGCCGCAAGCTGTGCTCAAGTTACCTTTAAAATACCGCCTATTAGTGTTGGAGATTAGTGAGCTTATACCTAGAGACACACATGTCAATTACAGTTTCGTTACTAGTATAGATGTCCGTACTTAGTTTGAAAAATATTTTTGCCCAAAAGTAACAGAGATTATACAAAAGTCCCTAAAGAAGTCATGGATTACTCCAGGGATGAAGGTATCCTGTAAGACAATAAGGAAACTCTGTCATTTAGAAATATCTCTTGACATTAATGCAGTAGCTCATTTCAAGACAGACTGCAAAATATTAAATAGTGATAGCACAGACATCAAAACAAATGGGTTGAATTGAAAAGATGAGGCTGTCAGGTTCAGTAGATGTTGCCATGGAATATCAGACAAGTAATTACAAATAACTTCTGTAATATGAATATTACTACAGCAGTAGAAGTAATGTTCACCAAGATTCCTTTAAAATCAAAAAAAATGTAGTGGTTGTGATAAAATACCAACAAAGAGATTGTGCTTCTAAGGTCAGTAACATATCTGTGTAACTAATCATTTATAAGTAGAACAGTTCCTGAGTGGTTGAAATATGCTGAAGTTAATCTTTTGTTTAAGAAAGGAGATAAAGAAATACTGTCAATTTTCCATCTGATTTCACTTTTGCCATCAAAAATTTTAGAAAAAGTAATATACAGTCAGCTTCTTAACTACCTGGAACAAATAATAAATTGTCAAAGTCACCATTCCCATTTCTAAAGGGTTCTGATATTGAGGAGGCAAGTGTGTACTTAATTAGTTAGGCAATAAATTACAGGCTACTGGTATATTTCGTGATCAGTCAAGGGTATTTGACTTTGCAAATCAGTTTAAGTAAATTAGAATATTCTGGTGTAACAGTAAATGCTGCAACATCTCTGACAGGAAACAGTGGGTGTCTATAGGAAAGAGATGCGTACTAAGCTATCATTGATTGTCCAACATCTGGGGATTAAGTACATGTGGTGCTCCTAAGATGTTAGGATTCTTACCATTCTCTTATGTATGTCAGTGACCTTCCATCAGTAATATTACCAGATGTGAAGTTTGTTTTGTTTACAGATGAGACAAACATTATAATAATAACAAATGAATTCTAGTCATAGAAATGTCAATTAATGAAATTTTCATGAACATCAGTAAATTTTTCCTAGCCAGTTATTTGTCACTAAGCTTTGGAAAAAACACACTATATGCAATTTAGAACTTGTAAGAGGCTTCCTGCCATTGTATGCCTACAGTATAAGGAGATAGAAATTGATAGTGTTTACTCCATGGGATTACAGTTTGATAATAAATTCAGTTGCGAGGAGCATACCGCAGAGCTATTGAAGCATCTAAACAAATATCAATTTTTTATGCTAATGTTGTCAGACATGAATGACAGAAAAATAGAAAGAAAAGCATACTTTGCTTACTTTAATTTCATAATGCCATACAGGATTATTTTGTTGTATTAACTCATCAAGCCAAGCTAAAATCTTCAAAGTTCAAAAATGTGTAATAACAATTCCTTTTGGTGTGCACTTAGTAATGTTCTGCAGAGGCGTTTTTGGGGAACTGGGGATACTAACAACTACTTCACAATACATTTTCCCTTAATTAAATTTTTAAATATATATCGCTTTTTCAAATGAACAGGTCAGTTCATAGAATCAATGCTAGAAATAACAACAATCTTCACAAATTATATTTCAGTGGATGGTGTCTGTTCTTTCGGGCATATCCAAAAGACCAGACACTATGCATTCATGTATAACTGATTGACTTAGAAGGGCAATGGATCCACTTTCTTCAGTGCAGATGCACAAGTTAATCCCAACTCCTGTGGGAATCTCAGTGTAGCAAACTTGGAGGAAATGGATGCTCGGTGGGAATGTGGGTCAGCCATGGTTGTGCCAAGATAGTCCACTCAGTTGTGATAACACTGTGTTCCAATGGTGCAGTGGTTAATGCATCCCTCTAATAAACAAATCCTGGGTTCAAATCCCAGTCCATTACACATTTTCACTCATTGCTGTTGATTCTGCATAATGTTCCAATGCAACTGACCTCAATAATCCCCTTCCCCCTTCTCCTTTCCTCCCTTTCAGTTTACATATAATCTTCACAAAGTTTTAAAATCACCTACTTTGGTCCAGAAAGGTGGCCATTATTCAAGAACACACATTTTCAGTAACTTTTCAGTAGCCATAAAAAGTTTAACTGTTAATGAAGTTCATTATAAGAGGAGCCAGAAGAATTAATTGTTGGTCAATCCCTTCAACTTCATTGATGAATTTCTTAGTGTAGCTGACAGATGTGCATAAGTTAATAATGTTATCAAATAATGCAAGTATTACTTACACTCTGACTTCTGTATAAATTCAGTGCAGTAATGTGATCATTGTAAGTAATTATTGCAGAAATGATGTATCTATTTGGTGATGCATAGCTCCAACAGCCTAAGAATTGTCGTATGCAGCTCTTTGTACTGAACACGTATATACATTGTGAACGGTTTGCTATTATTTTTTAATTGAATCTGTGGAAGGTACATTAGCATGGCTGTTGTCCCTTGTAAATATTTATTGTGTAGGCTTGTATTCTGACATGTAATAAATTCTGGAGGATCTCCTAACTGTGGATTGTTGGAATTAAAAATATATCTAATCTGCTTTAAGTAATCCATATGAGTCTTTAAAATATCATTATAATTTGATGATAAATTTGACAACATTTTCTGTAAGTGTGGTTAGCTTCTTCAATAAAGATGATTTGCTCAATATTATAAAAGTGTAATAAATTGCTCATTCTTCTTTAAGGCAAACTGAAGAAATGGCTCAGGCTATAGAAGGAGTTCCTTTTCCAAATACAGAACATCAAATAAATGAAATGGCAGCTTCACATTTTGAAGAGCAGAACCTGTTGCAAGGCAAATGGAATAGTGAAATCGACACACTTAAGGAAGATCAAAGGAAAGAATATCGGGACTGGCTTATGAAGATGTTGGAGGACAATCAAACAAATGTGAATGCTCCAAGCATTGTGTAAGTTTATTCCTCCTAGTTTGCATTGACATTGATGCACCTATATAATTGCATGCAATAGAATCTGTCAGTAAAGTATTTTTATGATTAATTTCAGTTCATTATTTGTGAATATGGAAGAATAGAACAAAGCCAGATTTTTTGAAATTTTGTCATTAAAATATCTGTCATAAAATAATACTTCAACGTACTTATGGTCAGTGGTAACCGATCTCATGTTCTCTAATGAAGAGAGTTACCTAAGTGACCAACAGTATCTTCACTTAAGGAGCTTAAAATAATGTATAAGAAACCACTACTTCCGGGAATAGCAGTTGGCATTTGTTCTTAACAATATAGAAATCATTTAATTATCTATAAATGTTTCAAATTCATATTGCAATAGCATTGTGTAGTATTTGGAATGTCATTTTCACAGAACTGTCCTGCAAACAAACTTTGAATTCATAAGAGTTGTCACAGTATTTATTTATTCCTTTCATCCCATATATTGAGTTTGCTTTTTCTGTTTTGTAAGTATTGATCTCTCCCCATACAAATATTTACCCTCAGATTGTCCAAAGGTGCACTTTAGCTTTATACCTCGAATGAACCATTTGTATTCACATGGTGTCACTAATCATTTTCAAGCCTTAATGTGTTAGCTGTTTGTCAAAGTTGCATTTATATATTTTAGATTTTGTAAACATATGTCTGTAATTTATTAATTGGTAATGGGAAACAATTTCTCTTAACAGTTGAAAGTCTTAAGACTTGCCATGTAGTTAAAACACGGTTCATAAACTGTTATAGTATGGAGGTGGGGTAGCATGTGTTTGATACAGTGATTGTGAAAATTAAGGCTGTCTTACGGTGAGGCACGAAAATTAGTTTTGGTATCCCAGAAGTTATCTGAAGCATAAAACAACTACCTCATCTTTGTGACAGTATAAAAGGCTAGACTTCACATGCACAGTGCGAATAAGAACTCTTACTCTGCCTTTACCCCTCCCCTCCCCTCCCCTCCCCCTCACCCTGCCACCGCCTCCCATCCCCCCCTCTCCACCTCCTCACTCCCGTCTCCCTCCTCCCCTTCCCGTGCACATCACTCTGTAATTGTATCAGTATATTGTCGAATTGCGGACCATTACTCATGTAATGTCATGATACCTAACAAATGGAATATGTTGGTGTTATTAGTTGTGGGCATGATGGCAATGGTATGAAACAGAGGTTAAACAATGGTTCAGAGTGGAGAGAAAAGTGAGATAAGACATTAATTTTTGGATTGTTACCTTAGAAGGGGTTTCTGCATTACCTAATACCCACCATTTGCTTAACTGTCTTCCTGTTTCAAAACTGATGATGAGCTCCTTCCTCCTCAACTTTGTGTCTGAAAATGCTGAAGGTACTGTATGTAAGAATGAGTGCTACAGGAAATATATGGAAGACTTACATCAGTAAAATGTAATATTTGCTTATGTCAGTAATGTTTCCTATTATGCAGTTAAATAAATGTAAATATTGGTATGAACTTACAATGGGTTTGATTTCAATACTGAAAATGACAGAGGTAGAATGGTGCAGTGGAATGAATATTGGAAGTCTGTAGCCAGTCACCTCTGAGAAAATCCAAAAGTACATTGAAATATTTGAGAGGAGGCTGTCATACACAGCCTAAAATTTAAGATTAGTTGTACTCTGGCACATAAGCCGATATGCAGAATTTTAATACTTCCACAGGTTGCAAAGCCAGCCAGCAATGGCTTTTGCACAGAAAGTAATATATGACAAAGAAATGAGAGAACAAAACACAGATTATATATTCAAGGCAAATATATAAGTGTAAAGAGAAGCTTTTTATTACTAATGTTATTGAAGTGATATATGAATGCATTTAAAGAAACTGAAAGTTCAGAGGAATATTGTTTGGACTGAATCTTCAGTTTCAATACTTAAAGGACACTGTTATTGTCAGTACTGTGTTTCTGGGTATTCAACATTTCCACCTTCCACTCTGAGAAAAGTGCTTTGTCTAGAGGTCAGTGTGAAGTTCATGGAATATTAGAGACATCCAGAATTGTTCACAGGAGAATGAATGTGAAAGGAGAAAATTAGTATTCAACACAGTTGAAGCTGTAGTCTAGTTTACAATTGTCTCAAGAAGTAAATATTTATATGTGTTGTGTATGGGACAATCAGGAAAGACATTTGATACTGTTTGTATATGTAATAATCATATTATCCTTTAAAATGGTATTTGAATGTATATCAGTATTCATAAAATTAAGCTACTAGATTTTAGATGTACTTAAGACAGTAGGTGCCATTTAAAGGTGGAGAAAAGTCGGATGTTGGAGCTCACTGCGTAAAATAAAACTGAGACCAACAAAATGTGAAATATAAATAGAGAAGTGATTTATTCTGCTGATTGTAAACTTAAGTTTTTTGGTACAAAGACAGAAAAATCACTTTAGAAATTTCAGTTGATACATGTAAAAATTAATATGAGCAATGATTGCAGTTTTCAAGTGAACACTGAGATGAAATTAGGTTACCTGACATGGGAGAGGCTGTAAGACATCTTAAATAATAGAACCCAGTATGTTCTCATCGATGGTGAATGTCGTGTCAGAGACGGAGGTATCATCAGGAGTGCCCTAGGGAAGTGCGATAGGATTGCTCTCGATCTGACGGGTGGGATGAGCAACGATCTGTGACTGTTTCCTGATGGCACTGTGGTACATAGCAAAGTGTAGTCATTGAGTAACTGTAGGAGGATACAGGGTGACTTAGAATTTCTATTATGAATGGCAGCTTGCTGTAAATGTAGAAAAATGGAAGTTAATCCAGATGAATAGAGAAGAACAGTCCTGTAATACAATGTTGACTGGAATAAACTGTTTGAATTTCTGAAAGTAGCAGGATATATATGGACCAACAGGTTATTTACAACTTACAAGGAAACCAGGCTGCAAGTACAGGAGTTAAGGGTCATTAATGGGAAGCTGTGGTTGGGAAGGGAGTGAGATTGTTCATTGAGTGAGCAGTACAGGAGACCAAATACAAATTTGAAGATGGAATTAAAATTCAGGAACAAATAAAAAACTTTGAGGTTTGCAGTTATTAAATTCCGTCAGAGGCAGCAAACAATTTGAGACAGTCGAAAGGGATGGGGAGTATCTTGAAAGGAGGATATTAGATGAACACCAACAAAAATGAAATTAGGGTAGTGGAATGTAATAGAATTAAAACAGAAGATGCTTAGGGAATTTGATTAGGAAATACAATATTAAAAGTAGTGGTAGAGTTTTGCTAATTGGGTAGCAAAATAACTGATGATGGCCAAAGAAGAGAAGGTATAAAATTGAGGTGGATTGCACATGGAAAAGCAATTCTAAAAACAAGGAGTTTGTTAAAAATTAATGTAAATTTAAATGTGAGGAAATCTTTTCTCAGTATATTTATCTGAGTGCAGCCTTGTATGGAAGGGAAACATGCATGGAAAGCAGTTTAGAAAAGAAGAGAATGGGAGCTTTTGAAATGTGATACTGCAGCAGAATGCTGAAGATTAGGTAAGTGAAGCATGGTAACTAATGAGGAGGTACTGATTGGAATTGGGAAGAAAAGGAGTTAGTCACAGAACTTCACAAACAGGAAGGGATCAGATGAAAGGACGCATTTTGGAATGCCAAGGGATTATCAACTTAGTGTTGGAGGGAAGTGTGGAATGTATAAACTGAGAGACGAAAATATGTACGGGAAATGAAATGGATATAGGATGCAGTAGTTGTTTGGAGATGAAGAACCTTGCACAGCATAAAGTAGCATGAAGAGCTGCATCAAATCAGTCTTTGGACTGAAGCCTACAAATAACAAACTAATGACATTCCTCCACTTCTCACACACTCAAGACCTGCTTCTTGCAACCCAGCACACAACTCCCTTCTGGCCCCAAAATCAGGGACTATGCTTCCCTACCCACAAAAAAAAGTAACTTGCATGTCTCCCCACAGGAAAAACGCCATGTTTTCCCCACTCCTTCTGACTTCTGAACATCTGAACCCACTCATTTTCCCTCTCCCCAAAAACATCCCCCCCCCCCAAGCAAGCATGTATGCGTGATTTCCCCCCTCCCCCCCTCCTCCTCTGAAACCCCTGCTTGGTTTTTTCCCTGTTCCTGAAGCAAGCACGCTCGGTTTTCTCCCTCCCCAAGAAGCACATGTGCACTCTCGGTTTCCCCCATCCCCTCATTACCATGACCTCACCCTAGTCCCTTCCTCCCATAACCATCCTCCCACTCGCTCTGCCCCTAATAATCACCTCACTCGTACCCTTCTCCTGCTCTCCATAACCTCACACCCACCCCCACCCCCACCCCGAGTGGGTAGCAGCATGTTCGATGATCCGCAAATGTTGCAAATTAACTCAACTCCCACTGGTGGTGATACGGTCCGTGCAGTCTTTGTGAAAGGAAAGTTCTTGTTTAATGCAGAGGCATACGACCTTAAAATGTTCCCTTCGCTGGCTATGCCTTGGGAGGGACGTAGAGCTAAGTGGCAAGCAGAGAAATACTCCCTGCAATACTTGATTTGCACAAATACTTGTGGTGATTCCTTCTTGGTAACAAGGCCCTTATTCTTTGTGGAGAAAGCAGAAGACTTGTTTGAGTTAGTTATGATCAGAACTGCAGTCCCCTCTCAGCCACTGGTGCTGCTCGCTTGTAACAAGTTGACTGGTAAGTTTTGTCCATCATGTCCATAGGGGTCCAAAAGAGAATAGGGTTGCTACCAGTTATCTTCATCATGGCCTTTGAGAGCGATTCATTGCCTGATAAGGTCAAGGTGATGGTACACCAATGTGATGTGAAACCATATGTTCCTCTGTCCCTGCTGTGTGGTGCCTCAAGTGTTTGAAATTCATGCACATGTCTTCGCATTGCAACACTAGCCCCATCTGTAGAGATTGTGGATGACCTCTGCGTGCAAATGCTCCTTCTGCCCCTCCCCCATCTGTGTTAATTGTGGAAAGTGCCATTCTCCCTGCCTGCCAGATTGCACCGCTTTTCAGAGAGCTTATTAAACCTTATTATTATTTTGGGTTCTCTGTGACTTGTGTGTACAGCAAATTGAAAAACTCTTCGACATAGGAGCTTTTTGCTTTCATTGACAAAGCGTCAGTGGTGGCTACACCATAATCATTGTGAGTATGAGATACTTGGGGCTCTGTCTCCATGGGGTCTTCCTGTGGTGTCATGATGACACCCTCTGGCAGCTGCTGTGGAGGCGCTGCCCTCAGGATCTGTGAATCTGGGGGAAGAGATAAAAAAGGATCACTGTGCACATGACAGTGGTGAATGTGATTGTGTTGTCAGCACTGCAGTCTGTCTGGGCCTGAAATGAGGTGCACGCATGCTCCAAGTAGACGAAGGATCTCGCCTTGTGCCCACTAGCCACTGCCACTAAAAACCCTGAAAAACACAGAATCATGTAGTGCAAAGGGATACTTGCAGCCTTCCTTCGGCACTGGATGCTGAGGAGGTTGGAGCAGGTGGAACAGTGTCCGATGGCGGCATTTGTGAAGCAATTCCGTCGGCAATGGCCCATCTCGCGGATGCGAACGCTAGGAGGTGAAAAACAGTTGCGATGCTTGATACATGGTCTTTGTGTGCGTGTGTGATGAAAAGTTTGGCCGTCTGCTGCAAATTTTGGCCGTCTGCTGCTTGAAGGTTCTGACAAAACGTTCTGTTTCCCTGTTTAACTGTGGATGGAACGGTGCACTAGTTAGATGCTGTATCCCATTGTGTTCACAGAATGTTTCAGATTAATTTGACATGAACTGAGGGCTGTTGTCCAACATTATGACTTCAGGTAAACCTTAGAGGCAAAAAATAGAGGATAACACCTGAATTGTGCTACGTGATGTTGTCGAGTCTCTTGGCACAGAAAAAGGAAACTTGCTATATGAGTCTACCACAGTCAACCAACGAGTGTCGACGCGCTAACTGTCTCATACGAATAATCCCCCAATGCCTTTGGTGAAGTAACTGCAACACTTCTTTTTTGCAAGGCTTTGGGGGTCAACACACGTGACTGTCCACTGTCATTTTAAACAAGAATCGCACCTTGCTGTATAGCGAGGCTATGCTGACGTGTAAAGTATTGGAGCACTACAGAGTTCTTTATGCTATGCAATGAGCAAGGCAAAGATGTGCAAATGTATTTTAGCAAAGTGTTCAAATCTGAATCAGCTTCCATGACCCGAGCTATTTTCCTTCAAAGGAAGAGTTGAAGCAATTCAGAATCGTGAGTATCGACGTGACAACAAGATGCAGCAGAAGCATCGAAGTCTGTATCAGGGTTAATAGAAAGATGTGAAAGTGCATCCGCATTTCCATGTTGAGCTGTCGGATGATACACAATCTCGTACTGGTACTGAGATGACAACAAAGCCCATCTTTGCAGTTCTTGGGCCGTTTGTAAAGAAACTGGCTTAATCAGATGAAACAAGGTCTGCAATGGCTTGTGATCCATTACTAATTAGAATTTTCTGCCTTACAAGTAGTGGTGGAATTTGGTGACACCATACACAATAGACAATGCTTCTTTCGCTATTTATGAATAGTTCCACTGGGCTTTGTACAACACTTTTGATGTGAAAGCAATAGGCCTGTCTTTATTGCCAAATCTGTGCAAAAGCATTGCACCGATCCCGTAAGAACAAGCGTCAACATGCGACACAACTGGTTTGTCAGGATCAAAGTGAACCAGACATCGATCACTGGACAATGCATCTTTAAGCTTTTGAAAAGCTTCTTGGCATAAGTTTGTCCAAACAAAGAAGACAGTCTTGAGATGCAAGCGATACAAAGGAGCTGCGGTTTGTGCAGCATTCGGTATGAACCAGATGTAATAGTTCATTTTCCCGAATACTGACTGCAATTCTGCGACATTGTGAGGAACTGGAAGGTCCCTTATGGCCAAAAAATGTGACTGAAGATGATGTACACCTTGACTGTTTATGACATGACCAACATACTGCAACTCAGGTTAAAAGAAAAAATCACACTTGTCCAGTCTACACATTAGTCCTGCATCAGATAATGCGCAAAACAAGGCACACAAATTTGCAATGTGTTCTTCAGGTGTATGACCTGCTACGACAATATCATCCAAATAGTTTGAACAGTTGGGTACTTGAGCAGTCAGCTGTTGCAAATATGGCTGGAAAATGGTGGGTGCGGAAACACTGCCAAACGGCAAACACAAATATTTAAACAAGCCCAAATGAGTGTTCACAACACACATGATTTAAGATTCTTTCATCTAGTGGCATTTGAAGATATGCATCATGCAAATCAATTTTTGAAAAGTTACATCTAGCGCCTAATCTATTCATGAGATCCTCTGGGTGTGGCAATGGAAGTGTCAATCGCAGGTTGTGGGTGGACTGCCGACTTGAAGTCAGTACAGAGACGAATGTGACTTGAAGGTCAGGGGGAAAAAAAACCAGTGGACTTGCCCATTGACTAGCTTGTATGGACGCAATAGCTCCACTATCTTGCAGTTCTTTAAGTTCACCAGTGACTTTGTTCTGTAATGCAATGGGAACAGTTTTGGCCCAGCAAAATTTCAACTGAGCATTGTCTGTCATAGTAATATGTGCAGCAAAATTGTTAGCCTTGACTAAACCTTCAGAAAAGAGTTCAGGGAATTCTTTCAGCAAACTAGCTACTCTGTCTTTGGCATTAAATGCAGTCACTGACAACACATTGTTCCGAATTTTAATGCCAAACAAATCAAATGAATCAAGGCCAAATATGTTCTCACAATCATGTGATTGTAGCACAGTGAAAGTCACAGTTCGCGTATGCGAGTGATACATGGCAGGCAAAGTACATTTTCTGAGAATAGGAATGTTGTGTTCACTACAAGCCGTCAGGTGCGTGCTTAGTATTAGACTGGCGTGGGGAGCCTAACGGTTCAGGTGTGCTAAGATTCAGCAATGTAACAGACACACCTGCATCCAACTGAAATTTCACACATTTTCCACTAATATGTAAATGAACGAAAGGTTTGTTGGACTTGCATTGCACTGAAGAAACTGTTTGCTTGCTAGTTTTGCTAATGCCTTCAGCAGGCTTTGAATACACTGCATAGATAACATGGGCCTTGTGACTAGATATTTGTAAGTGGGCAGAATTGTTATGTTTGCTCTGTTGCAAACATATGGAGTGTACAAGACCTTTCTTTCCACAAGTGTAACACTGTGCTTGTCTGGTCGAGCAGTCTTGGCATTTGTGCTGTGAATAGCACCGAGGGCATGATTTAATTCTGTTTGCTGTTTAGACAAACGTTTGTGTCTTGGCACACATGGGCTGTTGCTTCCTACTGGGTCAGTCACAAGAAAGGAACAACTCAACCCTCCAAATCGGGGGCTGCTCAAATTTATCAGCTGACTCTGCACCTGAATTGTACGGATCTAGAATTTGCACTACATGCTGAAATGGTGTATCTGACTTTCTAAATGTGTTCTCTAAGTCTGACATCAGTTACATTGTACACGACCGCATCACACAACATAATTTCTGAATATAAAGCACCACAAGCACATTTGAATTTGCATTTCCCTGTCATACCCTGCAAATCTGTTACCCACTCGTGATAAGTTTGTTCTGACCTGTTCTTGAAATGAAAGAATTGGTACCTAGCAGCCACCACATTCATTTGTTGCTCATAGTAGTTAGAGACTCTACCACCTGTTCATAGGAGAGTGCACTCAGTGTAGTATTAGGGAACAATTTCTCTGGATGAGGTGAAAGACTGCACTTCCTACCATTAACAAAAGATAATGCAGTTTCACAGTACCTGGTACAATGTGAGCAGTTATGTGGGCTTCCTACTGTTGCAACCACTCAAGCCATTCCTCTTCTTGTTCATTAAACTGGTGAAAAGGTGGTATGGCACTCAGAGCTACAGGAGTTGCCTGTTGGACTGTATTGGTGGCTTGATGGGTTAGTTGCTGCTGTACCATGTTTATCAGTGTAGAGCTATGTGTTGCATCTGAAACTGAAACATCTGTGTTAGCTGTATTGCATCTATCACTTGCAGCTTAGGCACTGGAGCAGGGGGTGGGAGAGGTGGGTTGCTCAATTTGGAATAGGCAAATGCAATAAACAGGCAATGCAAGCAATAAAAAAAAAGTACACAAGCAAAGAAAATTTCTGTAACGCCCGCCTGAAAACACTGAATTGCAAAAACACTGTAAGAGACTGTTGACACATGTAAACACACCCCTGCAATGAAAAGACAAGGTAGAATAAAGGTGCCAGCAAAACACAAAAGCCCACAACAAAAGAAAACAGTGGCACTAGGCACCAGATTCTTCTTACACCTCGTCACCAAATATTATGTCTCCAGCCTTGTCGTCAAATATGGGGTATCAAGGCATCCTTCATACTTGATTCACTAGACAATCAAATCAAACAAGTCGTATTAATGAGTTTTATTACCAAAAGTAAATGACAATACTTAACTTTGACAATCAAACAGAAGTGTCACAAGGAACGAGCGATGTACAAAATAAGCGACCATCTTCAGTATAAACAATTCAAAGTCTGTGCGACATGGACAGTACAAGTGAAGTAACTAGCGGTCACACTGCTATACAAGTGCCTAATCTTGAAGCTGCTGTTCAAGTGGGATGTTGCCAGTCGGTTGCTATGCTTATTTCATTTTCACAGAGGGGCCACTGCTGTCGCGTTGTCAACCTGGAGAGGGGTCAGTCAGTGTGTGATTGGCTGAAGTCTTCTCACAGCTATCCCTTCTCTGTCGTTATTGACTGATGTGCCAGCGCTTGGCTTTATGCCGTAACAATTAATGTAAAAGAATACTTTGTTGCTGTTGTGTTTGCATGTGTCTGCTGTTCAGATACTGAACTCTAGCTAATAGTAATAAAAGGTCCTGTTTGTTGCTATATTGTATGTCATGTGTTCCAAAGTATTTGTATTTAAAAATAAACTATTTCTTTTAGAAATACTCCACGCACATTCAACAAAGGTGCTCATGAAGATAAGCTGCCTATGCCAAGACTAGAGGAAAGTTTCACCATACACTTAGGCTCGCAGATGAAACAGATGCACAATATAAGAATTTTATCCGCTGATGTGCTGGATTTTTGTCGGGTGAAGCTTCAGAGTTCAGGGTAAATTTTTAATAAAAACTAATGGAATACTACTAATATTACAATTATTATTGTTTCAGAAGGGTATAATATGAGAACTAACTGTTGATATGTATGCTTTCTTGAAGCAGATATGCATTATGCACTGGTAGAACTGTGTGTAAAAGACTGTATTTTCTCAATATATGTCTATCCAAAACTGCTTTGGATCCTCATTTTTAGAAATAAGTAAGTTGAAGTTAAACTATGGTTGTGTTGAAAGTTTGAACTTGTACCTCAGGGAGCATGACAGAAGTGGAATTTTTGATATGAATTGGTCATAAGCCACTGATTAGTAACCATTACTGATCTTGTCACACCATAAAATGTGTATATGTTTCAGCAGTTAGCATTTAATGTGTTGATGAAGTGTTGTGTTAATGTGAAGGAAAACATTTCTTGCCTGAAATGGTGAAATTGGGGGTGGGGGAGGCTGAAGTGGTGAAACTTTTGTTGGTAGTCTCCCTCCAAGAAACATTATCATTCATTTTAAAGTGTCGTGTGGGAGTAGGTACACCAAACATAAGACTGTAAATTGCTTGGGATAATTATTAAAGATGGCTTTAACATCTGTGAATTTGTGTTGTGTTTACATGTTCATTCAATTTATGCAATAATACAATCAAAGGCTGGTATCCATGGAAGTTCTGCTGTTTCCTTGCACCTCTTTTCATGGTTTACATTCCTGTTATATGTACATGACAGAGCAAAACTGAATATAATTCTGAAGGTACTAGGGTAGATAAGATATTACTTCAGTGAGAAAGTTCCTTGTTTATGGCAAGTCACTTTGTGTCTTTTATGTAAGTGTATATGACTAACAGGGAGAGTAGACTGATAATTTTTCAGGATGGCCTCCAGTAACTCTAAAATCAGTGGCTGCTGGCTACTAAGGCTTATGAATGTCCAGGAAAATAGAGGCCTACACTGGAATGTACCCTTCCATACTATTAGCTTATTGCATAGATGGGTACTATCAGTGGATAAATGGAGTTCTAGAAGTTCAGATAGTCCACAAGTACACAAAAGAATGCAACCTGTTCTGTCTAAAAATAAACTGTTGCTTCCTTAATGTAGGTTTCTTTGCAAGTGAAATGTGTTGCCATAATCTGCAGTACAATACATAAACACTGAATTGTTTTACCGGCCGACAGAAAATGCAGTCCTTATATTACTTACTGATTAAGAAAGAAAGGAAACAAAAGAAGAAAAGTGTTGCCATTTAAATGAGTTAAAGGCTGGCAGGTGTTCTGAGTTTGTGATGCGTATCGATAATTGAAAGTTATGTAGACAGGTACTTTCTGCCAGATGAGCAGTTTGGTGTAAAGTAAGAGTTAGCAGGAAATATCTGAATTCAGTGAAACTGTTTGGTACCCAGAAGGCTGTTATCACTTGCAGATGGTTTATGGCTACCACAACAGTAGCTTTTTAGAACAAATGGTAGGATGAGAGAGCTTGGTCTGTATAAAAACAATGACAATACTCTTTTGTAAACTACAGAAAAGACACACATTTGATTAAACAGTTCATCTTCTACATTGTTGTCAGCAGTGAGGAAGCCAGAGACATGCCTTTGTTCATGGAGACAGTTAAAAGCACTTCCAGTAAGGCATATATTTTCATGTTCATATTAGAGTTCTCAGCATATTAAACCTGTCACATCAGACGTGCCATTGGTTATTTCGAATGCTACAGCCTTATAGTCTCTGCAGTACTATTTAAAAGAGGGAGAACTGCAGTACTGCTTTATCACTGGTTGTAGGTGATACTAATATCAATTTCTGCATAAGAGGGGAGGAACAGGAACCTCATCATCCAAATCCCACCTGAAGAGGATGTGGAGGATGGTGAAATGGGGTGAGCCAGAAGTTGCTCTAAGGTAGAAGAATCCCTTTATTAATTTATTACAAGCTGCAGCTATGCTCAGCAGTGCCCATGTAGTATTACTTGATAAAAAGTGGAAAATATGTTCTCAAGTTCATAGTACTTCTCTGTTTGAATGGAAACACACTTGAGAAACACATGGTTAGTCTTTATTCTCAGACTGTTAAATTTTTCCATTCTTTTTTTGAAGCCATTTTGACTATTTTTCGACTGTGACTGTTTCAAGAAATATGTAAAGGTTTTTTTTTTTTTTTTTTTTTTTTTAAGTTACCACTACCAGTCACAAACTTTGTCAACTATTGTATTACTTATTTGGTGACATGTTTTGAGGGAATCCCTCATCTTCAGGCTAATGGCATTACAAAAACAACTTTACAATAAGGTCATACTGATGTTACATAGTATTTTCATAAATGCTGTGGTTATCTTTGTTCTTCTTTACAATTTTCCATTCTGTTAGACTATTAATCAAAAAATCATAAGAAATACCATCACCAATTTCCCAATATAACATCAAAAGAAATATTCACATTTTAGATAGTTTTATGTAAATTAAAAGTTTATGTTGTGATGTGATCTACATGAAGTAGCATTTCTGTCATTACAAGCAATAAATGTAAAAATAAATTGTATATAAAAGATGTAGATACAGGAAGTGTGGTGTAAGGTGTAATAAAATACTTGGGCACATACATGTATGTGCACCAACTAAAGGTGTGATGCAGTTTCACTTAGTTTTGCTGTTGCATTGCGGCAGAGTCAAATTATGGGAGGGAGGAATGATCCTTTACAATCCTGTTGAAACAAAACTCCTGATATTTCATGGGAAATTTAAGTGACTACTACTTATACACCATAAGAAGTCACAGTAAATAGTTGGCACATCAGCTGGTGTCAGTGCTACAATCCAAATAATAACTACCACATTGACAATAAGATGGCAGATGGTTTGCCTCTAGGACTTAGCTACTTGTGTTGTGAATGAGCACTGGCCACTTTCCTTGTACTGTTCACCTCTCTCCTCTAAAGGCAGACTTTTCCAGGTACACAAGCAGTAGGAATTCGATATTATCATGAGGAATAATTACTGTAGTAGATATCAATTGTGTTCACAACAGCCCAGTAATTTAACTGTCTTTGCATAGAAGGTGACAAGTGACACCTGTGTTGATTCACAGATAAAGTTTTTAGCCATTGAACAGTTTGTGAAACGAGAGACTTTGTTTTAGATGATAATAGCCTTGAAATTCTTGTTACTTCTATTTGGTGTTGTGTAATGTTTAAAAGTTGGGCAAATTTCAGTGAGCTCCCCAGTAAGAAATATGGTCAAGATAGTACTTTATGAAAGAGAAGTTACAGGATGTAGTCTCTGGGATTAAAACATTGCAGTATTAGTACTGAAGTTGTTATTCTGCATCAATTTGGAGATGATAACAAAAAAATGTTATTTAGGAGCAGTGATACCTTATGTTAGTCTGAATTTGATAGGAGGAAAGAGAGGAGTGGCGGAGGAGGAGGAAGAGGAGGAGAGATAGTTGTGAGTTGCTAAGAGATTGGCAACTCGAGAACTATGCATTCTCTTGTTGATGTTAGGTTTTAACAAGTGGTGCTGTTGTTGTACCACTGATTCTGTTTCTGAGATGGTTCAAAAAATTAATCTCAAGTATTATAGGAGGCTAGCAGAAGTTTAGTACTGTTGGCTGAAAGAGAAATTGCAAAAACAGCAACATTGAAAGTTCAAAATCTCTACTCCCCCCTCCTGCCTCCTGCTTCTTTTGTTGTACGTGTTCTGCATGTGTCATTTTAATTTTGTTTGTTGTTTTTCAGAAATCTTGATCCTCAGCCACAGCGCTTGCAGACTGCTCTAGCCCTTTATTCCAGTGACTTATGTGGATTAGTTGTACTGACAGATAGCCATATTGGAGCATTCACAGGATTAACTAAAGGTAATCATGACAGCTTTCCAGCAAGGAATGAAGTGCTTTATTTTATGAATGCTTAAATACATGTCAAAACTGGTTTTTTATCAATGCTAATTTTTACACAACATGACTCCTACTTTTTTTTTAGTGGTTTATTTGAAATAGTCATCTTCTCCCTGCAGTTTGTGTTCTTTATCATTCACCCCTTATGTTGGAATCCTGGGAAACTGAAGAGAATTGTTTTCATTTTGTGTCTAAATAGGACATAGGGATCATGGAGATAAGATTAGAATAATTACTATGCACACAGTAATGCCTGCTTTACCCACAGCCGAACCTATGTGATCACTCCATTTCATCTCCCTACAAAGTGTTGCACGCTGGTGTTTATATGACGACTCCATCTGTGACTCATTGATATTATAGTCATAGGATTCTATGTGTTTTTCATTTTGTGAAGTGCAAAATTTTACATTTCTGAACATTTAGAGCAAGTTACCAATCTCTGCACCACTTTGAAATCTTATCAAGATCTGACTGAATAGTTATGCAGCTTCTATCAGGTAGTACTTCATTGTAGATAACTGCATCATTTGCAAAAATTCTGAAGTTGCTATTAACATTGTCTTCTGGGTCATTAATATACAACATGAACAGCAAGTGTCTCATCGTATTTCCCTGAGGCACATCCGAAGTTACTTCTACATCTGACGGTGACTCTACATCCGAGATAACATGCTATGCCCTCCCTACCAAAAAGTCCTGAATCCAGTCACAAATTTCACTTGATGCCCCATATGGTCATACTTTCGACAATAAGCATAATGTGGTACTGAGCCAAATGTTTTTTGGAAATCAAGAAATACTGCATCTACCTAATTGCCTTGATCCAAAACTTCTAGTACATCATGTGAGAAAAGCGCAAGATGGGTTTCACATGATTGATGTTTTCGAAATACATGCTGTTTGGCATTGAGGAGGTCATTCTGTTTTAGATACCTCATTATGTTTTAACTCGGAATATGTTCTAAGATTCTATTACAATGTAGACTGGAGTGGCCTGTGCCTATTTCCTAGAACAGGGTACGGTTTTTTGTTCAAGGGATCTATGATAGATTATTGTTAGAAGAGGGGCTAACTCAGCAAATTCGGTATAGAATCTAGCAGGGATTCCATGGGGGCCAGGACCTTTGTTCAGTTTTAATGATGTCAGCTGTTTCTCAACACCACTGATGCTAATACTTACTTCATTCATCTTTTCAGCAGTACAAGAATTAAATTGTGCCGATTTTCCTGGGTTTTCCTTTGTAAAGGTACATTTGAAAATGACATTAAGCATTTCAGCTCTTACTATACTAATCTTGATTTCATTTCCTGACTCATTCGCTAGGGACTGGCTAGTAACTTTGGCACCACTAACAGCATTAAATATGACCAGAATTTCTTTGGGTTCTGTGAAAGGGCAGTTGACAATATTCTGCTATGGTAGTCATTGAAGGCATCATGCATTCCTCTCTTGACAGCCAAATGCGTTTCATTCCACATTTATCTATCTATATATCCCAGGGGGCTCACTACTCTTTGGTGAGTATGTGCTGGACTGCTATGGGGCCCCAGCCTTTGCAGCACTATGTCCTCTTTTTGTGCTGCAATCGTACACTTCGACTATCTCTTATCTCATATGACTTTCCGTCGGACAGTCTTTTTGGTGCAGACCCTGCCTGGACCTTGTTCACAATTTTGGTCTTGATTTCCGGTTTTGCTCTCTGCATTATCTTCACATTCCATTAGTGATTATATGGTTTCCATTATTGGGTTTGACCTGCCATCTTTTCCAGATTTTACAGAAGTGTGTGTCATGCAGGGAAGGTCGCCCACTGCAGTGCATGGGGCAAGGGGTCTCCTGTCAATTGATTACTGGCCAGGTAGCTGTTGCTGTGGGTGGGTGGAACCCATGAGGAGAGTCCTACTTCAGAGTGGGCGGCACAATGGTGAATAGTTCACACATGAAGCAACTTACACTTTCTCCCACAGGTGATCTCATGGCCTTTCTCCCACTGGTGATCTACAGCCCCAGCAGTCTCTTCAAATGGAAAGGTCTTATACAATGCAACAAAGTATGATCGCAATGCATTCCCTTCCCTCGTCACATCATGGGAGGAATGCAGACTAGACGACAAGGAGCAAAATTCTACCTCCAATACCTGGTCTTTACCAGGACCGATGGTGACGCCGTTTTGGTCACAAAGACTTTATTTTTTGTGGAGAACATTGAAGACAAATATGGGGAAGTTGCAGCCATCTCTAAGATGAAGAATGGCTCACTCATCATTAAAATGTCATCTGCTGCCTAGTCACAGCCACTGCTCTCTTGTGATTCTTGTAAAACTTTGGATGAAATTTCTGTGACTGTCACTCCTCACAAGAGTGTCAGTATTGTCCAAGGTGTCATCTTTCACTGTGATCTGCAATCTGACGATGAGCTGCGGTGGGGTGTGCACTTCATCTGTTGTGTCCATAGGGGACCAACGGAAAACAGAGTTCCTACCAGGCCTTCATCTTGGCTTTTGATGCTGATAAGTAGCCTGAGAAGGTCAAGGTGATGAAACCCTATGTTCCTCCTCCTATGAGATGCTTCAGGTGTATGAAGTTCAGACATAGGTTTTCCCATTGCGCTGCTACCCCTTTGTGCAGGAATTGTGGAAGTCTGCTGCACAAAAATGTTCCATGTGCCCCTCTTCCCAACTGTGTAAACTGTGGTGAGCTCAACGGTCCCTCTCCCCAGATTACTCCATTTTTAAGTGTGAGAAGAAAATTCAGGAGTATAAGACCCTGGACAAGCTCACATATCAAGAGGCCAGAAAAAAGTACTAGCGTCTTAACCCCAGACAAATGTCACAGTTGTACGCTATAGCTGCAATGTTGCCGCCTTTTCTCTTGATGATGCCTTTCTCTGTTGTGCCTCTTACAGTGGGTCCTCAGAGCTGTCTGCTGATACCTGTCCCCAGGCAGTTGAGGGCCCTTCTGCTGCTTCCCTCGCACCCACTTCAGAAACATTGGCTCCTCCCCCTGCCAGGCACACGGTCGCAGTCCTCCAGCCAGGCACCTCATCCTCTTCCATTTTGTCTAGCTGGGAAGAGGTCCCTTGGGACTGTTCCTTCCACGGTTCCTGCTGGCCCATAGCCAGACACCAGTTGTGGCTGAAGGAACCTCATGGTGCTGGCTGTCGGGCATATCGTTCTTCCTCTGTTCTCAACACCAATTCAGGGAAACCCTCTCAGTCCTTGTCTTCTAAGGAGGAGGAGGAGGACATAAAGAAGTCCTCCAAGATGAAGGAAACTCTAGGGGCCCTTATGCCACTGGACTCTGCATGTACTCCTTCTGTGTCCAATGTGGAGATCTCGGTGGCCCCTGAGACACCAGATTGCCCCGGGTAGTGTGCCACAGAACCTATGTCAGTAGATCTCCTGATGTATTGACTGGTGGCAGTACATGACCCTGGGTCATAACCTGTCCCTCATGGTCACTTCATGGTCCCCACAGTATTCAGTCTGATCCTCCAGTGGAACAGTCATAGATTTTTCCACCACCTGGCTGAGCTATGGCAGGTTTTAAGCACATACCATTCATTGTGTATTGTCATCCAGGAAACATGGTTTCCAGCAATTCGACCCCTGCTCTTCATGGCTGTTGAGGTTATTTTAAGAACCTTCAGACTATGAGAGGATATTCGTACATATGTGCTGGAATGTAAATACAGTGACCTCGTACCTCATGATACACTATTGGAGGCTGTGGCTGCTCAGGTATGGGCACATCAAGATTTTACCATCCGTAATGTTTATTCCCCTCCCGATGATGATGTTCCCCAGGATTTACTGTCTGTATTACTCTCTCAGCTGCCTCCCCCCCTCCCCCTCCTTTCCTCATCTTGGGTGACTTCAACACCCATAACCCTTTGTGGGGTGGAACAGTGATAACTGGTCATGGTAAAAACATTGAAACTTTACTAGCACACCTCAATCTTTGCCTGTTGAAGTCACTTAAGTGTGGATCACGGAACTTATTTGGCCATTGATCTCTAGTTTTCCAGTCCTGGCCTTCTTTCATCTATGCAGCTTGCTAATTGGTCCCTCTGTCAGAAGTTCAGGAGGTGTGACCTGATGTGTGGACAATCACCTGAGGCAGGTGAGTCCCCCTCTGATGAGGGCCCCCAGGTGGTAGGAATGCGCCATCGCAGATGCTGGCAATCATAGCGGATTTTCTCACAATGAGGCTAAAGATTCCAAGACTCTTCCAGCTGCACCTCAGTTCCTCATGGTACCATGTACTGAAGGAGATAGTCCTTCACAGTGGTTAATCAGTTTATAATTAAGAAAGGTATTGATGCAATTGTACCCCTCGTCCAAGTCGTGGGAGATGGGCAACGGCACAAAGTAGGGGACTGCCTATAGGGGCGATGTACAGCGGGGACTTCGTGTGCCCCAGGACTGCTACGGTAGCTGGGAAGGCCCTATGGGAACCCTGAAACGTGACGGCTAACGGGGCTCTGGTGAAGCTGCGATAGGTCTAGCAAGCCAGTAGTGGATAAATCAACTGCTTTTAAAAAACCCAGCCAGTGGCTGGAAACTGTCCAAGATGATGATGATGATTGATTCAATTGCAGGCCCTGTGAAATCCTACTCTCGCTTACATAATGGCACTTTGCGTTTGGATACCAATTGTGGTTCTGAAGCCCAACAACTGCTTGCAGCTTCATTGCACGACAGATATCCTGTTCCTGTCGAGTCCCATCAAACGCTGAATTCCTCACGTGGTGTTATTTACTCAAGATTGCTTGATACTGTGACTGAAGGAGAAATCCAAACTTACCTCTCTGATCAGTGCTTCACTGGAATTCATTGGGTAATACAAGAGGTTGGTGCAACCTTAATGCCTACACACACTCTTTTTCTCATGTTTGATAGAGTAGTGCTTCCATCAAAGATCAAAGCAGGGTATGAAGTCATCAAGGTCTTGACCGTACATTCCAAACCCGATGTGCTGCTACCAGTGTTAACGTTACAACCATACTCGTGTCAAAACACAGCAAAATGTGTTACTTGTGATAGGGATGCTCACAAGGGCGATTGCCCACCTCCTCCCCGCAATGGTGACCATGCAGCCTCATCCTGAGAATGTCCCTTGTATCTTGATGAGCAAGCCATCCAGGAGATCTGGGTAAAGGAAAAACTGCATTGCCCTGTCACTCACAAGTTATTGGCTAGTTGAAAGCCCTGCATTTTGCCATCTGGCACTTACAGTACTGTTCTTGGTACACCTTGCTCTACAAAGGACACAGCCACACAGACTTTTGACCTAATTTTCAGCACCACAATTGTAAAATTGCCTAGTGTTATGATAGCATCCCCGTCACCCTCCTCCTCCTCCTCCTCCTCCTCCACCTGTGCAACAAGCTACCAAATCTTCACCTCCAGAGATGAAATCACCAGATACAAAACTGGCAGGCTGGAAAGGACAGAAGGAATATTCCCATGAAGACTTTCTACATCCCTCCAGCCATCAAACATCTGAGTCTTCATCTGCTAACTGCAAAGACTCCAAGAAATCAAACAAAGGCAAACGGTCTTCTCCTTTGCCAATTCAGAGATCCTCTTCAATGGTGTTGCTGCATGTTACTCTCATCCAGCCAACATCTGTTTCACCAGTGCTCACCATCAACCATTTTTCTACCCTGGAATCTGCAGGCCGACCCAGTGAGAATGCCGATGCTTCTGTAGATGTCGTGGAACAAGATCCTCCAGCTTCTGTGCCCTGTGGCAGTGAGTCTTTAAATGCTGGCACTCTGTAGCTGCAGAGGTGACAATCCTTCATTTTTTCCCTCCTACCCTTTCCCCATCATGACTCTCCTCTGATGGATAGTTCACAGCATTAGATCCAACAAGAAGGAATTATGGCTGCTCTTGGTATCACAGTGTCCACTTGTTTTCTGCCTCCAGGAAACAAAATTGTCTCCTCATGACCACTTTGACCTCTTGCATTTCTTTCTACTTCCCTGAGGACAGCATTCCATCTCATGGAGGGAGTCGTGCTGCTCATCTGGGATGACGGTCATAGTCAAACCATCTCAGTGAACATCCGTCTGTAAGCTGTTGCAGTCCACATTTTCCTTCCTCACTTTTCCTTTTGTCTTTGTAACATCTACATCCGTCTGTCATTTGGTGTCATCAGGGAAGACTTCCTACCATTTCATTGTTCAACTCCCTCACCCCTTTTTGCTTCTTGGTGACTTTAATGCACATCATCCCCTCTGGGCCTCATCCAGAATTTGTCTAAAATGTGCCCTCTTGGCGAACCTCATGTGCTTTAACAGACACACACCCACATTCCTTTAAGAACTCCATGCACACCAATTCCCATTGGGACCTCTCATTTTGCACTGCCTAGCTTGCCCATCGTCTCGAGTGGTCTGTTCTTTCGGACACATACTAGAGTGACCATTTCCTGTGTGCTATCCATTTGCTGACTGTGTGTAAAACCAACTGGCAGCTTTCTGAGGCTGGATGGAGGCTTTACTCCTCCCTGGCAACCTTCGCTGACAGACATTTCCCCAGTTGTGATGACCAGGTAGAATACCTTCCAAATGTTATCCTTACCGCTGCAGAACATTCCATTCCTTGCTCTTCATCTTTACAGTTCCATGTCCTGGTCCCCTGGTGGACTTGAGGCATGTCACAACACGCTTCGCGCATGCAGACATGCATTCCATCTTTTTGACCATCATCCTATGATGGCAAACTGTATTAATTATAAAAAATTGCTTGCACAGTGTCATTGCATTCTTTAGGCTAGCCGGATTTAATTTACTTGTTCTTTTAACAATTTCACTCCATCTTCCATCATGTGGGTCAGTCTCCAGTGGCTCTCTGGGACCAAGGTCCAGTCTAAAATTTCCAGCCTGACTGTAGCAGTCATTGTGGACCTCATTGCTATTTCCAGCACCTTATGCCACTATTTTGCGGAGATTTTGAGCAGTACCCACCATCACCCTGCCTTCCTCTGTTGGAAACGAGTGGAAGCGGCTCAGGTGATATCCTTCTTGTCTCTCACTTCACCGTATCTTACACCCCAGGGCTGGATGATGTTAACATTCAGATTTGCAGCACCTTTCTCTTGCAGGCAAGCACTTTTTCTTCATAAGTACAATCGCATCTGGGCAGATAGAACATTTCCCCAACACAGGTGTGAAGAAGACACTATCATAACCATATCTAAGCCCGGTAAGAACAAACACCTTCCTTCTAGCTACTGACCCATTTCTGTGTTTGCAAGGTGATGGAATGTAGGATTCATGACCAGCTGGTATGGTGGCTCATCGCTTTGTCAACCCATGTCATGAACAGTTTTCTGTGGAAATACGAGACTGTGGCCATGTTTTTTGATTTGGAGAAAGCCTAAGAAACCTGCTGAAGGACAGGTATCCTCTGTACACTCTACACATGTGGCTTCCTTCAGGAATTTTTAAAAGACTGAGTGTCCATGGTACATATGGTTTCTGCCTTGTCGGACACCTTTATCCAGAAAAACAGGGTGCCTGAGGGCTTTGTCCTGAGTGTCGCCCTCTTTGGTATAGCTATTAACACTGTTATGGCCTGTCACCTACCAGACATCTTTGGCTCCCTTTTTGTTGACAAGTATGCGATCTATTGCAGTTCTCTATGGACTTCTTTCCTTAACGGGTGTCATCAGTGATGTCTCATTCATGTTTATTCATGGAGCATTGATGATGTCTTTCGCATTTCCACTGGCAAAACTGTTTTTTATGGATTTCTGGTGGTGCAGTGGGATTTTTCCACCTTCTTTACATATTGGGTCTGTTGCTCATCTGTTTACTGAAACTACTAAATTCCTCAACTCGTGCTTGATAGGAAACTTTCTATTTCCTCCTACATGTCTTATCTGACAGCTTGCTGTACCCAGTCCCTCAGTGTCATAAGTGGTACTTCCTGGGGAGCAGATCAGACCACACTCCTCAGTTAGTGCCAATCCCTTGTCCATTCAAAACTGGAATAAGTGAGTTTTATTTATGCATGTGCACATCCGTCCATCTTACCTTGTTTAAATACAATCCACCATCAGAGAATCCATTTGATCACTGGTGCCTTTTACACCAGCCTGGTTGGGAATCTCTAAGCAGAAGCTGCCAAACTTCTGTGTTATACCGGCATGATGTTGTGTTCAGCAAATACGCATGCCGTTTGTGTGCCATGCCCGGCCACCCAACCTGTGCTGCCTCCTTCGATGACTCCTTCGACCACCAGTATGGGGTGTATCCCTCTTCTCTGTTATCTCGTCGAGTTCACTTTCAGCTATTGCTCCAGCAACATACCTGTTGCTTTCCCAGTGTGTTTGAACCCTTCACCACATAGGCTTCGTGTGGCTGCCCATGTTCACCTTAGACTTCATGAGATTTCTAAGGACACTGCTCCAGACTTGGTCTGTCGCCATAAGTTTCTCGACCTTCACACGGAACTTAGCGATAGTACCTTTGTATACAATGATGGCTCTCGGACTGACCGTAGTGCAGATGTGCCTTTGTCATTGGCCCCAACGATTTTCGGTATTGGCTTGTGGAACACTGTTCAGTATTTACAGCAGAGCTCTTCGCCCTGTATCAGGCCATGCAATGTATCAGGCAACACAGGCTTTTCACTTGTCATCTGCTCAGATTCTCTCAATGACCTTCAGAGCCTCTGCGTGCTTTCACTTGCTCACTCTTTATTTAACCTCTGTTCACAACAGTCTGACAGGAAAGGAGGCTGCTGACTGCTGCCAAGGCTGCAGTCCTCTACCTTGGCCTGCTAGTTCTTCCATTCCTTCTGATAATCTCCGTGTTGCTGTGTATCAGCATGTGGTGTCGCTTTGCCATCACCACTGGTTTTCGCTTCATGGGAACAAGCTCCAGGGAATTAAACCTCTCCCAGTGGCTTCGCTGACCTCCTCTCGGCCCTCTCACCATGAGATCATTTTAGCTAGGTAGCGTATTAGGCACTGTTGTTTTAGCCATTGTCATTTGTAAAGTGATGAACCCCCTCCCACTTTGTGCTCATTGTCATCAACCTTTGAGGGTTTGCCATTTCCTGATCGGATGCTCTTTTTTAACCACTTACTTTCTAAAGGATGTTTGCCATCTGAGTTATCAGTCATTTTAGCACATGATGCATGGGCTGTAAACTACGTTTTACTTTTTATCCATTGAAGCGATATGGTGAAGGGCATTTAATCTTTAGTTCAGAAACTCCATTGCCTGTGCTGCATATATTGTGGACATTTCTCCAAGTTGTAGTCCTTATTCTTAGCTCTTTTTCCTCCCTTCGATTGGGCTTAATGTATAGTTTGTTTTTACCTTCTTTTTTGTATTAGTGTTCTAAGGTTCTGGCATGGGCGCCTATGACCTTAGTTGTTTTTGCGCCCTAAAACAAAATAAAATATATCCACTGGAGGATCCACAATGACTTGTGTTTTAGTGACCACTTCCTGATCATCCTGTCCCTCCCTCAACTTTTGCTCTCTGGATGTTCATCTGGGTGGGTTCTCTATAATGATGACTGGGATGGATTCACCTCTGCTGTTGTCCATAGCTCCCCATCACATGGCAGTATCGATGTGGATGTTCAGCATACAACGGCAGCCAATGTCTTGGCTGCCAACCAAGCCATCCACTCTTCCTCGGGATCCCCCCATCAGAAGGCGGTACCCTGTTGGACCCTAGTAATTGCTGCGGGCATTAGAGATTGTAGGCAGAGTCTCCAATGCCATAAGTGGCACCCTTCACGGGTCTGAATCAGAGGCTGAGATGGTTCTGCGACCATGTGGGCTGCAGATTCCTCGACTTGCGTCATAGGGTGGTGGGGTTTCGGGTTCCTCTGGATAGGTCAGGAGTCCACTACACGAAACAAGCAGCTACACGGGTAGCAGGGGTTGTGTGGCGTGGGCTGGGCGGTTTTTTAGGTTAGATGGCCTTGGGCAAGTACAGAAAGGGCAACAGCCTCAACAGGTGCGGGGCAAAGTCAGGACATGCGGGGACCAAGCAGCAATCGGTATTGTAATTGTAAACTGTCGAAGCTGCGTTGGTAAAGTACTGGAACTTCAAGCGCTGATAGAAAGCACCGAAGCTGAAATCGTTATAGGTACAGAAAGATGGCTGAAGCCAGAGATAAATTCTGCCGAAATTTTTATAAAGGCACAGACAGTGTTTAGAAAGGATAGATTGCATGCAACCGGTGGTGGCGTGTTTGCCGCTGTTAGTAGTAGTTTATCCTGCAGTGAAGTAGAAGTGGTTAGTTCCTGTGAATTATTATCGGTGGAGGTTACACTCAACAACTGAGCTAGGTTAATAATTGGCTCCTTTTACCGACCTCCCGACTCAGCAGCATTAGTGGCAGAACAACTGAGAGAAAATTTGGAATACATTTCACATAAATTTTCTCAGCATGTTATAATCTTAGGTGGAGATTTCAATTTACCAGATATAGACTGGGACACTCAGATGTTTAGGACGGGTGGTAGGGACAGAGCATCGAGTGACATTATACTGAGTGCAATATCCGAAAATTACCTCGAGCAATTAAACAGAGAACCGACTCGTGGAGATAACATCTTGGACCTACTGATAACAAACAGACCCGAACTTTTCGACTCTGTATGTGCAGAACAGGGAATCAGTGATCATAAGGCCGTTGCAGCATCCCTGAATATGGAAGTTAATAGGAATATAAAAAAGGGAGGAAGGTTTATCTGTTTAGCAAGAGTAATAGAAGGCAGATTTCAGACTACCTAACAGATTTCAGACTACCTAACAGATCAAAACGAAAATTTCTGTTCCGACACTGAAAATGTTGAGTGTTTATGGAAAAAGTTCAAGGCAATCGTAAAATGTGTTTTAGACAGGTACGAGCCGAGTAGAACTGTGAGGGACGGGAAAAACCCACCGTGGTACAACAACAAAGTTAGGAAACTACTGCGAAAGCAAAGAGAGCTTCACTCAAAGTTTAAACGCAGCCAAAACCTCTCAGACAAACAGAAGCTAAATGATGTCAAAGTTAGCGTAAGGAGGGCTGTGCGTGAAGTGTTCAGTGAATTCGAAAGTAAAATTCTATGTACCGACTTGACAGAAAATCCTCGGAAGTTCTGGTCTTACGTTAAATCAGTAAGTGGCTCGAAACAGCATATCCAGACACTCCGGGATGATGATGGCATTGAAACAGAGGATGACACGCACAAAGCTGAAATACTAAACACCTTTTTCCAAAGCTGTTTCACAGAGGAAGACCGCACTGCAGTTCCTTCTCTAAATCCTCGCACAAATGAAAAAATGGCTGACATCGAAATAAGTGTCCAAGGAATAGAAAAGCAACTGGAATCACTCAACAGAGGAAAGTCCACTGGACCTGACAGGATACCAATTTGTTTCTACACAGAGTACGCGAAAGAACTTGCCCCCCTTCCAACAGCCGTGTACAGCAAGTCTCTAGAGGAACAGAAGGTTCCAAATGATTGGAAAAGAGCAACAAGGGTTGTCGAGCAGATGCGCAAAACTATAAACCTATATCTCTGACGTCGATCTGTAGTAGAATTTTAGAACATGTTTTTTGCTCGAGTATCATGTCGTTTTTGGAAACCCAGAATCTACTATGTAGGAATCAACATGGATTCCGGAAACAGCGATCGTGTGAGACCCAACTCGCTTTATTTGTTCATGAGACCCAGAAAATATTAGATACAGGCTCCCAGGTAGATGCTATTTTTCTTGACTTCCGGAAGGCGTTAGATACAGTTCCGCACTGTCGCCTGATAAACAAAGTAAGAGCCTATGGAATATCAGACCAGCTGTGTGGCTGGATTGAAGAGTTTTTAGCAAACAGAACACAGCATGTTGTTCTCAATGGAGAGATGTCTACAGACGTTAAAGTAACCTCTGGCATGCCACAGGGGAGTGTTATGGGACCATTGCTTTTCACAATATATATAAATGACCTAGTAGATAGTGTCGGAAGTTCCATGCGGCTTTTCGCGGATGATGCTGTAGTATACAGAGAAGTTTCAGCATTAGAAAATTGTAGCGAAATGCAGGAAGATCTGCAGCGGATAGGCACTTGGTGCAGGGAGTGGCAACTGACCCTTAACATAGACAAATGTAATGTATTGCGAATACATAGAAAGAAGGATCCTTTATTGTTTGATTATATGATAGCGGAACAAACACTGGTAGCAGTTACTTCTGTAAAATATCTGGCAGTATGCGTGCGGAACGATTTGAAGTGGAATGATCATATAAAATTAATTGTTGGTAAGGCGGGTACCAGGTTGAGATTCATTGGGAGAGTCCTTAGAAAGTGTAGTCCATCAACAAAGGAAGTGGCTTACAAAACACTCGTTCGACCTATACTTGAGTGTTGCTCATCATTGTGGGATCCGTACCAGATCGGGTTGACGGAGGAGATAGAGAAGATCCAAAGAAGAGCGGCGCGTTTTGTCACAGGGTTATTTGGTAACCGTGATAGCGTTACAGAGATGTTTAACAAACTCAAGTGGCAGACTCGCAAGGGAGGCGCTCGGCATCGCGGTGTAGCTTGCTCGCCAGGTTTCGAGAGGGTGTGTTTCTGGATGAGGTATCGAATATATTGCTTCCCCCTACTTATACCTCCCGAGGAGATCACAAATGTAAAATTAGAGAGATTAGAGCGTGCATGGAGGCTTTCAGACAGTCGTTCTTCCCCTCGAACCATACGCGACTGGAACAGGAAAGGAAGGTAATGACAGTGGCACGTAAAGTGCCCTCCGCCACACGCCGTTGGGTGGCTTGCGGAGTATAAATGTAGATGTAGATGTGTAGATGAAGTATCTTATTACCCTTAAATGGCTTCATGTCCGTGTCGATAACCTCTTAAAATGATGAAAGCAAGAGTCCTGGGAATTGTACATTTCCACCAGACTTTCAGTCCCCTCCAGATGTACCAAGTATTTCCTTAGAAGGTGCAATTTACACTGATCCAGATGCTGTTGCTAAACATTTTGCTGGGCATTATGCTTGCCCATCTGTGTCTAAGAACTACCAGCCTGCCTTTCGGCTCATAAAACAGTGGGTGGAGTGAGTGCACTTATCTTTCACTATCTGCCACCGGGAGCCATATAAATTTCCATTCAGTGAAAGGAAGCTCTCCAGTGTCGTATCCCATTGCCCCTGTACAGCCCCAGGCCAGACCTCATCCACAACCAAATGCTGAAACATCTCTCAGTAGATTGTCTGCATCACACCCTTGCCCTCTGTAATCAGATCTGAAATGAGGGTGAGTTCCCATCCAAGTGGCAGGAAAGTGCAATAGTTCCAAAATGGAAAATGGGGAAGAACCCTCCCCAAGATGGACAGTTATCGCCATCAGCATTACCGATGTTAACAAGTGGCTGTGTTATCTCCTTGAGTCTTGGGGTCTTTTGGCTGCATCTCAGGGCAGTTTTCGCAAAGGCCATTCTGCAGCTGATAATTTGGTTCACCGGAAGTTCAGCATCTGGACATCTTTGCAAATCAGCAGCAATCTATTGCTGTCTTTTTCGATCTACGAAAGGCTTATGACATGATATATAGAGTCACCACGTCCTTATTACATTACGTGAGTTGGGTCTCCGGGCTTCACTCCCTGTTTTTTGTTGAACTTCTGTCGCACTATACGTTCTGGGTTCAAGTGGGTGCTTCACTCAGTAACCTCCATATCCAAGAGCACATTGTCCCATAAGTCCCTGTTCTGAGCATCCCCCTCTTTCAGGTGGCCTTCAATAGTCTAGCGGCGGCTGGAGGGGGGGGGGGGGGGGTTCATCAGTATTGCCCACCTTGTATGCCGATGAGTTTTGCTTTTATTATTGCTCCTCTAGTATGGCTGTTGTTGATAGTCACCTACAGGGCACTGTATGAAAGGCGCAGTCATGGGCTCTCACCCATGGGTTTCGGTTTTCAGCTGTTGAAACTCATGTCATGCACTTTTGTCACCAATGTACTGCCCACGCACATGCAGAGCTTTACCTAGATGATCAATTACTTCCTGCAGTTGCAACGCACCACTTTCTTGGACTAGCCATCGATTCCCGGCTGATGTGGCTTCCCACCTTTGCCAACTAAGTGAAAGTGCTGGCGATACCTCAATATACTTCGCTGCCTCAGTAACACTAACTGGGGTGCAGATTGCTCTAGCCTGCACCTCTACAAAGCTCTGATATTCAGTCCGATCTTGATTATGGCAGTGTTGCGAATGGTTTTGCATCATCCTCACCTTCGCAGATACTGAACTCCATTCATTGTTGTTGGGTCCGACTTGCAACAGGAGCCATCCAAACTAGCCCCATGAACAGCCTACTAGTCGAGTCTGGAGTCCCTCCATTATGTACCAGGTGCTAACAACAGCTGCAGAATGATGCTGTACACATTCATAGCTTCCCTGAACATCACAACTACTGTGTCCTTTCCCTAGAAGGGAGCTTCTACTTCCACAGCAGTGACCCAGAGCAGGGTTTACATTTATTGTAAGCCTCCAGTGTCTCTGTTTGGAACTGCAACATCCTCTGCTGTTGCCTCTGGTCAGGGAGACATTGCATATGCCTCCATGGCTTGTGCCCCACCTTCAGGTTGGCCTCGATGTCTCCTTGGCTGTCCTTGAGAAGTATCGGGGTTTGAAAGTGTTATTCACCGATGACTCAACAGTCGACAAATGAACAGGCTTTGTGTAAACATATGCACTGTGCAGTGAACTCCACTCTCTGCCAGATGGCGGCAGTATCTTCACTGCTGAGTTGATGGCCATTAAATTAGTCCTTAGCCATGTTCGTTCTTGCACTGAAAGGAGTATCCTAATGTGTAGCGGCTTTCTTAGCAGCTTTCAGCCTATAGATCAGTGCTACTTTCTTCACCCACTGGTTACGGCTATCCAGGATCTTGTCTCTGACATCCATAAAACTGAACGGCCAGTAGTTTTTGTTTAGACCCCTGTTCATATTGGGATTTCAGAGAAATGAACGAGCTGATCGGACATGAGGATCCTCCCCACTGTGAGTGCGGAGCCCTTCTGACAGTGACCCACTTCCTGATGGACTGCCCTAATTTGGCTACTTTGAGACACCATCTTAATCTTTCTGTCATGCTGTCTCGTGTTAGCAGACAGCACCAATTCTGCTGACTTGGCATTACATTTTGCCTGCGAAAGTGGTCTCTGTTCATCCTTGTACAGTAGGGCTTTTTGACCTCATTACTTATTGACCACCTTAGGAATTGGTGGGGCACCCCTATCTTCCTGCCCTCCTCCCCCCCCTCCCTCTAACCCCCCACCCTCCTCCTCTGTGTCCCTTGTGGTCCTTGCTGGGTGGCCCAGCCTTGTCTCTACCCTTTCCACCTTTTTATTCTCTTCATTCCTTTTAATTTCATGCTTTTAAAGTCTTGTCTTGACTGATCTTTTAACGACTTGTCTGTGCTGTCTTTTTTTCTGAGCTTTTATCTCTGTTTTTTATTGTGTTAGTTACACTTCAATTTTCCAGGATTTGTCTCTTGCCTCCTTCCTCTGATGACTATTCATGGTTTGCCACTTAACGGATAAGGGGACTGTTGACCTTGCAGTTTAGTCTCTTTCACTCCGAACTAACCATCCAACCAAAGCTCTACACTTTGTTTTACACACATTATGCAGTAATGTCTTGTTTCTTTAGAAGTTTCTTTTACAGGTTCCCTCCCATTATGAACTGTTCTACTGGGTACATATCTACCCAGTTCATGGTCAGTGATTCTTTTAAACTTGAGCCAGAATTCCTCTACAAGCTCCTGCCCTGTGCTGAAAGTTTCAAATTCCTTGTTCAGATATGAAACTACTGATTTTTTATCTAGTGTACTGAACATATAATCTTTCTGCTTGTTTTAGTTGTCCTTTGTATTTTGGTAATCATTGTTGTCACAACCACGTCATGGACAACAAATGATGCCTTTATATCCAATATATTTCCATCACAGGTGGGGATCCTAACTGTTGTGACTGACAATTCACAGTTTTTCGCAACACAACTTTTATTGATGTAAGTTCACAAGGTCGATGACTGAACATACAAACGAAAAGTAACAATAATGAAAAAAGTCTCGTAATTGAGGCAAATGAAAGTTCTCTTCATACACACACACACACACACACACACACACACACACACACACACACACACACACGTGCAGGAAGTATCACTACGTCGAAATTTGATTGGCTGGAGACAGCTATTTAGGAGCTAGAAGTTCAGTTCACGCTGGATGCTGACCTCGTGTACTGCAACCATCGAAGATTACGTCTTCGTCTTGGAATTGGACTGTTACGTGCCCCTGCTGATTTTGAGTCTTGCCAAAAGAATCTCACATGCAGCTTCAATTTCTATCTCAGTGGAATTGAGTTTGTCTACTGTAACAGATACACCACCTCAATTTCCCATTTGCCTGTCCTTTCAATATACACTTAAATTTTCCCCAGAAATCTCACTGCTGCCAATTTCAGGTTTCAACCAGCATTCTGTACCTTGTATTATGTGAGCTTCACTGCTTTTCATGAGTACTTCAAACACTGGCACTTTTTGCGAATGCTTTGGCAGTTTACCATTAGGATTTTAATACTCTCACTTGTGGGTGGCACTTCTTTCGATCTTACACTAATACTTCTGGGTTTCCTACGGCTATTGTTATTTGGATTGGATGGAGAGTCACCTAATCTAAGAAAAACCTTGTGTGCATTCAGCACACAGTCAGTTACCTGAGTAGCAGCCTCTGATGTGCAGTGCCCACCTGACCCATTTAGGGTGAACCTACAGTTCTCAACCCTATGGCGCAAGTCCAGGAAGTTTTCAGCTTAGCTTGTCACAGAACCTCGGAAGTCGCTGTTTCAATCCTTCCACTCAACTCCAAACCAAAAGGCAACAATTGGTTCTGGGGACAATGCTGCAAATTGAGAGCTTCGTTGAAACTCCATGCACAAGGCTGGCCTTCTCAATCTTCTCTCCCCACTGAAATGCCCCAAAACTGACCACGAAGCCCAGAAGACAGACATCATTCGTTCCAATGTGCACCACAATCTGCAGTTGGTTTCACCCTGTTCTGTCAGTGGCTACTGGAATAGCCTCTTCAGCATGTTTAATGAGGCCCCGAGGCATACACCCTGAGTACACCTGGTGTCCTTTCCTTTCTTGCTGCCATTTCCCTAAGGGGTACCATCATTTACCATATGTTTGAACTGCCAACAATTTATAGACCCCTACCTTTTTGCATTTGCCACCTCCTGACACCAGACGAAACAGGTTTCCCCAAAACAGATGAAGTGAGTTCCACTGGCGTGGTTTCAGTTTCAATGGAAGACAGCACCTCATACTTGTTGGTTAGGGGGATTGGTGCAACACCCTGAATCCTCCCTGGTCCCTATCCACTCTATACAGGATGCCTAGTCAAAAGGTAAGCAAACCACAGCCTCATGAGCAAGGGAATTTGCCAGAAGTTTGCTCGACTTTCTCATTATGAGTTGGTAATAGTAGTTCTCCACTTGCAACAATTCGTGGGTAACCACTTGCACTGTTGGCATGTCTGACGCAGTAATGTGTCATGGCAAGAACATTCTGTATGTCTTATCCTAATTAAGTAATTAATTTGTTAGGCACTGGGATAAATAAAGTAAAAGGAGCTGCTGCGACAAGCTAATCATAAGTGTTGTGGATTGATTAGAATTGTGCACAAGTATTAGTGCAGAATGAGGATGGTGTTGTAATAAATGTATCAATGGTTTCCTGACTTTAAATCAGAACATTTGCCTGTCATTATACACATCTTAAAACAACATTTATGAAAATTTGATTACGGGATCCTATCATTTGCAGTGAAAAATAGATATTGTTGGCCATAAGAATGTTTTAAGTTGAGCACAATACTAACATGACAGATTCAAAAAGGGCAAAGGTTATCCACGTGCAGATTCTTGTAATAAGCGTTCAGGTGATTTAATGCTAGTATAATGAGCTTGGTGCATGAATAATGTAATATTAAAAATTACCAGGGTATCACAAAATAAATTCTTCAAATTTTTTACCAAGTCTGTTCAAAAACTTCTGGAACTTGGTCCACAAAATTTTTCAGCACTTGCATTTTACTTATTGTGCATGGTCTCCTTTGTAATAGTCTCCTCCACAGTTGATACACCACTCCTAATGCTGTTTCTACTTTTGGAAGCAGTCTTGGTATGATTCTTGATGGATCAAGTAAAGTGCCGGCTGCGAGTTTTCTTTCTTGTCTGTTGCTGCAAATCTTTGTCCTTTCAATGGGGTTTTCAATTTTGGAAATAAAAGGTCTGCAGGGACCAAGTCTGGAGAGTACGGAGGATGAGACAGCACAATGATTTAGTTTGCTGTGCAATAATCACACACCAATAGGGATGAATGTTCAGGTGCATTATCATGATGCTAGAGCCATGAATTTTCTTGCCACATTTCAGGCAGTTTCCTTCTCACATTTTCTTCCAGGTGTTGCAACATGTCCCAGTAGTGCCATCGATTAACAGTTTGTCCCTGTGGCATTAATTTGCTGTCTCATCACCAATTATGATTCTCTTAAGGAACATCTCGTTCACGTTTGCACGATCCAAAACATCTTCACAGACTGTGTGGCAAACTTGGTGGCGACACATGTATTCCAAGATGCTGTGTCAGGATTTCATGACATGATCCAACAGAAGTGTTACATTATTCTGCAATCTGTTAGACAGTCAGTCTTTGATTGGCATGCACAATTTTATTGACATTTCTGACATGACTGCCATTGATAGGTGTTAGTGTCCTGAGTGAGGGTCATCTTTAACTTCCATCTGGCCATTTTTAAACTGTGTGAACCATTTGCAACACAGAGTATGGCTTAAGCACTCATCAGTGTAGGCTTGCACTGTCTTGTGTGTGTCTCTGTAACGGTTTTCTTGAGTTTCACACAACATTTAATGGCAGAGGCTTTGCACCTCTAACTCTGCCATTTCAAAATTCGCAAACTGTGCACCACAACGTTCTACTCAATACAGCACTGAACAATAACAGACATACAACAATGAAACTTCCGGCAGTTACACGTGTGCATGGATGCCAACTGCATTTCACTCCAACACTCCATTGGTGCAAAATTATGAATGTTTCAGAGTTTTTTGAACAGATCTCGTATATAAGGCTCACAGCAATACAAAACACTTTGTTATAGTGTGTGAATTAATTTGTTGAGACTTCTCTGATGCTCTCATGATAAATGTATATACCTGGGATGGATTGTGTAGCTTTGCTCACCTGATAATCTGGCTTCAGTAGCTTAATTGTCACTCGATGTTGTTGTTCTTCCTATTGTGAAAATATCTTTTAGAAATATGTCATATAATTACACCACACTGCAGTAATTAACTACAGATTTCTTCATTTTTCTTCATAACCAATATTCATAGTATGATGATCAGTTTTGTTACAGGGAAGACAACATGTTAACCAGGTGTACAGTTACATTCATAGACACTGTCAAAAAGTTATCTAGCAGCATACTAATACATTGATTTACACCAATAGGTACAAATGTACATTTTTGACAGCTAAATAGCAAAATGGTCAACATTGACAGCTGGACCTGAACTGACTGACTATAGTGACACACAGATGTTGATATTTTGGATGACTACTGGTGATTGATTAAATCGTTGCATGATATGCCTACTTGTAGATATATAGAATTAAAATATGTTATTACATTTTTTATTAATATAAAAGGTAGCAAAATTAGAGGACACAAAACAACAGTAGGCACAAGAGCAAGTATGTTTAACTATGAGCTGTATAACCAGAAAAAAAAGCCCAGATTAGAGGTACTATTTTATGAAAAGATTTCAATTTAGATGGGGATTCCCAAAACCCAGCATAAAGTTTACAGAAGGTGAAATTTTCGAAATTGAATAATTAACAGAGTTTGATAGGGAATTAAAATAAAGTCATAAAACTGTGATTGTGATGCCTCTGCTGCATGGGAGTGAAACCTTGGTTCTCACAGAATGATAAGAGCAAATTACAGGCAGATGAAATGAGAGTTCTAAGAACACTGAAAGCTGGCATACACCAGGAACAGAGTAGGAATGAACAAATTAGAGAAGAACTGAACATTGAATGGATGAACAACACGACAGAGAGATACTAAAACAGGTGGAAAGACCATGTGAGCAGAATGCCAAAGGAAAGACTGATGAAACAACTGTCAAGATACAGGCCAGGAGGAGAGGGAGGAGGGGAGGAGGAAGAAGAAGAAATTCTGGTAGGCCCAAATGAGATGGGCTCAACAATAACCTTTGAAGATTGTAAGGGGGCCTGCAATCCCTCACCCAACGATACACACACATTTTTGCCTCACAAAGTTTGATGGTAGGCAAAATCCATTGAGTCCGGACGGAACTGCATGGCACTCATTGTGACGTACTGGTTGAGTGAGTCTCACTGCCATGGGTTGACCCTCAGAAAAACATTACCGATCTGTAGGAACTGGAAAATATAGCATCTGATTTTTTGCAAAATTTGTGTCTGTTTTTGTCTTCTGCAAAATGTGCATCTTTTTTGCAAAATTTGTCTCAATTTTTTAGTTTCCAAGAGATTAGATTCACAAATTTCAAGGTGAGGACAGACAAAGCCATTAATCTTTTAAATTGACTGAAAAAAAGTGCTGCTTGGGAACTCTGTGACCAGAATGTTTACTTTTGCAAAAACTTCAGCACCTTTTTCTTCCAAAATGGTCTTTTTCTCGTTTTGGCTGTATTTGAGCTTTCAAAAATGATTGTTCTGTCGAAAAGCAGCAGTATTTTCCCACCTGTGAATTGAATGTGTCTCCAATTTTAGATGTTACTGGACATTATTTGCCATTTCCCACTCAATTCAATGTTTACAAGATATGCAGACTATTAATTTTGACCTTTCGTGAGTGTTCATAGCCATGTGGCCCATGCTCGACAATGCTGCATATAGGACTGACGGGGCAGTTAGCCTAGAAATAGAACCGAACATATGGTAACTCTCTTTTAATGTTAGGTGAAGAATTTCAGCATAGTCAAAAAACCTTACAGATTGTGTTTTTCAGTCACTGTAGTGCAGAGTGTGGGCGCTATAGGCTATAGTGGCAGATGGCCACAGGCATAAACAAACTAAAATTTTGACCACCATAGGGGAGACGTGTGGTGTGGGGAAACGAAGCCCCACCTCTCTTTCGCAGTTCAGTAGCCTATAGCAGAACTGACACATTGTCACAAGGTTCACTGATCACTGGTGTTGTAAGGCTCTTAATCAAAATCCGTGATGGACCAGGACTAGTGGCTTCACTTATTTCAAAATAAGAAAAGGAAATAACGAGCAATGTAAAACAAAAAACATTTCAGAATGGTTACCGTACAATTGCTTGTTGATGTTAGCAAAGTATTGTGAATGAGGTAGTTCAGGCCCAACTTCTTACAGTATTTGACGCAACCCGAGTTCAAAATATGTGCCACTTTAAAAATGTAAACATTATACCATATTCTTAGCTTTATCTCAAACAAACATATGCATTTCTTTGTTACAAAATGCTATGTCCCACAGCTGAGTACTGTGTTGGTTTATGCAGTGTGTATCTTAAACAGACCATTCAACTGCCCACAGTGCACTGATATGTTATTACGTTCGTACCCTTTTTATTTTGAAAACAGGTTCTTATACATTATATTTCCAAATTCGGCTTCATCAGATGATCTACAATACCAGTAGCTATAAAGCGGTTAAATTTTTGCTATTTATATGTAGAGAATAAAGCTATTTAAATGTATCTATGATAAAATAGTTCATCTGAATACAATTCATTACAAAATAGCATCTATTAAGTAATTTTGTGTTTTCACATTTTGAGGCAAAATTCGCATCTGTTTCACATTTATCACAAAATGCAAATTATTCTGGTCCCTACTGATTTATGGCAAATGATATTCCAGACAGTGCTTTATAGGCTAGCCATTGGGTTGCAGTAAGGATTGTGTGTAATGCAATACCAAAAATACTGGCCTGTGATGAGATTAACTGAAACTATAAACGTGAGATGAAAGTAGTTTCTGCCTCAAAATTGTGTTTAATGAGGATATATTAGTCAAACAGTGTAAAACATCATGGTATTATTTATTGCAAAACCCTTTTATCATTGTGTTGAACATGTTGAGCAGCTGAATCCTGATTAGAAATGACTCTTGAAGCAGCTAAATCTGATTAGCCTTTATCTATTATGCCACAGTCACATCAAAACTAAAGTTAGGCTCCCATTTCAGTTAGTAACTAATGATGTGATATTTATTGGGAGTGTTAAAAGATGGAACAGGCACTTTGCCTAATCCCTGGAGGTGGTGGTGGTTGTGATTTTGGAAACAATCATTATTTTATATTCGAACTTTCTGGAACATGAAAATTTTGAGCTTGAGTAACTTTTTAAATAGGAAGTTTTTGGGAAAAAAATGTTTAGGGCGAAGAGGAGAATTAACCAAATTTAGAAACACACAGCTATTTGCTCACTGAAATTTTCACATTAGTGATTTCTGTGGATCATAAATAACAAATATGCTTTTAAACAAAGTATTTCCAGAAGAACCAAATGTTCTATTATCATTAGTATTCTGAAAGCTATCTAGTGAATTATAAAGTTTAATTAAAATAAAGTACGATTAAGGAATTATCAATTTTATGTAATTATCATGTACGTGCAGTTATGAAAAAGAGATCAAGTAAAATGGGGGGGGGGGGGGGGTAGATTAATAAGTGGGATGATGCCAACTTCGTTACATTGCACAGCTATTTTATGATACTGTCTTTCTTCTATTACCTCGAATTTCTAAGGCACCCACAATAGTCAACAATACTCAAGAATAAGTCGAACAAGTATATTGTACTGTTGTGGGTGAATTATCTTTCAGTAGGATTCTTCTGATAAATCTTACTAGCATCTGCCTTGTCATGGCGGTGTATATATGGTTGTCACTTAGTTACTGTGGACACATACTCGTAGGTACTTGATGGTTGTGACTTATTCCAGTGATTCTTCACCAGTTGTATAGTCAAGTGATACCAAGTCTTTACTCTTACTTACGCAGATTACATTATACTTATTTGTGTTTTTGATTATCTACAAGTTTTTGTGCAAAGTGTAGATCATCTGCTAGTCCCCCATCAGTTCAGAACAATTCCTGAACAGTTTCAACACTATGTGCAAAACAGTTTCATCAACCTCAGAGCTATAAATGTTTTGTGAGAGACAGTTTATGTATAACACAGCTAGTAAAGGTACTGATATGTATCCTTGAAGTACACTGAATGCAAATTTGCCTATGACAAAATCTTCCCATGAATAATGATGTACTCAATTCAGTTTGCTTGGAAGTCTTCAGTTCAATCACTGGGCCCACATTTGAGAGGACAGCACTTCAAATCCCCCTGTGGAATTCAAGATTTAGATTCTTGAACAGTTTCCTTAAATAGTATAAGACAAATGTGAGAATTGTTCCTCTGTCAGAGAAAGCCTATTTCCTTCTGCATCCTTTCCCAATCAGAGCTTGTACTTGTGTAGAGTCTCTAATGAATCCATTGTTGATGGGCTGTTAAACCGTAATGTTTCTTTAGTTGACTTGTTCAGTATTTGGTAAGCATGTATTTTATTTGTAAGCTGAAATGTGGAACTGAATCTTTCGTATCCCTCCTGGAAGGCAGTGCGTGGATCTGCTCCTGTAAATGAAGGGTAGGACGAATGTAGGAAGTGAGTTGGAGCAGGAAAAGGTAAAACATGTCGCTACTGCTTGTCAAATTATAGATTGAGATTTTCACTCTGCAGTGGAGTGTGCGCTGATATGAAACTTCCTGGCAGATTAAAACTGTGTGCCGGACCGAGACTCGAACTTGGGACCTTTGCCTTTCGCAGGCAAGTGCTCTACCAACTGAGCTACCCAAGCACAACTCACGTCCTGTCCTCACAGCTTTACTTCTGCCAGTACCTCATCTCCTACCTTCCAAACTTTACAGAAGCTCTCCTGCGAACCTTCCAGAACTAGCACTCCTGAAAGAAAGGATATTGCGGAGACATGGCTTAGCCACAGCCTGGGGGATGTTTCCAGAATGAGATTTTCACTCTGCAGCGGAGTGTGCGCTGAGTCTCGGCCCGGCACACAGTTTTAATCTGCCAGGAAGTTTCATATCAGCGCACACTCCGCTGCAGAGTGAAAATCTCATTCTGGAAACATCCCCCAGGCTATGGCTAAGCCAGGTCTCCACAATATTCTTTCTTTCAGGAGTGCTAGTTCTGCAAGGTTTGCAGGAGAGCTTCTGTAAAGTTTGGAAGGTAGGAGACGAGGTACTGGCAGAAGTAAAGCTGTGAGGACGGGACGTGAGTTGTGCTTTGGTAGCTCAGTTGGTAGAGCACTTGCCCGCGAAAGGCAAAGGTCCTGAGTTCAAGTCTCGGCCTGGCACACAGTTTTAATCTGCCAGGAAGTTTCAAATTATAGATGTTTATTATAGGCAAAAACAAGTTAATAAATGGTTACATAACTTTACAATGATGAGCAAGCATTAGACCCGTCGTAAGTAGTGTAAAGTCTCTATATGAATCAAAGCGTCCCGGCCGTCTACTCTTGATTAAATGGGCTGACTCCAAAGCGATGCTTGTAGAGCTCCACAGCGCCGGCTAGAGGGTGCTGTCGTCGGTGTCTCGTAGTGCAAACTTATGAACTTGGACCTACGCCGTGGCATCATTGCTATCGATACCACAGAATCAATGGCTTTTCAGCCATCAGTAAATATTTTTTTGTGAACAGACAAGTTGAGTTCCACACATGTGTTGCTTACTGAATCCATGCTGATTCCAGCAATGTGCTTTCACTCCAAAAAAATCATCTTAAACAGGCAAAAAGTATGTTCCGTAATTCCATGGGAAACAGATGGGTAACATAGTTCCATATACTTATCCTGCAACCCTTCTTAAAGACTGCAACAACCTATACTGTTTTGAGGGTAAGTTCTTCTGTATGTTCAATTCAGAATGTAGCCAGGTACTCCATATGGTCCAGTGGCCTTTCTTCTATTGATATACATCAGTTGCTTTTCATTTTCTCATTCAATTATTTCTTTGTCATTTTTACAACCACGTGTTGGTTGAAATTCGGAACTATGCTCTCATCTTTGGTAAAACAATTTTAAAATTACAAAATTGTTTATTTCAGCCTGAATTGTATTGTCTGTATTTTTGGTGCCATTGTGCTCAATGAGAATTTAGATGGACTACTTTGATCCCTTGACTAATTTTTATGAAAGAGTAAAACTTGTTATTGTTTTTTCAATATCTTCTCCATTGCTTTTGTAGGAGAATTGTGCTGACCAGTCCTTAATTGATAAAGTATTTGTTTTTGAAATAGTCATTCCATAGCTACACTTTGTTTTTATTTATTTATGTTCAGGGGACAAACAAACTGATGATAACTCTCCATATGAGAGAGGGAGCAAAGAGAAAAAAACTGAAATTGGATGCAGTGACTTCTTTCTTATTCTTAGCAACTAAAAAGATAGGCAATAAAATAAAAACAAAATGTAGCTGTGGAACTTCTATTTCCAGAACAAAAAGGTATTAAGTTTTGTTGTCAGTCTGTTGGGTAAGGTTTTTGCCAACTGGCTTATTGCTCAGTGTGCAGTTTTTAAGCTGTTCATTCCCTCTCCATGTTCACTGGATGAAATATTCTAACAGTGGTTGAAAATGGTAAACAAATGCTTCCTATTGTGGATTATTGAATATGTTGAATGCAAATAGTTTATTTCTGTGAGAAAGAAGTCACTGCACCCAACATCAGTTTTCTGTCTTTGTTCTTTGTCTTGCAGATTTATCATCAATTTATTTGCTCCCTGAATGTGATCATTAAAAGTTTTAGTGGCTTCCTGTGTCTGTAAATGCAGAAAAATTGTCCAAATATGGAGAAGTGAAGGTTGACAATTCCAGTTACATATGCTGCAAATTTATAGTGGATTCATTTTATATAACTGTTCTTCTCGTGAGGAATGTGGGTATTGTTTATCATCAGTGTTTTCACTCATTCGTTAATGTGCCAGTAGTAAAGGTACAATGAATTGAAATTAGTTGTGTTCCCTGGTATACCACCACATGGTTATATTTCAATGTGGAATGTGTTACTTCTTATTGTTGTATTTTCATTGCACAAATATGTCATCTGATTGAACTGTTTATTTGCATAATAAACGTGTATTTTCCATCTATCAGTGGGATGTCTGTTGTTACAATGATATTAGGCTACCACATAGATCATGCCAGTGTGGTGCACATGCCACTTCTGCTTCAGTTTTTCATGGGACTTAGCTCCATTGCTGGAAGACAGTTTTAAAAGTGAGAAAAAGATTCAGGAGGTAGTTATAAAATGAATTAAAGAGTAGGTAGTTGTCATCTTGCTACAGGTAGTTCTGTTTTTTCTTAACACTGGAGAAATTCTGTGATAATACCACCACCACCACCACCACCACCACCACGACCACACAGGCACAAGTAACTGGTTTGACAACTACCACATGTACTTATTATTTTGCCTGCAAATGCTCAACCAAATATGCAGTAGCCAATGGGTCAGCCACTGATCATAATTTATCATAGGCAGATTGCAGTATCAGTATTTGTAACTTGACTGCAACATTATAGCAAATGTCACTGATACACACCATATAAGGGAAGACTGTGTTCCACTGGATATCCTCACCAGATTTTTATATGAAAGAGATTCATGTACAGGGATTTTAATCCGCATATGAGAAAAAAAAATAGATATATATAATTTTTTCTTTTTTTTTCCGCTGAGACCAAAATAGTTCAAAATAGTGGTACCATGAAATCTTGAGCAGTAGGGCCTTTTGAAGATTTTCTTTGAGTAACAAGTCATTTTGCAAGAAGAAGAAATTACCCAGTTTCCTGTAGTCATGCCACAACTGGAAGTTTGTATTGTAGAGATCATTGTGGAAAATCTGATTAAAAATTGATGGGAGGAGAGGACTCAAAAATTAAGGATTACTTTTCATGAGAACAGTCCAAAGTTTGGCAAATTATTGTTTCAATGTAAAATTAGGGGATTAAAGTAGAAACTGGTGTCACCTGCCCACCACCTGGACCCAAGAGACTCAAATGTACCCACTATCATACTTAGTGTGTTAAACTGTTTACCTGAAGAACTATTTCAGACTGTTCATATTAGTGACTTACATGAAACGAAGTACTTTCTGCAAAGACATAAATAAAGTTTTTGTGAACTAGGAAACTAAGTGGACAGCCAAAAGTAAAATGGAGTATAAAATACCAATAATACCTTGCATCGTTTAACATGTCTAATTAATTAAGTGTGTAGTGTCAGATATGTGTAAATGACTGTGTGTGTTCTATGAGATTTACGTGACATGATTGGAAAGATCAGTTAAGAATTGCATCTTCTAAAGATTTTATATATAGTACTATTTCATTTCAGTTTATGTAGAAAACAAGTTTATTACTCAGCAAAGAGAACTGAAGATGTGGCCAGGGTGAGAAAACTGTCACATTTATAGTGTACACTCTGGTATGCTTACAAGCGAGCACTGTCACATGCTACACATATATAGGGTGGTCAGAAACAGTCTGAAAAGCATGTAATGGTGTAGCAGGGCAGGCTGTCCTGAGAAATGATTGTTCAGAAAAAATTACATTCATTGCACAGTTTGAGCTAATTATCATTGAAGTTAGCCAATAAGTCCATTGTGTGCACAAATTCAAGCTGTCTGACAGAGATGGTGTTGCCAGACTTGTTCTTTGTTTGGTTTCCCAAAACTGAGCAAGAGAGTGATACAAAAATTGGGCATGGGATGGTAGTGAGGATTGCACCCAAGCCGAAGGCTGAGCAGACTCATGCACTATCATCTACACTATAACAAATTACACTAATTGTATCTGACGGGCTGCTTGAATTTGCATGCACATTGGCCTATTTGGCTAAATTCAATGCTAATTAACTCATAAATGGTGCAACATACCGACTTTTTTCTTAACAATTATTTCTCAGCACGACCTACCTTGCAGCACCCTTATAAGCTTTTCAGACTGTTTCTGACCACCCTGCATATACTCTACAGGATGACATATCCCTTTAGACTATTTTCACAATGATGTCTCGTTTTCTAATGTCACAGCAGATAAAGCACGCGCTCCCCCCCCCCCCCCCCCCCCCTCCGGCTCTGAGAGCAAGATGCTTTATGTTTTAATACAATGAATCTCTTATTGTTTCTTAGGTTCCAAATTGGTTCTACGGGATGGTATGACAGCAGTCAAATGGAAAAAATCCATTTTCCTTCTAAATTTTATCAATTTAATGAACAGCTTTTCTTAGATCTGGCTCATAATGGGTGTTATTCCTTACCAGCCAGGAATGTATTTTACTTTTTAGTCTACTAGAAGGTGGTGGTTTATTCTCCTGATTTTTGAGAGTTGGAAAATTGTCGAAAAGGCTGTAATTTTAGGAGATAATCCTAGAATAAGCCGAGTCTCAACATTTTTCTTTTTTTCTTCGTCCTCCCCCCCCCCCCCCCACCCACCCTTGGTTCCATTGTGGACTGTGAGTACACTGGCTAATCAAACAGTATCCAGAACCAAAACCAAACAACAGCTGTATTTCAGTAAGTTCCTCTAAATTATTTAAAAAAGAGAAAAATAAATAAGAGTTGATTAAAATATTGCTGTTCTTTCATAAATAAATAATAAAAAAAAAATAAAGATCAGTTTAAAAGGAGCCTGAAAGACTTACTAGTGGCCAACTCCTTCTACTCCATTGATGAATTTTTTAATACAAACAAATGATGTATTGTATATATTCATACTATTAGTATTGTTATTTCAGCTTAAAAAGAAAGTGACATGTTCCACATCCATGAGGATCTCCTCAACACGGATCTATGGAATGAAAAACTAATCTAATCTAATCTACAAGATTCCTCTGTGCCCTTGCTAGTTCAGAAGTCCAGTTATGTGCAACAAGAGCTGTGATATCTTTGCAATGTTGATATTAATTGTTCATAATTTTGCAGAAATTGCTGCCAGATGACTCTGAAATGCCATGTCTTTGCCTTTCTTGTCGTCTATAAATTTAGTGTTATTAACTGAAAGCCATTGGCACTGTCCATGAAAATATTTTGCTCTACAAGGTAACAAGGCACACCAGTTTGCACTGGAACATAGCCGTACCTAGCCATATGGTCCTCTGCAGCTGGGTCTATTGGTTGCTTTGTCCAGTAATAATTACCTCACTGTCCTGTATATTTTGAAAACTATATGTTATAAATACTTCATTACAGAGCTCACTGGGGTCTGCCAGCAGTCAACAGATTTCCATTTTCCATCAGTGGATGAGCAGCTAGAGAAAATAAAGGAAGAAGTTAAAGAAGTTGTATCTTGGCGTAATGCGCATTGGAGTCATGATCACTTAGGGACACTAACATCTACAGAACAGATGGTATGTGATATGCTTAAATTTTGTTAATACCTGATATCTTTCTGGGATGGACTATCATTGGCATATAACTACTTTTGTGGTTTTCTTTTATGTTTTGGCCTTGTCAGTCATGAACAAATGTCCTGCTCTCTCTTAAGTATAGTCATTTCCTTTCCTGTTCCACTGGCAAAGACAGTGAAAGAAAAATAATTGTCTACATGCCTCTGTATGAACCCTAATTCCCTTACCTTGATGGTCCTTACACACAATATATATTGTCAGCAGTAAACTCTTTCCATAGTCAGTTTCAAATGCCAGTCTCCAAATTTTCTCAATAGTAGTTCACAACAAGAAGTCGTCTTCCCTCTAGGAATTCCTATTCGGGTTCACAAAGCATCTCTAATACTCGCATGTTGACCGAACTTACTGGCAACAAATCAAGTGGCTCATGTTGGAGTTGCTTCAGTGTCTTCCTTAATCTGATCTCGTGGTGGATCCCAAACACTTGAGCAGTTCTCAAATATGGGTCAAACATAATTTTTTATATGTGGTCTCCAATATAGATGATCTACACTTTCTTAAAATCCTCCCAATAAACTGAAGTTCTCCCTTACTACTTATTGATTTGCAAAATTGCAGCTAGATATTTAATCAATGTAACTGTGTCTAGCAGCATACTGCTAATGCGGTATGTGAACATTACAGGGTAGTTTTTGGATAATCATCTGCATGCACTTAAATTTTTCCACATTAAGAGAAAGCTACTGTTCTTCACACCAACAAGAAATGTGTCTAGGTCATCATTTATCCTCCTACAGTACTCAAGGGTGACACTTTCTCGTACACCACAGCATCATCAGCAAACAGCAGCAGCAGGACATCACATGAGAAAAGGCAAGCTTAATTTTGCAAAAGAGATAATTTCTAAATCTTTTGTCTGAACGAAATTTATTGTATTCGAACTACCCAGAATACATTCAAGAATTCTGCAGCAAATTGATGTTATGGATAATGCTCTGTAATTTTGAGAGTCCATTCTTTCACCCTTCCCTATACACAAAAGAAACCTGTGCTTTTTTCCACTTACTTGGGACTTCACACTGGGTGAGAGATTCACGATAAATGCAAGCTATGTAAGATCTCAATACTTCATAGTACTGTCTGTAAAACCAAACTGGGATTCCATCCAGACCTGGGAAATTACTCATTTTCAGCTCTTTCGGTTGCTTCTCTACACCAGGGATCCATAATACGAGGGTTGGAACTTAAATAGTGGCAACTATTTATTCACAACTGATACAAAAGAGTTACATGTTTGCGCCTGTTACTGTCCTTCAAAGTAGTCACCAGCATTGTGTAGAACCCGTTGCCAGTGATGTGGAAGGCGTAATATACCATTAGCAGAGCCTGTTCTGTTGATGGTGCGAATGGAGCGGTCTACTGCATATCGAACCTCTGGAACAGTTCTGAAGCAAATGCCACGAAGTGGTTCCTTCATCTTCGGAGTCAAATCAGTCACAAGGGCTTAAGTCTGGGGAGTATGGTGGATGGTACAGTACTTCCCAGTCCCATTGACTGAACAGAGCAGCCACAGCTTGCGCTGTATGCGCCCGTGCATTGTCGTGCAAAATGATGGGTGGGTTGCACAGAAAGTGAAGCCGCTTCTTTCGCAAAGCTGGTTGCAGGTGATGCTCCAAAAACGAACAGTAATACTGTGCCCTGATGGTCTGCTGTGGAGTAATGCAATGCATTAGGATAACACCATCACAGTCATATATGAGAATCACCATACTTTCGTATTTCACGGCAACCCATAATGACGCCATTCGTTGGATTGGTGTTTCAGTTTTGGCTTGTACGATGTGGCCCATGTCTCATCCAGTGTTACGATATGGTGTAAGAAAGCCTCTCCTTCGCACTCGTAGCGCTTCAAGTGCATCTGTGCAGCGTCATAACGCATCCATTTCTGCATTTCTGTCAAGTCATATGGAACCCACCGTGATGCAATTTTTCGCATGCCCAGGCATCCCTTCAGGATGTGAAGCACAGTTGTATGCGCTAATTCGGTTTCGTGGGTGAGCTCACGAATCATATGGCGTCGATCACTGTCCACTGATGCAGCCACAGCATGCACTACTTCTTCAAACACACTAGGACGACTTGCCCGATGCATGTCTACCACAGTTTGCCGACCACTTTTTTCGCTTTGTGATAGATGGCACTGTAATAGTCACAAACATATGGCTCACAATTTTAGACGAACAGTTGGTAACAGGTAGGTTTTTTAAAATTAAAATACAGAACATAGGTGCATTTGAACATTTTATTTCGGTTGTTCCAATATGATACATGTACCTTCGTGAACTTATAATTTCTGAGAATGCATGCTGTTACAGCGTGATTACCTGTAAATACCACACAAATGCCACATAAATGCAATAAATGCTCAAAACGATGTGTGTCAACCTCAATGGATTTGGCAATACGTGTAACGACATTCCTCTCAACAGTGAGTAGTTCGCCTTCCATAATGTTCGCACATGCACTGACAATGCGCTGACACATGTTGTCAGGCGTTGTCGGTGGATCACGATAGCAAATATCATTCAACTTTCCCCATGGAAAGAAATCTGGGGACGTCAGATCCAGTGAACGTGTGGGCCATGGTATGGTGCTTTGACGAAGAATCCACTTGCCATGAAATATGCTATTCAATACTGCTTCAACTGCACGCAAGCTATGTGCTGGACATCCATCATGTTGGAAGTAAATCGCCATTCTGTCATGCAGTGAAACATCTTGTAGTAACATTGGTAGAACATTATGTAGGAAATCAGCAAACATTGCACAATTTAGATTGCCATCGATAAAATGGGGGCCAATTATCCTTCCTCCCATAATGCTGCACCATACATTAACCCGCCAGGGTCGCTGATGTTCCACTTGTCGCAGTCATCGTGGATTTTCCGTTGCCCAATAGTGCATATTATGCCGGTTTACATTACCGCTGTTGGTAAATGATGCTTCGTCACTAAATAGAACGCGTGCAAAAAATCTGTCATTGTCCCATAATTTCTCTTGTGCCCAGTGGCAGAACTGTACATGACGTTCAAATTCCTGGTGCATAGAAATATGGTACGGGTGCAATCGATGTTGATGTAGCGTTCCCAACACCGATGTTTTTGAGATTCCCGATTCTCGCGCAGTTTGTCTGTTACAGATGTGCGGAGTAGCCGCAACAGCAGCTGACACACCTACTTGGGCATCATCATTTGTTGCAGGTCGTGGTTCACGTTTCACATGTGCCTGAACACTTCCTGCTTCCTTAAATAACGTAACTATCCGGCGAACGGTCCGGACACTTGGATGATGTCATCCAGGATACTGAGCAGCATACATAGCACACGCCCGTTGGGCATTTTGATCGCAATAGCCATACATCAACACGATTTCTGCTTTTTCCGCAATTGGTAAATGGTCCATTTTAACACAGTAATGTATCACGAAGCAAATAGCGTCCGCACTGGAGGAATGTTACGTGATACCACGTACTTATACATTTGTGACTATTACAGCACCATCTATCACAAAGCGAAAAAAGTGGTCCAGCTAAAACATTAATATTTCTTTATGTACTACGTGAATATGTGATAAAAAATGGAGGTTCCTATTTAAAAAAACACAGTTGATATCCGTTTGACCTATGGCAGCGCCATCTAGCGGGCTAACCATTGCGCCGTCTGGTTCCCCCCTTCAAGCTAAACAAGTTTCGTTCCTTGTAGTTTTTGTGTTTCATGCTCATTTTGTGAGATATTTAGCCCGATCACGATCAATGGACCACCCTGTATAGTGCACTGCGACTATCCCAGGCATGTGTCAAAATTAAAGTTCACACATGAACCACACTTCACAATAGCAGTGTCCTCGCTGGGGGAACTGCGGAACTCAGATGTCATCTGTGTTGCCAGTTGCCGCGGTTGTTGGCACATTCTTTTGGCTTCAATTAGAACAAACCGTGGAGATGATGGGATTTCATGCACTGTCCAACTGGTAGTCATTATCAGGGTTCAACAGATTATCTGCCAGGCGTATTTCCTTGTATTCTTTAAAAATGTAGTCTTAAAAATATGTAACTGTGGTCAGAGTCGCAGTTCTGGCATACCAACCAAACTTCTGAAAAGTGTGGAAAATTTGACAGAGACTATAGAGAAATGACTGTAACTTATGTTCTGACGGAGGGAGAATTGTGAAACTGGTGATTTTCAAATGATATGTGACATGTCCATATTCAGACAGTGTAGAAAATTAAGGTTAGTGACCTTGACCTTTGACTCTGAATGTTTTGAAACATGTCACTTTCAAAATTAATGAAAACAATATAGGTGCATCCTCACATTACATTATAAAGCATAGTGAAAAATCGACTTGAGATGGCTTTTGGATTAGGAGATATAAATTAATACTGTGTGATGCAATAAAGTAATACAAATTGTATGCAGACTCCATCAGAATGACATAAAGCACTGAAAGGAATGTTAACTGTTGAAGGAGGTTATGCATTAGCAATGCACAATAAGGTAGCAATGTCAACAGGTCAGCAGCAATCATTTGTAATATGCAAGGTAACAGACTATGACCTCTGACCTTCAATGAAGCAAAGCATCACATAATCATCCCAGCCAAACACGTGTGGAAGACATCGCAAACTGGCTCAGATTTATACAAACAAAGTTGATGACAAATGTATCATCAAGACTTACCTTACCTCAACACTGGGTAGCAAGATATAACACTGTTTGTGCATCTTTTGGTGGAAGGACTTATGCTTAGCCTGTTGCCGTTCTCACATAATGTTTTGTAAGTATGTGCTTCTTGACAACAGTAAAGGAATCAAGTGTTTCGGGGTATACAAATGAAGGTGAAGGGTCTTGAGGATGTAGGTTGCTAATTTTAACCATGCTGTTTATCATCATTAACATTCGAAAATTGTACAAGCCACCAGTGACCTTTGTACCTGAATGCAAAAATTCTGTTATCTCACTTAGGTATTAGTCTTGTTGGATCGGGTGTGAAAGAGGCATTTCTGTTGTGTTGCTTGGATGGTGTTAAGGGCAGTGGAAATAACACAGTTTAACATAAGGGTATCTGCAATAGGGTGAATCTGTACAAACTGTTCTTGAACGAGAGATTTTTTTCAACATACTCACTTTTAGTTTTATGATTAAAGTGACACCCTGTAATGTTCTCACAACACCAGTCAGAAAATTGTCTGGGTGTCATTATGTGAGAGTTTTAGATGCACTGCAGACTGGCATGGGCAGCAAGTCTCTTGATGGTACCACTGATACAATCACACGGTCCTTTGCCATTCCGATGATGAAAAGATGAAAGATATGGGTATAAAATTCGTAAGATTTTTGTACTAGGCTGCTGTATCATCTTCCAGTCCTCTTGTCAGAGTGCATTTACACAACACAAATAGTAGTTAACAATTAAGTTCCTGTCTTTGAAGTGAACAGAAATGTAAGTCCAGTGGACTGTAAAACATGGAAAACTAAATCCCAATTTCTAGTCAGTGTATTGGTTCATGAGGAATTGAATGTCTAGTTACACATCAATTAGGGTTGGGCCAAAGTACCCAAGTCCAGGAAGTCCATGATGTAGAGGCCAAGTCTCAATGTAGCTCGAAGATAACTGGATGCCCAGTGACAGAATGGGAGAGAAAATTCTCATCAGTAGGTAGGCTGGCATTGGACAACAGATCATGGGCTGACTGCAGGAAAGCTTCTGGATGAAGAATCACAACAGCAGTCAGTGCAATTGCCAAGAGAACTTCCCTTGCTTTCTTCAGCTGTGTGCCAGCCTAAATGTTGCTGAAGCATCAGGATAATGTGGGACATATTTTTGAGCTTGTGATCCTGTGGAAGTGAGTAGGTGTGTGGTGACTGCAGCCCCTTGTACCGAGCCCACTGCTGCCTGAGCTCTTAAATTGCAGAGTTGTTTCCTCACCAATGTGGCTCCTGTGACTTGTGGCATAGGCCACCTGCAATGTAGTGCTGTTATGCTGGAGGGCTATGAGTCTCAAGAGGTTCGTATAAGCAGTTGCCAGCAGATAGCACACTCCTGGGTATGTCATTAAAGAATGTTTACCGGAGCCATTCTCACATATTAACAGATAAACATTTTGGCTGTGCAGGATTAAAAATGACCTGATCAAGACAGTGTTTATACATGTTGACAGTTGGCATCATGTGTCAACACTTCCAATCTGGAGGTTTCCAACATGAGCTTCTCATGTTGGTAAATACTACAAAAACACACACTATGGGTACCAGTTGCACCAGCCAGCACAGTCTTCTTGGGTCTCAACTAGCAAAATTTGGATAATCGTATTTTCAGTCCTGAATGTTAATGTTTGAATGCTTGATGCAACTCACCCACATTTCCCAGCACTAGTCATTTTTGTTTACAAACTGGAACCATTTTCCTTAACAGAAACAAAATCCTCCTTCCTAGGCAAAGAGCAACTTATATCTTCTCTGTTGTTGAATTCTGTGACAGGGTTCTTAATGTGTTAAATTAGAACACTTCTTGGGTATCGGATTAGGAATTGGTAAGATACCTAGTTTTTTGATTAATTTGAAACTGTCAGAATTCAGTCTCTATTTAACTTTCCGTTATTTCCACATTACTGCTTTCAGGCCTGCTGGCTATCTTCAGATCATTTGTTACAGTTAATTAGTAACATGTTGAGTATGGAATTGAAAATGAAGTTTATGTATAATCGTGACAAGCTTCATACGCTATATGCTGTTTCAGAAAATACTGTTTTGTCTATATGGATAATTTGAAAATGGGTTCACGTAGCCCAAAACTAGTTGTCAGTTAAACAGAAAGTGAATCTTGCAACTTCCACTGTTCCAATGTTGAACTGGTTAACACAAATTGCTGTCCTGCAATTAATTCACCATATTGCAAATTCATAAATTGTTTAATTTTAGCGACTGCCCAACTCAGATGATCCAGTTGCTGACCAGTTCAAAGAAAACTTACCTATCATATCAAATAGGTACCCCACTCATACAATTATAGTTCATAGTGACTTCTACCTACTGTCAGTATGCTGGCAAAAATACAAATCTGGTGGTAGGTATAAAACATTAGAAAACATACCAAGTGCTTTTTCCAAATATTATTTTGAGTAGTTAGTTAAGGAGCTCACTAAAAGTGTAAATTGTTTCAAAAACATATTTCAACACTTACCAACAAATAATCTTGAGCTGATAGAGAGCATCTTGAGGGACACAGTAATTAGTAACCACAAGGTCATTTGAGTGAGACTGACCACCACAACATCCAAATCCACCAAAAATATATGCAAAAGTCTCTCTTAGGTTGGTGCATAAGTTAATAGTGTTCTTCTATAAGTTTAATAACGATAACATATACACATAATGACCCCCCAGGGGGCATGCCGCTCTTTGGTGGGTTCGTGCTTGTCTACCACGGGGCCCCAGTCTTTGAAGCATCTTTTCCCTTCCTTCCTGCATGTCTGTCCTATTGCAGTTCTTTTTCCCTTCCCTTGGGAAACATGTCTGGGCTGTTTTTGGAAATGTAATCTGCAGTTTTGGTAGTCAGTATCAGAATAGAATGAAATTTTCACTCTACAGTGGGGTGTGCACTGATATGAAACTTCCTGGCAGATTAAAACTGTGTGCCGGACCGAGACTCGAACTCGGGACCTTTGCCTTTCGTGGGCAAGTGCTCTACCAACTGAGCTACCCGAGCACAACTCACGCCCTGTCCTCACAATTTTAATTCCGCCAGTACCTCATCTCCTACCTTCCAAACTTCACACAAGCTCTCCTAAGCCATGTCTCCGCAATATCCTTTCTTCCAGGAGTGCTAGTTCTGCCAGGTTCGCAGGAGAACTTCTGGGAAGTTTTGGAAGGTAGGAGACGAGGTACTGGCAGAATTAAAGCTGTGAGGACGGGGTGTGAGTCGTGCTTGGGTAGCTCGGTTGGTAGAGCACTTGTCCGCGAAAGGCAAAGGTCCCGAGTTCAAGTCTCGGTCCGGCACACAGTTTTAATCTGCCAGGAAGTTTCAGTATCAGAATACTCTCCACTGCTCCTTGTTTTCTTCCTTTGTTCACCTTCTCCTATCCTTCCTCTGCTTCGGCATTTGAGGGCCCTCATTTTCTTCCTCCCTGTGTGCTCCGGAAGGCCGGCCCATGCCTCTGACATGTGACAGGTGACTGGGTAACGTGTAATTCCCTGCCCCTTGTCGACGGGTAGGGTTCACACAAACCCCCGGTACAGGCCGTACCTAGGGAGGAGTGATTGCCTGGGCTGTTACTTTCCTAAATTGCTGATTGGTCCCCCTGTCAGGTGTTTGGAAGGTGTGACCTGAAGGGTAAACAGCCACCTAAGGCAGGGGCGCCACTTCTGAAGGGGGCCCCCAGTTGGAAGGAGCACTCCATTGGAGACGCTGTCAATCATGGGGGATTTTATCATAATGGGCCAATCATCTTCACAGTCAACGGCTACGAAACATTAACAGAATGAGGCTAACGATTGAAAGACCCTCCCAGCTGCACCACAGTTCCTCGTGGTTTCATGTACTGAAGATGTTTTGTCCTTTGCTACGATTAATTTGTTTATTATTCAGAGAGGTGTTGATGCAGTTGCTGGTCTTGTGAAATCCTGCTCTCACTTATGCAATGGTACTTTGCTTTTCGAGACTACTTCTGATTCTCAAGTGCAACAACTGCTTGCAGCTTCGGTCCTCCGTGGCTATCCTGTTCATGTTGAGGCCCATCGAACACTGAGTTCTTCATGTGGTCTTATTTACACTAGGCTGCTCGATAGTTTGACCGAGGCAGAAATCCAAACATACCTCTCAGATCAGGGTGCCATTGACATCCATTGGGTGATGAAAAAAGTAGATCCCTCCTTAGTGCTCGCACGCACTCACTTTCACACTTTTGACAGAGTGGTTTTTCCATCAAAGATCAAAGCAGGTTATGAAGTTAAAACAATCAGACCGTACATTCTGAACCCAATGCGCTGCTACCAGTTTCATCATTACAACCACACTTGAGAGTCCAGTTGACACCCAGCCAAACATGTAACCTGTGGTAGGGATGCTCATGAGGATGATTGTCTGCCTCCTTCTCGCCACTGCATCAACTGCAATGGCGACCATGCTGCCTCCTCCTGTGATTGTCCCATGTATCTCGATGAGCGGACTGTCCAGGAAATCCGGCTGAAGGAAAAAGTTTCTTACCCAGTCGCTCGCAAGTTGTTGGCTAGATGGAAATCCTGCATTCTACTATCGGGCAATATCTCTCTCCGTGATCGACATGGCCACGCAGACATGCAACCTGAAATTTATCACCACTGTTGTGGAATCACCCAGTGTCATGGTAGCATTGCCGTCTCCTCCTCCAGCTGTGCAACACGCCACCAAACTTGCCTAACAGGGCAAAGTCACCAGCTACACTACTGGCAGGCCAGAAAGGACAGAAGGAATACTCCCTTGAAGACTTCCTAAGTGCCTCCAGCCAATCAACGCTTGAGTCTTCCTCTGTTAACCGGAAAGGCTTGAAAAAGTCAAAGGCAAATGGTCCTCTCCTTCACTGACTCGAAGAGCCCCTTCGACAGTGTCACCATGTGATACCATCGCTTGGCTGATCTCCGTGTCGCTGGTACACACCACCGACTGTTTTTGTGCCCTGGACTCCGCAGGCCAACAGCAAACGAATATCGATGCTTCTGTAGACCACATGGAGCAGGATCCTCCTGCCTCCGTGCCCTGTAGCAGTGAGTCTTCAAAGGCTGTCACTTGGCAGCCACCAAGGTCACACCCCTTCAATTTTCCCTCATCATGACTCTCCTCCCATGGAACTTTCACGGACATTGATCCAACAAAGAGGATTTACAGCTGCTCTTTGAATCACATTGTCCATTTGTTGTCTGCCGTCAGGAAACAAAATTGCATCCTCAAGACTGCTCTGAGCTCTCGCACTTCTTCCCAGTCAGTTTTGACCTTCCCCCCCACAAATGTCGGCATTCCATCTCATGTAGTCGTCATGCTTCTCATACAGGATAATGTTCAAACTCAACCCATCTCTCTGACTACCTGCCTTCAAGCTGATGCAGTTCGCCTTTGTCCTTCTGTCATTCAATTTCACCAGGACAGACTTCCTCCAGCTTGTTGGGCATCTGCCTCACCCCTTTTGCTGCTTGGTGACTTTAATGCACACCATACCCTTTGGGCTTCTCCCAGAACCTGTCTGAGAGGTGCCCTCTTGGTTGACCTTATCAATCAATTTAACCTCTTCTGCCTTAACACAGGAGCACCTGCCTTCCTTTCTGACTCCTCGCGCACCTATTCCCATTTGGACCTATCCTTCTGCACTGCCTAGCTTGCCCATCATCTTGAGTGGTCTGTTCTCTCTGACACATAATCAAGTGACCATTTCCCGTGTGCTATCTGTTTGTTGACTCCTACCCCAATCACATGCACATCCAATTGCAGGCCAACTGGAAGCTTTACTCCTCCTTGGCAACCTTTGATGAACATCATTTCCATATTTCCCCTTATCACTGCAGAATGTTCATTTCCTTACACTTACTCTTTCGTACACCGTGTCCCACTCTCTTGGTGGACTGAGGGGTGCCGTGACGAAATTCGTGCTCACCATGTTTTTAACCGTCATCCTATGATGGCAAACAGGCAAAGTGCATTCATTATAAACAGTTACGTACACAGTGTCATTGCGTTCGTGGGATAGCAAAAAAGCTAGCTGGATTTCATTCACTAGTTCTTTAAACAGTTCCACACCCTCTTCCGTCATGTGGGTCAACCTCCAACGGCTCTCTGGGACCAAGATCCATTCCCCAATTTCCAGCCTGATAGTAGTGGACGATGTCATTGTGGCCCCTGTTGCTATGTCCAACATCTAGGCCCACCATTTTGCAGAGATTTTGAGCTGCTCCTACTGTCACCCTGCCTTCCTCCATTGGAAACTAGTGGAGTCATCTCGAACGATGTCTTTCTCTTCTCATAATCGTGAGTGCTACAATGCTGCCTTTACTATGAGGGGGTTTGATCATGCTCTCAGTCCATCCCGATCCTCTGCCCCAGGGACAGATGCTGTTCACATTCAGATGTTGCAGCATCTTCTATCGCGGGCAAGCACTTTTTGCTTGATACGTACAACCGCATGTTGCGCAGAGGGCACGTTTCACAGACACTGGCATGAACCCGTCGTCATCCCCATACCTAAGCCCAGTAAGGACAAACACTTTCCTTCTAGCAACCACCCCATTTCTCTCACCAGCTGTGTTTGCTAGGTGAGGGAACATGTGATTCATGCCCGGCTGGTGTGATGGCTTGAGTCTCACAATTTACCAACCACTGCACATTGTGGATTTTAAGCACAGCATTCTGCAGTTGATATTGTCATCACTTTGTCCACTCATGTCATGAATGGTTTTCTGCGGAAGTCCCAAGACTGTGTCCATATTTTTCATTTTGGAGAAAGCCCACGACACCTGCTGGAGCATTCGTATCCTCTGTACTCTCTCTATACATGGGGCTTTCATGGCTGCCTGCTTAGTTTCCTTCAGGAATTTTTAAGAGACCAAGTTTTCAAGCTATGTGTGGGTTCTGCCTTGTTGAACACTTGTATCCAGGAAAATAGTGTGCCTCAGGTTTCAGTCCTGAGCATTGTCCTCTTTGCTATCGCCATTAACAGTGGTCTGTCTCCTGCTGGGCATCTCCGGCTCCCTTGTTGTTGATGATTTTGCCATCTATTGCAGTTCTCCACAGACTTGTCTCATTGAGTGGCATCTTCAGTGATGTCTCGATCATCTTTACTCACGGAGCACTGACAATGACTTTCATTTTTCCACTGTCAAAACCATTTGTATGAATTTCTGGGTACTTCCTGGGGTGCAGATCGAACTACCCTTCTCCATTTGTACTGGTCCCTTGTCCGTTCGAAACTAGACTATGGGTGTTTCGTTTATGCATCTGCATGTCCGTCCCTCTCACACCGTCTCAATACTATCCACCATTGTGGCATATGTTTGGCTACTGGCACCTCTTGCACTAGCTCGGTTAAATTCTGTATACAGAAGCTGCCAGACTGCTGCTGTCCTACTGCGATGACTTTCTCCTCAGCAGATATGCATGCTGTTTGTCTGCCACGTGTGGCTATCCATCCTATGCCTCTTTCTTCAATGAATACTTTGATTGTTAGTATGGGGCACATCCCTCTTCTCTGTTACCTCCTGGAGCTCGCTTTTGGCTCTTGCTCAGGCAGCTTAACTTCATGCTACCTGCAACTTTCCCAGTGGGTGTGAACCCTTCACCACCTTGGCTTTGTGTGGCAGCCCAATTTCACTATACCTTCTTCATTGGCACCGACATTTTTCTGTATGGGCTTCCAGAACACTGCTCAGTATTTACAGTAGAGCTCTTCACCCTGTATCAGGCCACTCAGTACATCCTACAACACAGGCTTTTCAATTGCATCATCTGCTCAGAATCTTTCGGAACCCTTCAAAGCCTTTGTGTACTGCACACCATCCATCCCGTAGTGCAACGGGTCCAGGAAAGTTGTCACTTGCTCACTCTTCATGGAGCCACTGTGATGTTTGTGGGTTCCTGGTGTCACATTGGTCTGACAGGAAATGAGGCCGCTGACGTTGCTGCCAAGGCTGCAGTTCTCATACCTCAGCCCGCTAGTTCTTATATTTCCTCCGATGATCTGTGTGTTGCCGTCTGTCAGCAGGTGGTGTCACATTGGTATCACCACTGGTCCTCCCCCAGCAGCTTGGACAACATCCTCTCGGCCCTCTTCGCGAGGAATATAATTTTAATTAGGTTGCATATTGGGCACTGTCTCTTAAGCCATCGCCATTTGTTAAGTGGTGCTCCCCCACCACTTTGTGAATATTGCACCCAACTTTTAACTGTCTACAATTTCCTTATGGAGTGCCAGTTTTGTAAGTGCTTACATTCCCGTTTGTGTTTGCCATCTGAGTTATCAGCCGTTCTAGCGAACAAAGTGCGGCTGTTGACTGTGTTTTACTTTCTATCTGTCGTAACAATATGGTGAATACCATTTAATTTTTAGTTCTGGACCTCTGTTTCTCTATGGCATATTTTATAGACCTTTCTCCATATCCCAATTTTTAACTGTCTTCTCTTCTGTCAATTGGGATTGACGTTTAGTTAATTTAACTCCTCTCTTTATCTTCATGTTCTACAGTTTTGACATGGGCGCGGATGACTGTAGTTGTTTTTGCTCCCTAAAACAAACACATAACAGAGACTTTGTTGTCAATAATGTATTCTCCTTCACTATTTACAACAATCTTCCAATGCTCGTGTAACTTTTTGATTCCACGACTGTAGAAATGACACAGTTTTCAGGCAAAGAACTCTTCAAGTCATGTTTGAAGCACATTTTCATCCACAAAGGAAGTTCCTTGAAGGTTGTTCGATGGATAGCAGAAAAGGTAAAATCTGAAGATGCAAAATCAGGTGAATAAGGTGGGTGTGGAATGACTTCCCAACCCACCTCCTGTATAGTATTTTTTGTCAGTCTAGCAGAATGTGGGCAGGCATTGTTGTGGAGTAGTATCACTTCATGTAGTCGTCCTGGTTGTTGTTCTTGCATAGCTTCTGGAAGATGTCTCAGTTATTGACAAAAAATGTCAGCAGTGATGGTTACACCTCAGGGAAACAATTTGTAATACATCACACCGTCGGTGTCCACCAGATGCATAACATTATCTTTTGTGGAAGCATGCAGGTCTTTGTATGGGGACTTACTGCTTTGTTTGGGCTCAACCGTTCTTTTATTTTCCTTATGTTAGTGTAAAGACACCATTTCTCATCACGAGTAACTACAGAGGATAGGAATGATCTGTGTTGTTGAGTAGCCAATTGATAAAGTGCAAGCAGAAATGCACACATGACCACCTGCTGATTTTTGTGATTTTTGGCTTAGAGCATGTGGCACCAGTACTCTCGATTTTTGAACCTTCCCCATTGCATGGAAGTGTCACACGATGTTGGAATGATCACAGTTCATCATATTTTCCAGTTCTTGAGTACACTTACGTGGATCATTGTGGATTAATGTGTTTAAACAATCTTCATCAAACCCAAAAGATCTTTATGAATGTAGAGTGTAACTAATGTCAAAATGATCCTCCTTAAAATGAGAAAAACATTTTCTTGCTGTGCTCTGTTTAATGGCATTATCCGCATATATGGTGCAAATGTTTCTGGCTGCCTTCCACTGCTGCTACCCCTGTATTACACTTGTACAGAAGGATATGTCAGAAATGTACAGATTTCACCACTTGCTCCAGTCATTATCTCCAAATGGTAATATGTAAACTCAAATAGAAACAGTGAACTACAAATAAAAAATGATAATTGATAAATAAACTCGTAGCAACCAGAATACCAACATGCAAAAGAAAAATCTACAAACTTAAACAACCACCTAATATTTAAAAAAAAGCAAATAAAAATTCACTTCATGCCTTCCTTAGAGAGAGTCTCCACTCCTTCCAAACTAATTATGTATGTGAATACCAGATGTGGCTTAAATTCAAAGGAATAGTATCAGTTGCAACTTAGGGATTTGTACCAAATAAATTAATAAAAGATGGTACCGATCCCCCGTTATACACAAAACAGGTCAGAATGCTGTTACAAAGGCAATTAAAAAAGCATGCAAATTTGAAAAAACACAAAATTTCTAAGAATGGTGTTATTTTACTGAAGCTCAAAACTTCGTGCAGATTTCAGTGTAAGGTGCTTTTAATAGATCCAACAATGAGACTTTGTTGAAATTTGACACAAAATCCAAAGAGATTATGATCATATGTAAAGTACACCAGCAGCAAGACACAGTCAGTATCTTCAATGTGTGATATCAATGGTAATATTACCGATGACAGTACCACTAAAGTGCAGTTACTAAACATAGTTTTCTGAAATTCCTTCACCAAAGATGGTGAAGTAATTATTCAAGAATTTGGATCAAGAACAGGTGCCAACATTAGTAACTTAGAAGTAGATATCCTTGGTGAAGCAAAGAAACATTCACCACTTAGTAGATAGTATATCAGTTGAGTTCCTTTCAGAGTATGCTGATACAATTGTCACATACTTAACAAGCATGTACAACCACTTGCTCAATGAAAGGTCCATACCTAAAGACGGGAAAGTTGTATAGGTCAGATCAGTATTCAAGAAAGGAAATAAAGTAATCCAGCACATTAGAGACCCATTCACTAATGTTTATTTGCAATGGGAATTTTGAATATATGCTGTGTTTCAACTTCATGAATTACCTCAAAGGAAACAGTCTATCAACACACAGCTCATAAATTCATCAGAAAATCAAAGCAGTTGTGAAATGATTAAGGCAAAATATCTGTATGGTGCAAAAAGTGGCAATTGACTCTGAATAAGGGAAAGTGTGAGGTCATCCACATGAGTACTAAAAGACATCCATTAAATTTCAGTTACACATTAAATCATACAAATCTAAAGACTGTCAGTTCAACTAAATACCTAGCAGTTACAATTATGAGCAACTTAAATTGGGACAATCACGTAGATAATGTTGTGGGGAAGTCAAACCAAAGATTGCATTTTCTTGGCAGAACACTTTGAAGATGTGACAGGTGTATTAAAGATACTGCCTCACTACAGTCACTCTACAGTACTCTTCTAAAGTATTGCTGTGTGGTTGGATCCTTATAGGATAAGATTGATGGAGGATGTTGAAAAAGTCTGAAGAAAGGCAACTCATTTTGCATTATTGCAAAATACAGGAGAAAGTGTGATGGATGTGAAAGTGAGTTGGGTGGCAGTCATTAAAGCAAAAGCATTTTTCATGGTAGCAGAATCTTTTGATGAAAGTTTAATCACCAACTTTCTCTTTTGAATATGAAAATATTTTTTGCCAACCTACATAGGGAGAAATAATTATCATAATAAAATAAGATAAATTGGAGCCTGTACAGAGAAATTTTAGTGTTCATTTTTCCCGTGTGCTCTTAGGGAGTAGAATGATAGAGAAACAGTCTGAGTGTGGTTTGAAAAACCCTCTGCCAGTCACTTAAGTGTAAATTGCAGAGTAGTCATGCAGAAGTAAATGTGGTGTTGTGTAATGCAGTGCTTGCTGGCTTTGTTCTTGAGGAATAATTGCTCAGAAAAAAATTAGATATGTTGCACCATTTCTGAGTTAATTAGCATTGGAATTAGCTGATCAGGCTGTTGCATGTGCAAATTAAAGTGGCTTGTCAGATACAATTAGTGTCAGTTTTTCTCATAGCCTAGATAATAGTGCATTAGACTGCTCAGCCTTTGGCTTGGATTTTATCCTCACTTCCGTGCCATGTCCATTTTGTGTATTCCTCTGTTGTCTGGTTTCAGGAAACCAAACAAAGAACACATTTGGTGACACCGTATCTGGTGGGCTGCTTGAATTTGCATGTGCAATGGTCTAATCAGCTAACTTCAATGCTAATTAATTTGGAAATGGTACAATGTGTCAAATTTTTTCTTAAAAATTATTTCTCAGCACAATGTGCCCTGCAACATCCATACAAGCTTTTCAGACTGTTTCTGGCCACCCTGTAGATGCTGGAAACACTAGTGTGTTTCAGTTAATCACCAAGCATATGGAGGGCTCAAAATCATTTTGATGTAAGTGATTGACTCCCATTTGGAGTACCTGAAACTTTCAGTACATTTGTTCAATTAATAAATAAAACATGTTATGGATTAAGTACAATAGAATATAATGTGTTATTTGAACAAGAAATAAATGCCCCCAGTTCTCCAAATGGGTAAACTTCACTGTGACTTTAAAGCTTCAAAATAAGTTTCATTCTAGAACAGCAACAGGGTGATTTCAGTTCTTAGATGATAAAAGACGTAAATATTCTTTGAAAAATAAAAATACAAGGTAAACAACTATCTACACAAAGATGTATAACATTTTGAAGACACTAAAAACTGATATCTTGAATGTTCAATGAAGTTTCTATCAACAAAAATGTGCAACAGTGATAGAGTATGTAGAGACCAAAAAACAGCTTGAAGTATTTTGGCCTAAATTTGGACACAGGTCTTGTAATTTTCCACTTCCATGTCATATAGCACCATTCCTCAAACATGTCCTAAAAGAAAAAAGTCATTGTGGGATGAGGGGTGAGTGTATACCATTAAAGAATGCCACCAAGTTCCATCTGCAACTCTAGATATGTTTCATTCAATATCTGCCTGTGCGCTAAAGCAAAATATGTAGTACAACCACCATACAGAAATTATATCCAGTAATACCACGATAGTCCAACACTTAATATTGTGGCAGACTCCATAGTCCAGCAAGCATAAGAAATTTTCCTGTATTTTTAGCTCGGTTATTTACAATGCACAGACTAATGCATGGATTAAAGTCAAGTTGTTCCAAAAATTCTAAGGCAGTTCTTATCCTGAATTGCTAAGCTCACCCTCCAGAATCAGAGCCTCTGTCAGTTTTTTTTCCCCCATACCTACCTGCCAGTATTGTGTCACTAATTCCATCTCTCGAGCAAGAGGGTGTAAAAAATTTCAAGTGATGGTTCAAATGTTTCTGCAAAAGATCATAACCTCAGATAGCAGCATCAAAGAGTTTCAATGTAATTTTAACATTAAAAACTCTATTTTAATATCTACAGTTGCTTGGACCTCTGTCAAAACTAAAATATTGCACAGGACCTGGAGAAACCAATGGCCTAAACTGATCGAAGAAGCTGAAGTGAAAACTGATATAAATGATGATGATTCAGCATCTGACTGCTCTGGAACTGCATTCACTAATGAACTCCTTGTGTTTTCAGCAGAAGTAGTTGGCCAATTGATCGACATTAACTGAAAATTAGCTGTCGGACGGACAATGTGATATTGCAAAGTGTTTTCAACCCACAGAGGGCACCAGAAACTGAGAATGACAACGAAGAAATGCCTACAAGTCACATTTCTTGGACTGAGGCTTCAGAAGCCTTAAACACTTTTGTGTAATTCATTGAGACTGTCCAACAACACAACACTTCTGAAGTTGTGAAGTTGCACGTTGTACAACATATTTTTATCAAAAGAAGAGCTCAGTCCAAGAAAGAAATCTGCAGTGTTCCAGAGGGCTCAGAAGAAAATTTCAGCTAAACTATCAGTTTGATACACTCCATGCACTTGATGTCAGATATGTGTGCTATTCCTAAAGACAGTGATGCCAACTGAACTGCACTAAAATCTTGTTGGCAATTTTTATTATTTAGCTTGCTTGTGATCTTTTCAAGTCAATGGTGCATTTTTTATTTTGTAAATAGCATACAAAAAAATTATTTATGTATATTGAACATTTCTAAAACGAACTTTAAACTGAGTTAAGAGAGCAGTATAGTATTTGATTTTCAATTCAGTTTTGTTTTCACAGAAAAATAATACATACTTCTTATTTTGATATACTGTAATCCCTCCTGTTGTGTTCAATAAATGACAGTTACTTGTTTTTATACATTAGAACCATAAGTTTTGGCTATGTCCCTTTTTTAAAACCGGGCTTTTGAAAATGACCTTGATAATCTGGCGTATCTGATGACGTGGCATAGAAAGATCCTCGAGCATGCCGGATTATCGAGGTCCTACCATATTTTGTCATATAATTATGATTACACCTTTCAAGAGTTCCTGGTGAGAGATTGTCATGACTGTGGCTGGTTTACGTTTTTCTAAAATATGGTCCAATTATGAAATCACAAATTTATACTCGGTTGACCAGAAATTCAAATTCTTTGAGACAGCAAGGATTCTTTACTGCCTGTTAATGCATATTGTGTAAATTTATGTACCCATAATTTGTGTATGTAGCTTTGTCAGTAAGCAGTATGTTTAGAGTTATAAAAATAAATCTGCAAAAACAATCAATTGCTGGAAATCACCTTAATGAAACTGATATTGAAGGTTGGTGTGCTAAGGGCACAGTACTGAAATGATACTTGATTGCTGTCTCAAGCTGCAGCCACAATGTATACACTACCTGATCAAAAGTATCCAGACACTGCTGTGTAATGTGAATGTCATAAGGCAAACCTACCAGTATGAAAGGAGGCAGGGAGCATTTTATTGTCAGTAGGGAAGCAGTAACAGCAGTATGGGTAGGTCAGGAGAGCCTCAGTGACTTCAAATGTGGACAAATCATTAGATGTCACCTGAGTAGCAAATGCATTAGACATATTTCAACCCTTCTAAAACTGTCCTTGTTGACTGTTGGTGATGTTACTGTGAAATGGAAACATGAAGGAACAGCCACAGCTAAACCAAGACCAGGCTGACCTGCACTGAAGGAGAGGGACTGTCGAGCATTGCAGAGGGTGGTTGTAAATAATTAAATGGAATCATTCAAGAGTTTCAAAGTGTTCCCAGTAGTCCAGCTTGCACAATGTCTTTGTGTAGGGAGTGAAAAAGAGTAGGGTACAATGGTTGAGCATCTCCTCATATGCCCCACATTTCTGCAGTCAGTGATAAGTTGAGTGATGCCACTGGACAGTGGATAACTGGAAATGAGTGATGAATCACAAAATACACTGTTGCAATCCAATGGAAGGGTTTTGCAAATGTATAGTGCCAATAGCAAAGTATGGAGGAGGTGGTGGTACAGTACTTTGTGTGTGTGTGTGTGTGTGTGTGTGTGTGTGTGTGTGTGTGTGTGTGTGTGTGTGTGTGTGTGTGTGTGTGTGTAAGCGTGGGGGGGGGGGGGGGGGGGGGAGAGAGCGAGTCCCTCGAGGCACTTCAGAAAATGCTAAATATGGAAGGATATGTGCGCATTTTACAGCATTGTGTGCTATGTATGGCAGAGGAATGGTTTGGAGATGATGTTTGTATCAGTATAACAATCTACACTATCATAAAACAGCATCTGTGAGACCATGGTTTATGGACAGGAACATTCCTGAAATAGACTGACCTGCCACAGTAACAACCTGAACCAAATGGAACGTCTTTGGAATGAGTTAGAATGTCGACTTTGCTCCAAACCCTAGCATCCAACATCACTACCTTCTCTGGTTTCAACTCTTGAGATCGAATGGGCTGCCATTCTTCCACAGACATTCAGAAACCTGATTGAAAATGTCCTCAGCAGAGGGAGGAACTAATGTCCACTAATAGGTGTCCAAATACTTTTGATCGGATAGTGATAATTATCTGGCTTGAGGTTCATAAAAATGTGTGCTAGAACATCTCTCTGCATCATTTGCATGTAGCAATCTTCTGTTTCCAAATTATTCAAGCACCATTAAGGTACACCAGTCCATATAAAGAAACTTAAGTATCTTGATAGATATAAATGATGCATACTGTGAATTTGCAAGAAACTTTGCTTTGGCTCCTAGAATCATTTACAAAATATGTGGAGTGTCCCTGTAACATGGTTCACTGGTTTCATTCTACTCTAGGTGAAACAAGATTAATCTTATTACCAATGATCTTTTTGTTAAGGTTAGAAAATAATCCACTTACATGATTACAAATTATTATTATTATTATTATTATTATTATTATTATTATTATTTTTCCAGTCTCGAAGGTTGGGGACAAAGAATCTACAAACTGGTGATGTGTACTTGACAAGACATTCAAATTTAGCTGAAGTCCATGTTGTTTTCCATATGGTGGTAGACGATTCCTTGAGATCAAGTGAGTATAGACAGAGAACCATAAGTGGAAATGCTTGAAAAAACTTACTTTTGTTGATGGCCTCAATAACATGTAATTTATGTGGTGTAACTAATTCAACTCTCTCCTTCTCCCTCTACCCCCCCCCCCCCCCCCCCCCCCCCCCGCGCCCCCTCCTGCTTTGAGAGACAGCATTCAATAAAGCAGTGATTCTGTGTGGAATGATTTCAACAAGTCCTTTGTGTGTTTTTGGAGGTATGTGCCCCAGATGTCTTTGGACGTCTCACACAGTTCCTGGTTTGTAGGCGTGGAAATGTTGCGTGACAGCATCTTAGATGTGATCCATTTGGTTAAGATCAGTCTACTTTGGTGGCCAAGACATCATTGTGAGTACAATGTCATGCCCCTCAAGCTGCTGTAGTATAGTCTTGGCCATGTGACAAACAGTTTTGGGGAAGATGTCGAGCATGAAGGGGTACAGGTAGTCTGCAGTAATGTTCATAGTCCACAGCTTTTAGGGTGTGTTTGATTACTATTTCAAGTCCCACAGAAGCCTAGATGAATATCCTCCATAGCACAGAGCAGCACCCATATAAGGGACACCACTCATCAAACCAGATGTCATGTTTCCATTGATGCACAGTCCAATCTCGATGATGCTGTTCCCACTGCAGTTGGAACTGACGGTGTTGTCGGGCCGACATAGGAACACCAGAGGACATAGGAACACCAGAGGACATAGGAACACCAGAGGACATAGGAACACCAGAGGACATAGGAACACCAGAGGACATAGGAACACCAGAGGACATAGGAACACCAGAGGACATAGGAACACCTGAACACCTGAGGACATAGGAACACCCGAGCCTCACATTCGGCAATTTGCACTGAATGGTTTGCTCTGACACCCTTGTGTGTACACTAGCATTGTGCTCTGTCATGAGATCTGTTAGATATTTCTGCCTATTGGGCTTTACAGAGTGGGCGAGCCTCTGACCTCCCCATTTTGTGATGAGACGTGTATGATCGACAAAGACACACCTTGTTACTTAATCATGATTTTGTCTTCTTTCAACCACTTTTCATAGATGCTCAAGATGGAGCACATGAACAGCCAATCAGTTTCACCATTTGACTTGTTTGTTACCAAGTACCAGGTCATAACAATCTGCCCTTTGTCCAAGTTGATCGTCAGTGGTTTTCCCATTTATGTCCCATATAATCCCTAGAATAATTGAAACTTCCTGGCAACTTGCCAGCCACGGCCTGGGGCTAAGCCATGTCTCCGCAATATCCTTTCTTCCAGGAGTGCTGGTTCTGCAAGGTCCACAGGAGAGCTTCTGTAAAGTTTGGGAGGTAGGAGATGAGGTACTGGCAGAAGTAAGGCTGTGAGGACGGGGCGTGAGTCGTGCTTGGGTAGCTCAGTTGGTAGAGCACTTGCTTGTGAAAGGCAAAGGTCCCGAGTTTGAGTCTCAGTCCGTCACACATTTTAATCTGCCAAGAAGTTTCATATCAGTGCACACTCCACTGCAGAGTGAAAATCTCACTCCTAGAATAATTGCTTATTTGTCTCTGCTCTGCTTATATACTTTCCTTACTGCCTCATGAGCCTGTAGCACCACCAGGCAGCATTCAGTCTCATTGTGGGCAGTGGTCGTAATGTTTTGGGTCATTAGTGTATACGTATATTATATTGCTTAAATTATCATTAATATTGTAACTACATGAGGAGATGTATCATAAAAATCAGTCACTTCATAAAAGTACCTGAAATATTGTTTGGCAACAGTGATTCAGTTTGTAGAACTTTCTGCTGCGGTGATAGGAACATTCTGTTTGTTAATGGCTGTAATTGTAACTAGTTGACAGTGAAAATGAATTAAAAGCTCTTGCATCATGATTAATAAATGCTACAAAAGGAACAGGTCTTCAGAGTAATGCAGATAAAACAATGTACTACATCTTAAGTTGCCATCCAGAAAATAATAATACCCAGCAAATTAATAGCGCAACTTTTTCAAAGGTCAGTGAGTTCTGTTATCTTGAGCTCTGCTGTTTTCTCATAAGATTGCATTCTTATATCTTTTTTACGCAAATATGTCAGACCATCAAATCCATCACAGTTACACGGCAAATGAACGCAGTATGGCAAGTCTCACTGCTCTCCATTCATTATCATATTACACTTTTCTAAATTGGTAGTTATTTTCTAACTCATTTATTTAAAAGTTACCTTCCCAATGTTAAAAACACTTGCAATGGGAAAAAGGTATGTTATCCATAAGATTTGATGCTATCACTAGATTGTGCATGAAAAAGCCGTCAAATCAGCAGGCTAAGTTTATTATTCCATACTTTCAAAGTATATTCATTGTTATTTGTATAAGTGCGTATGCACTACTTCCATGATTAGTTATTTAGATCAAAGCTTGTAAAAGACAGAATATTATTTTCGGGCTCAATAGAACTGGAAGCAAATGACATATTATTTAAGTCATGTGTGTAGCTTTGTTTATTTTTCAGATGGTGGTTCATTTTCAGTATGTAATTGAACTGTGCATATTTTTAGTAGGGGAATGCTAGTTCTTACTGGCACAAGCGGAGAAGCACTCGCGTACTCTGGGTCGCGGAGCGGCTGTGGGGAGAAAGGCAAGAAGTGATTCGGGAGGGAGGGGGAGAGGGGGTTGGTAAGTTGATGGAAGAGACTTTGTGTAGAGCCAGCAGAGGATTCGGAAGTCAAGCCAGGTGCAGGACAGTTTTCATGTAGAGATATTGTATTGTACGGAACTGGGGACCTGGAAACGATGGAGATTGTAGATGCTCAGCTGAAATGCAAATTCAAAAGACTAACACTTCTTTCAATGGTTTTAAGACATTTTCAAAAGAAAATACCTTTCTAAGGTATCTTTATTGGACATAGACAAATCATTAACTATATGAATTGTAACCTACGGTTCTGAAAACTAGTAGTTTGAACATAAAATCTTAAGGAAAACATTTGGATCCATAAGAGACAGCAATACTAAAGATAAGGAAATCCCACATAATTATTAAGTGTATGATTTACACAGATATCCTGATATAGTAGCAAACGTTAAAGCCAAAATATTGCAGTCGGTTGGGCATTTCATTGAAACCTTGCAAACAGCATCATCAAGAGAGTAACAAAGCAGCTTCCTACTGGAAGGTTAGCTCTTGGATACCCGTGTAAAAGATACTCAATTTGGAAAACAACTTGTGGTGACAAAATGAAATGGCTCAGTATTTCGCTTTGCAACAGAGAGCACTCATGGTGTGGAAAGATTAATAATAATAATAATAATAATAATAATAATGGGAACACAGCTGGTAGCTGATGAAAAGTACTCAGGGTTTCCTGTCAGATGGTGTGTTAAAATAAAGTGCTGGATTGACAAGGGTTATAACTCAGTTGCCATATAATCCTGATCTTCCTTGGAATGAAATGTGACAGTATGTAACACTGCTGCATTGCTAGAAATCTGAGATATTTTCATCAGCAGTAAATATCTACGAAGACTGCAGCTATAAAACTGGTAGCTTTTTTAACCATTGTTTACTTCTTGGAAACTGCATTGGTTCCTTTTGCGTTCTGATATTAGCTCACTATTTCTTAATATTGTACTGACATAATCAGTAGGTATATTGGCATATGGCCAAGTTATTTTAATGAATTAAGGCCAAAAAATTGTAGTGGCAGGGGCATGTCATTAAGTTTAACATGAAATGGAATGAGGACATAAGGACAGTTGTAGGGAAGGCGAATAATTATCTGACTTCAGTTTATTAGGAGACTTCTGGGAAAGCGTTTCACATTTACATCTACGAGGGAGTGCTGAAAAGTAATGGTTCTGAAATTTTATGTGAAAACCTGAAGTAATGCGCACACACTTGAAAGCCACATACTTTAGCAGAGTGTTGTCATCTGTGAGTGTGTACTGCAAAAGAGCAGTACTGTGAAATTCCAATAAAGCCCGCCACCGGCAAGTGCCTATTTAAGCCCTGCCCCACTATGCTTGTGCTCAGTTATCATGTTATTACTGCTTGCATGCATTTGCCTTATCTTATTGTGTTCAGTCTATGTTATGATGATTGGCTTGCATACCACAGTCTAATAAAGTTGTACTCATATTCTTGGTTGTGTTGTGTGCCCAAGTTACAGCCCAAGTGACTACGAGTGTGGGATTGTTCTCTGCCCAGTTTTCAGTCTCTGGTTGGTCCTCCGTTTGTGTCTGCGACGTCTGACAGGGCTACTGATGAGTTTTTATACTGCCTTGTAGATCAGCAAGGGGTTCTTACTGCGGCATTGCAGCATCTTAGTCAACAGCAGGTGGTGTTTGCCACAATGCAACACAATCAAACCCTGGTATTTCAAATGCTTGCCTCTGTTTTGGCCAGTTTGGGTCCATCTCAATCCACATTGCCTGCTGCGTTACCTCTTGAACCTCCTGTTCTGCGTGTCACTACCATGGTCATTTATCCTTGGCTGTTTCCAGATTACAATGAGTCTGTTGAAAGTAGCATTTTCATGTGTTTGGATTGACTGATGCTACCTTATGCTGTGCTTTCTTTTTGTTTGGTTATCACCTTGCATGTATCAACTCCTTTTCCATCTCGCCCCTTGCAGGATCTGTCTTCTCTGTCTTTTGATAACATGTGCAACCTTGTTTTGAAATACTACTGTAAACAGATGCACATCATTGCTACTTGAGTTGAGTTCAGATCAGTTCTATTGGTGTAGAAACAAACCGGAACATTCCTACAAGTCTTGGGCAGCTGAGGTTCATGGTTGAAGCTATCATCGTCACATTGTCATTGATGTACATAAGGAGTCATATGCCAACCAAGTGGCTTGTGGCGCAATCATTTGGTTGGGTCCTGATCATGAGGTTCGTGAGCAGGCTCTTCAATGTGAAAACCTCTCCCTCTCCAAAGTCGTGATGATTGCGTAACTGTTTGAGGTTAAGAGGGCTGTGGGTACTTAAATTGAATCATGGTGAGGTCTCAGAAGTTTAACCTGCTTCAACTCCCCCCGTTCGTTTTGTCACTCATGATAGGCTGTATTGTCCTAAGCATTGGGCCGTTTGCCACCAGTGCAGCAAAATGGGTCACATTGCTCCAGCAATGAAAATTCCAACAGCATATTGCAGATGCTGACATGGATGTCAATTATGTATCCGCACTCTCTGTTGCACCCAATAAGATTTTTATTGATGTTAGGGTGTATCAGAAAGTTTTGCACATGGAAATCGACACTGGTGCTGCCATGTTATTATTCAACTTGCGAACATACATGGACTTGGGTTCTCCCCCAAGTCAGCATCACATACATTAGTCACCTACAATAAACAAAGCATTCTGATGTTAAGTAGCTTCTCAGCCCCAGTCACGTATAAGTCCGTGGTTCATCTGCTGACTTTCCTGGTGGTGAACAATGCACATACTAAACATTTGTTTGCTTTGGACTTCTTTAACCTTTATGGGTTTACTATTTCCAATGAAGCTAGTCTCATTTCTGATCAAGTGCATTATACACAACTTTACTCTTTATGCTCTAAATTTTCTGCCGTATTTTCTGTGGGCTCGGGGGTGGGCCAATAATTTCAAAGCCCACATCACCATGAAACCTTTGGCCAGACCCCATTTATTTCAGGCTCGCGTGGTGCCGATGGCGCTCCATGACAAAGTCAAGGCAGAGATCGACTTCCTCATGGTCTCTAGTGTCATCCAACCTATTGCATCCAAAGAATGGGCTACCCCCCTTAGTCATTACCAAGAAACCATCGGGACGGTTATGCCTTTGTGGCAATTCCAGAGTTTCTGACAATGCTCAGTCTATCATTCACACACATCCCTTGTCGCGCCATGACGAACTTTTCAATAAGCTTGCTTGTGGTCAGCATTTTTCCAGGATTGACCTCTTTGATACATATTTGCAGCTTCCCATTGATGCCGACTCTCAACAGCTCTTGGTTGTTAACATGCCTTTTGGCTTGTATCAATACTTGCGGTTACCATTTGGCATGGCCAATGCACCAGGGATTTTTCAGTGGTTTCTTTAACAACTCATGAGGTCTGTGCCTGGCTGTGCCAACTATCTTGATGATATTGTAGTGCCAGGCTCCTCCATTTCAGAACATCTCAACAACTTTTGTACATTCTTTCTGGTGTTACATGCTGCTGGGTTAAAATGCAGTTTTGAAAAGTGCTGCATCTTTAGCCTTCTGTTGTTTATCTTTGGTTCAAGGTCTCTAGTGCTGGTCCCAGACCCCGTTGTCACAATTTCTCTGCCATTGTGGCATCCTACGTCGGTCAAAGAACTCGAGGTTTTTGTAGGTAAGATTGCTTATTATTTTCAGTTTTTGCCAGGTACAGTGTCGAGTGCACAACCATTATGAACCGGACTGCATGAGGGGATGTCCTTTCACTGCTCACAGGCATGTGAAACATCATTTTCCAAGGTGAAGTCTGTGTTACAATCTGTACCTTGCCTCGTAACCTACCAACTGGGTCAACATTTAGAGTTAGCAACAGATGCAACCCAGCATGGGCTGCGGCAGTGTTCATATGTGTAGCAGACACTTAATTTGACGCAGACTAGGTATTCACAAATAGAGAAAGAAGCCCTCGCCATGGCTTATATGTTAAAGAAGTTTCATGCTTTCCTTTATGATGCAAAATTCCATCTGATTATGGATCAACAGCTGTTTCACTGTTTAACCCCTCAGCATTGCTGCCAGACAAAGCAGCACATTGCCTTCAGCATTGGACACTGTTCCTCTCTCAGTACAACTAATAGATTCACTTCCACCCCATGGCTAAACATGAGAGTGCTGACACGCTCTTCTGTCTTCCAGCTCGTCCGGACCCAGTGTTTGATTGGCAAGAGTTACTCTGTTTCCATCTTGATGAATGCACTTAACAAACTGTCAATGCTTTTCCAATCGGTAGTGCTCGGGGTGCGCAGGGTAGTGCTACCAGCACTTCCATAACCGGCATCTGACTCCTCCGTAAGTACTGTGTGTTTTGGCATCATTTCTCTGTCATTGATGCTGTTGTACTCCTTGATATGGACTTTTCAGCTCTTCGCATACTGTTTCCCTCAACTCACAGTTCGGAGGTCCTGCAATTGCTGCACACTGATCACCGGACGTCTCATGCACCAGTGCATTAGCCCGCCATCATGTTTTCTGGTCTGGTTTGGACGGCTGTATCACTCATTTGGTTACAGCATGTTCTCAGTGTGCATCACAGCAAGTTGCCCAGTGAACAATGTTGTCTCTGTGCCCGCATCCTTCGCAGGCCTGGTACTGTCTCGAAATTGATTTTGCCAGCACTTTTCTTAATGCATACTGGCTAATAGTAACTGATGCATTCTTTCAATTCCCATATGTTGTTCATTGCCCGTCAAGTTCAGCCTCTGCCACCGTGGCAGTTCTGTTGAAAATTTTTTCCATTGAAGGACTTCCGGCAATGTGGATCTCTGATAACAGCCCTCAGTTTGTGTTGCAGGAGTTTGTCTCCTCCTGCAACACCCACAGGATTTGCCCCATTTTTGCTCCACCCTCTCACCCACAGTCGAACGGTGAGGCTGAAATGTTAGTTAGAAAATTTAAATTGCAAATGAAAATGTATGCCACTCGTTCCCCATCCAGTGTTGCCTTGGATCAGTTTTTGTCTTCCTATTGGTTCATGTTGTTTGGCGACAACAGCCCCACTGAACTGCTCCGTGGGCATCAACCCCAGACGCTCCTGCATCTCCTATGGCCCAGGATGGCTGTTGGGGCCATGCAGGTTTGGTCATCACCCAAAATGGATTTCCTCATCATCTCCCAATGCTGTGGCCTCTGTCTTTGCAACATCTGTTTGGACAAGAGCCTCTGTTCACATCATTGTGACACTCTGCACCTGTGCCGGCCAATCCTGTCCGGAACACAGACGTCGCCATGCCAATCTGTGTCACGACAGATCACCTGATGTGGCTTGTTCTCTGCTATGACATATAAGGGGTCCCCCGTCACTGGTAGCCAAACCTAACTCAGCTTCTCCAATACCGCTACCAGTACCGAAGCAGCCACTGTATACACTGGAGCAGTCCCCTCCACCGCAGCAGCCAAGTGTAGGACCACCACCACCACCACCACCACCACCACCACCACCACCACACCCTGAACCTGATGTTGACATGGAGCTCACACCGACTTCACCCATCCTACCATATGGGTTGACACAACAAGGAGGACTGTGACACTGCCTGTGCCCAACTACTTCCAACCATAAATCCTAGTATCAGAATGTCATCTAAGTCAGAGCCTTGTGGAGGGAAATGTCATGGACATCTCACGAATCTGAGCTGTTCCCCAAGGGAAGAGGAATGAATTAATGCACACACACTTGAAAGCCACACACATTACTGGAGTGTTGTCATCCACGAGAGTGCACCACAAATGAGCAATACTGTGAACTTCTGATAGAGCCTGCCACAGGCGAGCACCTATTTAAATCCTGCTGCACTATGCTCGCGCTCAGTCATCATGTTGTTACTGCCAGCATACATTTGCCTTATCTTATTGTGTTCAGTGTATGTTACAATGATTGGCATATGTGCCATAGTCTAATAAAGATGTATTCACATTCTTGGTTGTTTTGTGTGTCCAAGTTACAACCAAACCTTTAAAGCTTTATAAATTAGACAAATTTTATGTAACATTCTACATCTTTATTCTTCATGTCTGCATATTTATTTCTTATCATAGTCACCCTGGTGATGAATAGAAGTGTTCTCTAAGATCTGAAACAGATGAAAATCAGATGGTGCCAAGTCGGGGACTGTAAGGAGGATGATCGATGACAGTGAACCCAAGGTGTTTGATTAGTACAGATGTTGCAGCATTCGTGTGTGGTCTGGCATTGTCATGCTGAAGGAGAGAGTGCACAATTTGCAGATGAGCTCTTCTATGATCAGAAACTCAATTGCAGCATGCACCAACATAGTTGCATTGCACTCTGCTTGTGCTAAAATTTGGAACGAGTGGCAGAGGATTGCAACTTGGAACAGTGAAGCGGGAAAGTCAGTCGAGTTATATGCATGACATGTAATACCTCAACCAATATTGAGAACTGAATAAGAAAGTTGGAGGCATTATTTTTCAACACGCCCTCATAAATTTCCACTCCATAAGCCATCTTATGGTGTGTGACAGAGGGTTCTTTGTATGACACTATCACTTCTCCCTTTTCCTGTTCCAGTCATGAATGGTTTGCGGGAAGAACAATTGCTGGTAAGCCTCCGTTTGAGTTCAGATCTCTCTCATTTTATGTTAATGGTCTTTTCTCAAGATGTACACAAGAGGAATCTGCATATTGGTTAACTCTTCTATGAATGTGTGCTTTCAGAATTTGAACAATAACTCTCTTGCACTGTTTGCCACTGGAGTTGGCTGAGCACCTCCATGATGCCTTCATGTTTATTAAATGAACCAGTAATGAGATGCTCTGCTCTTCTTTATGTCCTATCTTTTCTCTATCACTCATGTGGATCCCATACTGATCAGGAATATTAGAGTATTGTTCTAATTAGGGTTTTGTAAGCTCTCCTTTCTGGGTGGACTAAACTTCCTGAGAGTTCTTTCAGTGAACCTCAGTCTGGCACTTTCCTCATCTGTGATTAGTTTCTGTGGTCGTTCCACTTTAAATCACACTCTCTGCCTACTCATAGATATTTTATGGAGGTGACTGCTTCCAGTAATTGTTCTACAATTGTCTAATTATACAATAATGGGTCTTACTGCCTATTTGTGTGTGATATGTTATGTTTGTTTATTTTGAGAGTTAACTGCCAAGTCCTGAACCAAGCACCATTCGTCCTCAGGTCTCCCTGCATTTTGCTACAAAGTTGTAGTGTGACTCAGTATTTTTAGTCCAGGAGATGAATTTAATGGCCTTACAATCACTGATTCCATGTTCGACACTGAGCTGAAAAGTTTGGGCCTGTTGGTGATCAGATCTAATACATTACCTTCATGAGTTGATTCTCTGATTAGATGATCAAGGTAATTTTCAGATAAGTCATTTAGAACAGTTTCACATGATAAACTGTTCCTTGTACCTGCCCTAATCACTTAAGTCTCCTAGCCTATAGCGGATAAGTTGAATATTCCACCTAATGCTGTAGCATGACCAGGAAACTTGCACAAAATCTTCCCCAATTTTGCCATAAAATGTTCTGCCCATTCTACCCCTGAATCAGGGGATTTATAGTGGGATAGTATTATTCCCAGTCTGAAATTAGAATATATTGTATCAAGCATGTGGTGGGGCTTGTCTATCGCAAAAAAACCCACATGTGCACACCACACGTACTCCACTACCTTAGTAGCTCCCTCCTGCTTGTAGCATATGCCTGAATAGCGGAGGTCAAGAAATCCACATCAGAGACAATCACAGAATCATCTGAGTCTTGGTCATGATGCTGCTTCCGCTCTGTGTGCAAGGCTAGCTGTCTTCACAAAAGCAGCTAGTTGCCTGTAAGAACTGGAGATGGCCTCTGGACCAGGTGGTAAGAGTCATTCGTGGTGACACGAGCCATGCTTTGCAGCCGAGTACACCCAAATCACTCAGTTGCTGCTGGCAGAACATCCTCATCATCTTCAGTGTGACCACCATCAAGCAGACAGAGTGGACACTGGGCTTCCTTCCCCCTATTACCTGCTATTTCCTTGAGGGTCTCCGTCACCCACATAACATTCAAGTTCCCAATGATGAACATTCCCACCCTCTGCACTTGTGTGGACCTTTTAGGAAGATTAGTCCAAGTCACAACAGACAAGGTGTCACTTTCTGGCTCAGATGTTCTTTCAGCAGCGGGCAATATCTCAAATCTGTTTTTAAGTTGCAAGGAAATAGGCATGTGGCCAGTACCCACTAACACATCCCGCCCAGTGATTCTCATCTCCTCTACTGTTTTCCATTTGCTGTCAGGTGAGTGTTGACTGGCCAGAAGAAGCAAATTGGAAGATGCTGTGACATCAGGCACCTCTGGCAACGTTGTCTGCACCATAGGAGTCAAAGCATTCGTCTAAGGTGCCCCAACACCACTGCAGACCAGGACAGGAGCCTGAAACCGTTGACCACGGCCGACAGAGCTTCCAACTGTTTAGACAGTGTCCAGTTCACTCTGCATATGTACACAACAAGTGCAGTTTCTACCCATCATTAATCACTATACCGTAAAGAATATAATGTAAATCAGAACAGTCAATGGATACAATGCAAACACTTTTGCTATGCTATTTCTGGTTTGTACCACACTTAAGATAAACTCATACAATGCAAATGCACCGAAGTTCACACAAAAGTTTTGAATAAGTTAGTGTGCACTAGTCAATAAAGTGAAATATACAGATACAATTCACTTCTTCATATAAGCATATAGGAATGAAAAATTAACTAAATCCTGTGTATAAAACTTCTGCTGCTCTTGGTACGTCCACTCAGTTACTTGGTTGCAGCTATAAAGGAGTCCACATATCTGGAATGTTGGTAATCCCAATCAGATAGGAATAAGGGAAGATGTAGAAGCAATTCAGAGGTGTGCTGTTAGATTTCTTACTGGTAGGTTCAGTCAACACGAGTATAATGGAAAATCTGCATGAACTCAAATAGGAGTCCCTGTAGGGAAGAAGATTTTTTTCTTTTGCAAAGCACTGTTTAATTGCAAATGGAGCAGGAAAGGGAATGACTATCTTTGGTTCAAGGTACCCTCCACCATGCACCATCCCCCCCCCCCCCCCCCCCCGAGCTTATGTGGCCCTCCTTCCTTTCCGGGCTGCATACCTTCCCTTCCCTTCCCTTCCCTTTCCGCATCCTTCCCCATCCCCCATCTTCGCCCCCCCCCCCCCTCACCTCTGGCTCTTTCCTTCCCTTTCTCCCACTCTGGGAGTATGGTTTGTGCCTACGTCCGGAGACGGACGCCCGAAACTGTTCCAATTTCCTTGCTTTCTACACTTGCAAGTCCTCGTCCTTCCTCTGTCCTTCTCTTTTCCTTCCCTCTTCTCCTTGCCCTTTTCTCCGCTGCGGCGTTTGAGACCCCCTCTTCTTTCCTTTCCCTTTCTCTTTTTTCCTCCCTGTGCGTGTCTGAAGGCCGACCCACGCACTTCCATGCGTAGCCGGTGACGGGGTAACGCGTAATTCCCCGCCCCGGGTAGACAGGTAGGACACGTACGTACCCCCTGGTAACGGCCAGGCCCAGGGAGGGGTGATTACCCGAGCTGATACCTTCCGCAAGTGCCGATTGGTCCCTCCGTCCGTTTGTCGGGAAGTGTGACCTGAGGTGTGAACAATCACCTAAGGCGGGTGTGCCCTCGGTGAGGGCCCCGACAAGGGAGGAGCGCGCCATCGGAGACGCCGGTAATCATGGGGGATTCTTCCGCAATGGTTTCCTCACCTTCCACTATGTCTGCTCACAAACGTAAGTTCACTGAGTCTCAGCCACAGACGGTTCTTCCATCGTTGCCACAGTTCCTTGTTGTTTCTCGGTCTGACGAAGGTCACGACTTCTCCACGGTCAACCCTTTCATTATTCAGAAAGGTGTCGACGCAATTGCGGGTCCTGTAAAGTCTTGTTCCAGATTACGGAATGGCACCCTGTTGTTAGAAACACACAGTGCCCTCCAGGCTCAAAAATTGCTGCGTACTTCTCTGCTCCACACCTTCCCTGTCCGGGTGGAACCGCACCGTACCTTAAATTCCTCGCGTGGAGTCGTGTATACACGCTCCCTCGATGGATTGTCTGACGAAGAAATTCAGCACTACCTGTCTGACCAGGGCGTAACGGCTGTTCATCGGGTTATGAAAAGGGTTGACACAAACATCATTCCAACCCGCACTGTCTTCTTGACATTTGACAAAGTTCAACTCCTATCGAAAATCAAAGCAGGCTATGAGATAATTTCCGTTCGCCCTTACGTCCCAAACCCTACGCGTTGCTATCGATGTCAGCAGTTCAATCACACCAGCCAGTCCTGTTCCAATCCGACCAAATGTGTTACGTGTGGCAAGGATGCCCATGAGGGTGCTTGTCCCCCTCCATCCCCTCGCTGCATCAACTGTATGGGTGACCACGCTGCTTCCTCTTGAGATTGCCCCGTTTTTAAGGACGAAAAGCTCATCCAGGAAATAAGAGTGAAGGAAAAGGTGTCGACCTTTGCTGCTCGAAAATTATTCGCCAGTCGACAGCCCACTGTGCCTCAGACAGGAAAATACAGCACTGTCCTTGCTTCTCCTCGGCCAACAAAGGAGGCGGCCACGCAGACTTGCGACCTCACCTTTAGTACCACGGTCGTCAGATCGGCCAGCGCAAAGATCGCCCGTTCAACCTCACCACTTTCGCCTGCCCACCCTATGGCTCACCCTTCGTCGGGTTCTGCTAAATCTCGAGCCCAAAAGTCAGACGCCAAGTCTTCGAAAAAAGAGCATACTCGTGAAGAGTTTTTACGTACTGCAACTTCACAACCATCGGTTCCTCCTTCATCTAAACAACATACTTCCAAGAAGGCTACGAAGAAACACAGTTCCTCTCCTTCTCCGCCAAGGCGTGTCCCATCTACAGCACCACCTGCCGGAAATCGCCCTCGGCCGTCTTCTGTGTCGCCGAGGCGCACTGCTGGTGGCCGGTCAAGCGGCCGATCGCTGGTGGCAGGAGCTGCTCCTGACCAACCTATGGATCAGGATCTTCTGTCTTCGACTGAATGCCATTCCATGCTGTCGGTTGCAAGCTCTGAGCAGTCGTTGAGTTGACAGCACCCTTGGTCACATTCCTCCATTTTCTGTTCACCCTATGTCCATTATCCACTGGAATATCCGCGGCATTCGAGCCAATCGGGATGAATTGTTGATCCTCTTACGATCCTACTCTCCGGTCATTTTCTGTCTTCAGGAAACAAAGCTGCGTCCCCATGACCGCTTTGTTCTCCCTCATTTTCAGTCCGTCCGATATGACCTCCCCTCTGTTGAAGGCACTCCAGCCCATGGAGGACTCATGATTCTTCTCCATGATACTATCCATTATCACCCAATCCCCTTAAACAGTTCCTTCCAAGCTGTCGCCATCCGTCTTTCCCTTTCTGGATACACATTCTGTCTTTGTACGGTATACATTCCATCATCCACACCAATGGCACGAGCTGATCTCCTTCATCTTCTTGGTCAGCTTCCACCCCCCCCTATTTGCTGGTTGGGGACTTAAATGCCCACCACCCGCTTTGGGGATCTCCACATCCTTGTCCCCGTGGCTCACTATTGCTAGACGTCTTCCACCAAGAGGATCTAGTTTGCCTCAACACTGGGGTCCCCACATTTTTGTCTGCCTCCACGACAAATTTATCTCATTTGGACCTTGCGGTCGGTACTGTTCCGCTAGCTCGGCGCTTCGAATGGTTCGCCCTTGATGATACACACTCGAGTGACCACTTTCCATGTGTTCTTAGACTGCAGCCTCAACTGCCATATATGCGCTCGCGACGCTGGAAGATTGGACACTATTTTCGTCTCTAGCGACATTCGATGACCGTCGCTTTCCCAGCGTCGACGATGAGGTCACACATATTACCGACGTTATTCTTACAGCTGTGGAACGTTCAATACCACGCACCTCCGAATTGCCCCGGCGCCCCCCAGTTCCTTGGTGGAACGAGGCATGCCGTGACGCAATACGTGAGCGGCGACGTGCTCTTCGCATTTTCAGTCACCATCCAACTTTGGCCAACTGTATCCGATATAAGCAGCTCCGTGCGTGATGCCGTTGCGTCATCCGCGATAGCAAGAAGGCAAGCTGGAAATTCTTTATTAGCTCATTTAACACCTTCACCCCCTCCTCGGAAGTTTGGAGTCGGCTTCGACGGTTCTCAGGCGCGCCTAGTTTCTCCCTGGTCTCTGGGCTCACTGTCGCGCATGATACCTTAGTGGACCCCGTCGCAATTTCTAACTCATTGGGTCAGCACTTTGCTGAGATTTCAAGCTCTTCAAATTACCCGCCAGCGTTTCTCCCGAAGAAACGTGCAGCGGAAGTGCGACATCTTGCTTTCTCCTCTCAAAATCACGAAAGCTACAATACTGTTTTCTCCATGCGGGAACTCCAACATGCCCTGGTCTCTGGGCTCACTGTCGCGCATGATACCTTAGTGGACCCCGTCGCAATTTCTAACTCATTGGGTCAGCACTTTGCTGAGATTTCGAGCTCTTCAAATTACCCGCCAGCGTTTCTCCCGAAGAAACGTGCAGCGGAAGTGCGACATCTTGCTTTCTCCTCTCAAAATCACGAAAGCTACAATACTGTTTTCTCCATGCGGGAACTCCAACATGCCCTCTCTTCTTCTCGCTCCTCCGCCCCAGGACCGGATGGTATCCATGTCCAAATGTTGCTGCATTTATCAACCCATAGTCTGCGTTACCTTCTTCGCCTTTATAATCGAATTTGGACCGACAGTACCTTTCCCAGAAGATGGCGGGAAGCTGTTGTCGTTCCCGTTCCGAAACCTGGAAAGGACAAACATCTCCCCTCTAGCTATCGCCCCATTTCTCTCACGAGTAGTGTCTGTAAGGTTTTGGAGCGTATGGTGAATTACCGTTTAGCTTGGTGGCTGGAATCCCGCAGTCTTTTAACACCAGCCCAATGCGGATTCCGAAAGCATCGTTCTGCAGTTGACCATCTTGTTGCTCTCTCCACTTATATCATGAACAATTTTCTCCGGAAACGCCAAACGGTAGCAATATTTTTTGATCTGGAGAGAGCATACGATACCTGTTGGAGGACAGGCATCCTCCGCACACTGTTCTCTTGGGGCTTTCGGGGCCGGCTGCCCCTTTTTCTTCGCGAATTTATGGCAGAGCACACATTTAGGGTGCGGGTGAACACTACTCTCTCCCGTACTTTCTCCCAAGAAGACGGGGTACCCCAGGGCTCCGTGCTGAGTGTTGTACTGTTTGCGATCGCCATAAATCCAATTATGGATTGTCTCCTTCCTGATGTCTCGGGTTCCCTCTTTGTGGACGATTTTGCGATCTACTACAGCTCTCAACGGACCAGCCTTCTTGAAAGACGTCTTCAAGGATGTCTCGATCGCCTCCACTCGTGGAGCATCGAAACCGGCTTCCGTTTCTCACCCAGTAAGACCGTTTGTGTTAATTTTTGGCGACGTAAGGAGTTTCTTCCGCCCTCCTTACATCTCGGTCCTGTCAACCTTCCATTTTCCGACGTCGCTAAATTCTTGGGTCTTATGTTTGACAGAAAACTGTGCTGGTCCTCCCACGTTTCCTATCTTTCGGCTCGCTGTCTGCGTTCCCTTAACACCCTCTGTGTCCTGAATGGTACCTCCTGGGGAGCAGACCGAGTGGTCCTTCTCCGCCTCTATCGCACCTTAGTGCGCTCGAAATTGGATTATGGAAGCATAGTCTACTCCTCTGCTCGGCCGTCTATTCTTCGGCGTCTCGACTCTATCCACCACCGTGGATTACGTTTAGTGTCTGGAGCTTTTTACACCAGCTCTGTGGAAAGCCTTTATGCTGAGACTGCTGAACCTCCGCTGTCCAATCGGCGGGCAGTCCTTCTGAGTCGTTATGCTAGCCATCTGTCTTCTATGCCTGCTAATCCAGCCCATGACCTTTTTTTCGACGCCTCCTTTGATGTAGGGTATGCAGGCCACTCCTCCTCCCTACTACCCCCGGGAGTCCGCTTCCGTCAACTGCTCCATTCTCTTTCCTTCCGCTTTCCTAAAACCTTCTTGACAACTTGGGGTACAGCACCGCCTTGGCTCCGTCCCCGGATCTACTTGCTCCGTGACCTATGTCAATTTCCCAAGGATGGTACCCCTACACTTGTTTACCGTCGGGCATTTGCTGCTCTATGTGCACAAATGACGGACGCCACATTTATTTACACCGACGGCTCGAAAACATCGTTAGGTGTAGGGAGTGCCTATATTGTTGGCGACACCCCAAATCACTTTCGGCTTCCCGACCAGTGTTCGGTTTATACTGCGGAGCTTTACGCTGTTCTCCAGGCTGTCCACTACATCCGCCGCCATCAGCGGATACAGTACGTAATCTGCTCAGATTCTCTCAGCTCTCTCCTCAGTCTCCAAGCTCTTTACCCTGTGCACCCTCTGGTCCACCGGATTCAGGACTGTCTGCGCTTGCTCCACCTGGGGGTCGTCTCGGTGGCGTTCCTCTGGCTCCCAGGACACGCTGGTATCTGTGGGAATGAGGTGGCCAATATAGCGGCCAAGGCTGCAGTCTCTCTTCCTCGGCCAGCTATTCAGTCACTTCCCTTCACCGATGTACGGAGCGGTTTATGTCGCCAAGTTACTCATTTATGGCATGCGCATTGGTCAACACTTCCCCATAATAAATTGCGGGAAGTGAAAGCCCTTCCTTGCGCTTGGACCTCTTCCTCCCGAACGCGTCGTCGGGAGGAGGTAATTTTAGCTAGACTCCGGATAGGGCACTGTCTTTTTAGCCATAGACATCTTTTAAGCGGCGATCCTCCCCCACTCTGTCCCCACTGCTCTCAGCTGTGGACGGTCAGACACCTTTTAATTGAATGCCCCTATTTTAATCCGTTACGCTCCCGTCTACAGCTATCGCCTGATCTATCGTCGATTTTAGCAGATGACACGCGCTCAGTCGACCGCGTTCTCCAGTTTATTAGTGACAGTGAAATGACGTCAGTCATTTGAAGCTATTTTGGGGACAACCAACCCCTTTCTGTAGTGGATTTTTAAGCATTCCTTCTGCTTTTAGTTTCTCAAATTTTATGACTTTGTTCCCATTGCTGCTGGTTTTAAATTTCGGTTTTTTCCTGTTTCCTAAGTCACGGGCTGGGCGCTAATGACCATAGAAGTTTTGTGCCCTAAAACCACAAAAAAAAAAAAAAAAAAAAAAAAAAAAAAAAAAAAAAAAAAAACCATGCACCATATGGCAGCTTGTGGACTATGTATGTAGATGCTGTTGGATTCAGGTTTAGTTTATTAGGTGTGAAGATGTCATTTACAGAGCACTTCAATGTGAGAGGGGAGGGGCAGGGAGGTTTCATGAACATCAACTGGTATTATAACAATATAACGAGAAGTATAGCTACTACTCACCATACAGAGATGCTGAGTCACAGAAAGACCAGCAAGGCCTTTGTCAAAAAACAGACAACACTCTCTCTCTCTCTCTCTCTCTCTCTCTCTCTCTCTCTCTCTCTCTCTGCAAATGCAAATGCAAGTCTCACACATGACCACAGTCTCTGGCCCCCCCTGCCCCCCACCCCACCTCCCTGTGCCCTCTCCACCCACTTCTCTCTGCCCCCCTCCCACCACCACTTACTTCTCTCTGCCCCCCTCCCACCACCGCCCACTTCTCTCTGCCCCCCTCCCACCACCGCCCACTTCTCTCTGCCACCCTCCCACCACCGCCCACTTCTCTCTACCCCCTCCACCCACCTCCCTCTGGCCCTGCACCTCCCGCTGCTCCCCCCCATCCCATCCACCTGCCTCTGCGCACCCCCCCCCCCCCCACCCAATCCCTGTGCCCATCCCCCTATCCCTGTGCCCACTCCCTGTATCCCAATGCTCCCCACCTCCCTCTGCCCACTCCACCTCCCACCCCATCCCTCCACCTCCCTCTGCCTCCTCTTCTCCTCCCAATTCTACCATTTCAGAGACAGTGTATACTACAGTTCCCTTCTGTTGTGTACATAGTTCCGCGTAGTCAGCGCATACACAACTTTCCCACTAGAGCGCGCCCCGCTAAGCACAACAGCGCAGGCGCAGCGCTCGTCCGTCTCCGCACTACGAGATGGCGCTGCCATAGAGATGGACCAAATTCTGCTTCCACCGATCCGCATATTAATATGTAACACAGCCAATGAGATTGCTGCTAACGTAGAACCTTTTCTCCTTGCGGATCACACTCGCGCAGTGATACATGAACGCACGAGGTATTATAACGAGTGTACAGACCTCCGATTAGTCAGTCTGCATTTGTCTGCAACAGTCTGTACGAGTTCTACATTTGTCTGTACCAGTCTATTGTCAAGTTTCAGTCTGCACCCAATAAGATTACCCTATTCCTCTACATAGCCATGAAGATAAATGTATAGACACTTTTGTCAAGTATCAGAGATATATGTGAGAATAAGGTTAACGTACCAATACCAAAGGAACTTCAGAGTGTCAATTGTAAATAGCATCCAGAACCAAGTTAATTAATTTTTATGATTGTTATTATTTTAATAAATGTGTGTGAAAATTAATCAAGTTCTGTTTAAAGTTGGTCATTGTCAATCTGCTACTCTAAGCGTGCAAGTGGCATTTCTTTCATCTGACCTTACGGCGGAAGATAAACACGCCATGATAAGACCACGAGACATATTGCTGACACTCACCTACTTCGTTAGAGCAACAAGTCAAATAATCTGATGGTGTGTGTACTGAAGGTCTTACAGTACGCACACCACACCTTCATACAGGGGAATGGTATCCCAGAGGGGTTCATGATATGTGTGACCTCAATGGCCTCACAGAAATTATGGGATGTACGAGGGTAATCCCAAAAGTAAGGTCTCCTATTTTTTTATAAGTATGTAGACCTGTTTATTTCTACAGTGGTTTACATAAGTCTACAGCTTGAACATTCAGCTATTTTTGACATAATCACCATTTCTTTCGATGCATTTTTGTAGACGCTGTGGCAGTTTTGGTATGCCCATGTCATATCAGCTCGCTGTCATGCTGTTCAGAAAGTTATGAACCTCTTCTTTCACCTCGTCGTCGGAGCTGAATCACTTTCCGGCCAAATGTTCTTTTAACCTAGGGAACAGGTGATAGTCACTGGGCGCCAAGTCAGGACTAAAGGGTGGGTGGGTGATTATGTTCCACTGAAACTGTTGCAGGAGAGCAACAATTTGCTGAGCAATGTGTGGGCAAGTGTTGTCATGGAGAATGTGTATGCCCTTGCTCAACATTCCTCTTCTCTGGTCCTAAATTGCCCATTTGAGTTTCTTCAGAGTCTCACAGTAACTGTAAGCATTAATTGTGGTCCCAGCGATTCAGCTCTGATGACAAGGTGAAAGAAGAGGTTCATAACTTTCTAAACAGCATGGCGGCAAGCTGGTATGACATGGGCATACCAGAACTGCCACAGCGTCTACAAAAATGCATAGACAGAAATGGTGACTATGTTGAAAAATAGCTAAATGTTCAAGCTGTAAATTGATGTAAACCATTGTAGAAATAAACAGATCTCTGTCTTTATAAAAAAAAAAATAGGAGACCTTACTTTTGGGATTACCCCCTTATCATTTGATTATCCCTAGATCTTGACAACTTTTGTGTTTACTGTAGGTCTTAATCGAAGAGTGTTGCTTAACACCAGCTGCAGAGTGCCATTAGGAAGGTGGAGTCATGCCCCTCAATCATGGCTTCTGATTTTCCAAAGTGGAACTGTTATGCAGAACTATTCATCCACGTCCAGAACTTAATCTTCATAATGAACTGTTCAGTGAGGTGAAATCATGTCACTTGCTGATCAGTTGACAAAGGAAGCTATCAAAAGGAAGTTTCAGAGTGAGGTTTGACTTACAACTTAAACATTTCGCGGCTTGGGACACTTGGCCACTGTGGGAAACACTTGGCCACTGTGGGAAAGCTAAGAGCAATAAAAATGCTATGACGACTTGGCAGTCTTCTCTTCACCTTTCCTGTGCTGTCTGACCTAAGTTCTTTTCTGCATGCAAGAGGACCCACACATTGGTTGAAGATTGTCATCTTTTTCTTGTCATTTCTTTTTATCATTATGTGGCATGAGAATTCTGTTAGTCTTCTCCAGTAACTGGAGCTGATGGTCAGGTGTGGAAGTTGACCTCCCACTGCAGAACTAGCTGCCTCTGGCTGCTTGTGGCCAGAGGATCTTCCTCACTTCAATGCATTTTATTACATTTCTACAGTCATTTTGCCTGGACTTTACCTCTTATTTGGTTCTACACCTCAGATGAATCCACCAAAGATGGAACTGACTGCTTAGCGGCACGTGAACAGTGGACTGGCCAGACTCATGGCCTATTAGAAATTTTTATCCATTTATATTCATTCTTGCTGTTCAGGGTGTATACGATCCGGGACAACCGGGAGATTTGGGGAAAACACGAATTTTTTCATCTGGGAGAAAACTGGGGAAAACCCGGGATTTTTTTTCTTTTAGAATTCCGGGAATTTTTCGTGGTTTCACTTTTCAGTTAAATTTTTGTGATTTTGACTGGTAAGAACCATACTCTAACAAAGGGTATTATTGTATCCCACTTCTGCTGAATAATATTGTAGCAACAAAACATGAATGAGAGGGAGAAAATAAATAAATAAATAAATAAATAAAACTTAAGTTGCAAAGGAAATAAGAGATATACAACAACAAAACACAGTGGTCATACAAGTGTCTGCCAACAGCAAAGTGTGTCAAAGGCTTTAGGAAGACAATGGAATGCTTCCGAACAACAAATTGCCTTCGATGCTATTGTGCATGCACAGTTGATCGCGTATGAGTCGTACCATCTCTCACTTCTGGCTATAGATGTGTGGCTGGGCACCATATCTCATATTGCCCCAGTTCGGAACTATCTTGCAGAACCTTGAAGTTATTTTTGTCGCTTTGCTAAAGAGATTTGGCTTTTATTAATCTTTTGCACTGAGGCAGTCAATTTATTTGAAACGAAGTGTTTAATTTCACACTGTTGGCTAGTTTCAACTGTTTGCTGCATTTCAAGTGCACGTTTTCCATCTTGTAACTCGCATGGCATTATGCCATAATAAAGAACCAAACATGAGATAATACAGTACTGGTACTCAAGAAAATTTACACCTGAATCTTTCGAATGTGCACTTTAAACCCTATTATCATTTTAATATGGTTCACGAAATTCCGATGAACTTGAAGTGTCCTCTGATGTCTTGTTTCTTTTGTGACATCGTGCAAGATCTTTTAATGTTTTACACATACGAACATACGGGCTTCCCGGGTCATCGTAGCTGCGCAAGAGTGGTGGTGCCTATTATCTGGCGCTCTCTGGCAGCTGCTGAAACGAATCAGTTTCTTACAGGTCACGGGAAAACATTGCGGATAGTGGTTTGAAAATCGTTACTTTCAAAGTTAATTTCCTTTTACACAAGATGAACTAGGTGCTAGAATGTATGATGACTTTCTTATATCACAGAGCATTTGACTCTCAATTAAAAATCAACCCTTTGAGGATGACCATCTAGAAGAATTTTGAGCCCAGAAGATCAGACATTTACGTCATTATTAAAAATTTTACTGTCACATTTGTGTGATGTATCTTGAAGTGCAGCACACGCAAAAAAGATAAACATTATATGTGGAAGCTTAGCTTCTCTTGCAGCTTATTAATCTGAGAGACCAATATTATATGTGATAACTTTGTTTTTCTTGTAGCAACACTACGTAATTAATTTAAACCGTTAATTTATTTGTGTGTTCGCGTTACTTAAGAGTGATCTTGCTATTGGCTGACTACATCACGTGTCCTATGCTGTCATCAGCTGGCAAGATCACTTGACATGACCTATGACTGGCTTACAAAAGCACATCGCAATCTAAATTTCTATGCTTCGGAAAGTAACATACGGTGTTTGATGGAATTTGAATTTATACCTTGGTAACACAAAAATATGCAGCGAACATGTTGCTGCACATCAAAGATCTTTTGAAAATGTGTTTTTTTCCCCCCTGAGTTTCGTTTTCTAAAGTGCCGGGAAATTCTACGTTGGTGTATAAAACCATAAACATTCAAATGATTGATAAGTTTTACAGTACCGAGGAAAGTATATTGTCACTTAATACGGAAAATGCGTATTTTCACCCAGGAGAAAGTGTATTTTCAACCAGGAAACATTGGAATTTTTTTCCTTGGCCATGTATACACCCTGCTGTTGTAAATGCTTGTGATAAACCCTTTTTACTATTCTGTGATGTGAACATTGTGCATATCTTCTGCAGTGATTAAAGGGCTAGTCAGATACAGATGCTGGCCTCCCTTCACAAAATAAATTCCAGGGGACCTGTTGCATCTTCTGCAACTTCTTATATTTTATTACTTTTTGCCATTGTTTTTCCCTTGCTCTACTTCTTACCAGCTTCTATGTATCAGATGATGACGGAAAGGATAAAATTGGCTGTCCTTTTCTCTTTATGAAATCATTTAAGCTTTAATTATTACATGGAGGAGGGACAGGGAACCACAGGCTGCTGGCTGTCAGACTTCTCGTTCTTCCTCTGTCTTTGAAATCAATCCAGAGATACCTTCTCAGTGTTCGTCCTCGGAGGAGGAGGACAAGAAGAATAAAAAGAATTCCTCCAAGATGAAGGAAACTCAAGTGGCCCCATGCCACCATACTGTGCAGTTACTCCTTCTGTGCCCAAGGCGGAGATCCCAGTGGCCCCTGAGGCACCAGATCTCCAAGGCGATGTACTGCAGAACCTATGTCAGTGGATCCCCTGATGTCTCAACCTGTGACACATGACCTTGGGTCATAACCTGCCACCCCTGCTCGCTTCATGCCCCCATAGTATTCAGTCTGATCCTCCAGTGGAATTGTCATGGATTCAGGGTTTACATGACCCGGGACAACCGGGAGATCAGGGAAAAACCCGGAAATTTTTTGATCCGGGAGAAAACCGAGAAAAACCAAGGAATTTTTTAGAATCCCGGTAATGTTTCATTGTTTTAGTTTTCAGTTAAATTTTTGTGATTTTGACTGGTAAGAACCAATAATCCAACAAAGGATATTACTGTATCCCATGTCTGCAGGATAATACTGCAGCAACAAAACATTAACAAGAGGAAGAAAAAAACGAAAATAAAACTTAAGTCTCAAACGAAATCTGCCACATACAACAACAAAACATAGTGCTCATAAAAGTGTCTGCCAACAGCAAATTGTGTCAAAGGCTTTAGAAAGATTATGCAATGATTCATAACGACAAATTGCCTGTGATGAGCGTGACGTGACAGCTGTTAATATTAGATTCGTTTGAGCAGTTGAGTCGTGTATGGGTAGTACCTTCTCCCACTTCTGGCTGCGGATGTGGGGCTGGGCGCCACTGTCTAGTATTGCCGCGGTTCGGAAATATCGTAGATCTGGGGCTGATGCACAGAGCAGTCTGAGTTGTAAGGGAGGTGGGTAGTCTCCACGTGACCCACGTTAACGTTTAGTGATTTTGCTGTTTCCTCTTCATTTATTGCTCTCACATTAAATGAAAACAAAACGGATTTCTGTGGTTGGGAGTTATCAAATGAATTAAAATACATTCACATAATTATGGATGGCTAAAATATGTTATTATTTTCATGTTTTATTTTGACCTTCCTGACAGTCAAGCATTAATAATCACCTTGCAGAACAATGATGTTATTTTTGTCCTTTTGCTAAAGAGATTTGGCTTTTATTAATCTTTTGCGCTGAGGCAGTCAATTTATTTGAAACGAAGTGTTTAATTTCACACTGTTGGCTAGTTCCAACTGTTCGCTGCATTTTAAGTGCATGTTTTCCATCTTCCAGCTCACATGGCATTATGCCATAATAAAGAACCAAACATGAGATAATACAGTGCTGGTAATCAAGAAAATTTACATCTGAATCTGGACATACGAATGTGCACTTTAAGCCCTATTATGTGTTTTAATATGGTTCATGAAATTCCGATGAACTTGAAGTGTCCTCTGATGTCTTGTTTCTTTTGTGACATTGTGCAAGATCTTTTAATGTTTTACACGTACGAACATACGGGCTTCCCGTGTCATCGTAGCTGCGCAAGAGTGGTGGTGCCTATTATCTGGCGCTCTCTGGCAACTGCTGAAATGAATCAGTTTCTTACAGGTCACGGGAAAACATTGCGGATAGTGGTTTGAAAAGCGTTACTTTAAAAGTTAATTTCCTTTTACACAAGATGAACTAGGTGTGAGAATGTACGATGAATTTCTTAAATCGCAGAGCGTTTGACTGTCAATTAACAATCAACTCTTTGAGGACGACCATCTAGAAGAATTTCGAGCCCAGAAGATCAGACATTTACATCATTACTAAAAATTTTACTGTCACATTTGTGTGATACATCTTAAAGTGTAACATGCGCAAAAAATATCAGCATTATGTGTGGAAGCTTAGCTTCTCTTGCAGCTTATTTATCTTCAAGACTACGATTATATGTGGAACCTCTGTTTTTCTTGTAGCAACACTATGTATATTAATTGAAACGATCAAATTTTCTTATTTGTGTTTTCGCGCTACTTAAGTGTGATCTTGCTATTGGTTGACTACATCACGTGTCATATGCTGTCCATCAGCTGGCGAGATCACATGACATGAGCTATTACTGGCTTACAAAAGTGCGTCGCAATCTTGATTTCAATGCCTTGGAAAGTAACTTGTGGTGTTTGGTGGAATTCGAATTTATATCTTCGTAAAATATGCAGCATACCTGTTGCTGCTGCACATCAGAGATCTTTCCAAAACATGTCTCCCCCCCCCCTCCCCCCGCCCCCCCCCCCCCCCCCCGAGTTTCATTTTCTAAAGTGCCGGGAAATTCTACGTCGGCGTATAAAACTGTGAATGTTCAAAAGACTGATAAGTTTTACAGTGCTGAGGAAAAGTATACTCTGACATAACATGGGGAAAATGTATTTTCGCACGGGACAAAGTGTATTTTCAACCGAGAAATCCAGGAAATTTTTTTTCTTTGTCCATGTATACACCCTGTGGATTTTTCCACCACCTGGCTGAGCTGCGGCAGCTTTTAAGCACATACCCTGCATTCTGTATTGCCATCCAAGAAACATGGTTTTCAGTAACTCAGACACCTGCCCTTCATGGCTACCGTGGTTATTTTAAGAATCATACTGACTACAAGGGGTTAACGGGTGGAGTTTGTACATATGTGCTGAACTGTATATACAGTGACCTTATGCCTCTTGATACACAATTGGAGCCTGTGGCTGTTCAGGTACAGGCACATCAGGATTCTACCATCAGAAATGTTAATTTCCCTCTTGATGATGATGTGATGTGTCTCAGGATGTACTGGCACAGCTCAGTCTTTGCCTCATGAACTGTGGTGCCCTCACACACTTCAGTGTGCCACATGGAACTTACTCGGCCATTGAGGTCTCCTTTTGGGGTCCTGGTCTTCTACCATCTATGCATCAGTGTGTCCATGATGACTTGCATGGTAGTGACCACTTCCCAATCTTCCTATCCCACCATCAACATTGCTTCCCTGGACACCCACCCACATGGGTTCTCCATTCTCCATAATGCCAACTGGGATGGGCTCACCTCTGATGTCATCCTTAGCTTCCCATCACAAGACGGTATTGATGCGGTTATTCAGCATGCACTGGCAGCCAACCAAGCCTTCCCCTCTTCGTCAGGATCCCCTTGTTGTAAGACAGTATCCTGATGTATCAGAGAGATTGGTGTGGCCATTAGAGATTGTAGGTGGGCTTTCCTAACAGCATAAGCAAGAATCCTGGTAACGATAAGTTTCCACCATTGGATCACGTACGTCACCCTCATAGGTATGGGCGAAGATCAGATGACTCTATGGCTTCCAGTCCACTGCGGGTGTACCAAGTATTTCCTTAGACAGTGCCATTTATACATATCCAGATGCTATGGCTGAACATTTTGCTGAGCATTATGCTCATGCTCATGCTTCAGCCTCAGAACTACTAGCCCATCTTTCGGTTCATAAAACAGTGGGTGGAGCGAATGCACTTATCCTTTTACTACATGCCACTTGGAGCCATATAATGCTCCACTCAGTGAATGGTAACTCTTCAGTGCCCTAGCCCATTGCCCTGATATGGCCTCAGGGCCAGACTACATTCCCAACCAAATACTCAAACTTCTGTCAGTAGATTGTCAGCATCACATTCTCATCCTTGCCCTCTTTAATTGGATCTGGAACAAGGGCGATAGAGTCGATTCTGAAACTGGGTAAGAACCACTTGGAGACTGACAGTAATCACTAATCAGCCTTACCATTGTTCCCTGTAAGATGGTCGAATGCGTGATGAGCAAGTGCCTGTAGTGGCTCCTTGAGTCTCAGCGTCTTTCGGCTGCATCTCAGGGCAGTTTTCGCAAAGGCTGCTCCACTGCTCACAATTTGGTTCACCTGGAGTCTGCCATCCAGACAGCCTTTGCACATCGTCAGCACCTCATCACTGTCTTTTTTTAACCTACAGAAGGCTTTTGACGTGACATGGTGTCACATCATCCTTACTATGTTATGTGAGTGGGGTCTTCAGGCTCCACTCCCAAGTTTTTGTCAAGAACTTTCTGTGACACTGTACGTTCTCAGTTCAAGCAGGTGCTTCACTCAGTAACCCCCATATCCAAAGAACATGGTCCTGTAGGGCACTGTGCTGAGCATCCCCCTCTTTCTGGTGGCCATCAATGGTCTAGCGGTGGCTGGGGGCTCTTCGGTATTGCTCTCCTTACATGCTAACGAGTTTTGATTGTATTGCTGCTCATCTAGTATGGTTGTTGCTGTTCATTGCCTACAGGATGGCATATGAAAGACAGCGTCATGGGCTCTCACACATGGCTTTTGGTTTTCAACCATCAAGACTCGTGTCGTGTACTTCTGTCAACATCATACATCATACTGCCCCCCCCCCCCCCCCCCAGACACACACACCTCTATCTAGATGATCAATTATTTCTTGTAGTTGAGACACACAACTTTCTGGGTCTAGTCCGATTACCAGCTGATGTGGCTTCGCCACCTTCACCAACTTACATAAAAGTGCTGGTGATGTCACAGTAATACTAGCTGGGGTGAAGATCACTCCACCCTTTTGCATCTCTACAAAGCACTGATTTAGTCCCATCTTGACTATGGGAGTGTTGTGTATGGTTCTGCATCACCCTCAGCTTTGGGGATACGTCGCATCTGCCCCCATGACTTGTGCCTCGACCTCAGATTTGCCTTAAAATCTCCTTAGGTCCAAAAGATTCCATTGACCCCACAATGTTTCACTGCCTGTTCTTGGCTGTCCTTGAGGAGTATCCAGACTAGGAAGTGGTATTTACAGATGGCTCAACAGTCGACAGACGAACAGGTTTTGTACACGCATATGTTCGGTGTGGTGAGCTCCATTCTCTGCCAAATGGCTGCAGTGTCTTCACTGCTGAGCTGATGGCCATTAAATTAGCCCTTAGCCCTTAGCAGCCTTCAGGCTCATAGACCAGTGCTACACTCCTCACCCATTGGTTATGGCTATCCAGGATCTTGGCTCTGACCTCCATGAAGCTGGACAGCCAGTCATTTTCATTTGTACCCCCGGTCATGTTGGGATTTCAGGAAATGAATGAGTTGACTGGTTGGGCAAGCTGGCCACCAGGATGCGAATTCTGGAAATCGGAGTCCTGGAACTTGACCATCGATTGTTTATATGCCATCAGGTTCTGGAAGTCTGGAATTAAAGTTGGTCTGCCCTGACCTCCCAAATCAAACTGAGGACAATTAAGGAGACCACAACCATGTGGTAGTCTTCCATGTGTGCTTCTGACACAGAATCCTTTGTGCTCTGTCGACTCTGTATGAAAATTACAGGAGTGTATTTCCTACTCATCTGCATTAACTTAACATTTTCCTACATTTAGCAAACTGCCATTCATTACACAAACTAGCCGTTTTGTCTAAGTCATCTTGTATCCTTCTACAGTCACTCAACAATGATACCTTTGTGTACACCACAGATTGCTGCTCACCCTGCCCATCAGACGTATACAGATAATAAGAGCAGTCCTATAACACTTCCCTGGAGCACTCCTGACAACACTCTTGTCTGTGATGAACAATAGCCATCGACACCGCTATACTGGATTCTATTACTTACGAAGTCTCTCAGCCACTTGCATATTTAGGAACCTAATAATTATGCTCAGACCTTGACAATCTGCAATGGAGCACTGTGTCCAACATTTTCCAAAAATGTAGGAATATGGAATTTGCCTGTTGCCCTTCATCCAGGGTTCACAGGATATCGTGCAGGAAAAGTACAAGCTGAGTTTTGCAGGAGCACTTTTTTCTAAATCTGTACTGATTTGTAAATGGAAGCTTTTGCAACTCAAAGAAATGTATTATATTTGCACTTGGAATATGTTCAAGAATTCTGCAGCAGACCGACGTTACAGATATTGCTCTGTAATTTTGTTTGTCTGTTCTTTTGTCCTGCACTTTAGTGCAGTTGCTTGGAGAGTACACTGTGTAAAAATGAATTGGGATCCCATCTAGACCTGGTGACTTAGGTGTTTTCAACTCATTCAGTTGCTTCTCTACACAGGGGTGCCAGTTAATTTGCCCTCCATAACGGAGTCTGTATGTCAGTCAAGCAACAGTATGTTTGTTCAGTCCTACCGCATGAATGGTTTCTTAAACTCAAAATTTAAAACTTCAGCATTCCATTTGCTGTCTTCTATTGCCACACTAGACTGGTCAGTGATAGACTGGAGAGAAAGCTTTGACAGGCTTAGCAATTTTATGTAGAAGCGGAATTTTCTTTGCTTCTCTGTAAGATCTTTCACTAAAGTACATTGGTGGAAGTTTTATGCTTTGTGCTTTGATCTTTTTACAGACACATGAATTTCTCCTAACTTTTGCCTTTCGACATTTGTGCAGTCTTTTTTGAATCATGAGTGCAACAGTTTCTGCTTCATCAGCATTTTCCAAATTTTGTTGCAAACCACGAGTGGGTCTTCTCCGTAGTTAATCCACTTATTCCGTGCATACTTCTCCAGAGTGCAATTTACAGTCAGTTTAAACTTTGCATATAATTCCTCAACATCCATCATACTGGAAATACATGATGTGCATTCATTGTCTAAGTGAGATGCTGACAACTGCATATCTTCCCTGTCTAGGAAAAAATACTCCCCTATTATCTTTCTTGATGGGTTTATTAGCTTTAGTAACTATTGTCACTATGATATCATAATCACTAATTCTTGCCTGTATACTGACACTATTCATAAGGTCAGCCCTGTTTGTAGCTGCAAGGTCTAAAATATTTCCATTGAATGTGGGCTGTATAACTAGCTGCTCAAGACAGTTTTAGGTGAAAAACATGTTCAAAACTGCTTCACAAGACTCTGTCCATATCACCTGCACTGACTCCATATATGTCCCAGTCTATAAACGATACGTTAAAATGGTCTCCAACTACACTGAGGTGACAAAAGTTGTGGGATACCTCATAATATCGTGTTGGACCTTCTTTTGCCTGGTGCAGTGCAGCAACTCAATGTGGCATGGATGCAGCAAGTTGTTGGAAGTTCCTTGCAGAAATATTGAGCCAAGCTGCCTCTATAGTCATCCATAATTGTGAAACTGTTGCCAGTGGAGGGTGTTGTACAAGAATTGACCTGGATTGTCTCCCATAAATTGTTCAATGAAATTCATGTTGGATGATCTGGGTGGCCAAATCAGTTGCTCTAATAGTCCAGAATGTTCTTCAAAGCAGTCATGATTAATTGTTGGGCAGTGATGTAACATTGTTTGCAAACATGAAGTCCATGAGTAACTGCAAATGGTCTCAGTGTAGCCAAACATAACCATTTCTAGTCAATGATCAGTTCAGTTGGACCAGAGGACCCAGTTCATTTCATGTAAACACAGCCCACATCATTATGGAGCCACCATCAGCTTGCACAGTGTCTTGTTGACAGCTTGGTGAACCCTACCATCAGCTGTTACCTACCAAAATCAGGACTCATATGACCAGGCCACACTTTTCCAGTTGTTTAGAGTCCAAGCAATGTGGTCGCGGGCCCGGGAGAGGTACCGTAGGTGACGTCATGCTGTTGGCATAGGCATTTGATTCGGTTGTCTGCTGCAATAGCCCATTAACACCAAATGTTTCCACACTGCCCTAACAGGTATATTTACTGTATGTTCCACATTGATTTTTGCAGTTACTTCATACAGTGTTGCTTGTCTGTTAGCATTGACAGCTGTACGCAAATGCCGCTGCTCTCGGTCATTAAGTGAAGGCCGAGAGAAATTCTGAAATTTAGTATTTTTGGCACACTCTTGATGCTGTGGCTCTCAGAATATTGAATACCCTAACAATTTCCGAAATATAATTTCCCATGCATCCAGCTCCAACTACCATTCTTCATTCAAAGTCGTGTGGCCACAGACACGTCGGAAATCTTTACACATGAATCACCTAAGGTCAAATAACATCCCTACCAATGCACTGCCCTTTTATACCTTGCGTATGTGATACTATTGTTATCTGTATATGTCCATATTGCTAACCTGTGACTTTTGGCATGTCTGTGGAATACTGCATGGTCAGATTATTTCTGCACTACTGAGCATAGACCTTCTGTGAATAATTTTAAAACTGTCACAGATGAATCAAGTGACCGTTAAAAACATCCAATAATTAACTCGAGTTCATGACAATATTTTTGTTGACTGCCATGAACATTCCCTTTTCTATGATGCCTAATCTCTTGTTGACATATGTTGTATGCTTCAATAAATATTTCAAAGCTTTCTACTTCAAGTTTCAGCCAGTTCTTATTTTTCCTGGAGGACACTAAATTCAGGAACTTTTTTATGGATACTTTGGCAATTTGCTGTTAAATGTTTGACAGTCAAACTGTCTTTACCTTGTACACAGTTGGAGTTGGCTCTCTGCATATCAGCTGAAAGCATTCACCAGAGAACAGGACCTGAAACTACTACCTAGCCTTAAAAAAAAAAAAGTATGTGCACTCTACAAGTACTCTGCTGAGAAGCTCCTTCCTTTGTGGAATTTACCACTGACATATCAAGGGAAGTCCTGCAATTCTCCATCCCATAATGCAGGGCCAGAAATCTGCTGCTAAGACAGTCACAGAATTGACAGAGCCATTAAACAGCACTGTCAGTGGAGACTCTGCACTTGGCTTCAACCAAACAACCTCAGTCAACCCTGGGTCCAAATTGTGAGTTCTGTTGCATCCCATGAGCGAGGCCAATAGTCTTCACCTTTGTCACCAGTCCCTGTGCAAACTGAGGCTGGTGTCAGAACCTAAGTGACAGATGCCATTGGTGCCGACTTGAGCCATACCTTGCTTGCTGATGGCTGCACCTGCCCCCCCCCCCCCCCCCCTGCCTCCCTACTCTGACATACCAAGCAGACATTGGATTTCTTCCATTTTTTGCATATTTTGATAATGATCTTGTAGACTGAGTCAATCTGTTCGTCTTTGTAACTTGAAGGGGAAGCATAAACCTGCCCAATTTGACATAATGTTTAAGACCCTATCAGCAGTATTACAGTTTATTAAGAACCCAACTCCATTTTGTTTCTCATCATGTTCACAAAAGAAATGGAACTTATTTCCAGATCTCAAAAGGAAACTGCCTTCTTGTGTGTGCCACACTTTGTTTAGACCAACAATATTCCAGTAGGTCTTTCCCAGTTCCCGCTCAATTTCTCCTAATCCGTCATTGTCTAATAGTGAATGGCAAGTGTAAGTGCACACCTATATAATCTGGGCCTCTTTATTCATATATATTTCTCTTGTAGAGGTAGACATTAAAGATATTCACAGCAAGAGATTAGATTGAGGCTATTCTGAAACATTTAATATTGTGTTCATGAACTTTGAGCTTGAAGGTAATGAAGCTTAATTGCCACGCCTATTTCTTTGCCAGAATGACGATAAAGAGTTTTAAAAAGAAGTCTCTTATAGGTTTTGAAACGTAATAATGTAGGGGTAAAAAAAAGCAAGAGCTGGGCAAAGGAGGCCAATAGAAAAGTGGATAGGAAAAGGTTGGCAGACAAAGTGGATGCACTGCTAGTCTCATCCCAGGACCCCACTGTCACCATCTGTTCGCTCCAAAAATGGAAGACCAATGAGAGTATTATTAAGTACATCCTCAGCAAATTCCTGCAGAGTACAGCGATTGTACACTGTGATTCACCATACCATAATACTTATACTTGGTGCTATATGTCACTGCCTGGTACAGTCTGGTCGTTGTCACTATTATCATCAACACTTCACTTACAATTGATCATTACACACATCAAAGCAGAACCTGCTGTTACCACCTGATTTTAATTTTTTTTTTATTTTGATGGATGTGTGTGTGGGGGGGGGGGGGGGCAGAGGGCACTGTGATTAGATGTGGGAGGAAACCTAGCAAGCACTATCCTTGTTTACAGCTCAGCTTCCATAAACATGTTTCTGATACTTTTTGTGAATGCTCTGACTGAAGCATTGATCCTAAAACATGCTATAGCCACTTGATCAACAATGGCTGCATGGCTGAAGTGCTGCTACCATTTGGATCCAGTACAAGAAACATGGGAAACTTCTTAGTCCATTGTTACTAGCATTGATATGCAGCTAACACTGCAGATCCAACATGTTGGTCAGTTCATTGTAAGGGTCACCCAACTTCCCATGGGATCCAAATTTTCTTACATCATAAAAATTCATTAAAAAGATATAATTCAAAACAAGTATGTCCTTAACTGCACGAGCAATCTGCAAAAGAGATTACATTGATAAAATTATTAATGCGGTTACCAGTCATATATCTGATGAGTAACAGCTTCCCAACTTCACAACAATGAACTGTATGCATGTTATACTACATAGCTAATTTAAGCAAGGTATTTTAACTAGTGGACCAAGAAAATTTTAGTACCAGTTACATATTTCTGTTGGCTTTATTTTTTACAGATACAATGTAAAATTTAGCACTACTCAGAACTGGTTGTGAAATTAATAGAAAACATTTTCTGCTTTCATGGAACTATTATGTCTTAAATACAATTCATAAAAGCTATGGATCAGCAGTTTAAAAAATATTCAGTTACAACATAGAGCTAACTGATGTTTTTTAACATTTTTTGAATACACCTCTCAGAGACGAAATCATTTGAGGGAGAGAATAGTAATGGAGCTGAACAGGAACAGAGAGAAGACCAGATGTAGACTTTTTGAATTAATAACATCAGTATGTATTTACTGACAATGATTTAAAGAAATATTGTGAACCTTAAAAGAATATCTGGAGTGATATCTGAATGGGGTTACTCCAGAATCTTAGAATAGTACTCTGAATATTGTGTGTTAATAGGAGTTGTAACTTTGTCTATTTCTTCTTAATATTCTCTTGTAATTAGAAAAAAATGTAAGTTGTATACGTCATTTACAAATGTCATAGTTTGTTAAATTTTTCAGGTGACATTAATTCAAGACACCCTGTGATTCTGGGGCTCCGGAATATATTGAAAACAGCATGTTCTAATGATATAACTACACTTACTATTCCAGTTCTTCTCATGCATGAGATGACAGAGGTAAGACTCATTTTTACTCTTTCTTTATTACTTCTTTCAAGACATAGGATTAAATCCGTTCTTAGAACAGTGTAATAATGAATAACCTACATCCAAGATTACAGTTCTCTTTTGAACATGATTAGATTAGATTAGATTAGATTAGATTAATACTAGTTCCATGGATCATGAATACGATATTTCGTAATGATGTGGAACGAGTCGAATTTTCCAATACATGACATAATTAGGTTAATTTAACAACATACTTAAGTTAATATAACAACTTTATTTTTTTGTGTTTTTTTTGTTTTTCTTTATTTTTTATTTTTATTTTTTTTATTTTTTTCAATATTTTTGTTTTTTTTCTTTTTTTTTCTTAATTTATATCTAAAAATTCCTCTATGGAGTAGAAGGAGTTGTCATTCAGAAATTCTTTTAATTTCTTCTTAAATACTTGTTGGTTATCTGTCAGACTTTTGATACTATTTGGTAAGTGACCAAAGACTTTAGTGCCAGTATAATTCACCCCTTTCTGTGCCAAAGTTAGATTTAATCTTGAATAGTGAAGATCGTCCTTTCTCCTAGTATTGTAGTTATGCACACTGCTATTACTTTTGAATTGGGTTTGGTTGTTAATAACAAATTTCATAAGAGAGTATATATACTGAGAAGCTACTGTGAATATCCCTAGATCCTTAAATAAATGTCTGCAGGATGATCTTGGGTGGACTCCAGCTATTATTCTGATTACACGCTTTTGTGCAATAAATACTTTATTCCTCAGTGATGAATTACCCCAAAATATGATGCCATATGAAAGCAATGAGTGAAAATAGGCGTAGTAAGCTAATTTACTAAGATGTTTATCACCAAAATTTGCAATGACCCTTATTGCATAAGTAGCTGAACTCAAACGTTTCAGCAGATCATCAATGTGTTTCTTCCAATTTAATCTCTCATCAATGGACATACCTAAAAATTTGGAATATTCTACCTTAGCTATATGCTTCTGATTAAGGTCTATATTTATTAATGGCGTCATACCATTCACTGTACGGAACTGTATGTACTGTGTCTTATCAAAATTCAGTGAGAGTCCGTTTACAAGGAACCACTTAGTAATTTTCTGAAAGACAGTATTGACAATTTCATCAGTTAATTCTTGTTTCTCAGGTGTGATTACTATACTTGTATCATCAGCAAAGAGAACTAACTTTGCCTCTTCATGAATATAGAATGGCAAGTCATTAATATATAATAAGAACAACAAAGGACCCAAGACTCACCCTTGTGGAACCCCATTCTTGATAGTTCCCCAGTTTGAGGAATGTGCTGATCTTTGCATGTTACGAGAACTACTTATTTCAACTTTCTGCACTCTTCCAGTTAGGTACGAATTAAACCATTTGTGCACTGTCCCACTCATGCCACAATACTTGAGCTTGTCTAGCAGAATTTCATGATTTACACAATCAAAAGCCTTTGAGAGATCACAAAAAATCCCAATGGGTGGTGTTCGGTTATTCAGATCATTCAAAATTTGACTGGTGAAAGCATATATGGCATTTTCTGTTGAAAAACCTTTCTGGAAACCAAACTGACATTTTGTTAGTACTTCATTTTTACAGATATGTGAAGCTACTCTTGAATACATTACTTTCTCAAAAATTTTGGATAAAGCTGTTAGAAGGGAGATAGGACGGTAATTGTTGACATCAGATCTATCCCCCTTTTTATGCAAAGGTATAACAATAGCATATTTCAGTCTATCAGGGAAAATGCTCTGTTCCAGAGAGCTATTACACAGGTGGCTAAGAATCTTACTTATCTGTTGAGAACAAGCTTTTAGTATTTTGCTGGAAATGCCATCAATTCCATGTGAGTTTTTGCTTTTAAGCAAGTTTATTATTTTCCTAATTTCAGAGGGAGAAGTGGGTGAGATTTCAATTGTATCAAATTGCATAGGTATGGCCTCTTCCATTAACAGCCTAGCATCTTCTAATGAACACCTGGATCCTACTATATCCACAACATTTAGAAAATGATTATTAAAAATATTTTCAACTTCTGACTTTTTGTTCGTAAAGTTTTCATTCAATTTGATGGTAATACTGTCTTCCTCTGCTCTTGGTTGACCTGTTTCTCTTTTAATAATATTCCAAATTGTTTTAATTTTATTATCAGAGTTGCTGATTTCAGACATGATACACATACTCCTGGATTTTTTAATAACTTTTCTTAATATAACACAGTAGTTTTTATAATTTTTGATAGTTTCTGGGTCACTACTCTTTCTTGCTGTCAGATACATTTCCCTTTTCCGGTTACAAGATATTTTTATACCCTTAGTAAGCCATGGTTTGTTACAAGGTTTCTTACGAGTATATTTAACTATTTTCTTGGGGAAGCAGTTTTCAAATGCATTTACAAAAATGTCATGAAATAAATTATATTTTAAATTGGCATCAGGTTCATGGTACACCTCATCCCAGTCTAACTGCTGTAGGCTTTCCCTGAAATTTGCAATTGTTAAATTGTTGACTGAACGTACTACTTTGGAGGACTGTTTAGTATTGCTGAATGGAGCTATGTCATATATTGTAACTAGCTGTGCACCATGATCAGAAAGACCATTCTCAACAGGCTGAGCATTTATCTGGTTAAACTTATCTTGGTCTATAAAGAAGTTATCTATCAGTGAGCTGCTATCCTTTACCACCCGAGTAGGAAAATCAATAACGGGTGTCAAATTGAAAGAACCGAGTAATACTTCAAGGTCATTTTTCCTATTACCCTCTTTCAGAGAATCTACATTGAAGTCCCCACAAATAATAATTTGCTTCCCCCTGTCTGACAGATAGCACAACAAGGAGTCCAAATTTTTCAGAAATAGATGAAAATTTCCTGATGGGGACCTATATACAGTTACAATTATAAATGTGCCTTTATTTAATTTAAGCTCACAGGCACATGCTTCTATATGTTTCTCTACACAAAACTTTTTTGTTTCTATACTTTTTGCACAATGATAACTTTTGACATATATGGCAACTCCTCCTTTCTCCATATTTTCTCTCATTACATGTGCAGAGAGCTTATAACCACTTACATTTACCTTATCCATATCAGTAACAATGTGATGCTCAGACGGGCATAGTATATCTATTTCATTCTCAGCTTCTAAATCTTCCAAACAAACCAGAAGCTCATCTACTTTATTCTTTGAACTCCCAATATTTTGATGAAATATACTTAGTGAATGAAAGTATACATTTTTAAACTTAAAAATAACAAACAGTAATAGCATATATATTATTTAAATACGCAAAAATCGCAACTATTAACACAATCATTAACCTGCGAGAACTTGCGCCTTTAAAGTTACACGATTGCTCGCGTGTCGAGCATTTTGCTCGCACTCAACAAGCTGTCTCAAATGTACCTAAAATGTGTAAATTAGTACGTTTTTTGTTCTTTTTATAATAAAGCTCTCATATTTTAGTATTTAATACATTTATTTGCAGTACACAATAATGCGTTTAGATTAGGACAATTATGATCACCAGTCTTCTGAGGCTCTTATAAAAAAAAATTGAAAATCAAAGAAAGCAAGTATTTCTTATTATTTAACTTTTGTGACTTAATCTTCATCATATATCTGAGCTTTTCATGCATCGCATCGCATATTACAGCGTATTCATTACACAAAACTTTTTGATAATGGATACAAACCCTTTATGTCTGCCAATTTTTGCATCTTGGACAGACTTGACATATTCCACAGGGTTTTTCAGCATCTGAAACTTCAGTTTCATAGGTAAATTGTTTTTTAACTTGCTGTAGAGGATGAGATAGGTTCTGCATTGTGATCCTATGCACAATTTGTATTCATGTTAGCTCTAGAGCCAGAGTTTTCAAGTACCGTCTCCTAGTAATAATCACATTTTTATTTTCTTTATATGTTATTTGACTGTTTATGCCAGTAATATTTAAAATTGAAAAAAAATAATCTCGCTGGCTACCTACACGCTACTTGAGCCATGGAATATTCTCCTTTCAGTTGATCCACCACTTCGACACCTCCTTTTGTCCAATTATAATACATGATGATTTCAGGTTTTGCGTGTTCCCCAGTTGTTGGATCAATCTGATCATTGCCAAGCAGTCTACTGCTCATAAGCACATCTTTTTAGTAAACCAGAACCTTGTTCTCATGAAAACCAAAGATCCTGCTAGGTGTTGGTTTTATTTTAATTCCTGAGAATACCAACTAAAGTTGTTTGTTTGCTCAGCAATTTGTCAGGCACTGGAATTGAGGTGAAATAATTATCAGTTGTTCTATTTCTACCAGTTTATAATATATCTTATGATAAATGATTGATGACAGCAGTTGCAGTGTTATTGAATTTGTATGGGCCATTTGGTTGCTAGCCTGGTTAAACTTCTACATTACTTCCGTAAAAAGACTTTGAGTCACAGAAAGCATACACCTTGATTCCATACTTGGTCAGTTTATTTGCTATATACATACAGAATTTACAGCGGCTTCGAAATGCTTCTAACATTTCATCCAGTGGTACATTTTCTCCTACCCGATAATTCGATTGACACTTTGTGCCAAACTAACCAAATATTCCATGTAGTGGGGCAAGATTGTCATACTTAGACCTCTCTGAGCGGGTTTGACCATCAGACTTTACAGTTGTGATCAGAAAAAGAAATATAGTGCTGCTCATAATGGCTCGAAAAATATCAGGAGCTGTGCCGTCTTTGTCCCACATTTCCTGCACATGCAAATGAAGCATTTTTTTATATCAGCCATGTATAAAATGCCAATAAATGCTTTCAGCTTTGTATCAGTCTCTTCACAATCTCTCTCTCTTGAAAATCAAGCCTTGATTTTTCTAATATAAAAATTTGTATATGTTACTATGTCAGTCAGCATTTCTTCACTTACAAAAAGAAGAAAAAAATCTACAATATCATTGGCATCTTTTGTCACAGCTTTTTTCTCCTGTCTACCAATAACAATATTATGAGATCTTGTCCTCACATTGGAACATTCTGGATTGTAACTCTACTACATTTGTTTGTTTCTGCCTAAGTAAAATAACTGACTTCGTGCTTGGATGGAAGACATTTCCACCTCATCTTCATCTGATGATTGTTCTGTTTTGGTACGGTGGTCGCTGTGTTCACTGTCTAGGTCACTTTTGGTATTATTGGCTCTAACAGATGCTGCTGCAACATCTTCTAGGTCGTCATCTTCCAGCCATGCCAGAATTCTTTCTTCTAGTCTACTTATCTATAAAAATACAAAATAATGTTAGTTTATTCATTACATAGATATCGTAAATAATAATAAAAAACACAATAAACCGAGAGCAATTCACATAAAATGACATTTTAAGAAATATGAATAACAAAATATATACTTCCGTCGACACTTGCATGGTGAGCAAAATACCGCACGGTGATGATTGGCCCAAACAGATGATATCTGTGAGCGACAGCTACGTACTGACGCAATGACAACAGTTTGCGATGGTCGGGGACATCCAAAACCCAGCTACCAAGCGAACAAGTATGTTGAAGGCATTGTTGACAAAATGTCAATTGTTTTAAAATTTCTGTGAGCAAAATGCTCATAGCATGAGTGCTCGCACATTAATACAAAATTTAACCATCCACTGGAATACAAAATAGCATTTTTTACACAAATGATATCTAGATCTGAATTTTTGCTTTAGTCAGGAGCTGTAGATAAAGATATATTTATTTTAAAACAGATTAGTGTCTAACAATGTGAAAGAGAAAAAATCAATTTTATGTATATAGAATTCAAAAAAATAAAACAATGATCATAAAATAATAATAATAATAAAGCATAAAAAATAAATGTAAAAACCCATTTATATTAATATGATACACATGGGAAATTTATCTTATAAAATTGCTAGGCTTTTTTGGAAAAGTAATTTAAACATAAGTTTTAACACAATTCTTTTCATCATAAATGAAAGCATAGTGTAGGTACAGTCAACAAAACTAAACTAAACTAAGTTCCACTTTGGGCATGGGCATTACCAGCATGTACAGCCACAACACAAATTGTGACAACACTCTCGTCCCATAAACGCCCATGTTGTGTTATAGCGACAACATATTATCGCACCTCTGAGACATACTGTACAAGACACTGGAAATAAATACCAATTAAACATCATATACGGAAGTATAGGATGTCAACAGTGATTGCAAAATATGTAGTGATTTGATTGGCTGTGCTAAATGTGGTCCGAAGGAGGTGTTAGCATTGCTGTGGAATGACAGAGTTTGGTCGTGCCATCTGGCCAATATATTTTATTTCCCAGTCGTGGCATTGTAGTTGCCTCTCCTAATGTGGGATTTTATCGGTTTTAGTTAATCTAAGGTCAGAGGGACTGATGACCGCGTAGTTTGCTCCCTTCTACAACCAACTAACCAACCCACCCACCCAGTCGTGGTGGTTCCAGAGGCCTTTCTGTGGTAGCTCCTCCTGTCTTGATGAGTACAATACTGGTACCTATTAATTAAGGTCTCTAAGAGAACTATTATAGTTAGTACAAGTTAACAAAAACCAAATCACAAAAGTCACAAAATTTTAAACAAAATTCATCCAAGTTATTTCATGGGTATTTGTTGTATAGGAAGGAGAGAATACTATTTGAAGAAGTAAGTGCTATTAGAACAATCAGACTACTAGCAAAATTTTATCATATACGAAGCTTGTATTTCGGATGCAGCAGAGAGTAACTAGTCAAATAATTATTCAGTTCCATAGCACAAATGAAAGATAGTAAATGTTTAACAAGAAGTTCATAAATTTTGGTCTTGAAGTAAAATTCAAATATGCTGGGAAAATAAAGTTCAGATATTCAGCGTAATAAGGTATTCAAATTCTATCAGACAATATTTCTTAAAATGTTAATTTGGAAAAAAAAAAAAAAAGTTTTTGTGTGCCCTAACTGCACTTCATTTGCACAGTAAACACAGAAAATGTTGGAGAGGCAGTAAGGAACAGAATATTAGTATTTATTATTATTTTAGAGTTTACCTGTTCGCTTATTGGCCAGTATAAAGTGTTTTCTCTGATTGTCTCATATTAGGGCACCATTTCTATTTTGATTCAGATGAAGTTGTTTGTGCATTTTTTATTTATTTATTTTTTCAAATTTACATGTAGTAAATGTTAAGCAGCACAATTTCATTAAATAAAATTCAGAGTACAATGAACTCGTGTATGTTTCCAGTTAACAAGGAAAGTTTCATATCAGGGATGATCAAATATAAGATCCAACCACCAGTGTAATCAACTGTTGCCTCATCTGACGAGGCATGGAGGCAATCAGCCTCTGGAAATACATTTCGCCATCTGCCAGAGTCTCCCGTGTATCTGACACTAGGTCCAACTACCAGTCAGGTGTGCATGGGGCTAGTGTTGGCTGGTATAAGTTTATGTGCCGGTCTATTTTTGCTCACAAATTTTCAGTGGAATTCAATCCATTGGGTCAAAGTCAGCCCGTTGCGGTAACCTTTCCTGAATGATTCGACCTCTGTGAATCTGTGGATCGCTTCATTGGGGTAGTACACCCTCACACGTGGCACCGTAGTATGTTTTGTGATGTGTATTTACTGATTCCATACCACCTTACCATAAATTCGATGTATCCCTACCCTGTATGATGACATCCACCCACAGCAGAGACAGTGATCCAGCCGGCTTGCGAATGTTGCACCACACACTGTGAGTCATAACACGGACCATCTGTGGACCGCCATTCACTGAGCTAAATACTGAGATGGTGTCATTCGCAATCTACATTTGGTTCAACAAAGGCAAGCCTATAAAGTTTGTGACTGTCAGAGAGGGCTTCTTTGTTAGCAACCCTATGAGTTCCCACAGGAGATCTGGGTGAAGGAAACAATACCCTATCTGTTGCTCACAAGTTGTTGGTTAGTTGAAAGCCCTGCATTTTACTATCAGGCACTTACAGTACCATTCTTGCTATGCCTTGCTCCATAAAGGACATGGGGATGCAGACTTGTGACCTCCAATTCAGTACTGTAGTTTTGAAATTGCCCAGTATCATGGTAGCCTCAGTATCTCCTCCTACAGCTGTGTAACAAGTCACCAAATCTTCACCCTGGTGGTGAAATTACCTGCTACACAACCAGCAGATCAGAAAGGGCAAAAGGAATACTCCCACAAAGACTTTTTACATCCCTCCGGCCAATAAACATCTGAGCCTTTGCCTGCCAACCATAAAGGTTCTAAGAAATTGAACAAAGCCAAACGGTCTTCTCCTTCCCTGATTTGGACGTTTTCTGAAACAGTGTCACTGTGTGATACCTTCACCTGGCCGACCTGTATCTCACCGGTGCACACCACCTACCATTTTTCTGCCCTGGAATATGCAGGCCGACCCAGGTAGAATGCCAATGCCCCTGTGGATTTCATGGAACAGGAACAGGATCCTCCAGTCAATGTGCCCTGTAGCAATGAGTCTTCAGAGATTGGCACTCAGCAGCTGCCAAGGTGACTACTCTTCATTTGTTCCCTCCTCCCTGTTCCCCATTCTGACTCTTCTCCAATGGAACATTTGTGCCATTAGATCCAACAAGGAGGAATTGTTGCTGCTCTTGTAATTGCAGTGTCCAGTTTTTTCCTGCCTCAAAGAAACAAAATTGTCGTTGTCCTGACTGCTTTGACTTCTCACATTTCCTTCTGGTCCATTTTAACCTTTACTCCCACCACCACCACCACCACCACCACCACCACATTTCCCATGTAACCCCCCCCCCCCCCCCCTCCCTCCTGAGGATGGGGCATTCCTTCTCATGGGGCATCATGCTGCTCATCCAGGATGACGTCTGTAGCCAAAACATCTCATTGAGCAGCCAGTTGCAAGCTTTTGCAGGCCATGTTTTCCTTCCTAGCTTCACCTTTTCTCCTTGTAACATATACATCTCTCTGTCATTCACGGTCACCAGGGCAGTCTTACTCCAGCTTACTGGTAAGCTCCCTCGCCCATTTTTGCCTGCTGGGCGAGTTTAATGCCAATCATCCCCTTTGGGGCTTTTTGACATGTTCAAGAGTTTTCCTCTTGACTGACCTTCATTCTACTTAGCCTCATCTGTCTTAACACTGGAGCACCCATGTTCCTTACAGACTCTGTGCGCATTTATTCCTATTTGGACCTCATATTCTGCACTGCCCAGCATCATCATCATCTCAAGTGGTCCATTCTCTCAGCGCTTGGGAAATGGTTGCTCAAGTATGTTTCAATCAGTTTACTGACACCTATCCCACCTGAATGTAAACCAAATTGGCAGCTTTATAAGACTGACTGGAGCCTTTACTCCTCCTTGACGACCTTAGACAAACATCATTTCCCTATTTCCCCTTACCACCGCAGGATGTTCCATACCTCACACATCATTTTTATCATACTGTGTCCTGGTCCCATGGTGGACTGAGGCATGCCGCAACGCGCTTTGTGTGTGGAGACATGCTCTCCACATTTTTAACCATCTTCCTACAATGGCAAACTGTATTCGTTAAAAACACTTCTGTGCGCAGTGTCATTGCAGTCTTCAGGATAGCAAAAAAAAAAAAAGCTGGATTTCATTTAATAGTAAGTTTCACTCCCTCTTCCATCATGTGGGGCAACCTCCATCAGTGGTGTGGGACCAAAGTCCATTCCAAGATTTCCAGCCTGACCATAACAAATGATGTCACTGTGGACCCTGTTGCTTTCTCCAAAACCTTAGGCCGCTATTTTGTGGAGATTTTGAGCTCTAGCAACTATTACCCCTCCATCCTCCCTTGTAAATGAATGAAGTCAGCTTGAGTGATATCTGTCTCCCAGAGTGATGAATGCTACATTGGCACATTCACTGTGAGGGGGCTAGACCATGCTCTCACTTCATCCTCATCTTCCACCCAAGAGCTGGCCGATGTTTACATTCAGATGTTGCAGCACCTTTCTCTTATAGGCAGGCACTTTCTCCTTCGTATGTACAATTGAATTTGGGCAGATGGCATGTTTCCCAGATACTTGCATGAGGTCACTGTCATACCCATACCTCCATACCTAAGCCTTGAAAGGGCAAACACCTTCCTTATAGCTACCACCTCATTTCCCTCATAAGCTGTTTTTGTGAGGTCATGGAATGTATGAGTCATGCCTGGCTGGTATGGTGGCTCAAGTCTTGCCATCTGCTAACCACTCCACAGTGTGGATTTTGAGCAGCCGACTTTCAAGACACTGAAAGCCACCAAAGTAAAACAGTTGTTAAATGCCATACTACTTTGAGAATATGCTGTCAGCAGTGAGCTGTGCTCTCGGATAAACTGTTGTAAAGGAGTCGTAACATGCCAGACATAATGGATACAAATACCAAAGAACTCCCAACAGGAATGGGAAAGTGAAAGGGCCACTAAAGTTCAGAATTTCATGAAAAGTATTGATGGTGAGCTCCTGAAGTGAGTGTCTTCTATTCAGACATTCAGTTTACCAAAGTTACATGAATATATTGCATCAGGTTTTCTTCATCTTGAAGTTAGGGTCCATATACCTAATCCAATGTGCTGTTTTAAGTGTCAAATCTTTGATTCTACCACCACAGGGTGTAATGGTCACAGGGTACATGTGAGAGATGTGGCTCTGCTGCCCATGAACAGGATATTGATTTTACTTCCCCCACCCATGAGTGTGAATTGCTCCCAACCTCACTTGGTTTGGAGCAAGGAAATCTTTTCTCCAGAAAATAGAAGAAAATACAGGATATTAAAGTAACCCAACTCATCTTCTATTCTGATGCGAAGAATGCATTTAAGGCCACACAGCCACCTGCCTTTGTGAGGTAATTGGCCTCACCACTGAAGCAGAGTTTATAGAAACTACTGTTGGCACCCAGATTTGACAGCTGAGCAGAGCACATCAGCCTGTACCTGTAAATGCAACTGCGAGCCTGCATCACTGGTCCCACAACTAAGCCTTCCTACCACTGAAATACTGATGTTGCCGAAACTACTGTCTGGAACAACAGCAGACCCTCACAGCCAATTGCTGATGAGACTTGACAAAATATTTCTATTAAAATGACCATGTCATCAACTCCAAAATCCAAGCTGGGGAAGGAAACCAACAGGCAGAAACAATTATGATGGAATCCATCAGAGAATTTGATTGTGGTCCTGTCTCATGAATCAGACGATGACCATATCATCAGTAGTACGGACGTCAATGTCTGCCCGAGGAAACCGGTGAGTCCCTGAAGTAACCCTCCCTCTGCTGCAATCTCCCCACTGTGGAGGAACAACAAGGGGAAACACAGAGGAAAACTTCACCATTAAGATGGCTTCTGTACTTCTGTGGAACTGAGTGAGATGGCAGTGTGGTTAGCACATTGGACTCACATTTGGGAGGACAACAGTTCAAACCCACTCCTAGCCATCCTGATTTAGGTTTTCCATGATTTCCCTAAACTGCTGTAGGCAAATGCCGGGATGGTTCATTTGAAAGGGCACAGCCAGTTTTCTTCCACATCCGATCTTGTGTTCTGTCTCTAATGACCTTGTTGTCAACAGGACATTAAACACTAATCTCCTCTTCCTCCTCCACCTCCACCTCAGTGGAACTTGAGTGGATACAGGACATATGTGGAGGAGCTACATCTGTTAGTTCAAAGTAGACCAATGTGTGTATTATGTCTTCAGGACACACATTTTAAATTCTGTGGTACCAGTGTGCTTCATGGCTATATTCTCTACAGAAAGGATGACCTTAGTGGAGTTATGTCTAAAGGAGGAGTGCTGCTCTCTCCCTAAGAACTAGTGTACAAGCAGTTGCTGTATTAGTACGTGTATCATAGGTTGGCTTATGTTCCATCTACCTGCCCCTACATGAAGTGCTACACCAAAAGGCTCTCCATGACCTTCATACTCAACTCCCCAGCCCCTTCCCCCTCTGTGGTCATTTCAGCACATGCATTGTGCTCTGGGATTGTGCAACCAACTGCCCCAGGGGTAGAGCAGTTGAGTACCTTCCCATATCCTCATGTGAATGTTTGTTGAACATGGGCAGAGCACGCACTTCAGTGCTGCAACAGGGTTGTTCACCACTATCAATCTCTCTTTATGCTCTCTAGCCTTCACACACACCACTCAGTGAGGAAGTGGTCAGTAAACTGCACTCAAGTGATCACTTCCCGATTAGGATTTTCTTGCCAAACAGAGTTGTACCACCAAACAAAGCTAACATGGTGCTCAGTATGGCCGACTGGGCACTTTATAGCCAACTTGTTGTGTTTGAACTCCATGACAACATCCAAGATCCAGAATGGAATGTTGCCCTCACTAGCGACAGGATGGAATGTAACCCCCAGGATGGACTGTAACCCCCACCCAGTCGTCACTCCCATCATTTGTGGTTTCAGTTGCCTGAGACTGTGTGTGTGTGTGTGTGTGTGTGTGTGTGTGTGTGTGTGTGTGTAATGGTTTCTAGTGATCAGGAACTGTTGCCATGATCTCCTTTTGCTGTCTCTTATAATTCAATCTACACAACCTGTGACATGTACAGACACAACTCGCTAGTGACATGAGAAAGATCTTGGACTGGACAGTAAACCATCTGCGTCTAGATCTCAGGATCGAGGCAGCTTCTTAGCAGCTTTCAGTGTGGATTCAAGATGTATTGCTCCACCTTTGAAAACATGATCTCATGGAAGTGACTATACAACAAGCTTTCATGTACCATCACCACCTACTGTGTATATTTTTTGACACTGAATAGGCCTTCAATACTACTTGGAGACATATTATCCTCATGCAGTTCCATGAATGCTGTTTTCAAAGATGCCTTCTCATTTCTATATGGTCCTTCCTCTCACCGAGCTTAAATAAGGAGTCAGTGATGTCCTGTATGATCGTTTTGAGCAAGAGTGTGGTGTCCCTCAAGGTAGTGTTTAAGTGTAACTGTCTTTGCCCTAGCATTCAGTAGTATCATATCAGTTGTTAAATGTCCTGTCCAGTCTTCTTTGTGTATTGACATTTTCTCTGCCTTTTGTTCCTCCTCCAACCTTGTAACAACAACAAAAACAACTCATCAGTTTATTTGTTTATTTTTACACGTCTGGTTCCATAGGAACAAATTGAGGAGCAAATCTCCAATCTCATGAAATGTGGCAGTACATGAAATTGCAACAGAAAAGTAATAACAAATTGATTAAAATATTTATGCACCCAAAAAAGACAAGCCATAATTTTATGTAAATGCAATCAGCAATATAACATAGAAAGCAGCTTAACTTTGTAAGGAACTCCTCGACAGAATAGAAGGAGTGACCCATGAGGAAACACTTCAGTTTTGATTTGAAAGCACATGGATTACTGATGTGATTTTTGAATTCTTGTGGTAGCTTATTGAAAATGGATGCAGCATAATACTTCACACCTTCCTGCTCAAGAGTGAAGTGGATTTCTGCCTAGTGTTGACTGAGTGAAAGCTGTCAATTCTTGGGAATAAGCTGATATTGTTAACAAGAAATGAGAGTAAGGAACACACATATTCAGAGGCCAATGTCAGAATACCCAGACTAGTGAATAGGGGTTGACAAGAGGTTCGCGACTTGCACCACTTATTGCCTGAACTGCCCGTTTCTGAGGCAAAAATAACCTTTGAGAATGGGAAGAATTACCCCAAAATATAATACCATATGACATAAGCAAGTGAAAATAAGCCAAGTAGACTACTTTTTGTTTCAAACTATCACATACTTCAGATACGGTACTGTTCAACTAGTAAAAATGGCAACAATAACTCGTTGAACAAGAACCTGAATGTGAGTTTTCCACGACAATTTACTATCTATCTGAACACGTAGAAATTTGAACTGTTCAGTTTCACTAATCTCATTCTGTGAAATTAAAAAGTCAGGTTTTGTTGAATTTTGTGTTAGAAACTGCAAAAACTGAGTCTTACTGTGATTTGGTGTTATTTTATGTTCTACAAGCCATGAACTTTTGTCGTGAACTGTACTATTTGAAACAGAGCCAATGTTGCACACTGCATCCTTCACTACCAAGCAAACAGAAATAATTTAGAATTACCTGCAATATTAGATGCATATCATTTATATAAATAAGGAACAGGAATGGCTCCAGCCCTGGTTCCTGGGGCAACCCCCATTTGACCATGGCGCACTGAGACACCACATCACAGCAGTTCTCAGTACTGTGAATAATGACCTTTTGCTGCCTGCTGTTAAAGTAAGAGGTAAACCAATTGTGGGCTACTTTCCATGTTCCATAACAGTCCAACTTCTGGAGCAATAGTTAGTGATCAATGCAAACAAACACCTTAGTTAAATCAAAAAGGATGCCTAGTGTTTGAAACCTTTTTTTCAATCCATCCAGTACCTCACATAGAAAAGAGAATATAGCATTTTCAGTTGTTAAACCACTTCTAAAGTTGAACTGTATATCTGACAGCAAATTATGTGAAATAAAATGATAAATTATCCTTAGATACACAGCCTTTTCAAGAACTTTAGCAAACACCAATGGCATAGAGACATGTCTAAAATTGTCTACATTATCCCATTCTCCCTTTGTATAAAGCAGCTTTACTACCAAGTTCTTTAATCGTTTAGGAACCTGACCATTCATAAAGGAAAAATTACAAATATGGCTAAGTACAGTGCTAACATGTGCAACACAGTACTTTAATGTTCTGCTAGGCACTTCGTCATATCCATGAGAGTCCTTAGTCTTCAGTGGTTTAATTATTGACTCAATCTCCCCTTTCAGTATCACAGAGGAGTATTTGAGATATCAATCTTGGAAAGTGATTTTCCAGAGAGTTATATGATTGCCTGTAGAAACTAAGATTTTATTTAATTCACTAGCAATGATCAGAAAATGATTGTTAAATGCTGAGCATATATCTGACTTATCAAGATCGGAAATATTTTTAGTATGAACTGACTATATATCGTCGACCTTGTGCTGCTAGCCACACACTTCCTTCATCACTGACCATTTGGTTTCAATTTTATCCTGTGAATTAGCTATTCTATTTGTGTACCACATACTCTTTGCCTTCCTAATAACATTTTTAAGCACCTTGCAATACCATTTTCAGTGGGCTACTGTAACTTGATTGTGATTACTTCTAACTTACTGATATAATTCCTACTTTGTTCTACATGATATCTTTATCCCACTAGACAGCCAACCAGGCTGCCTTTTACTGCTAGTACTCTGTTTAGAGTGTTCTAATGGAAAACAAGTTTCAAAGAGCATGATAAATGTGTTAAGGAAAACATTATATTTGTCATCTATGTTATCAGTATTATAAACATCCTGCCACTCTTATTCCTTAATGAGGTTTAAGAAACACTCTATTGCCATTGGATTAGCTTTTCTACATAGTTTGTAATTATATATAACATTTGTTTGAGTACAAAAACCTTTGTGTTAAAATTTGTGCATCATGATCTGAAAGGACATTAACCCTTTTACTAACAGAATGCCCATCTAGTAATGAAGAATGAATAAAAATATTGTCTATGGCTGTGCTACTGTTCCCCTGCACCCTGGTTGGAGAAAAACAGTCTGCATCAGATCATATGAATTTAGAAATCTTCCAACATCCTTTTTCTTGCATCAAGAAGTCACCACATGTAACTAATTTTTGGTACATCCTGTGAAGTGAACAGAGAACCCTCTCTAGCTTGAGCAGAAATGCTCTGATGTCAGAGTTGGGGGACCTATATACAAAAAACAATTAGAAGTCTAATTTCACTAAATTCAACTGCCCCTGCACAACATTCAAATACTGTTCAGTGCAGTGCCATGATACATCTATGGACTCAAATGGAATACTATTTTTTACATACATGGCTACTCCCCCACTTCGCAAAGAACTCCTTGAAAAACAGCCAGATAATCTGTATCCTAGTAAAGGAAGCCTTTGATTGGCAAATTATTTAAGTGGTGCTTGGATATACCAAGAATGTCAGAGTCAACATCTATAAGCAGTTCACTAACTTTATCTCTAATACCTCTTACATTTTGATGAAATATGTGAATTCCTTATCTACTTGGCTACCTGACCACCTCTGAATGTGATTCCTTTTTTAGACGGATTTCCTTTAAGCAGTGATACCTATCAGCTGACTTCAATCTAAAAAATGTGCCAGCTCTAACACCAACTACTACAGGAATTTTTCCATGAGTGATCCCATCACTGGGCACAACACTGTCACCTATAAGTTTTGCCAGCCTCCCCTTCCCATACCTATTGAGGTGCAGGCCATCCCTAGTGAAACCAGATCTATTGATAGACTCAGCTGGCACCACTGCAATATGAGCCATGCCCTCCGCCATCAGTGCCTTTTCCAGCCCCATGTTAATACGTCTAACACCTGCATTAAGATGAGACCGATCGTGGTGCTGAAACAGTTGCACAAAGTGCACATTAGTGTCACCAGTTTGAGTAGCTATCTTTACCAGATCACCAGCTACATCATATTCCCAATGCCTATCAAGACTATTCCCTGCTCCACTCACAATCACTACCTGATCCTCTTTCGTAAAATTACTACGTAACTCCCTATGTTAACAGTTGCCTGAGCCGACTCTGCACTAGGCTTCACAATGCTGGTGAGCTGGTACTTACTCCCCAACACTTCCTGCAACTGCTTGCCCCCACCTCTGCCATGCAAACTACCTAGCAGCAGAACAGTCTTCTTTCTGTTACACTTCGCAACTGACTTAGGCTCCCTAACTGCTGAGGATTACTGCATGTTTCCTACACCTACAAGAGGCTCCTCTCCTCTCACCTCTAACGGTTGGTCAAATCTATTGATTATATGCAAAGTACAACTGTCTGAATATCTCCTCCTCCTAGCTGCCTTCTTACCAACTGCCAGTTCCCATTTCCCAGTGCCCTTGAAACTGACTATTCAATTGCTGGTGGACTGGATGGGGAAGGGGGGATTTTAATTCCTACACTGAAAACTCTGTGTGTATTTGTTTTAACAGTTCCTGTTCTGTTTTAAACTTTCACGAGTTGAGGATGGGCCACTGTTCTTCATTTTATTGATACCATGAGGTTTCTGGGCCTCATGTTTGATCCTTAAGTTATGTGGTTCCCATGTCTTAGGGACCTGGAAAGACCGTCACTAAAAGCACTCAGTATATTAAAATGTCTTAAGTCACAATTCCTGGGAGCTGACTGAACTTATCTGCTCTAGTTGTACAGGGTGCCATGTGATTTCTGCTTGATTATGGGTGCATGGTGTATAGATCTGCATGACCCTCTAAAGTTGTTGGACATGGTGCACCATAAAGGAATTTGGCTGGCCACTGGAGCCTTCGAACCCAGCCCCTCACTCAGCTTTTATGCAGAGGCTGGTGAGCCACTGCTTCACATCAGGTCACCAGTCCCCATAGTGTGACAGTCCTATAAAACCATGTTCATGCCACACACACCGGCACACCACACCGTCATTCATCCATCAATGGAAAGGCTTTTCCATCAACAACAAGAAGCAATGGGGCCCTATGGGATGCGGGCAAAGGATTTCTTTTTTGACAAGTGTGGCTGCTTTTATAGGTTTACACCAATGCTGGTTCATACAGAAGCCTAGAATTATTTTAGACTTCACGCATTCCAAGAAAGACTGGATTCTGGATTTTATGTGTTAATCTTGGTTTTTCAACATTTTAGCTAGGCATCACAGTTTTACAGTTGAACACTGATGTAATCCAAATAAGGGGACTCCCTTGGCTGTTTGGTAGTGTTGCCAAACAGTGTCTTCATGAGTTTCCTTCCCTGTGAATATGCTGTATTTACTGCAGAGTGCCATGCAATCCTGAAGGTACTGGAGCAGATGAGACATCTTCTGGGCAAACAGTTTCTTGTCTGTTTCGATTCTCTTAGTGCCCTCTAATGTGTGCAGCACATGTACCCAGCAGAGAAAATGGTCTAGTTAATAGATGATCAACTGAACTTCTTTCAACAGTGGGGAAATTGGTATCATTCCGCTTGGTACCAGGGTGTGTGGGAATTTAGGGAAATGAATGAGCAGACCAAACTGCGAAGAACGCCTGCAGTGATAATGACATGGCATGATGTACCATTCCCCTGCAGGTGGTCACTTCACTGATGATTTGGAGATGCATGCAATTTGGCAGGAGGACTGGCTGGCAGTGAAGGCCAATAAGCCTACCTCCAAATTGGGCCTTGTCTCCACATGCGTAGCTTCTTCTGACTAGCGGACCCCCCCTCCCCCCCCCCCCCCCCCCCCCCAAGTCTGTGATGCCTGTAGCATGCAGTTCACTGTACGCCACATGTTAACTAAGTGCATTTTTATTATATGATAAGTAGGCAGAAGCAAATTTAGGTGGTGATCTGCCATCTGTTTTAGCTGATGATGATGGGGCAGTGTGGTCAAGCTTTTAAAACTTTTTGATGTGTCTGACTACGGCCTATGCTTTTAGGCTGGAGATTTTAGTGTGTTGCAGTTTGTCTGGCTCTTCTGTGGTCAACCAGTTACAGCTATTAACCAGTTACAGCTATTTGCTGTCCTCTTTTAATCCTTTTCACAGATTTTTCCCTTTGTACCGTGTGTTAGAGCTGATTAATTGGTTTGTGTGTGTGTGTGTGTGTGTGTGTGTGTGTGTGTGTGTGTGTGTGTGTGTGAACAAGTTCTTTCACTTGCTTCCAATTTTAATAATTTTGCAGTCTTTCACACACGTTTTGTTCCATTTTAACATGGGTGCCAAAGAGCTTTCTGTCGTGCGCTCACACCACCACCACCACCACGACCATCACCACCACCACCACCGCTGCCACCGCCGCCGCCGCCACCACCACCACTACCACCACCACCACCACCCTCATATTTCTAATGTTCAAGAGACTAAATTTTTATATAGTCAGCATAGCTTTATGTTGTTATCCTAATTACCGAAATGAAGAAACAAGGGAGATTATTATGTGGTGATGCTTCTTCCAAGAATGTTAGTCCACAGAATGTTAGTCCAGCAAGCTGTGCAGGATAGCTTTTGTGAAGTTTGGAAAGTAGGAAGGAGTTATCAGCTGAATTGAGTCTTTAGAAAATGCATTTTAACCATCAGTTGTTTTATTTAACAAGTATATTATCTACTGGTTTCAGTCATAGAACATTATCACAGGATGTCTATCAACATCAAAATTGAAAAAAAATTCGAAAAAATACAGTGTACACAAAAATGACACAACTCAACAAAAATGCGGGTGCAAAATGACATATGTATACTTACAAGATAAATCACATCAATTAAAAACATATCCCATTTACCTTCGTTTAACTGCTCCGTTTTATCTTGTAAGTATACAAATGTAATTTTGCACCCATGTTTTTTGTTGAGTTGTCATTTTTGTGTACATTGCATTTTTTTTTTTTCAATTTTGATGTTGTGTCCTCACTAATGGATGCAGCTGGAGCTGGCACACTGGGTCAGTTTGCAACTGGTGCCATGGGCAGCACTTTGAAGTTCGCTGCCAACCCTAACTGTGGCCTAATTAGCAATCCTGGCACCACCGCCAGTGTAATGGACATCCATGTTGTGATAAGCAGCACTCAAAGGCATATGGGGTCATGTTTGGCGTTGGCGTAAGACAGCTCTAGAGCAGAGCTCCAGGATTGCTGTACGTAGCTGTAGTTCATAGTGGAGATCAGCCTGTGAGACTTAGTCTACAAGTGGAGTTGCCTATAGCCTTCGCATAAGAACAGTGATTGACAGTGTGGCACCCAGGATGGACACAGTCCATTGACATTGTATTCAGTAATGCACACCTTGACAGACGGCTGCTTAGTTGTATCTATCCACTAGCACATCCAATGAGTTGCTGTACAACTTTAGTTAAGTATCACAGCACAGTAATGTGTATAATTGTGTGTGTGTGTCATTAATTTGCTTGCACTGTCACAGTTTCTCCCTCCACCTTGGAGCACCTAAACTTAATATGATGTGTACGAGCTGTTCTACTCAAATGACCCGTGCACTTAAGATGTTAACAGACGTCCAGTGGTGATGATCTGTGACTGACACCAGTAGATGATATATAAGTTAAGTAAAACAGCTAATGGCTAAGCTGCATTTTCTAAAGCACTTAATGGCAGTTGGTTCTCATCTGATGAAAACATTAAATGAATTGAATTTGTTTAATCATTTGGACAGTTTCATTTCAGAAGGCTGGGGTTTAACACATTGTTGACAATGTAGTTATCAGAGACATAGCCCAAGCATGGATTGGGAAAATATGAGGCTGTAAATATTCTCTGGCCTTTTGAAAGAAGCAGTTCCAGCATTTGCCAAAAGTGGTCTATGGAAACAAAAGCAATATGTGCATATGAATGTAAAATTATGTAATACTTATAGAGCCTGAATTCTTTTTAGATCACTTAAACATATTTTTCTAAAATTGGTGTACGAAGCCTTAAACTGGGCTAAAATCTTACTGGCTGTTACTCATGTTAATTCAAGAGAATTCAGTCATGAGCTGCAGAAAAGCTGTTTTGTTCCATTGATTTAAGAAATTAATTATATCTCATGACTAGATCAAAAATTTACTATACATAAATTAGATACTTAATAAGTTTCTATTGAACATAACATTTTAATGGCCCAAACTAAGTTAAAAATAATTTCTGTTACAGGAAATGACAGTTGCATGGTGTACAAAAAGAGCAGAGCTAGTTTTCAAATGTGTGAAGGGGTTTATGATAGAAATGGCATCCTGGGGAGGCTCGGAACTGAAAAATTTACAGTTTCTAGTACCAAAGGTAAACACTGCTTATTTCGAATTTTCTAAATGAAAAAAGTCATTATTTACAGTGCAATTTATTTTGGGGAGAATATTGGATCAAATTAGTAAGGAGGCGAGTCAGTGACCACTCTGGTTGTTAGATATATCCCTTAAAGATGGTCATACTTGTCACATACTCTTTTCAACCTTTGCAAATTTTGTTATAATGATATGGTTTGAGCATGTTATGTTAAGTTTTATTTACATATTAATCTTAATGGTTTTCTAAACAAAACAGTATCAAGACTTTTTTTTTACAAACTGCCTATTGGCTTCTGTCTCCGGTTTTTCGGCCGACGTTCATCTGATGATTTTACTGACGTTTCGCCAGCATGAGTGGCTGGCATTGTCAAAGCTTCACCCTCCATTGCCGGTGGTGAACTGGAGCCGAGCTCACGGCCACAAACTATATGTACCTGGCACGCCAATGTCCGAGGGCTTCTCCACGGTCATTTCCAGTGCAGTTCTCCTCTTGCTACCTGCAACACTCGTTTGCTGCAGTACAGGAAGCCAGGATCCGTTTACCTTAAGGCTTTTCTCTTTCTTGTTGAAGCTATTCACATGTTTTTGTATTTCTACAGCTTCTCTGAACAATCGAGTGTGATAGTGCTTCTCTACAGCCAGAACTTCCATGTTGGCAAATTTTATTACGTGGTCAGCCTCACTCAGTGCGTGCTCTGTCACGGCCGATTTCTCCACCCGCCCCAACCTGCAATGTTGCTTATGTTATTTGATCGTCCAGTCATTCTGACATAAACGTTTCCGCACGTGTATGGTATGCGGTATATTCTCGACATTGCAAGTGTGTCCCTTTTCTCCTTTGCCGATCTAAGACACTCTTTGATCTTGCTTGTCTGTTTGAAAATTGTTTCTACTCCGTGTTTGCACAATATACAGCCAATTCTGCAGTAGGCTGCCTGAACTTTGCTTTGTTTAGGAAATCGTAATAAAATTTTTTATACTTTAACTGGCAGCATCACATTAATGAAATAATTTTCATTGGTACATATTCCACAGTTATTGGTCAAAACAGTATGAATTCTCACCAACCAAAACATATTCCTTACAAAGAAACTGATAAATTCGTTGAGAGATGCAGGAGGAGGAGGGGGGGATTTCCATTATTTGTTTCTTATACTTGTTAAACTGATAAAATACACTAATTGCTACACCAAGAAGAAATGCAGATGATAAATGGGTATTAATTGGAAAAATATATTATATTAGAACTGACATGTGATTACATTTTCACGCAATTTGGGTGCATAGATCCTGAGAAATCAGTGGCCAGAACAACCACCTCTGCGGTAATAAACGCCTTGATATGCCTGGGCATTGAGTCAAACAGAGCTTGGATGGCGTGTACAGGTACATCTGCCCATGCAGCTTCAACACGATACCACAGTTCATCAAGAGTAGTTAATGGCATATTGTGACAAGCCAGTTGCTCGGCCACCATTGACCAGACATTTTCAGTTGGTGAGAGATCTGGAGAATGTGCTGGCCAGGGCAGCAGTCAAACATTTTCTGTATCCAGAAAGGCTCGTACAGGACCTGCAACATGCGGTCCTGCATTATCCTACCGAAATGTAGGGTTTCGCAGGGATTGAATGAAGGGTAGAGCCACGGGTCGTAACACATCTGAAATGTAACGTCCACTGTTCAAAGTGCCGTCACTGCGAACAAGAGGTGACCGCGATGTGTAACCAATGGCACCCCATACCATCACGCCGGGTGATAACGCCAGTATGGCGATGACGAATACATGCTTCCAATGTGCGTTCACCGCGATGTCGCCAAACATGGATGCGACCATCATGATGCTGTAAACAGAACCTGGATTCATCCAAAAAAATGACGTTTTGCCATTCGTGCACCCAGGTTCGTCGTTGAGTACACCATTGCAGGCAGTCCTGTCTGTGATGCAGCGTCAAGGTAACCGCAGCCATGGTCTCCGAGCTGATAGTCCATGCAGCTGCAAACGTCAAACCGTTCGTGCAGATGGTTGTTGTCTTGCAAACGTCCCCATCTGTTGACTCAGGGATCGAGACGTGGCTGCACGATCCGTTACAGCCATGTGGATAAGATGCCTGTCACCTCGACAGCTAGTGATACGAGGCCATTGGGATCCAGCATGGCATTCCATATTACCCTCCTGAACCCACCGATTCCATATTCTGCTATTTCTGTTGGAAAAAGTAAAATTTCTTGAAATTTGTGGTAATCGATATGGGAATAGTTTATTTTTTTGTTTCATTTGTCAAATTTCAAACATGTTGTGAGTATCATATGGCTCACTAGAGAAAATTGGTAAAACTATTCAGAGCTCTTACTGACACAATATCATACATCACTTTAGACTTTTCTTAAATTAATTTTTTTTTTTTTTGTTTGCTTAGACCTATTGGGTACATAAGGCAACATACTTTGTGGAAAAACTAGTGACACACACATATTCGATGTTAAACAAGTAATCCATTATGGCTTTTATTTTACTCTGTAATTTGTCATAGTTCCAAAATGGCATTACTTTACTACTGTCTGGCTTTGAAAAACTGTAGTTAGGAGTCATCTTTCATCTGTACTGTATAAATCTAACATTATTTCATTGTTTAGCTGGATATGATACCCACAGAATGTTCTAATTTGTAATTCTGTTTTTAAACAGGGTATTTCAGAAGAAGTATTTGGAACTCTGGCAACTATGTTACCAAGCATATTTAGGGTTTCGAATCCTCTGGTCTTCAAAGTATCTTCAACACCCCACACACCGAAGAGCTCATGACAAGTAGCAAATGGAGAGAACTACACCAATGACAGAATATTTATACAAAGCAAAACTTGTTTTGGGTGGTGCCATAAAGTCACTGCTTCACTGTCTGCGCACATAGCATTACTGTTCATTTTGAATGTGGTGGTATGTGGAGAAATGTTGATAATGTGGAAATCATGTATTTACTAAATTCAAAGGAAAAATATCTATGTAATGGTATTTCAGATTTTGTGCCTTGTACATGTACATACAGCATCATTGAAAGATACTAAAGGCGAACACCAAATATTTGAATAGTGATCGTTAAATATGTTGTACTCTTAAAAGTGGATATTACACTTAATTAAAAACAAAAAATAATAGGAATCTGAGATCTGCTTTACACTTAAAAAGCCTTACTTAGAGATTCTTTTGTATTAATCTCTCTCTCTCTCTCTCTCTCTCTCTCTCTCTCTCTCTCTCTCTCTCCCCCCCCCCCCCCTCTGATAGTATTCACTATCTTCTCTTAATGATTTTCGAGTAACAGTCATACACTTCATAACTATAGGTATATGTGCACCATTTTCAGGTTGTTCCTGTTTTTAATAATCACAGTTTTAAGAGTTCATTGTTTTCATGTGTAATTAATCATCTGCAATGTTACAGCATTTAATTATGTTAATAATATAATGAAATAATTGGAAATTTATATATGTTTGTTTTTCTGTAGTGGTTGACGAGGAATTTTGTATCTTACAGTAGCAATTAGCAGCTATTTGCTTACTGGAGGCTTTACAGCAGCGTTTCAAAAACTGAAGTTAAAGATTCCATATATGAAAATAAAAACTGCTTAACTTCCAAGAGGAAGAAGTTGCAGCAATATTATCTTAAATAATATGTCACTGTTATGAAATTTCCTAACAGTTTAAAGCTACCGTATTTACTCGAATCTAAGCCGCACTTTTTTTCCGCTTTTTGTAATCCAAAAAACCGCCTGCGGCTTAGAATCGAGTGCAAAGTAAGCGGAAGTTCTGAAAAATGTTGGTAGGTGCCGCTACAATTAGCTTCTGCCGTCGAATATATGTAGCGCTACATAGGCATGCTTTGCAGGCACAAAGATAAATACTGGCGCCAAAACCTCTGCGTCAGTAAATAAATTTAAAAAAAAAGTGGAAGACGAGCTTTTTTTCCTCCACCCCGATTTCAACCACTGCATTTTCATACATTATCCATCGAAGTAAATACAAATTCCATATTGTTCATCTTCGAATGTTGCAGCGTTTCACTGTACTAGGAAAATGCGACTGGCAAGACTGTTAAGGATGTTTATCAATATGGCCAACTCTACGTTCTGAATTTTTTCCTACCTCTGAGAAGAGATGGTTGCTAAGATCAAAGAAAATTAAGCAATCACTTCAAACCAGACGAAGTACGTGGAAAAGGAAGGGTACCCGTATAAATACGGATGGAGTGCCTGACACATAGCAATGGTTACCTGGTAACTGCTAAGCTTACGACTCGTACCGAACTACTGTAGCTGTATCGTCATTCATTCGACCTAAATTGTGTCTCATATTACAATGGACCAACTTTGTTTTGATTTGGAGGTGCGGCCAAAAACTTTTCTCTCCCCTTGAATTTCGAGTCTCAAATTTCAGGTGCGGCTTAGATTCGGGAAATTTTTTTTTCCTTGATTTCGAGTCTCATTTTTCAGGTGCGGCTTAGAATCGAGTGTGGCTTAGATTCGAGTAAATACGGTATATGCTAGACTGGGACTCACTCATGAGACTTGGCTTTAGTGAGCATTGCTTTCCCGTAAGGAAGCTTTAAACAATGTATGCTCCACTGTAGCTTGGAAAAACTCTTTTTGAATTGACCACTTGGCTATGACTGTCATTCTCCACTTCAGCCTGTACTCCAGATGGGGTCATTCAGAAAGGTATGCCAGACACCTACTTTGAGAATTTAGGAAGTAGGAAAGGAGTACTGGCAGATGAGAGCTCTCAGTTCAGCCATGAGTCATAACTCAGTCACAAAAAACATTGCATGAGAATAAGACAGAAGTCTAAGTTTGAGACCTGGTCCAATATTGCACATGTTTCTCATGTGTATGTTACAGTGGTAGGACTATTGTCCCCAAGACCATTAGCGGTGACTAGGATCCAATGAATAGTACAGTTTCTGACAGGCGAAGAAAATGCTATCACATGTCCAGAGGAATGTTTTGTTCAGGATGTGATGAGTAGCAATTTGTCCTCATAGATATTTATACTCAATCATGTGTTTTTAATTCCTTTATGAAAAGAGTAATTTATGTATTCTTTTGTAATTTGTTAGCCTCATTGTTGAGGAAGCAGTTATTCTTTACATAATTTATGGCAATTGTTTTTATTATATATTGTGATATATATATTTTTTTATTATTCATGTATTTTACAACATAGGAATTACATTCCAGGCTGATTCTACTTAATAAAAAGTACAAATCAGCTGTGTTAGTGCGTCAAGTCTTTGGATTCCTATCTCAGAAGATAGTATTGCATAAGAGATTATTCAGTCGATGATGTATCGTACAAACCTGAATAAAATGTGCAATCTGTAATCCATGTGTGTTACTCACTTCTTTACTAGAAAAATTGTTCTGCACTTGTTGAATATTTTATACTAATGTCTTCTTTAATTATATTTTAAGTTGCTATCATTCATTTCACACATGGTAACTGCAACACAAAACTCTTTCTCACTAGACCTTTTAGATATGGAGCAGTATGATGCTATGACGTAACACTGCTAGTTTTAAATATTAAATCTGTTGCTTTTACTGCTTTGGCCCAACATTTATTATGAAGATTATGCAGGGTGTAAAAATTTTAGTGTTTATGGGAGATTAAAAAAATGCTTTCTTGTGATAAAGATTCATGCCTATGAGAAAAGATCTATGCATGAAGCATACTACTACTACTACTACTACTACTACTACTACTACCACCACCACCACCACCACCACCACCACCACCACTACCACTGTCATACCATAGCGAAAGATCTGTCAGAGAACCTGAGAAAATTCTGTCCTATGTCAAGTCACTGAGTGGGTCTAAGGCTTCCATCCAGTCATTTGTTAACCAGTCTGCTGTGGATGTTGAAAATAGCAAAATGAAAGCCAAAGTTTCAAATTTCACATTCAAGAATCGTTCAAGTAGGAGAATAGTACAAACATAACATCATTTGACCAGCAAACAGAATCCTGTATGGATGACATGGTAATAAGCATCCCTGGCTTAGAAAAACAACTGAAGGAGTTGAAAACAAATGTCACCAGATCTGGATGAAATCCTAATTCAGTTTTTCAAAGAGTACTGTATGGCACTGGCCCCTTACTTAGCTTGCATTTACCATGAATCTCTCTCGCCTGGTGCAGAGTTCCATGCGAGTGGAAAAAAGTGCAGGTGACTCCTGTGTATAAGAAGGGCAAAAGAATGGACCTCTGAAATTACAGACCAATATCCCAAACATCGGTTTGCTGCAGAATCCTCAATTCACATACAATAAATTTTTTTGTGGCCGAGAAGCTTATGTCCACGAATCAGTGTGGTTTTAGAAAGCATCGCTTGTGCTAAACTCGGATTGCCCTTTTCTAACATGAGATACTGCAAACAATGGATGAAGTTCAACAGGCGGTTTCCATACTTCTAGATTTCCAGACATTGATTGACACGGTGCCCCATTGCAGGCTGTTAAAGAAGCTACGAGCTGGAATAGGTTCATAGATATGTGAGTGGCTCGGAAACGTCTTAAGTAATAGAACCCAGTATGTTGTTCTCAATAGCAAGTGTTCATCAGATCCAAGGGTATCATCAGGAGTGCCCCGGGGAATTGTGATAGGACAGCTGTTATTCTGTATATACATAAATGATTTGACAGACAGGGTGGGCAGCAGTCTACTGCTGATGCTGTGGTGTATGGTAAGGTGTCAAAGTTGAGTGACTGTAGGAGGATACAATATGATTTTGATAAAATTTCTAGCTGGTGTGATGAATGGCAGCTAGTTTTAAATGTAGAAAAATGTAAGTTAATGTGAATGAGTAGGTAAGACAATCCTGTAATATTTGGATATAACATTAGTAGTTTCCTGGTTGATACAGTCACATTATTTAAATATCTGGGCATAATGTTGCAAAGTGATGTGAAATGAAAAGAGCATGAGAGGATTGTGATAGGAAAGCCAAATGGAAGACTTCGGTATACTGGGAAAATTCTAAGTAAGTGTGGTTCATCTATAAAGGAGACCACATAGGACGCTAGTGCGACCTATTGTTAAATACCATTTGAGTGTTTAGGATCCCTACTGGGTCAGATTAAAGCAATTCAGAGATGGGCTGCTAGATTTGTTACTGGCAGGTTTGATCAACATGCAAGTGTTACAGAGGTACTTCAGGAACTCGAATGGGAATCCCTGGAGTGAAGGTGACATTCTTTCCGTGGCACACTATTGAGAAAATTTAGAGGACCGGCATTTGAAGCTGACTGCAGAATAATTCTGTTACCTCCAATATACATTGCACAAAAGGACCACGAAGATAAGATATGAGAAATTAGGGCTCATATGGAGGCGTACAGACAGTAATTTTTTTCCTCGTTCTACTTGTGAGTCGAACAGGAAAAGAAATGACTTAAGATGTACAGGATACCCTTCATGGCGTGATTTTAGGTTTAAACCACAATGTGATGAATATTGTTTTAAACATGTTGCTGAAAATATTGTCCATCTTGCATCTGTGTGCAGTTGACTGTCTGACACTCAAAACAATCAAGTGTTTCACAATGAATGGCTCTCTCTTCAGCCCAATGGGCAACAAACCATTATATCAGTGCGTTAAAACAATCATTAGCCTGCAGGTGCCAGTTTTACATTAATGTATGTAAATGGATTACATTTTCAGGAACCTCTCTATAACCATATTCAACACACTGCAGTTTGAACACTGTTTCTGAATATCACTAGCGTCAAAACCTTCATGGACCCCTAGTGGGGAAATGCGGTGTGCCTGTGCTTTTTTTGTCATGAAAAGGTTTTCTTTTTATCTCCTCTGAATGCTCTACAGTTTTGTATATGTAGGTTTTTTTATTTTCTTTTACATAATACTTCTGTATTATGTATGTTCAAATATTTCAGTTGGGGAACTGAGCCAAACCTTAAATGAAGTGTAAGTAGTTATCATTGGTGTGTTGAGACACATTAGACTCCTATAGTTACCAACATTCACTTCAGTTTCCAATAAGGTGTTATCTGGAAATGTCGAGGTTCAGGCTCTGGGTAAAACTTTCTTGTATGAACATGAATTATTGAAGTGTTGAGCAAACTTACTGTCTCAGTTAGGGGTTTACGAGATGGAGTTTCATATGTAAATTGAAGGTGGAGAGGGGAAGAAAGGAAAAGAAAGGGAGGGTATTACTGCTGTCACTTGCATCGAGACATTATGTGGAATCAGTTGCGACAAGTGAAAATGTGTGCTGGACTGGGATTGGAACCCAGTATTTCCTCCTTACTAGACAGGTGCGTTAACCACTGCGTCATCCGGGACACAGCATTACTGCAACTACGCGGACTATGTCAGCACAACATGGCAGATTCACATTCCCATTTATTGCCACCCATCCACGGTCCCTGTCCATTTCCTCAATGTTCGCTCTCTCAGACTCCCACAGGTGGTTGGATGCTTTGTGCATCCGCACTAAAGGAGGTGGATCCATTGCCCAGCTAGGCCAATCAAATTACCTGAATGCTTGGTGTCTGTTCTTTTGGACATGTCCTAAATAACAGACACCACCCATTCGTATAATGGAGTTTCATGTCTAAGGCAACAGAGAAGGATGCCTTGGTTTATTTAATCCAGTCTTACCATCTTTACCCAGGCAGATGACTGCAAAATGTATTTATTATTGAGCATTAGAAAACTTGTATTAAATACTTATTATCTTTCTTGTACCTTTGTCCCACATTGGTGCAGGGTGAGCACAGTTATTAATGGATTTAGCACAGTTCATTTAAGGGGTGTCCACATGCCCCTCTGGTTGCCACCCCATTACCCCAAGGATGGAATGTGTGTGCCCCAGATGTCTGCGTGTATTATCATTCGTGTGAGAGTGACCAAAAGTTTTCTAAATGTTTGTGAATCATCAAACTGAGGTGGGAATTGGATACCAGCTTGGTATTTACCTTGGGGGATATGGGAAACTGCCAAAAAATACCACCAACCATTGTTGTAATCTTCCACATGGATTTGATCTGGGGCTGGAGCCCCCCTCAGTCCTAGAAGCAGTGCTTTAACACAGTGGCTGTCTGAGTGGGTGGAAACTTATTCATGTCAATAAGTCTTTAGTATTACCTTCGTGGTGAAGTGTCTGTTCGATTAAAGATCTTCATCTACACTCTACAAGCTCCCATATGGTGTGTGGTGGAGGTTACTTTGTACATGCCACCTCCCACCACCACAATGCTATTTGGAACATTCACTCTCCTGTAGTGTCTGCCACTGGGGTTGGATGAAAATGTCTGATTATGCCTTCACAGTTGCTGAACAAACCTGTGATGAAACACACTGTTCCTCTTTGGATCTTCTCTCTCCTCTATCAGTCCTACCTAGTGAGGGTCCCAGAGTGAGGACAGTACTGAAGTATTGGTCAAACAAAGTTCTTATAGATCACATGTGTGGGTAGACACTATGTGGGGATTCTTCCAGTGAATCTGTGTAACATACAACTTTTCTGTGATTTATTTTATGCTCTGTACATATAACAACATATATAATGTGCAGAATCGCTGTTTTATTGGGTTTGAAAGGTGGACTGTCATGTTATTAAGCAGATGATCATAATGTTTTGGTTCGTCAGTGTGTTCCATGTAAGAGTTTGTAACGTGTTACTGTGCATCATAATGATAAGTTATAGAAACTCAATTAAAATACTTAAATGATGAAACCTTTGTAATCTTTTTTCAGTACGGTGCATGCGTCATTAAACATCAATGCGACACTTTGTTCGAATCATTTTCCCTCTGCTAGTGATAGTTTTTCTTGTTATATCTGTAGCAAAATCAAAACACATAATTTGTCACTATCTTTAGAGCAGTCATTGAGGGAGAGAATATGAACTACAGAAAAAAAACAAGATTAGAAACAGGACAAAATGATTAAGCAGCTTGTAGCTAACTTTAAAAATAATATAGAAGTTAATATTGTGTAAAAAAAAATTGTTCCATGAGGATTCACATTTTTATGTCTGGTAATATTATGACCCAGGAAACAGAATTGTGTACTAACTAAGAAAGCAGGTTCACCAGAAGAACTAACTCTGTACTCTGAAAGCATGTTCATTGAGCACACATGAAGTACATGCAGACCTCAATTAGGTGCCTCAGAAGAGAGTGCTTTTATTTATACTTACATAGAATATTCTAGTAAATTACAGTATCTGATGAAGCCAGTCCCAGAACATTCCAGAAATTATAAATCTTAAATAATCAAAAAAACTGCAGCTGGTGGCAATCACATCGATGACCCCCTTCTCCTTAACCAGTGCCTCTAGCTGCTAGACCCCAGCAAACAATCCACAGCATGTGGCATTTCTCCTCCTCCTCCTCCTCCTCCTCCTCCTCCTCCTCACAAAATGGCAATTTGGTAGGATCTGGCTCTAGTCAGAGGTCCTTTGTATGGTATTGGTGGTGGATCCTCACATTTTAATAGTGTTCTCACACGCTCATGGTCACTGCGACATTCAGATGGAGCTACGTCCATTGAGGCATTGCAATTGTATTAGGTCTTCACATTCCTCGCATTAAGAGCCTCAATTGTTTATCAACACCACATGATTATGATATAGGTCTTCGTGTGAAAGATGTGGATGGTACCTGTGTACTTTTGTCTCCTCAATGTGCGATATCCTCAACTGTATAGATTGCACAAGGTAGTGCAGTAGCAAGGCACCTGACTCGTATTTAAGAGGTGGTTAAGGTTCCTATTTTGTCATCCAGTTTTAGGTTTTTTGTGAGTTCCCTAAATAGCTTAAGGTGAATTTGGGATGGTTCCTTTGAAAGGTCGCAACTGATTTCCTTATCCAGTCCAAGGATGTGCTGCATCTTTAATGACATCATTGACAATGGAATGCTAAACTCTAACCTTCCTGCCTTTTTGACTTCATAAGTAACATCTACAAATGAAGTAAGGTTAGGTACAGGCAAAAGTAGCACCTTAATAATTTCTATTGTAGCTCAATCTCAGCTGCAGATGTAAAAATCCGTATTAGGTCACTTGAGGTCTTGCTTTCAAGTAAGGTAAGTAGCAAGGAGAATATAGGGATGCCGGCCGGTGTGGCCGTGCGGTTCTAGGCGCTTCAGTCTGGCACCGCGTGACCGCTATGGTTGCAGGTTCGAATCCTGCCTCGGGCATGGATGTGTGTGATGTCCTTAGGTTAGTTAGGTTTAATTAGTTCTGAGTTCTAGGTGACTGATGACCTCAGAAGCTAAGTCGCATAGTGCTCAGAGCCATTTTAGAATATAGGGATGACTGAGTAGTAGCAATTGTGAGGGAGTCTGTTGGAAGTGGAGAATATGTGTAGGGGAAAAAGTAAACATTGCAGTTTGAAAGATGTATGCAACATTTCAGAGAAACTTCGTCTACAGAGCTGTTTGTATTTATAATCTAATACTAGATAACGAGCATTTGTTATTTGTGAAATAGATGCATTTTGGCAAGACTGATAGGTACACAGGCAACTTTGATATTTTATTAGAGTAACAACTGTACCGTTTAGTTATAAAACCTAACCAACCTTCACAAGAGAAAGATGATTGCTGTTCAAAGAAGGAACAGCAAGTGAGGAAGGTGGAGGAATTGGAGGAAAATTAATACACAGCTATAATAACCGAAAATATTATGTGCAATTTAATTGCAGCTTTAAATTATAAATAACCCAGTATATATAATGCATAACATTTATTTTGTCATATGGCATTATTGGCTGGGAGTCCTTCCAATGATTTGTGTGCCCCTAGCCTATCCCAGTAATCCTACAAGGGAAAGGGGACCTACAGATTAATGTGGCATCCAAAGCACATGTTGTTCCTAGCATATCTTCACATTATTAAAAGGTGAAGGTGAAATCAGACCACATATACCGACAATGCTAAGTTCTGTCTATATTTAACCCATTATTTGTGAAATGATCGAAGATGTCACCACCCAATTTTTACGAATTTATCATCTGGATGTACATAGTTCACTGATCAAGAATGAAGAAGATACACCTAGTGGAAATTGAGATACAATTTTTTTGTATACATGCCTGTTTTTTGAAAAAAGAATTGTGTTCTATACAAGACAGCTTAAAAAATTATATCACTTCCAAATTGCTAATTGCAGAGTCACATAATCACCTTTATACAAATAATTTTTACAGCTTCTATGTTTATGTGTATAATGGTTGCTGAGAAAATAGGGCTTTTGTCAGAAAATTTACAATTTTGAAAAAATTCAAGCTAGAGCAGTAATGCTATGGAAGCATAGGTTTCTTCCTGAAAAACTGGTTAAATGCTGCCTGCTTCATAGGCTGATCCTTTCACTTCACCTAACATCTTCTTTTCTTTCTTGCCTCTGCAGTCAATTGCTGAGTAGAAATTTCATCCTTCCGCGCTCTTAATTGGTCCATGGTTTCCAGTGTTCTGGCCATATTCTGTCGTATATTTATTCCCAGCTGATCCAGGACTTTTATTCTTCCAGAATTCCCATCACTGAAGGAGACTACTGCATCACACATACTTAGGAAGTTTTTGTTTCTACAAAGACAATTTTGGGAATTCAAATCTACAGAATTGTTAAATGCCTCATTAACATTTTGTCCCTTTCCATGGAGGCATTTCATTAGCAAGCCTGTATTTTATAATTCTCTGAACATAGACTTAATGGCCTCCAAAAGTGCTTCAGGTGCAGAATGTTTGCTTGACTGCATCTAGTTCACCAGCTTTTGTATATTTGCAACATGTAGGTGGCACAAGTTATGTATAGGGTTAGTATCTGTGTACTGCCTTTGAAGGAATGTTGCCCACACTGCTCTTATCATACATTCCAAATCATGTGTGTTTCCTGTAATGGCTTTGCCACAATATTCCTGAAACTCGTCAATAACTTTATCGGCAACCCTTCTAGCATATTTCATACTTTTACCATCTGATAATTTAGTGTCGCCAGTTTCCTGTTCAGGTGGCTAATGTGGGCTCCTACCCTTTCCTTTATATGACCTATACATTCAAGTTTTATAATAGGTTCATCATAGGGTTTCCTATTTAAAACAGTGTTGATGGATTTACAGTCTTCATCTCCCAAATATTTCATGTATCAAACTCCTCGCTCAGATTATGAGTGATGATAAATAGCCACAGCACCTGCTACCTCCATAATGCCACTTGACCCCTTATAGTTCTTTGTACATAGGGATCTATGGACACACTTTTTGTCTTTGTTATCATCTACTAAGGGGCATCCCTGGCAACATCCAGTACCTTACCAATATCAACACTTTTTGCGGTAGCAAATCCATTTTTGGAAGTGTGACCCCTTTCCTGCCCTGACAGGTCAAATGCTACACTAATGTCTGTTATGCTACCATTCTCATTTATTGCTTTACAGCTGCAGTTTTCACAGATTCTGTTGCAACAGTGTCTATGCATTTGCCAATAATTTCAGTGTAGTTCTCGTATTGTATGGGTGTGTTTGGAAGATCCAGTAGAGCACAAGTAGTCTACCAAAACTACTACCTTTCCCAATACATCTAAGGCCATATAATAGCCTCACACTGGCTTCGTATAATTCATTATCGGAGCATTAAGCAGAAGTTAGAAATGACACCACAGTTTGTCTGTAGAGATTGGCAATGCACCTATGGGACAGTGAATGGAGACTTTGGCTGGTCTTCTGACACTACTTTGTAGAAAAGTATTTGGACTGATTCAGGTTTTCCAATGTTTCCATTATATTCAATACAGGGTATGCATCTGTAACGATTCTTGTATTTAGGTCAGAGTAATCACAACAGAATCTGTATTTTTCATCCCATCTCATAGTTTTTTGGGAACAATGACACTGGGTGCTCCCAGGGACTATCACTCTCTTCAGTAATGATGTCACTGTATTGTTGACTGATGAACTCCTCCATTACCGGTTGCAGATGATAAGGTATTTTGCACAGTTTCTTATAAATTGGAGGTTTGTCGACCACTGAGGTTCTGTGTTGTGTCATGAGTATCACTGGTAAAGGTTCACTAAAAAAGAAAAAATCTGTGTACTGCATCAACAGCTTTTTCTTAGATACCTTACCTTCTCCTTTCAAATGCTGTACTTTTTTGTGCAATGCAGATGCACTGGTGGTTTGCTTGTGGCAAACGTCCCCATTCACCTATCAAAACTGGCCTAATCTGGGATGTCCAAATTGGCAGTCAGTAATCCTTTCAGTAGATCCACTTCACCAACACCAAAATTATGCACACGAACCAGAACCAAGTAGTCTCCATTAACGTCCAGCACATATACCCTCGCCCATGTATCAAACAATGCAATGTATTCAATTCATCCTTACCATTCCAGTGGCTGTATCATACACAAAATATCACTTAGTAGGTCAGTACCTAGTTTTCATCTGGTTTTTGGTACTTTGTCATGCGAACTGAACCGTAGTGATCATGTATACTGTTTTCTCAGTTCTACCTTCGTGACTGGCAAACTTTGTGACAGTGAATCATTTGTAACGGTCTCTTACAGCTGGAACAATGTCCCACTGAGTTTGATAGTATGCTTTCAAAGACAAATATTTGTGTGATGTTTATTGAAGAAATGCAATCCTAGGATTGCACAGTACACCTCACCCACATGGGGTACTACATTCACAAACACTTGAAAATTCCTTGCATCAGTGCAGAAATTGAGCAACATTGATCTAAATGATGCCACAGTTTTTTCACCTACTTCCTGTAACCTATAACCTGGGGACTTCAGTCGCTTCCTAGCCAAGATGTCCAGTCTCATTAATGGCACATGAGCTGGCATATGCACTAAAAACTCAAGGTCTGTTCTGTTTACCATGCCCACTAAGCAACACTCTGCCTCTGCATACATCTTCGCAGCACTGAATTTTACTGGGAATGTTGCCTGTTGGTGTTTCGAATTATGATAATCCACATGCTGTGTCCTACCACTCTAAACTCATATCAGTGTGGCTGATGGCACTGTTTCTCAATTTAGCCCACACATTCACATCTATAACACTTTACCTACGAGGAAAAACAAAAAAAAACTTTGTTTATCCTGCAATCTTCTAGGTGCATAGCAACCTTGATGTCAACAGCCAAATCCCTTATGTTTTCCATCTGTCTCCTCCTTGACAAATCATGTGGAAGCCCCCTCAGAGGAATATCTAGCAGACTGCATTCCACCTCTTGGAGGATAACTTTGCCCACCACTTCTTACTGCATCCACTTATAAGTTTGCTCATTTATTTTTCCAATTCTATCCAAGAACATTTCCACCAGTTCATTCCGTTTATCGGATTCTCCATTTATATGCTCTGTAAAGAATCTGATATTGTTTTGTTTGTAGTAGCATTGATGAGTCCCTTATTGAGTTGGTCAAATGTACAAGGCTTACTCAACCTTTCATGGTACGGTATATATGTCTTCATCTCACTCACACTAAGCGTAATTTGGCCACGTGCTAACATACTTCATCTGACGAACCTTCCAGATTGGTGGCAGTTTTTAAAATTACAATAAATGCTGGCACATCCTCAATTGTTTTACCCGAGAAAGGGGTCACTAGACTAGCTGCAGCCAAATTTAACGAAAGTGTGGGCATACTGGATGAAGCTTTTCATTCTATCTCACCAGTTCATTCACCCTGTATACACGCTCAGTTACCTGCTTCACAAAGGATTCAATTGCTTCATAAGTCATCATCGTTTGTGTCTGTGACTCTGTCTCTTGTGCAAACTGTACCCATCAAAAAATACACTACACTGGAAGTAAAAAAAACAAGCACTCAGGCATAACAACTAGAAGAAATGCTTTCATTCTTTATGGCAAATAGTTAACCACTTCAATTCTGTAAGCTGGTATGCTTCACGCCCACAATGTCCGGAATTAATACATGTTTCTGGCACTGGCTGAGTACAAGGCAACTCGTGGCCTGCCAAATTAGACCGGTGGCATCTCACTGATCATAAACAGAGTTCCCTATAGCTTCCCTGAAACTGATCATTTTGGTTTTACAAATTGCACATGCACATTCCTGTCCACATCCTCTGTACCACTGCTGTACACAAGAATGGAAGAGCCCACAAAAATAGAAAATTCGCTTACCACACTTGTACTGTCAAAACTGAAAACCAGAGATGACAAAGACGTCACAGTTGGAGCACCCTCTCTACGGATCTCAGCAGCTGCCTTTCAGGTGCCAGAATGTTGGTGTCAGACACTTTAGGAACCCAGTGGTGATCCAAGGAGAGGTGGAGGAATTGGCTGTTTGCAGGTCAGCATGAAGCACCACTTCCTTTGCAGGGACATAGGTTAAGAGCGGTGATGGTGACTGGAATCGTTTGCCAGCTGCTATTAAAACATCCCTGAACGTATAAGTCGCAGTCAGATGAAAATGAGACGATGGAGAAAAGTAAGTAAACTTTCTATTATTTCAAAATTAATCGTGATAACTGTTAATATAGTATTCCACTCTGAGACAAAACAGTCGTGTTCTCATGAGAAAATGTTTGAGATTGCCTACGGAACCATTATTGTACCCAGGTGTGCACCTCTTCATCCAAAGTAAATCGAAGCCCACAAATGTCTTCCTTCAGGGCTCCAAATTGCATGGTGAGCGATCGGGATGCTATGGATGATGTGTAAGGGCTTCCCAGCAAAACTGCGACGTAGTCGAAACAACCACGGCAACATAGGGCGCGCATTATCCTGCAACAGATAATTCCGTCCATCAATTGGATTTAAAGGTGTGCTTCAACTAATTTTCGCTGGGAAGCTCTTACACATTCATACAATCCCGATCTCTCCCCAGGCGATTTCCATATTTTTGGAGGCATGAAGAAATACATCTGTGGCTGTCAATTTGGTTCAGATGAAGAGGTGAACATCTGGGTACAATCCTGGTTCCAACAGCACCCACAAACATTTTTCCATGAAAGCATTGACCATCTTCTCTCACAGTTGGATAATTGTATTAACAGGTTACTTTAGGAATAATTAACAGTTTAATTACTTTTCCATCTGCCTCGTTTTCATTTCGCTGCCCCTTATAATGGACCATTATTCATGTTAGGTACAGAGGTAAGATCGCCGCTGAAGGAAACGCTGTTGCCCCTAGATGATGCAGTTGGCCACAAAAGCACAGCATGCTCATGTTAGCCAGGGTTCCAGGGAAGTGGCACGGTAGGCAGAGTCGGCCACTGATGTCAGTAAATCTGCAAAAAGCTGTCGGAGGCCTTATGCCCAGGCTGCCACAGAATACAAAGCCAGGAAGGATGGTATCTAAACTGTAAATTGCAGTATGATTGATACTGAAAGCATGTTCCCACACTGAACGGTGATCAGCACAATGTGGGCCCACATGGGGCCTGTGGACAGCAATGGTGTACCTGGGCAGCTACCAGCCCAAAGTCGAACATGGGAGGTGGTCGTTCACAGATAGAAGCGTGTGATCCAGTGGTGCAAAGTCGCCGAGAGATCTGCATACAACCATCTATTCAGGCGAATGGCGGGAGCTTTTGGAGTCAAAGTCGAGAATAGATAGCTGGCTGCATCATCTTGTACTGCGTGTGGTCTCTGCCTCTCGAAGTTACATTGTTCAGCATCATGTACACACCTAGATACTGATGGCGAACATCTGAGCACAACTGAGAGAGACGGTCTGAATTGAGTTGTATTTATGTGAGCCAGGCTGACTAGTGCTTTCCTCTCAGCTGTGCTTTAGCCTGGAAATTATGACGAGTTGGCATGCTTGACTACCACTGTTAGGCAATAGGGACTTCATATGGCGTAGTTTTCTCGTACAGCCAGATTTTATGGACGACCACATCTGCTGTAAGATGCCCTAACTTCACTCTTCAGGTACTTTGGATGGCATATTTCGCAGCTTAGGTGTACTTAACGAGTGCCGTACACTGCAAATGTATCTTCTTAGATTACAGTGCCTTGTCATCAAGATGAGGGCACCACTCTCACTATCATGTGTTTTTGCTGCATTGACGATAGACAGCCATTACTCCCGACTAGGTTATGGCACGACAGTACCTTAAAGAGGGTGCTGAAGTGGACTCCAATGTCGTTGCATGTTGCCTCTGAGTTGATCTGTAACTGAACTGTCATGAGAGTGTTGTTCTGTTTCTTTCTTTCACAGGTGAAATATGGTGCCCTGTATTTGACTGTCTCTCTAGTTAAAAAGTGTTTGTTACTGGTGTATTCACAAAGTAATAAAAGTAGGTCAGTAATATCTTATCCAGTGACCCAAGGTCACAAAAAGCAGGCCCTTCAATTAGAATGACATTGACACATATTCGTGTGGCAATTTTCAGTGCAGTACAAGTCTTCCCCAACTTTAATGCTCAGGGTAATGTAACAGTCTCTACATCATTAAACCTAATTATTTATCGTAATATGTAGCTGGATTTTGTCTTGCATTTTGGTTTTTTCCACCTACTATGCGGCAGTAGCACATCACCAAAACTACAAACTGTACTGGTACTTAAATGTCAGTAACGAATCTCTGGCAGTAATGGAGCGTTTGTATACTTTCCATATTAAGATGGAGTAGTATTAAATAAATACAGACTCGCCTTTACATTGACACACTAGTAGTCAAATAGAATTGGATTTGGAAAGGTTAATAAATAAAAGTGAATGCGAAATTAACTTATCGTCCATGTGACTTGAATCCAGCCTTTTTTTCCCAGAATTTTTGGTTTGAATAGAATCTCACAGGAGTGAAGGTGGATCACACAGGAAGGAAAAAAATCAAGTTTGAGATTTAAATGCTGATGTAACTTTTCTGGATGCAGAACTTTTTATTCTTTAAACCTAAGTGCAAAACCAAAATAGCAAAACAAACATTTCTATAAATTCTCAGCTGCATCAAAGAGTGAGATGTTACGTAAGTAAAATTAATTTACAATATACACTCCTGGAAATGGAAAAAAGAACACATTGACACCGGTGTGTCAGACCCACCATACTTGCTCCGGACACTGCGAGAGGGCTGTACAAGCAATGATCACACGCACGGCACAGCGGACACACCAGGAACCGCGGTGTTGGCTGTCGAATGGCGCTAGCTGCGCAGCATTTGTGCACCGCCGCCGTCAGTGTTAGCCAGTCTGCCGTGGCATACGGAGCTCCATCGCAGTCTTTAACACTGGTAGCATGCCGCGACAGCGTGGACGTGAACCGTATGTGCAGTTGACGGACTTTGAGCGAGGGCGTATAGTGGGCATGCGGGAGGCCGGGTGGACGTACCGCCGAATTGCTCAACAAGTGGGGCGTGAGGTCTCCACAGTACATCGATGTTGTCGCCAGTGGTCGGCGGAAGGTGCACGTGCCCGTCGACCTGGGACCGGACCGCAGCGACGCACGGATGCACGCCAAGACCGTAGGATCCTACGCAGTGCCGTAGGGGACCGCACCGCCACTTCCCAGCAAATTAGGGACACTGTTGCTCCTGGGGTATCGGCGAGGACCATTCGCAACCGTCTCCATGAAGCTGGGCTACGGTCCCGCACACTGTTAGGCCGTCTTCCGCTCACGCCCCAACATCGTGCAGCCCGCCACCAGTGGTGTCGCGACAGGCGTGAATGGAGGGGCGAATGGAGACGTGTCGTCTTCAGCAATGAGAGTCGCTTCTGCCTTGGTGCCAATGATGGTCGTATGCGTGTTTGGCGCCGTGCAGGTGAGCGCCACAATCAGGACTGCTTACGACCGAGGCACACAGGGCCAACACCCGGCATCATGGTGTGGGGAGCGATCTCCTACACTGGCCGTACACCACTGGTGATCGTCGAGGGGACACTGAATAGTGCACGGTACATCCAAACCGTCATCGAACCCATCGTTCTACCATTCCTAGACCGGCAAGGGAACTAGCTGTTCCAACAGGACAATGCACGTCCGCATGTATCCCGTGCCACCCAACGTGCTCTAGAAGGTGTAATTCAACTACCCTGGCCAGCAAGATCTCCGGATCTGTCCCCCATTGAGCATGTTTGGGACTGGATGAAGCGTCGTCTCACGCGGTCTGCACGTCCAGCACGAACGCTGGTCCAACTGAGGCGCCAGGTGGAAATGGCATGGCAAGCCGTTCCACAGGACTACATCCAGCATCTCTACGATCGTCTCCATGGGAGAATAGCAGCCTGCATTGCTGCGAAAGGTGGATATATACTGTACTAGTGCCGACATTGTGCATGCTCTGTTGCCTGTGTCTATGTGCCTGTGGTTCTGTCAGTGTGATCATGTGATGTATCTGACCCCAGGAATGTGTCAATAAAGTTTCCCCTTCCTGGGACAATGAATTCACGGTGTTCTTATTTCAATTTCCAGGAGTGTATCTCAGGACACTAACAGTAATTATTGTTATGAGAGTGGAGATCATTTTTGCTGAGCAGATTTTGTAAACATTTACAGGCACAGGTGGTTAAATCCTGTGGTTATTGTGAAGGATATCAGCCTCCCCCCCCCTCCCCCCCCCCCAGTTGTAGTAATATTGTTGACAGTGTTTTCACTTCAGTGTTACATGCAAAATTCAAATGCATTTTATTAATAAGTAAAAAGTAACAAATGTATCAAAAATTAGTTTTGAACATACATCTCATTTCACTATTTAAAAGGCATGAGTGTAGCCAAGATGCGCCCACGGGCGATTACCCCCTACCTAGTTTGGGAAAAGAGGTACCACAGTTATCACATAGCAAGTTTTCTTTGAATTTATGTTACTAGTAACATTTTTGGGCTACGCTCATGCAATGTGTTTTTCATCCGCCACAATTTATTCCCCAGTCGATGTAAAGAACTGGTATTTTGTAAGTTCAATAAATTTAATTTGCTTGAAAATGGCTGTACATGATAATTTCAGGTGAGTGAATACATGTAAATAGTAATTAATAGAAATCGATTTTAGTAGACGTTAGACCAAGTCGTTACTTCACAGTGTAAAATGGTACTCTTCATTTTTCAGTGAGATTTCTCGAATAAATTCTTTTCAATGCCACAAAACATGTAGGTGTCCAGGCACACACTTTACCACTTTACTACAAGGCTCACCCACGTAGCATAGATGGAAAAATACTGTTACGAAAAACGTGTATCTCGAAAAACAAGCAAGAGTACTGTTTTCATCACTATATTTTCCCGTATCCGAAGTTCACTGCCAAGTTCCTTGGAGCGCTGCTGTCGTTCTCTGTTTATGCATCGTAATATACGAGGCACTCACTCCGTCTCCAGCCCACGAGTGGCCTACCGGGACCATCCGACCGTCGTGTCATCCTCAGTGGAGGATGCGGATAGGAGGCGCGTGGGGTCAGCACATCACTCTACGAAGTCTACTCATAGATTTGTTTCAACTTCGGGGACAAGTCGAAGTCTGGTGGACTCATGTCCGGGGTGTAGGGAAGATGCGGCAACACTTCCCATCCGAATTCAGGCAGTTTTTGGCATATAACATTGCCGATATGGGGGCGAGCATTGTCGTGGAGAATGAGTGGCCCAGCCTCGAGCAACTAAGGTCGGTTTTGTGCGTTTTTCTGCGCAGGTTTTTCATGAAGTTGCGATAATACACAGCAGTGACACTTGTTCCACATTGGACTGTATCTATCATGATGATTAATTGGCGATCATAAGCAAAAATCATCATTTTCCTGAGCTTTGATTCAGTTTTTTTTTTACGTGGAGAATCTGAAGCTCTCCAATCATTGGATTGTGATTTCAATTTCGGTTCAATAGTGTAGAATGCAATTTCGTATTCGCTGTTCAAACTCAGTGCCGTCACTGTAATGAAAAACTATATTTTATTGTGCTCATGTACCGTACACAGTGTCGGTCATCTAATTCCTATGTTCAGCGTTGGTTCAGGTCAGTGTTTACATACTTTGTCTGATCTCAATAAAATTCTCAAACGATCTGATTAGATAATTCAAACCCATAAACCATTCATTGTTTATATATATATATAATTTAAATTTACCTCCCACATAACTCTTGGCCATTCAATAGAACGTTAGATTATTATTTACAATATGTAATTTAACTTCTTCTTTTCGACCTTCGAAGAGATTTCATCGTTTTACTAAAGGCATATTTTTTTGTGTCCATGTACTCCACATGACGTCTGTTACTTAACATCCTTACTACTTTAGCATCTTTGAAACTAATGTTTTTGTTACCTACGCGTTTTGTGAATGTTGAGCCAGTGTTCTGCATAAAAGGTAAGATGGTGTGCTTTCAACCAGTTTTCTGAAAATTTAACGGCACCCACACAGTGCACGTGCCAAAATGTGGAAATTTTAACGTGTATAATACAATTACAAAACGAATTGCTGGCATAGCGATAGGCACCACGTGAGTTTTCGCCACATTTCTTGTTTTATTGATTAAAATCATTCCATGTATGTTTCCACGAAACACAAAAGAGAGAAAACGAAGCTCAAGCAGGAAAGAAATAAAGTCTGAAAGGATCATCCGAAACTGGTAACACTTTGATTTAAAGAAACGTTTTCAAACTATACTTGTGACTGGTTGCTGTTTTAAATTATAAATCTTATAAACACAATTTAATATCAGTGTTCTACATTTTCCAACGTTTCCAAGATAACCCACGATCGTGCTTACGTAACCCTAGTAGTGTTAATATTTTCAATTCAAAACTACTAACGGCTAATTTTTTCCCCGACAAAATAGGCAACGCAGTGGGACGCCCTTGGTAGAGCAAGGCCCGTAGCATGTGTCAGGCTTGTTTCAGTGTATTTCATTCATGGCGTTAACAATTAAACTCTTTCTCCTGCCTATTTACGGTCGCAAAAGTTTTCAGATCGCTGATCTATATTACGGTGTTTGCCTCATGATTACTAAGATGAAGTTAAACGTAATTCTGTCCTCTCCGCGTCCTCTCTCGCCTTGTCGCTTTCCTGAGCTCAAAAACAGGCGACTGGCGAGGGGGACGCAATTACGAGTGGGACGCTAGCGAGGCCAGATTGCTGCTACAGTATGCATGGTCTCGGTGGCGCCGCCTCCAGGAATCCATTCGGTCAGGCCCGTCATCCACTGTTCTTTTGTCGTCCCTAAACAGATAAACAGCCGAATAAATACAAGGATGAGCGCCTCAATTAATCACGAAGTGGGTCCACGGGCCCTCCTTTGCATACGACCGCAGAAACCCCCATGAATACGCATAGCGCCGGGGCGCCATTGTGTCCCCGAGAATGCCCGCTCCTATTGTGCCGCAGAAAATGACCAAATCATTTAGCTGCCCTTTCTGTCCCGCGCGCGCGCGCTCTCTCTCTCGGCCTAGCCTTTCCAATTTAATCAACTGTGTATTCCCATGGCGTCCGCCGCTTCAAATTAAACCGTGTGTGTTAATACAGCGTCCATTCTTTCGAGTCGCGCGCCGGACAGGGCAGCGGATCAGCCATTCCGCTTCGCTCATTAACTGCCCCCGGTGTGCTCCGCTAGCGGAAATCTCTTGCAGTGGCGCAGAAACCTAAAAACGTGCACTAAATCGCGTACAGCTTTAAAGCCACCTTCGCACGGCACGTGATATTCAACGTACAACGCTCAGAAACGAACAGGCTTGTTCATACGGTACGTGTACCGCGACGAAATCATAGGCGGCCGCAGCTCACTCTAGTGGCAGTTGGCTGCTACAGCTGACGTGTGCGAATTAGGTATACAGGGTGATTCTTATTAACAGTGAAAAACACTTGGAGCAGCAAAGATCGGGAAATACCCCAAAACTGGATGACAAATGTTGAACATATGACGTCACCTCGTTCCAGTAAGATGGACGTAGAGGAATTATGGGCAAAGCTGAAGCAGATTGTAAATCGTGGTCTGGAGAATTATGTGCCTAGTAACTGAATTAAGGACGGAACATACCCTCCATGGCTTAATAACGAGATTCGAAAAATGCTGAGGAAGCACAGGCTGTTGCACTCTCAGTTCAATAGAGAACGCGCAAATGACGACAAGCAAAGGTTAGTAGAGATCAGTGCGTCTGTGAAAAGATATATGTGCGAAGCATACCACAACTATCTCCGTCATACCTTAGCGAAAGATGGGGCGGAGAACCCGAGAAAATTATGGTCGTATGTAAAATTGCTAAGTGGGTCTAAGGCTTCCATCCATTCACTTCCTGACCAGTCTGGTGAGGCAGTTGAAGATAGGAAAATGAAAGCCATAGTTCTAAGTTTCACATTTAACAAATCGTTCACGCAAGAGCATTGTATAAACATACCGTCGTCCTATGGGCGACTCAGTAATAAGCATCCCTGTCGTGGGGAAACAACTGAAAGGATTGAAAACAAATAAATCACCAGGTCTGGACGGAATCCCAATCCAGTTATTAAAAGAGTACTCTACAATATTGGCTCGCTACATAACTTGCATTTATCGCGAATAACTCGCCCAGCGGAAAGTCCATGCGACTGGAAAAAAGTGCATGTGATTCCTGTATATAAGAATGGCAAAAAACGGACCCGCCAAATTACCCACCAATATCCGTAACACTGGTTTGCTGCAGAATCCTTGAGTACATTCTCAGTTCGAATGTAGTAAGTTTTCTTGAGACTGAAAGTCTTGTGTTCACGAATCAGCGTGATTTTGGAAAGCATCACTCGTGCAAAACTCAGCTTACCCTTTTCTCGCGCGATATACCACGAACTATGGATAAAGGGCAACAGGCACTTTCCATACTTCTAGATTTCCGGACATCGATTGACACGGTGCCCCGTTGCACGCTGTTTAAGAAGGTACGAGCATATGGAATAGGTTCACAGGTATGTGAGTGGCTTGAAGACTTCTTAAGTAATAGGACCTAGTATGCTGTCCTCGACAGCATCGGAGACAGTGGTATCGTCAGGAGTGCCCCAGGAAAGTGTTATAGGGCCGTTATTACTCTCTGTATTCGTAGGTGATTCGGCGGACAGGATAAGCAGCAAATTGCTGTTGTTTGCTGGTAATGATGTGATGTACTCTAAGGTATCGAAGCTGAGTGCTGTGGGAGGATACAAAGTGACTTAGACAAAATTTCTAGTTTCTGTGATGAGAATGACAGCTGATTGTAAGTTAATGCGGATGAGTAGGAAAAACAAACTCGTAATGTTCGGATACAGCATTAGTAATGTCTTGCTTGACACAGTCACGTCGTTCAAATATCTGAGCATAACGTTTCAAACCGATATGAAATGGAACGAACATGTGAGGATTGTGGCAGGGAAGGCGAATGGTCAACTTTGGTTTATATCCTGCAGGGGTCTCGGGTACTGTAACTGTTGAAGACCAGAGGTCGTACATCGAGATCGAAACTTCAGGTCGCAAATATGCGACAGAAATCCACAGTGCATTAAGTGAAATTTGTGGTGTGTTTACTGTGGACCATAGTACAGTTTCACGATGGGTTAATCGTTTTTGTGGTGGTCGTAGGAGCATAGACAATAATCCAAGATCCGGAAAGCTAAAAACGTTAACAGATGAACGAAGTGTGGAGCTTGTGGCAGACGCTCTTGAAAAAGATCGCAGTGCGACATGTGAGGAAGTCTCTGAAGCGACGGGAGTTTCCCCAACATCAGTTCAAAAACGTTCAAATGTGTGTGAATCCCTAAGGGACCAAACTGCTGAAGTCATCGGTCCCTAGACTTACACACTACTTAAACTAGCTTATGCTAAGAACAACACACACACCAATGACCGAGGGAGGACTCGAACCTCCGGCGGGAGGGATCGCGCAATCCGTGATTAGAACTACTTAAACCTAACTAACCTAAGGACATCACACACATCCATGCCCGAGGCTGGATTCGAACCTGCGACCGTAGCGGCCGCGCGTTGCCAGACTGAAGCGCCTAGAACCGTTCGGCCACCACAGCCGGCCCACGCGGACCAACATCAGTACTCCGTATCCTGGCAAATGATTAGAAGAAGAGAAAAATTCTGCGAGATGGGTCCCACGCTGTTTGACCATTGAAGAGAAGCAGAAACGCCGGGACATTGCAACCTTGCTCAAACCACGATTCCACCGTGAAGGTCAAGGACTCTGGTATCGAATTGTCGCTATTTACAAAAGTTGACTACGGCAAGATTGTGTTCATTTAAAAAATTTGAAAACATTTTGGAAATTATTTAGGAAAATGTTATTGGGTGACTATGTTTGTTCATTAAGAATTAGCTCAAAGAAGGTATTCTTGCGCATATGGATCTCAGGCTCCTTCAGAAGATTTACTGTGGCAGCCTTATCTGTAAGATGTAATACATGGAGTTTCTTTTTTATATTACCAACTGTATGCTTATTTTCTACAATATGGGAGACAAATTAAATTGTGTGTATTTTCGAACGTTCGAAGAATACATTCGACATAATTCCGTTTTATTAAAACACTTGTTACGTGATACGAGAGTTTTATTTACATAGTCTTATCCATCGCGGTCTACCGTTATTACGAACTTGGGGGACAATATTGTCAACTGAGATGATTTACTTTAGGCTGTTAACAAACCTCGCCTAAAATTCTTTGTTGATATTCTCTTGCAACAAATGACAAAACAGTCAAAGAATCAGGATACTCTGAAAGTCTGACAACCATTTCTGTGAATTAATTTTAGAGATAACTTGGCTCACTTAATGTGGTTTCTGCGATCCTGTATGATCTTCCTTTCGGGTGCAGTGTCACTTTAAGGTATTTTTGACTGTTACGGGTTTTCTGTAAAGGTTTCATGTATGCTTTAATGTTTAACACATTGAAATATGCCAGTATTCGCGTTCTCCCCTTCTAATGTGGCTGTGTTCGCTTCTCAGCTTTATCACAAAGCACAGTGTAGGTAAGTCTTTCCCAACGAGTGTACTGCGATTGTCTGGTACATAGGTGTGGAGTGTGTCACGAAACTTTGTTCTACCGAGGGGTTTAAGCTTTACAAGTTCAAAATACGGCGCATTTACTTTTTAATGTGAGCCATAATAATTTGCGATGAACTTCGAGGTGGTCTGTCAGTTCTGCTTGCCTGTAACTCGAGCGATGGCGAAAATCAGAAATAATGATTACCAAATAGTTCCCAGTAGCTGAAAACGAGAGTAAGAGCTCCTTAGTCACTTCGTTATTTCCAGTGTATACGCAGCCTAAGTAGGTAGTGATCCAAAAATTTTATTTCAGTTTTATGGTCGAGAGATCGGTTGTCCGTGAACTATGATTTCCCCTATATGATAGATAGTTTTAGTGCCTTGTACACACATTTACTACACATTTAAAAGATATTTAAGAATAGTGGACCCACACGACCTGAAAACGGCTCTGACTAAAATGGTCTGATGGGTATGAAATCAAAGAACATGTAGTGACACAAAGTTGTATCAGTCTAGGCCGTTCGGAAATGCCAAACTTGCAATGTAATGTGTATGTCGTGACATTGGCAATCTGATCCAGAGCAAGATTCAGACTAGGATATTCTGCACTTCAAGAGGAGTGACCTAACAGTAACGATTCCGAAACGTCTTGTGGCACCACAAAAATGGCACTGAGCACTATGGGACTTAACATCTGAGGTCATCAGTCCCCTAGAACTTAGAACTACTTAAACCTAACTAACCTAAGGACATCACACACATCCATGCCCGAGGCAGGATTCGAACCTGCGACCGTAGCGGTCACGCGGTTCCAGACTGTAGCGCCTAGAACCGCTCGGTCACTCCGGCCGGCCTCTCATGTATCTCGAAAGCCTGCAGCCTGCACCAACAGTATCTGCTGCGTAGAAGTTAAATTTAGCTTCCAGAGTAACTACACATTGTCCAAATCTCTGTAAGCGTTACTTGTTTACTAATTTATTAACAATGCTTGTTTCTTTTTCACGATAACCTTTTTCTTTGTGTGCTTAACCCCTCTCCAACCCTCCAGTTTATTAATTAATCAATTTAGAACCCATGTCAAGTACAGGCTATATTGATTCTGACAGAGATGGGAAATCACAATTAATTTCCCATGGTCATGGGAGAATCCTCTTGTTCTCTTTTGATTGACAGATCCTTAACCTACTGTTCTGCTAAGTGGATTATGACCCATGGGGATGATCCTTCCTTTTGAGTGACTGGTACTTAACCTATTGTTCTCCCACCCATCCCTCTCCCCCTCCTCCTCCCAATCACTCAGGAAACCTCTAACCCTCCCCACTCCCCCTCACTGATATAGATACACTTTCAGGCCTGAGTTACTCAAATAGCCCCCTCTAACTCTATCGATTTGATTGACTACTTAATTAATTCTGGTAAACGCCCAATTCTCCCCTCCCCTCTCCCCCTATCCTATCTGTAAGTTGACAGCTCTGTGCTGGAGAGGAAGGATCACATGGCAGGAAATTCAATTACATAGCAGAAGGTATATTGTTTATTTATGAAAAGAAATTCAATTTGCAGGGCTTGGATCTCTCCTGCTCATCATTCTCTGCTGTTTGGGAAGATGCAGGTCTTGTAAAATACATCGAAAAGAAAAAATTAAATCGATCCCTTGTTTTTTATTCCAATTGCGCAAGGACTACTGACACACACTTCACTCATAATTATACTGTTAAAAATCATTCCATCACGAAGCATGCACCATCTGCTGGCCGCACCCAGTCCCAGCTTACACCACCCACGCAGGCTGCCCGGAGTCAGGGTGCACTGGGAGTCCCACAAAGCAACATGTCCATCAGCAGCCATGCCACACGCTGGTGTCAAAGAGGTGTCCACTTGCGCCCCGCATCTGACAGACCACATGTCACGCTAATCTCCGAACAAAACCAACCGAGAAATTCCTATTGAAACACGTGCCCTCTCCTTGTCTCTCTCTCTCGTCCTGTAGGGTGCCATTGCCGGGCCTGCATGTACCATCGGTCATGGTCGGACTGAACTGCAAACGAAGCAGCGTTTACACGGTAAACCTCTATGGAATAGTATTGTATGAGAGACACCTTTCTACCTAGGCAAATACCTGATTGAAACTCGATCCAGAAATACAGATGAAGTTAATAAGTAATTAATTTCCGGTCACATTATCATGATGTAGGGGATATAAGGCGGACGCAGTAGCTATCTCACACATAAAAATTGATGATGTCACAAAACTAGTAGCCGGCTGACTACACTGAGAGTGTTTTCAATGATTCCAGTCATCTAGCCGTGAATGGATCGTGTTTCTCAATACATTGCTGCAGTATTTGTTGTTGTTGTTGTTGTTACTGTCCTATCACGTGGTAGACCCTTTCCTTCTCATTCTTCGTCATGTTGTAGCTGAGAAAACCAGCAAACTTAGGAATTCTATAGTACTCTTAAAAAAGAAAATACACTTAGCAGACCTGTAGTGGTCGGGGACTCTATAAACATGACGCCATAATTCACACAGAAATTTGAAATTCCAACTATCATTTCATACATCACTGGTTCGAATCGCGACATCAAATAATGATAGGTTCTCATTATTTAATGAAATTTCCCGTCAAAAACATAACACTGTTGTTTATACCCGCAAACTACTGTGCATTGTCGAGCTTCTTTTTATATCGAGTAGTTTTAAACTGGGTGAAGCAAATTAAACACTATATTAACGATTTAATTGATATTTCCCGTTGCACGTCTTCTGTAGCACCATTTGTGAAATCTTCAAGATGTGATATTCCGTGCCAGATTTAATAACTCATGAAGAAGCTTGTGAAGTGTCCCTCAAGAAAAGTGTACAGGAAGTTTGGGGCAGTTTAGATCCATGTCGGAACGAAATATCTTATGCTGCTTCCTATGTCATCTGCAAAGCAAACTACAGCTCTATCTCTCTTTGTACGCAACGATCTTCTTTTAAAGTGTATTTCGAGCCAGCCGGGTACTACTTTTGTGACAGCATCAATTTGTGTGTGTGAGACAGCTACTGCGTCCGTCTTTATCCTCTACATCACGATGATGTGATCGGAAATTAATCATTTATTAACTTCAGCAGTATTTCTGGATCGATTCTCAGTCAGTTATTTGCCTTGGAAGAAAGGCGTCTCTCGTACGTTGGTATTCCGTAGGGGTTTACGGTGTAAACGCTGCTTTGTTTGCAGACCAGTCCGTCCATGACTGATGGTGCTTGCAGGCCTGGCAGTGGCACGATACAGGACGAGAGAGAGAGACAAAGAGAGAGCACGTGTTTCTACAGGAATTTCTTGGGTGCTTTTGTTCGGGGATTAGCGTGACATCCAGTCTGTCAGGCGTGGGGCTTGAGTGGACACATCTACATCTACGTCATACTCCGCAAGCTACCTGTTGGGCATCAGCGTGTGGCACAGATGTTGATGGACAGATGCTTTGTGGGGACCCTGGTGCACCCTGACTCCTGACTGTGCAGGTGGTGTGAGTTGGCACTGAGTGCCAGCAGTGTGGTTCGTGATTGAAAGATTTTTAACAGTGTAATTATGTGTGACACGTGTTTCGTATCAGTACTCCTTGCGCAATTGGAATAAAAAAGTGATCCATTTAATTACTTTTTTGATGTATTTTACAAGACCTGCATCTTCCCAAACAGCAGAGAACTACGAGCAAGAGGGACCCAACCCCTGCAAATTGAATTTTTTTTAAATAAATAAACAATATACCTTCTGCAGGCAACACTAACCCTACGACTTATCTTAGAAAATAGATTAAGGAAAGGCAAACCTACATTTCTAGCATTTATAGACTTAGAAAGCTTTTGACAATGTTGACTGGAATACTTTCTTTCAAATTCTGAAGGTGGCAGGGGAAAATACAGGGAGCGAAAGGCTATTTACAATTTGTACAGAAACCAGATGGCAGTTATAAGAGTCGATGGGCATGAAAGGGAAGCAGTGGTTGGGTAGAGAGTGAGACAGGATTGTAGCCTATCCCTGATGTTATTCAATCGGTATAGATTAGATTAGATTAGATTTACTTTCATTCCAATTGATCCGTAGTGAGGAGGTCCTCCAGGATGTGGAACATGTCAGAAAAACAACAATACATGACAAATATTTACAACTAAAACAAATAAGCTAATGTACCATTCCACAGGTCCCAAGTGGAATGATCGTCATTTTTTAATGAACACTAAGAGTCATTTTACAAATACTATTGCACTGAATTTAAAATAAAAAAGTTTTTTATTTATTTATAAGGTAAGAAACATGTAATACAACTACTGTAATACTTATTTACAATGAACACATTACTGCACTGAAATGGTGCAGAAGTTAGATTATACTTACACACTTACACACACACAAGCACACACACACACACACACACACACACACACACACACACACACAAATTTTCAGTGAACACATTACTGCACTGAAATTGTGCAGAAGTTATGTTGTACTTATATACAAATCAGTTGGTTTTCCTAAGAAATTCATCAATGGAGTAGAAGGAGTTGGCCACCAATAAATCCTTTAGGCTTCTCTTAAACTGAATTTCATTGGTTGTTAAGCTTTTTATGGCCGCTGGCAAGTTATTGAAAATGTGTGTTCCTGAATAATGCACACCTTTTTGTACAAGACTAAGTGACTTTAAATCCTTGTGAAGATTATTCTTATTTCTAGTATTGATTCCATGAATTGAGCTGTTGGTTTGAAAAAGTGATATATTTTTAATGACAAATTTCATTAAGGAATAAATATATTGGGAAGCTGTAGTTAGTATCCCTAGTTCCCTAAACAGGCTTCTGCAGGATGTTCTTGAGTTCACACCACATATAATTCTTACTGCACGTTTTTGTGCCCGGAAAACTTTAGCTTGGCTTGATGAATTACCCCAGAAAATAATCCCATATGACATTATGGAATGAAAGTAAGCATAGTATGCCAGCTTTTTCATTTTTATATCCCCTATGTCTGACAAAATTCGCATTGCAAACAGAGATTTGTTAAGACGCTTCAGCAGTTCTGTGGTGTGCTCCTCCCAGTTGAATTTATTATCAAGCTGTAATCCCAAGAATTTAACACCGTCCACTTCTTCTATCTTCTTGTCATCATATGTTAGACATATACTCTTGGGACACCCCTTACAAGTTCTGAACTGCATGTAGTGTGTTTTTTCAAAGTTTAGTGACAAAGAATTGGCTAGGAACCAGTGATTAATGTCCACAAATATTTTATTGGCTGATCTTTCTAAGACTTCACTTGATTTGCTATTTATTGCAATGTTTGTATCATCAGCAAACAAAACAAACTTGGCATCTGGTAATGTTACTGATGAAAGGTCATTGATATACACAAGAAAAAGTAAGGGCCCCAAAATGGAACCTTGTGGGACCCCACATGTAATTAGTTCCCAGTTGGATGATGCCTGATAGCTTGATACATGTCTCTTTCCTAATAACACCCTTTGTTTCCTGCCAGAGATATAAGATTTGAACCATTTTGCAGCATTTCCTGTTACACTATAATATTCTAGTTTACTTAAAAGGATATTGTGATTTACACAGTCAAATGCCTTTGACAGATCACAAAATATACCAGTTGCCTGCAATTTTTTGTCTAATGAATTAAGTACATTTTCATTGTAAGTGTAGATAGCCTTCTCAATATCAGAACCTTTTAGAAATCCAAACTGTGACTTTGACAGTATGTTATTTGAGATAAGATGGTTATAAAGACGACTGTACATTACTTTTTCGAAAATTTTTGAGAATGCTGGCAACAGTGAAATTGGACGGAAATTTGATGCTATTTCTTTATCTCCCTTCTTAAACAGTGGCTTAACTTCAGCATATTTCAGCCATTCGGGAAATATTCCACTGATAAACGACTGGTTACGCAGATAGCTTAATATGTTACTTAGCTCAGAATCACATTCTTTAATTAACTTTGTTGATATTTCATCATACCCACTAGATGTTTTTGATTTTAAAGATTTTATGATATTGAGCAAGCAGTAAAGGAAACAAAAGAAAAATTCGGAGTAGGTATTAAAATCCATGGAGAAGAAATAAAAACTTCGAGATTTCCGATGATATTGTAATTCTGTCAGAGACAGAAAAGGACCTGGAAGAACAGCTGAACGGAATGGACAGTGTCTTGAAAGGAGGATATAAGGTGAACATCAACAAAAGCAAAATGAGGATAATGGAATGTAGTCGAATTAAATCGGGTGATGCTGAGGGAATTAGATTAGGAAATGAGACGCTTAAAGTAGTAAATGAGTTTTTCTATTTGGGGAGCAAAAGAACTAATGATGGTCGAAGTAGAGAGAATATAAAATGTAGACTGGCAATGGCAAGGAAAGCATTTCTGAAGAAGAGAAATTTGTTATCATTGAGTATAGATTTAAGTGTCAGGAAGTCGTTTCTGAAAGTATTTGTATGGAGTGTAGCCATGTATGGAAGTGAAACGTGGACGATAAATAGTTTAGACATGAAGAGAATAGAAGCTTTTGAAATGTGGTGCTACAGAAGAATACTGAAGATTAGATGGGTAGATCACAAACTGATGAGGAGGTATTGAATAGAATTGGGGAGAAGAGAAATTTGTGGCACAACTTGACCAGAAGAAGGGATCGGTTGGTAGGACGTATTCTGAGGCATCAAGGAATCACCAATTTAGTATTGGGGGACAGTGTGGAGGGTAAAAATCGTAGAGGGAGACCAAGAGATGAATACACCAAACAGATTCAGAAGGAAGTAGGTTGCAGTAGGTATTGGGAGATGAAGATGCTTGCACAGGATAGAGTAGCATGGAGAGCTGCATCAAACCAGTCTCTGAACTGAACACCACCACAACAACAACAACAACCTTCTGCTATGTAATTGAATTTCCTGCCATGAGATCCTTCCTCTCCAGTACAGAGTTGCCTGTTTCCAGGAAGGGGAGGGAGAAGAGGAAGGGGATGGTTGGGGGTTTATCAGAGGTGGAGGGGTTAATTGATTGATTAAGTAGTCAATAAAATTGACAGAGCGTGAGGGGGCTATTCGTATAACTCAGGCTTGAAAGTTTACCTGTATCAGCAAGGGGGAGGGGGGAGGGATGGAGGTTTCCTGAAGGGCTGCGAGGAGGAGTGTGTGTATGTAACGCAATGTGAACGTTCTGCCAACTGAAAAAAGCAAGTAGTCTGCTAACGTAAAGGCTAGCTGGTGCAAAAGAGTCTCCAAATCGACCTGAAACTGTGTGACTGTATTCCAGTTAAGTTTTAGTAGCAATAATTTATAAACCTAAAATGGTTCGCTAAAGAAGCTGCCCTGTGATATTGTGTTATGCAGTGAACAGTGCTGCAGTGCGTGACGTCATAGTACGTGTCTTGCAGTTCCAATACACGAAATTATAGCGTAAAAGTCCTGCATAGTTTTACAGACTGAACTTCAACGAATAAACGGCCAAAATGGTTCCGTTAAAAATCCCCTGCAAATTTGCGTACGAAAACTGAATGAATAAAATTCTGAACATTAACTGACACACACTGTACTGTAAGAGCAAGAATGTCTGACAAAAGACTGAATTTTCTCATTATGAGATTACTGAAAGGAGATCTGTTTTAATTGCTAAAAATCATTCAAAAGCCAAGACCGCACAAAATATTTTTTATGCGAGACAACCGGTTCCAACAGTCTTAGCTGTCATCTTAAGATCTTAAACATTTTTTGTAGTGAAACATGTTCATTTCACGCTGAACCTCATGTACAATATTCCAAGTGGATTAAACTCGGCACATTATAAACGTTCGTCGTAGCTAAAATATTGAAAAACGCACAGCGCCCTGTTCACAAGGCCACGCACATACACATCTGTGAGCAACATGTATATGGACATGGCCCTTTGGACAAGGTGCTGCGTGTTTCTGACAAAAGGAATGAGATCTGAAGTAACCATTAACTGAACTGGCCAAGATGATTATGTATAAATGTAACGCTTGTCTGTAAATGATCTTAGTGTGTCGTAACAGTAAAGTTAAACTGTCCCTAACAAACTTTCGTGACTTACCTTGTGGCGACGGAAACTCGCTATTGCTCGAAAGTGGTGGATGTTAAAATGCAGCGCAGTAGCAAACCAACTAATGCTCATGTGCAATGCAAGGAAAAACAGCTATGCTAAGCATATCATACTTTAAGTAAAGGGCCGGTGGGAGAAACTGAACTTATTGATTGTATCTATTACAACAATCCTTACAAAATTCACTTGTCATAGAAAAATATCCCTCTACCGTGTAATTCGATAACGGAATGGTAAGAGACTGGTGAATCTGTAACACCAAGTCCAAGCCATGTCAGCAGATATTTTGTTTAATTTCGTCTCGACAATCGAACTAACCGACCCGAATCAATAAAGAAAAATCATACTGAAAATTTGCCTTTCACAAGCTCGTCATAAATTTCGCGCGGACAAGCAAGGCAACGACAAAATTACCTGAATATCTTCACACTTCTGAAATCAATCTTAACAAAACCATAATTCTAAAAATCAACGTCGTTCGCATTCGCATCTCTGAGTCCTGCTTGTCATTCTCAGACGCTGAGCATTGTGACTAACACTCGACTCTCTCGCTTAATACTCTCTACATCTACACAGGCAACGACAATACTACTGACAAGCAAAGATCACATTGCTTATTGTCGGAACATCTGTGGCCTAAAATATCGAATAATAAAGACTTCTGTCTGAAAAATATCCAGTGTACAAGTATGAAGTATGGCTCATAGAATAAATTAGAGAACTCACATTACTCTCGTCGATTACCGAAAATAAGCTAGACTCCATACAACAGATGCTGATTTATGACAGAGTGCAATGTTTGCCGATACAGACAGTCGTCATCTTCGAACTATTCCTCTACAGTACACAGTACACAATGGTATAAATTGTGTTTGTAACTTCCGGCATGCGGGCTTTCAAATAACTACGCACCCTCCAACTCAGAGTTGCAATATTGAAAATTTTGGCTGGTTTCGTTGTCTAGGGTCTGGGTTACGTAGTTGCCGCATTACAGGCCAAATACTGCTGAGTCTACAGTATACGATAAGAATACACACATGAATCGAATGGTCGAAAGTTTCTATCACTCGGCAATTGCGAATTATGAATGTAACATATAAATTTATAAATGAAAGATTGCAATTAAATAAAATATTTCACCAAATTCTTCATGAATAGTATATATCGGATATAAACAAAGACATAGATGAATAAATATACCAGGTGATCAAAAAGTCAATATAAATTTGAAAACTGAATAAATCACGGAATAATGTAGATAGAGAGGTACAAATTGACACACATGCTTAGAATGACATGGGGTTTTATTAGAACAAAAAAAAAAAAAAAAATACAAAAGTTCAAAAAATGTCCGATAGATGGCGCTTCATCTGGTCAGAATAGCAATAATTAGAATAACAAAGTAAGACAAAGCAAAGATGATGTTATTTACAGGAAATGCTCAATATGTCCACCATCATTCCTCAACAATAGCTGTAGTCGAGGAATAATGTTGTGAACAGCACTGTAAAGCATGTCCAGAGTTATGGTGAGGCATCGGCGTCGGATGTTGTCTTTCAGTATCCCTAGAGATGTCGGTCGATCACGATACACTTGCGACTTCAGGTATCCCCAAAGCCAATAATCGCACGGACTGAGGTCTGGGGACCTGGGAGGCCAAGCATGACGTAAGTGGCGGCTGAGCACACGATCATCACCAAACGACGCGTGCAAGAGATCTTTCATGCGTCTAGCAATATGGGGTGGTTCTAACAAAACTCCATGTCATTCCAAGCATGTGTGTCAATTTTTACCTCTCTATCTACATTATTCCGTGGTTTATTAAGTTTTCAAATTTATACTGACTTTTTGATCACCCGGTATTTATAAGCATGCTGCTACCGTTTTTTCGTGTAACTGTGGAGTACTTATGGCCTAACGCGATCGATAGTAATCGGCTACTTTGACTTCCAATAACTCATGTATTGTTCAAGTTATATGCCTGCAATTTAAATCTGTGGTGTCACCGCCAGACACCACACTTGCTAGGTGGTAGCTTTTAAATCGGCCGCGGTCCGGTAGTATACGTCGGACCCGCGTGTCGCCACTGTCAGTGATCGCAGACCGAGCGCCACCACACGGCAGGTCTAGAGAGACGTACTAGCACTCGCCCCAGTTGTAGAGACGACTTTGCCAGAAGGGGATCACTGACAATTACGCTCTCAATTGCCGAGACGATAGTTAGCCTAGCCCTCAGCTACATTTGCTACGACCTAGCAAGGCGCCGTATTCAATTGCTAATTAATATTATGAAGCATGTATCATCAAGAGCGATGTTCTACAATTATGGATTAAAGTTAAGTATTCCAGAAGCTAAGTACTTTTCTTTATAGCATTCATTACGTATCCTGTTTCAGACCTCACGCCAGCCTGCGTGAGTTTAAACGCGTGCCTTTCGGCTTCCTCTCATTGTGTCTAGGCTGTCTTGCCTAGACACAACAAAATCAATTTAGGTTTACACTAATAGCTTTTTAAAGAGACGTCGATTAACTAAATCTGATGAAGCGTTTGTATTTTGGAAATTCGTTGCTGGGTGTTACTTGTATAATTTACCGTCAGATACTAAACTTCAAATTAATAAAGATAATGAAAATCTGATTACACCATCAGAATCGTTGTGCAAATAATGGTAATGAAAATGTTTCATTTTGAGATCTCATGATTCATTTGGCTACTATTAAGGTTTCACAAAGTCCTCCATCTTTGGCCCTCCCAGCGCACAACGTCACCAAGGAATTCCCAGCCACGTGCTCGATGGACCACGTGCTCCGGCCGTTGTGAGGTACCATGTGGATGTTAACGAGCTCGCCCCTGCCTCGGCTCTAGCGGTGGCCAACAAATGTGAACTTAGAATATTTCCAGGGCGCCGCATCTCGCCCGTTACCTCACAGGCATTTATAGTTAACTTAAGAGCAATAAGGGAATGTCATCATAACCGTGACAAACATCCCCATACCGTATCACCGTCTAGTCCTGTTAGCACTACACTTGGTGACAGGTAACGTTCTGCGGGCATTCGCCACACACACACCTGTCCATCGGATTGCTACAAAGTATAGCGTGCTTCATCACTTCAAATCACTTGTTTCCAGTCACGCACTGTCGAGTAGTATCGCTCTTTGCACCGCCTCAAGTGTCGCCTGCAGAAACGTATGGCTTACGAGGAACCGCTCGACCGTTATAACTCATCCTGTTTAACTGCCTACCCATAGACGCTGCTGAGCTAGCTGGCCTGCTGGAACTCTCGAATGATTCCTCCAGCGGATTTCGTGCGACGTTTTACAACCATCCGCCGCAATGCTCACTAGTCGCTGCCCGTCAGTACATGAGGTCTGCTTGGTCTTGGTTTAGCTGTGGTTGTTTCTTCATGTTTCCACTCTACAGTCACATCACCAACAAACGACATGCAAGGGATGAAATGACCTTGATGGATTTGTTATTCTGATGACATCCAACATCCACGTTCGAAATCACTGAGCTGTCCTGACCGACGTATTATGCTCTTTTTGTTTCTGTACTGGCGATATATATCTCATATATGTATATATCCAATACACACGGCAAAGATTGTCAAATATGGTGCTCCAACAAAGCAATCGAACAACCTCCCTATATACCGCAAATGGAGTCTAAAGATTATGCAGTTGCACCTTCCGCAGCCATCGAACGCACGCCAAGCGCCGACGCACCTCGTCCCCCCTCATGGTAGCCACCTCTACAGCCAGAATGTTTCTTCTGTCCTGATGCATCGGGTCAGGGGTCTCCAAATCACCGACGACGACCTCACAAGTGGGGTGCACCATGCCCTCCTCGCAGCCAGCTTCAGAGACAAGATGGTCACAGTCCACAACAAATAGCGATAATAATGGTGCTCCTGTAGCTGGCAGCAGTTTTGTCTCCCTTCCTATTAGTGACAGACACCAGGTTAGTAACAACTTGCTGCAGTTAAACTACAAAGTGATCGCAGGTGCATTTGAAGAGCACATCTCATATACTCACATAGTGAAACTGGCAGGAGGTAATAGAGATCCAACCAGCTTCCTGAAAGCATACCTTCCTATTCTGGAAACAGAACTCTTCAAAATTGTTAACGATCTGCAAGAAGACCCAGTAGTTTAGGAGATAAGCACTGCATATATTTGGAGGAAAGTTGGCTTGGCATCGCAGAGCACCTTAATCACTAAGTGACTTCAAGAATTTACCTTGAGTGTTTTTTTTTTTTTTTCATTTCTAGTTGTTCATAATGTAACGTATCCCAAATTTCAAGTTACTAACGTACTCTAAGTTTCCAGTGGTGCACTGTGGATACAAACACCCCAGGAGCTTCCTCGATAACAGTTCCCAGTGTTATATATACAGGGTGGTCCATTGATAGTGACCGGGACAAATATCTCACGAAATAAGCATCAAACGAAAAAACTACAAAGAACGAAACTCGTCTAGCTTGAAGGGGGAAACCACATGGCGCTATGGTTGGCCCGCTACATGGCGCTGCCATAGGTCAAACGGATATCAACTGCGTTTTTTTTTTCAATAGGAATCTCCATTTTTATTACATATTCGTGTAGTACGTAAAGAAATATGAATCTTTTAGTTGGACCACTTTTTTCGCTTTGTGATAGATGGCGCTGTAATAGTCACAAACGTGTAAGTACGTGGTATCACGTAACATTCCGCCAGTGCGGACGGTATTTGCTTCGTGATATATTACCCGTGTTAAAAATGGAGCGTTTACCAATTGCGCAAAAGGTCGATATCGTGTTGATGTATGGCTATTGTGATCAAAATGCCCAACGGACGTGTGCTACGTATGCCGCTCGGTATCCTGGACGATATCATTCAAGTGTCCGGACCGTTCGCCGGATAGTTACGTAATTTAAGGAAACAGGAAGTGTTGAGCCACATGTGAAACTGTGCTGCTGTCGCGGCTAATCGGCACATCAGTAACAGACAAATTGCGCGAGAATCGGGAATCTCAAAAACGTCGGTGTTGAGAATGCTACATCAACATCAATTGCACCCGTACCATATTTCTATGCACCAGGACCTGCATGGCGACGACTTTGAACGTCTGGTACAGTTCTGCCACTGGGCACAAGAGAAATTACGGGACGATGACAGCTTTTTTGCACGCGTTCTATTTAGCGACGAAGCGTCATTCACCAACAGCGGAAACGTAAACCGGCATAATATGCACTATTGGGCAACGGAAAATCCACGATGGCTGCGACAAGTGGAACATCAGCGATCTTGGCAGGTTAATGTATGGTGCGGCATTATGGGAGGAAGGATAATTGGCCCCCATTTTATCGATGGCAATCTAAATGGTGCAATGTATGCTGATTTTCTATGTATTGTTCTACCGATGTTACTACAAGATGTTTCACTGCATGACAGAATGGCGATGTACTTCCAACATGATGGATGTCCGGCACATTGCTCGCTTGCGGCTGAAGCGGTATTGAATAGCATATTTCATGACAGGTGGATTGGTCGTCGAAGCACCATACCATGGCCCGCACCTTCACCGGATCTGACGTCCCCGGATTTCTTTCTGTGAGAAAAGTTGAATGAGATTTGATATCGTGATCCACCGACAATGCCTGACAACATGCGGCAGCGCATTGTCAATACATATGCGAACATTACGGAAGGCGAACTACTCGCTGTTGAGAGGAATGTCGTCGTTACACGTATTACCTAATGCACTGAGGTTGACGGACATCATTTTGAGCATTTATTGCATTAATGTGGTATTTACAGGTAATCACACTGTAACAGCATGCGTTCTCAGAAATAAGTTCACAAAGGTACATGTATCACATTGAAACAACCGAAATAAAATGTTCAAACGCACCTACGTTCTGTATTTTAATTTAAAAAACCTACCTGTTACCAACTGTTCGTCTAAAATTGTGAGCCATATGTTTGTGACTATTACAGCGCCATCTATCACAAAGCGAAAAATGTGGTCCAACTAAAACATTCGCCAGCCGCGGTGGTCTAGCGGTTCTGGCGCTGCAGTCCGGAACCGCGGGACTGCTACGGTCGCAGGTTCGAATCCTGCCTCGGGCATGGGTGTGTGTGATGTCCTTAGGTTAGTTAGGTTTAAGTAGTTCTAAGTTCTAGGGGACTTATGACCTAAGATGTTGAGTCCCATAGTGCTCAGAGCCATTTGCACTAAAACAGTCATATTTGCTTACGTACTACACGAATATTTAATAAAAATGGGGGTTCCTACTTTAAAAAAAAACGCAGTTGATATCCGTTTGACCTATGGCAGCGCCATCTGGTTTCCCCCTTCAAGCTAGACAAGTTTCGTTCTTTGTAGTTTTTTCGTTTGACGCTTATTTCGTGAGATATTTGGCCCGGTCACGATCAATGGACCACCCTGTAGATAGAAAAATTACCGTGTATTTTCAAAGCTCTACGTAATATACCACTGATAGGAATTGAAAGTTGTGTGTTACAATTTCCCAACTTCCAACTATACGCATCTGTTACTCGCGAACAGTCTTTACTCTAATATATTCTCCCACAGGTCTATTATCTGTGTTGCGGGTCTTGCTTTTTGTGCTCTGGTTTGTCTTCACTCAGATCATGGTCTACAATCCCTTTTACGCACCTATACTGGGTATGGAGAAAACTAACAGGAAAAGTTTTAGACTGGACACAAACATCCGGAGACAGACTATTTACATGGCACATAGACAAAAGAGACGATCGTATTTAACTTTTACGCTAGTACATTTCTTACAAAGTTTTCCTGTATGACAGGCTACCCACATGGAGTGCTTACAAGCTAAAGTCATTTGATGGTAAATGTCTTCTTGCTTCAAGACGATCGTACACGAACTATTTCCAGTTTCCGTTTGAGACACTCTTGAAAGCAACATTCTGGGAAAGTTGTATTGGTCTAGATGACCCACAAACCTGAGCGTCAAGTTCTCCAGGTGTGACTACTTTAGACTGTTTTGTGTGGGGGAGCCTGAGATGCGTTGCTTACGACACTCCTGTTTAGTCGGAGGAAGACGTGGTTGAACAGGTTATGAGAGCGGCAGAAATGATTCGTCACACAGCACATATTTCTGACCGAGTGTCTCAGAACCCACAGCTCAAATACAGTTTATGCTAGGAACATGATAATTGTCGAATTGAACAGGTTTTTCGTTTAACTGCGTAAGCGACGTCAATATTGGCTCGAGAGTTAAAAACGTGAATCGATTGCTGTTTTCCTTGAGGTTTTCAAGCAGGCCGTTGCTATCGGTATCTTCCTAAGTTAACGTATACGTAATAAGTTCAAATGGCTCTGAGCACTATGGGACTCAACTTCTGAGGTCATTAGTCCCCTAGAACTTAGAACTACTTAAACCTAACCAACCCAAGGACATCACACACATCCATGCCCGAGGCAGGATTCGAACCTGCGACCGTAGCGGTCCCGCGGATCCAGACTGTAGTGCCTAGAACCGCTCGGCCACCCCGGCCGGCTATACGTAATAAGTCTCTTCTACAACACCAAACAAGTGTAAATA